>NC_058189.1:9640000-10265000 GCF_907165205.1 Coccinella septempunctata | reverse complement strand
AAGGAGTGAGGGACATTAGGAACCCAATGAACCCCAAGGAAAAGAAAACAAACCTAGGAGCAGCCCGGGTCCGACCACCACCATGAGTCCAAAAACCCAAAAAAGGCTCCAACAGAGCCAAATCATTTTGATATCTGAGATATCTGGGATATATCCTCCGGAAAGGAGTGTGAAAGCAGCAAGGCTGAAGTATGTATAGGCACGATGCTGCTGCCTAGATTTCAAACCAAGAATTGACCATAACATATCAACTTCTCATGTCAAAAAAGGTTCTCCATTACAGCTACCATCCGGTATTGAAAAATGATCATCACAAGCTCTACTCGGATTACACGGTTCCCACAGACCAGAAAATATCGCAAAATAGACCAGACCTCCTATTTCTGTTGAATAAGAATGAGAACAGAGCACTATTCATCGACGTTGTGATTCCAAATAATAATAATCTACTAGAAAGGCACAATTGAAAAGATTTCAAAATACAAATATCTCGAGGAACAAACCTGAAGACAAATAAAAGATGTCAAGATCATCGCTATGGGCATTTCATCTATAGGACTGATACCGAAAAATCTACCAGATAATCTGAGAAAACTCCAATTGGATGAAAATATCCATAGAGCCATGCAGAAAGCGGTAGGTAGTGATTGGGATGACGGAAACAGTACCCAAGTACATAGCAGAAGATCGTGGAAAATAACAATACCCTCTTCGACAAGAAGTGTGGGGAGTGTATTAATCCAACCGACAACAAAGAGCTGAGGAGGCAACTCCACCGATCGACATCAGGCTTCCGAGGAGAAGCCCGTCCCTGACCACCACCATGAGCCCTAAAACTAGGAAAGGCTTTCAACAGAGCTTAATCCTTTTAATATATGAGATATCTGGGTAAATGAATGAATGTTCCTCTGTTGGGGAGTGTGAAAGACGCAAGGCTAAAGTCATACTGATAATCCACTTTGACGAGAAGTGAGGGGAGATAAGGAACGCAAAGTACACCAAGGAGACGAGGCAGAAACAGGGCCCGAACGACATCAGGAAACCGAGTACCACCACCATGAGCCCAAAAACTGGAAAAGGGCTCCAACAGAGCTTAATCCTTTTGATATCTGAGATATCTAGGATAAGTGAATGTTCCTCGGAGAGTAGTGTGAAAGCTGCAAGGCTTAAGTCATAATAATAATAATAATAATAACATCACCCTAAAAGCTCATAGCTCAATAGAAGGAACCAAAGCTTTCACGACATGTTGGTTTTAGACGAAATGTTGATTTGTTCAACTGTGTGACTCAGGAAATTGAAGGACTTTGAGAATACTTCCTGAACAAGGCTGCTTCATGAGAACTTCATCGAGTAGTTTGTGATAATAATTCTACTCCGCTGAAGCTGCAACAGGATCTCTCAAAAATCGTGGAACACTCAGCAGAAAGCAGAATGTAGAAACTGATCGGCAGAATTTTTCATGGGAGCCTAAAAAAGAGGTAAAAAAGCTACTGGTTGACTTCTGGAAAGTTGTTTCCCTAGACAGAGGGCTCCATCATTGTCATCTAAGATCGATCAAGTGATTCCAACAAGGAACTCAGTCGATAGGTTCGCTGTCGTTATGGCTGAGTGAACACATTTGGTTCAGCAAAAGTAGTTAACGTGTTTTTACTCTTATGATTATGAATAAAATTTCCGCTCAGCATCTCACGAAAGCTGTACTGTGTGGGGTTCAGAAATCTTTACATGAAAGAAGGGATATTTTTTCTGCGCCCTTCCTTAGTATGACTTCAATCATACTGCATCTTTCGTACAAATATATAAAATTTTCAATCATCAAAATGTGTAAACTAGTTGAATATAATCAATTCCAAACAAACCAACTGTGGTTTGTTGAACTCAATGGCCATAAATACATTAACTTCAACAACACGTTACCTGTGTTGCCCTCGCGTCCCTATCAAGAGCTTGAAGTGCTGCTAGTCTTGCAGCTTCATATTCTGGCAAAGCCTTGAAGGTTTTATGTTTGGGTTTTTTCAATTTTCGAGCCTCTCTTCTCAGTCCCAGTGGTAAACGACTGTGGAGTTCGGAAAATATTATTGAAAACAACTGTACAAAATATGGCTTTATGCAATGATTTTCTCTGAACATCTGTAGAGAGTATCCCGTTGGAAAGTGAAAAACATTTCAAGTGTGAACTTTGATCGTATATCCTATCTATTGGGTCGTGGAGGTTTCATCAATTTAGCCTTTGTCGTAACTTACGAATCATTCTGATATTTAATGAACATGATCCTCTATTTCAAATTCATCGACTTGCCCATTAAAAATACGAAAAACCTGGGTAAAAAAGATACATATACTTCATTCAAATTTATTTTAGCAGTCGGTTGGCCATGAAATAATTTTCTCAAGTTTTTGTAACTAAAACGAAAATAGGTTGGCACTCATGAAATGTCGTTAATGTCACAACGCCGTTGCCACAACTAATATCAATTTTTATTACGAAAATGCCGAAAGTGATTGAAAAAAGAGACAGGGTTTCAGGAAGTGCTATTTAGAATTCAGGTCCGCTCATTCAAATAGTTATACCCTGATATTCTAAAATCCACAAAACGTCAGACGTTAGCGAACATATTCAATGTTAGAGAATTTATATAATGTTTCATCTGAATCTAAACGAAATATAATTCAGCTGGATATTTCCACAATCAGAAAGATTGTGAATGAAGAGGATGACAAAGAATTTCCTTCTATTGGGAGAACCAAAAAAGTGGTGGCATTTGAGAATTTTATGTTTGAGTGAATTAATCCGAAAAGTTTACTACAGGAATTTCGATAAATGTCATCGGAGAATAAGTTCCCTAAAATGGATTTTTCTATTTTTCATTTGACTTGTCCTATACAATGTAAATGTCTTAAGGTACTAATAAATACCTATAATTATTATTATTACATCAATTTATTAAGATGAATAACCACAAATACGCGGAAGTTGCCCTGTTACTTGTTTATTCATGTGAAATTTTTGTTCAAAGGTGAAGTTCATCTTAACTTGAAACTTCCTTCAATTCCTTTTACTTATATTGATGCAAGATGATATTTGTTGAATTAAATTACATTCTTGTAATTATCTGTTAATTCCTTCGGGAGATACCCATTCCCAACCACTGCATCATATGCATTTCATCTTCGAGTTAATATTTTTGAAATCTACAAATTATGAAAGCCAAAGAAGATAACCAACATTACCTCTCCTCAGCTAGCGCATATTATGATATTATACTGATCTCTAGTATTTTCAATGCAAATAACTGGATTTGGTATGACTTCAATCAGTTTGTATAAACTTCAATTATGTTCGTCACATATTTTCCGAAGAGATTCGACATTGTTATAAAATACGTAATAAACTTTCACGTAGAACGGGCAACATAGCGTTGATTTAAAACCCAAAAATGTTTTGATAAGCTTCATAACCCCACATTTTCGTACTATACAGAGTGAAATGTGTCAAATTTCCATGGCCAACCGACTGCTAAAATAAAAGTGAATGAAGTATAGGTATATGTATACATATATTATTTCGAAACTGAAAAATCAAGAACTCGTTTACATATTTGAAAGAAGGCATGAAAGCTGAGGACAATAGCGCCATTTTTATTTTTCCGCACGAATTTGATACAATTTTTAAATTTTTGAACCTATACGGTTCATAAGTTATGAATTGGAAACGAGTAAAATTGATAACAAACCTTATTTCTCAATCATGATGGAACATTTAAAACAAAACAGATAGGTATATTAGGAATCGTCATGGAGCATTTGAATATATTTCTTTCTCCTGACAGTATATCCAGTATGAGGAAAAAAGTATTTTTGTTCAAGGCTCGATAGGCTTTTTATGCTTTTTACAAAAATTCATCTTATGTCTATCTGAATACTGGAAATTTTCAATACGGGATGAAATTAAGTCACCAACTGTGCTGAGATGAGATTGATTTCGAAAATTTCAGATATACTTTTCATCAGTCTCAACTGATTCGGCTTTTTGCAATTCAGTAGATGTAGATATGCAGTTTAGAGTTTTCGAAGAAAATATTTCACTGATTCTCCTGTTTTCATTCAGTGAAATAACCAAATAACGAAAACATAACTGAGGAGCTATAAAGACTGTCAGGAAATATGTAAAATAACAAAAAGATCTATGGTAGTAGTGATGTAGATAAAGAATTACTTTTCATCTATTTCCTTAGCAGCAACCTTCGAAGGTTTCATCTTCTTTTTCTTACCATCTGCTACTTGTACATGGCTGTCGTAAATTTCTGGTCTTTGCTCTAGTTCTATCGAGGATGTATCTGCTTGCAGTAATGAATCAACCTAGTGTGAGATAAAATATCATGGAAACTTCATTAGATACAGCCAGGATCGAAATATTTATTATTCATGACTGGCGTCAGTATTAACATCGCAAGTTACGAAGGCTGGCTAATGCCGTATGATCCAACATTAGCTCTGTTAGATATCGATTGAAATTTATTTTGGGAGGATTTTGCATCTCTTCACAAACCTTTTAGGGCTTTCACTCCCAATCTCTGAAACAAAATCAATTAAAAAAGAAATCAACGATTTGCTCCTGCGTAAATTCTTGCACTAATTTGTCAGGAGCAAATTAACTAGAAAAAATTGTTGCCTGACAATGAACTCAAAATAAATAACGTTGAAATTATAATTCTTCGTAACGTTTCGGAGTCTATATCAGACTCCTTCATCAGACGAAAAAATCTACTTTTGAAAATCTTCTGGAATTGTCGCTTTTTGTCTGACATTAATTGTCAACACACAGAAACAGAGACTGCACAGAAACGTTGATTCAGAAGATTTTCAAAAGTAGATTTTTTCGTTTGATGAAGGAGTCTGATATAGACTCCGAAACGTTACGAAGAATTATAATTTCAACGTTATTTATTTTGAGTTCATTGTCAGGCAACAATTTTTTCTAGTTAAGTTGCTCCTGACAAATTAGTGCAAGAATTTACGCAGGAGCAAATCGTTGATTTCTTTTTTAATTGATTTTGTTTCAGAGATAGGGAGTGAAAGCCCTAAAAGGTTTGTGAAGAGATTAGCTCTGTTAACCTGTTGAAGCAACGAAAATAACATAGAAAGAGCTGAAGAGCTGAAAGTACCCGAAAAATAGAAGTAGAGTTCAACTACTTGAAGAATGGTGCAAATGAAGTAAACCAGCAACCAAAAAGTGGATTAAAATTGCAGACATCTTGAAAACACTTTGCGGAAAAACGAACATCTGTATGTTGATGGCATTCACACAAAGAAGAATGAAAAGAAAGACCTTCATTGAAATCGATGTGAAGGCCAGTAGTCTTTTTCTTGAAGAGGATTTCTTATATGAAACTAAGGAGTGACTTATTAGTGAATGAGAAATATCGACAATGTCCATTGCATTGTACTGCCCAGATGTGGGATGTAGATCTTTTCCCTAAGACGGGGGGCAAAAAAGGTAAATGAAGTCGGGGATGAGTTAGTTAATTTGCGAAAATTTAATAATAATAATGGAGATCAGGTTTCAAGCCGAAAAGTTGAAAAGAAGAGAAGACTCAAAATCAAGTAGATATAAGAATATAATAATGGAAGTTGTATGAATGTTCTAATAGTTTTATATAAGGACTTCTTATGATTTTCTTTATATACAGGGTGAGTCTTTGACTCGTACAAATATTTCAACAGTTTATTCTTGAGATCAAAAGAGACACTTTTTTCCCATACCATTTTTTCCGATTCGGAAAAAACATTTTTTTTTTATTTTTCAACAACCTGTATATTTCAATCCGAGCCAATTCGAAAAAAATGGTATAGGGAAAAACGTGTTTCTTTTGTCCTCAAGAATCCACTGTTGAAATATTTGAACTAGTCAAAGAACCTGTATATACTGATAAGCTTAGAATGTGAGAACTGACAGTTTCCAAAAAAATTAAGCGTCCAATGTTGCTTGATACTTACTGGAGATAATTCTGGAAGTGATTCGGTCATTTTGACCCTTTTTCCTGCTTCTCTTCTCTTTTCGACTCCTTGGATCTGCCTCCTCTTTCTTTCTTTGAATAATTTTTCCATCTCTTTCTCTGTTTGTCGTACATCTAGTTTGACACCTTTGGAACTCACTTTCACAAAGGACTTTTCGCGCTCCTCAATTGGACCTAAGTAAGTAGTAGTGGTAGATGTGGATATACTTCTTTTGGTTCCCATTGTTCCTAGGAGATACTGTGGATTGGGCTGAGATGTCCATGAAATGTTGGACAATTCATCTAGATCATCTAGTTTTAAAGTTTTGACGGGATGGGTGTATTCTTGACGAAGGCCTATGAAAATAAAAGATGTTAATATACTATACTGCGAAATTATCTTCGAATTGAAGGAGATATGACAGTTAAATTAAAAAATAGGTCGTTGTACAACCTCAACCGTACGAACTGCGATATCGTAAATTCAAATATTTTATTTGAAGAATGTATTGGGAACTTGCCTGAGTTTTTCAAAAACAATGTTATGTCTGAAAGTACCACTATAATTCGTGTGATAGCAGCGATTTTCAAGAATTAAGTATTTTTCATACTTTGATCTCTTCAGTACCGAGCAATTGGATAACCTATACAGTGAAGATTCCTTTGAAACATAAACATACAGGGTATTTTACGCGAAGGAGTATATAGGAATCATTTTTCCAACTACCACTATTAGTTAGAGGCAATTTTTTTTGACATCCCCGAAAAACATTCTGATCAACTTAGACAACGAGCAGAATCTACAGAGTATCCTTAGAAAATATAAGAATTTTAAACTCTGTATCTTTTGCAAGTCGGAATTCTGAGATACAAGTCGGAATTCCGAGATACAAGTCGGAATTCCAACTTGTGAGTCGGAATTTTGAGATGCAAGGCAGGAGGAGGGCTAAAATAGGTCTAATGACTTTTGTTTTTTTGTATTTGATCCGTGAATGTGTTTTTGGCTTCTTGGAGGAATTTTGGATGAATGAAATGATATTCTATTTTTCTCTTCGGTTGCACCATAGCTGAGCTGTCCCATTTTTTTTGTGGCCCTTCAGCGCTTTTCCACTCTTGTCACTATTGTTAATATAAAATTCATTAAAGACTATCTTCGCGGAGAGTTTGAGACAAATGAATATACTTTTTACAAAACCTTGAGCCTTGACGTTTGGGTATGGCGAACTTCAAATGACCTCAGGGGAATCCAAAAATGTAATAAAATATAGAATGTTTCATTTGGAAAGTCAAAATTTGTCTCAACTTCCGGTAGTACCATGAAACGAGAATATTTTAGCTGCATATAGATCTGGGCCCTTCGTTATGAATAACGAATTTTCAGAAAATTATCTCATACGGTTCTATAGATACTTCTAGTTGACACTTTGCTTAAAACACCCTGTACTTAAGTGATGATTAAGCTTCTTTCTTCGATGATAGTAATGAATTGGGTAGATTGAACAATATGACTATTGTTAGGGAAATGTCAGTACTGGTAGAATAGTACTTCAGTAGAGAAAAGGAAGACAATAATCTTCACCTGCCCATTCCATAGCCTTGTACCTAGCCCAATCTTCTTCCGTTTCTCTTTCTCTCCTTCTTTCCTTCCTATCTCCTTCTGTTCCGCCTTCTTTCTCTTCCTCTTCTTCTTCTTGCTCTCCTTCTGCTTCGAGTGCAGCCAGGGCTTCTATTCTTTCCCTTTCCAATTTTTCCGCTCCTTCTAACTAAAAGTATCGACAAATAAATCAATAGAAAGTGCTCCGTTAGTAAAAAGTTTTTGGTATCTATCGTCCAAAATATTTCAAACTAAACACTTCATTGCAGGTGGTTGAAGTCAACTAAAATTCTGTTGAATTGTAATTTTTAATCACATCGCCATGGTCTTGAACATAGCTATTAACAAGCTTTTCAGTTTTCCCACGAATTGGAAGGAATCTACTTTACATAACGAATCAATATTTGCGATACACATGAGGTATCGATAGATCGTCTACAAAAACATCTTTAACTATCAGAAACTGTATGAAAAATTAATTGTACCAGAGAAAATCAATGCTGACAATTTGGTGTGATTAGAGAGGTGTTGTATTCTATACTTCATTCAAATTTATTTTAGCAGTCGGTTGGCCATGAAATAATTTTCTCAAGTTTTTGTCAAAGATTATAGAGTATAAAGATAGGAAACGCCCTCATATCGCTAGTGCTAAAAACCGACTACATTTTGGCCAGTGAAAACACATTTGACAATGAGATGGCGCTGAAAACGTATCGTCAATACAGAAAAACTGTTTGCTAACAGTTTTCTGTTTTATAATTGAGGGGCGCGAAATTCGAATTCTATTCCTTGTATTGAATTTCAATATTGACCTTGTTGAGACCAGAAAACAAACATCCTGAGCGACAAAACAAAAGGATGGTTTTGTTTTGTGATCAGGATGTAAATTTTCATCTAAAGATTATTTGGAATCACTTAGTATCAATGAAATACGCTGTTGGATGTGATAAATTTTTATTTGCAATCTATAAAAAATTTACAAAAATTTGAAATTATGGACAGCGAATAGAGCTTTGCCTAGGACACAAGAGTGTATGGTTATCTGGTGTTTTTTCTGTGCAAAACGCTTTGAATTAATAAACTTAGTTGAATTTATACAATTTATATCAGAAATTAATATGTACCAATATTCAATTTACCGTCATAGGATACATATTTCCGTTATTTTCATATGATTTACAAAATTTTTAGAACCACAATTGAAAAAACCTTACAGAGGTATGCAAGACCTGTATTCAAGCCCATCAGTATAATTTCTTCATGCTTTTTTATGATTTCTTCATGGTATGGTCTCTTCATGACACAAAATATACAAATTGATTGACGAATGAACAAAACACTCACAGAAGGTTTCATAAAACTTTGACTTTCCAAACAACAATTTGACAGTCACCCGATTCCCAAATCGAAATCAATAAAACTTTTGCATTTCTGAATATATTGAAGGCAATTGAGAATCTTTGAATGGACGAATAAAAGTCATAATTTCCCCTAAATGGGCCATTCATGCGAGGGATGCTTCCTGCATACAACAATTTACGTGGATGAACAGTTCTCAATTGAATTGAAGTAAAATATTCATTGCACATGGTGTAGTCAGTAGTGTTTGTAGGCCTTTACGCCCTCAAAAATCCACTTCGTAGTTCGTAGCACTAAAAATAAAAATCAATGAATGACCGAGTCACATGTTACCAGTTTTAATACTCACATTTCCATTTTCATTAGTAAAATTCGTCTTATCTGATTAACATTTCTTCACCATACAATAATTTTCGAACGATATTTTGAGGTTTTCGCCAAGAAATTAGACGAAATTTCAATAATCAGCAACTAGGAACGAGCTTGATAAACAAAAGGCGATACGAGGTTGTCTATGGATACGAGAATCAAAACATTCGAAACGTGTTTGATCGAAACGGCCATCTGACTCTGACATTTCGCAATATTTCATATGTCCCTCGAATTGATATTTTAACCAGTCTTAGGGCCTTAAAAACACATTTGAAACACAGATGGCGCTCACATCACTTTAGTCGCTTCGTTTCCTATCTTTCTACTCTATAATCTTTGGTTTTTGTAACTAGAACGAAGTTAGGTTGGCACTCATGAAATGTCGTTAATGTCATAACGCCGTTGCCACAACTAATATCAATTTTTATTACGAAAATTCGAAAATGCAGAAAGTGATTGAAAAAAGAGACAGGGTTTCCGGAAGTGCTATTTAGAATTCAGGTCCGCTCATTCAAATAGTTATAATCTAAAATCCACAATACGTCAGACGGTAGCGAACATATTCAAGGTAAGAGAATTTATATAATTTTTCATCTGAATCTAAACGACTTATATTTCAGCTGAATATTTCCACAATCAGAAAGATTGTGAATGAAGAGTATGACAAAGAATTTCCTTCTATTGGGAGACCCAAAAAAGTGGTGGCATTTCAGAATTTTATGTTTGAGTGAATTAATGCGAAAAGTTAACTACAGGATTTTTTCGATAAATGTCATCGGAGAATGAGTTCCCTAAAATGGATTTTTCTGTTTTTCATTTGACTTGTCCTATACAATGTAAATGTCTTAAGGTACTAATAAATACCTAAATATTATAATTACATCAATGTATTAAGATGAATAGCCACAAATACGCGCAAGTTGCCCTGTTACTTGTTTATTCATGTGAAATTTTTGTTCAAAGGTGGTTCAAGTTCATCTTAACTTGAAACTTCCTTCAATTCATTTTACTTATATTGATGCAAGATGATTTTTGTTGAAGAATTTAACATTCTTGTAATTATCTGTTAATTCCTTCGGGAGATACCCATTCCAAACCATTGCATCATATACATTTCATTGTCGGGTTAATATTTTTGAAATCTACAAATGATGTAAGCCAAAGAAGATAACGAACATTAACTCTCCTCAAGCTAGTGCATATTATGATATTATACTGATCTCTTGTATTTTCCATGCAAATAACTGGATTTGGTATGCCTTCAATCAGTTTGTATAAACTTCAATTATGTTCGTCAGATATTTTCCGAAGAGATTCGACATTGTGATAAAATACGTAATAACAGAAACTTTTACGTAGAACGGGCAACATAGCGTTGATTTAAAACCCAAAAATGTTTTGACAAGCTTCATAACCCCACATTTTCGTACTATACAGAGTGAACAGTGAAATGTGTCAAATTTCCATGGCCAACCGACTGCTAAAATAAAGTAGAATGAAGTATAGTAGCTGCTTCCAAGGAACTGAATAATCAACTAAACTATTTATTGATATAATTCGAGGGTTCACACAAACCTTTAGCAACTCGTTAGGAGTTATTGGAGCTTGGGTGGGAGGTGATCCACTATACAGGGTGAGTCTTTGACTCGTACAAATATTTTAACATTAGATTATTGAGGTCAGAAGAAACATTTTTTTTTTATACCATATAGGTATAGGTTCTTATTTCGTCCTGATAAAAAGATATAGCCATTTTGAATTTTCATAATAAACTGTGCCACTAAACTACACTAAAAATAAATTTTTTTTATGGTTTTTCAACAGCTTGTATCTTTTGAATCGTGCCGATTCGGAAAAAAAAACGGTAAAGGAAAAAAGTGTTTCTTTTGACCTCAAGAGTCTACTGTTGAAATATTTGTACGAGTCAATGACTCACGCTATAGCCCCAAATTTTCCTCGTGGTACTATCATTCATTAGATTCAAAGTTTATGAAACTTTTTTTATGGAGAAAATTTCAATAATAAAGAATATCTCAATTACCACACAGTTGAATCGAAATAATGGAAGATATAGGAAAAATTTTGTTCTATTCCACCAAAAATCTGAAATTACTTTTTTGCCAATCTAATATTTTGATACTCAATTAGATATGCTGATAAAATCGCATATTTACCATCGCCTCCAGTTCGGCTTTTCTGAGCATTTTTTGTTCTTTTTCAAAATCCCAGTTAGTAGGAACTTTTAAAGTGTCCCAGGAGTATACCATTCTTAATTTATCTTTCGCTAGACCAAGTTGCAGAGCTTTCAATCTCCTCATTTCCATTTGAGACTCTGTTAGTTCTCTCCTTACATATTTGGGTTTACATCTACATATTGCACAGTGACAGCATTCGCACTGAAAGAGTCACAATGAAAAAACTGAAAAACTTTTGAATTCCCTCTTTTTTCCTACCTAAGCCAAAATTCAAAATTTAGTTGCGAATGGAATAATTGTAAGAAAGACTAGAAAGAGAATATTTCTATTATTCTGAAAAATTCCCTCAAACTAAGACTTTGGTCCTACACTCTTTCTTACGAAATTTAGGGCCCACAGATATATCAGTTCTGTACATATCTTACCTATTCAGCGATGTGGCAAAAAGTAAAATTGTTTTTTTATTAAAAAATTACGAAATAATTCACAATTTGTGATTAGTGAGTACTGCAATCAGACCATTATTCTTATACTAAAAAATAAAGTAGAGGGGTGAGAAAATTCAAATTTAAAAAAGCATACGATGGATTGCTTTTGAAATTAAAAATCGAGGGGTGTATAATTTTTCGTACAAGAGTTATTGACGAGTTACGTTACTTTTTGGCACGCTGTATGGATAAGTGTTATGCATCTAGTTCAATTTCGATAATTACCTCTTCCGTTGATATTATAATATAAGCTATAAATAATTAAAGAGATAATTTGCATAATGCGCAATCTTTTCGTTCCCACTATTCTCTCCTATTTCAAATAAAAAGAATCAACATAGATACTAACAACTTCGGCAACTTCTTGCGTTTCATCTTCCCTCAGCAGTTCGTCATCTTCCTCATCAGCTGAAAATAAACATGAAGATAAAGATGTCTCGAAGTTAAGTGATGTATAAAAATAAAAAAATTTACATCGAAAAAATTTGAAGGGGCACTAATGAATAATATCGAGAGAGGCGTTAGCAAAATGCTAATTTGTTTTTAAGGACATTTTTGGTTTATTTAGTATTCTACACAAAAATGTATACCAGTTTTTTATTTAAAGGATGCACCGTTTTCGAGTAATGAATAATTATTGATGTATGTAAATTAGGGCTACCTATTTCAATGGAATCATTCTTATTAACAACAAAAATTAACTCGATTAATGAACTTTTATTTTGGGAAGTAAAAATCATTTTTTATGATAAATATATAGGGACGAAATTTGAATGTCAAAATATAATTTTTCGAACCAAAACATATTATTTTCAAATGATTCTTCAAATAATTTACTTCAGCAGTCTATATCCTGCAAACAAAGCCTTTTTAGGCTATAGGTTTTTATGTAGTTTTTTCTTTTTTGACGTAGAATTTACTTGATTCATATGAATTTTTTAACAGTAGATTCTTGAGGTCAAAGAGACACTTCTTTTCTTCACTTCACCATTTTTTTTCGAATCGGCTCGGTTTAATAGATACAGGCCATAAAAAAATAATATTTTTAGTTCTGTCTCACAAACGGTTTCATTTAATTAAATGAATTTCAGAATTTAGTTTTCCACTTATTTGATTAATCTATTTCGAACACAAGATATCACCCACGTCTTCCAGTTTTCTCCTTATGAACATCACGTTCCATAAAAATACCATAAATGCAAAGAACCCAACTCTTGAAACTAAGTTGAATGCCATCATATTTGAACATTTTATGCAATAAAAGTATTTTTTCATATTTTCTTGTATAATGCGCCGTTTTCGAGTAATTTGTTGTTCAAAAATCAAAGAGTTTCTGTGAAATTAGGGTGCTTTTGCTGAATACAACTCTGTTTAAAAGATCAACAGATGTTTATTTTCACAGATTTAGCCAGTTATCTGTAGTTAATTTTGTTTTTCCAGGGGTGGCACAGCTCATTATGAAAACTAAAGTTAGTTATATTTTTTAATCAGGGCCGAAGTGGAAAAAATTGTATGAAAGAAAGTGTTTCTTATGACCTCAAGAATCTACTGTTAAAATATTTGTACGAGTCATTGACTCACCTTCTTCAGAGTAATTTGAAATGAGAGAGAAATCCACAGGCTACAATTTATTTTCAAAAATTGCTTCAGTTAAGATAATTTTGGCTGCAGCAACATGAACATTGACCAGTAGTTTTTTAAGAGAGAAATCTGAATATAAATCTCGTTCGCAGCTTATAGAGGGCGGTAGTTGAAGCCAATAACAGAATATCGCTTTTTAATCGCTAAAAATTTAACAAAGTTGGGGAGAAAAAATTTATGATCCTTCTGTTAGCAAATGTAGTTTTGCTCAATAGAGTAGATTGGTGAATACACCAATCTACTTAATTTTATAATTGCAGTATATGGATCTTGAGACACAAAGCTGGCCCAAATGGCTATGTTATTTTCATGACAAGTAAGCTGTGATAATATTCTCCCTTATATCCTCTTATATTCAGTTTCTGGATATACCTTTCGCTCTGAATCGCCCTGTATCATTTATTGTTTTCAATTCAATTTCGGGATAACCAGTGCATTTCCCATTTCACAAATTTTCTCATTTAACTGGATGGAAAAATGCGTGTCACCAGAGATCACTACATTTTTTCAATAGAGGCATATCTTTACCTGTTTTTTCTTCAGTTTCTCTTCCATTCTCTTCGTCAGACTCAAAGAGATTTTCCACTCCTTCGATTTTCGTTTCATCGATTATGGATTCATCTATTTTCTCGGCAGATGCTTTGAAAACGGTAGTTTCGATCTGAAAAATTCAACATTCTTCCCTTAAAAAAATAGGGTGCTCCACATAGACCATCTACGTTCTACACAACGGCATTGTTCGTAAGAGAAATATAAAGAGTGGTTCTGCTCTTTGATTTAGATCCCCATTGCAGCAGAGTACCTGCTGAAAATTATCAGTGCGGTGCAGTATTTACGTTCTTCCCAATCATTTATCTATACCTAAACCATAATGGCTGATTATCAAAGATTATAGAGTAGAAAAATGGGAAACGAAGCGACTAAAAAAATGTGAGCGCTATCTGTTTTTCAACTGTGCTTCTAAGACTGGTTGAAATATTAATTCGGGGGTCATTGCAGAAACATATGAAATGATGTAAGATTTCAGATGGTCATTTTGATCAAATAGGTTTTGAATGTTTTGATTCTCGTACCGCCTTTGTTGAACTAGCTCGCTCTAGTTGCTGATTATTGAATTTTTTCTTCTTATTCCTTGGTGGAAAGCTCTAAATTTCGTTCAAAAATTATTGCATGGTGAAGAACTGTGGATCAAATAAAATGGATTTTTCGAAATTGAGTTTTCTACTTCACTAAGGGAAATGGAAATGTAAGTATTAAAACTGGAAAGATGGATTCATGGATTTTTATTTTCAGAGCTCCGAAGTGGATAAATTTTTCAGGGCACAGAGGAACCTCTTTGGTAATGGCCTGCAAACACTATAGTGACTATGTGCAGTGAACATTTTACTGCAGAAGTCAATTGAGAACTGTCTTGTATACTTCTGTAAGGTGTGTATACGATGATGCTATACTGAATATTGGTTCATATCAATATCTGATATATGTATATTTTGTACAAATTCAAATAAGTTTATTAATTCGAAACAACCTATTGCACAGAAATACACCTTTGACGTATGGCAGATCACCATAAATATACTCTTGTGCCCTAGTCGAAGTTATTTTCGTTGTCCATAATTCGAAATTTTCGTAAATTTTTTTATGAATTGAAAATGAAAATAAAGCACATCCAACAGCGTATTTCATTGATATCACTTGATTCCAAACAATGTTCAGATGAAAACTAACATCCTGGTCACAAAACCAAACCATAATTTTGTTTTGTCGCTTAGGCTGTTTCTTTTCCGGCCTCAACAAAGTCGATATTGAAATTGAATACAAGGAATAGAATTTGAATATCGCGCATTTCAATTATAAAACAGAAAACTGTTATCAAACAGTATTCTGTATTGACAGTACGTTTGCAGCGCCATCTCATTGCCAACTGTGTTTTCACTGGCCAAAATGTGATCGGTTTTTAGTACTAGAAATATGAGGGCGTTTCCTATCTTTCTACTCTATAATCTTTGGCTGATTAGAAGTGCTCCCCGAAGATTTATCTTTTCCATAATCATAAAATGGAAAATCTCTCACCAATGTCGTACAACGAGATGCATCGATCTCTTCTATACCAGTTTTTTTTCCTTTCACCAAAGGTCGGTTGATGCAAGTGAGCAGTCCCAAATTCTCTCGACGGCAAATCTTCTTCGTCACTGAATAGTCCTTTCCAGTTTCCGATTTTTCTTCTTTGACTTCAGGCGAAGGTTTACAGATTCCCTTTCGGCAAATTCTATCAGGACTTTCGGCTATTTCAAAACAGACGCCCTTTCTCCCACTCTTCAAGTCAAGAGGCTTATCTTCATCTAGATTATTTGCTTTAAATAATTCTTGAATTTCATTTTCAACTTTCCCTTCTTCCTTGTGCTTGACATATCCTGTTTCCAATATTGTTTGATTTGTTCTAGGACAGGAGAGTTCGCATTCAAGACTGGTTATCTAATCATGACATTATTTCATATTAACAACGAAAATGTACTAGTGGAAATCTAAATTAAGAAGTGATATGCAGGGAACGTGCTATCATCGACTGAGGGAGTAGCAGGCAGACCGGTTTCTAGCTACTGACGTCATCAATACCGCATAACTCGGTCAATGATGACAACCAAAATATTGGTTTCCAATTTGAGTTTATGAAATACTAGAATAGCGAACGATTTGCCGTATGGCACTAAAGCTTTTCCTTCCATTGATTCGCATGCTGTTTTGGTCGAGTATTATGTTTTGTGCATGTTTTTGGAAAAAATGTTCATTCCGAGGATAGATTAGAATTAGAGTGATTGGACTATAACTTTCTCAGAAATGCCTCTTTAGAGTGATAATAAAAAGCTTTGTGCCAATTATTAGCACTAGGAAAAATCGTCTAGAGGGTTATCCCTAAAAGGCTGAATGAGGAAACCGACAAATTGAAGATAATTCCACCCGAACAATTTGGATTTCGACGAGAACATTCGACTGAACTCCAATTGCTACGGCTCATAGAATAAGTCACCGAAGGAATGCAGACCAAACAGGCCACAGGATTAGTTCTGATGGATATCGAGAGAGCTTTTGATAGAGTATGGCACGAAGGTCTAATCCACAAGATGAAAAAAGCAGGATATTCGACCAAGCGTGCAAGATTATAAGGAACTATCTGAGGAATAGAAACTTTTATGTGAAGATAGATGGAGCAACCTCTCAAACCAGACAATTGGAAGCGGGAGTTCCTCAAGGATCGGTACTTGGACCTCTGCTTTACGTAATATACGTTTATGATATCCCGAAAAATGCTAGAAATATGGTCCCCTTGTACGCAGATGACACAGGAATAGCGTTCAGACATCGACACCCAGAGATCATACACCAGAGACTGCAGGAAGCCATAGATAAATTACTCAAATAGTGCATCAAATGGAAAATCTAAATCAATGGAAGAAAGACTCAAGCAATATAACTGCAAAAGAGAAGATTGAAGATGGAAGAAAACCTTGAAGTTGATAGAGAAGAGGTTGAATGGAAAAATGGAGCAACATACCTAGGAGTGAAGCTTGACAGAGGACTAACATGGAAAAACCACATCAAATGTGCAGTTGATAAAACAAAAGCCGCAATGAGTAGACTTTATCCACTCATAGGCAGAAGAAGTCATATGAATCAAAACATCAAGTTGACGATGATTAAAACTATTGCGCCACCACAACTCACATATGGATCGGCGGCATGGGGCTTCGCAGCCAAGACCCACATCAAGAGAATACAGGCCACTGAGGATAAACTCCTTAGAATGGCGATGAATGTAACCTGGTTTGTTAGGAACAAACAAATCTACAAGGACTTGGAATGGGAACCAGTTACAGAATTTATGAAGAGAAAGGCGGAAAGGATATTCGACAAAGCCAAACAACATCCAAATGAGGAACTACGGAGATTAGTCGACTACTATCCAACAGAAGAAGCTAGAAGGTTAAGAACCTACCACCGAAGACCGAGAGGTCAGTTAAGGATTTAGTTAGAAAGTAACCAAAGAAGAGCTTAACCTATGAAAGATATAGGCAGCATACAATTATTAACACGACTATGATCGTGTGAGAGTCTAGAAACCATATGAGTCAACTGGTTAATAGGCAAAATGCCCGAAACCTATGAAGAAGCAGTTTAGGGGTTTTAGTGGGTCTCGAGCTCAGGAGAGTGAGAATCCCCACACTTGTTCCCACTCAGGAGAGGGTGTGTTTTTGTCTGTCTTGCAGATTTCCCCCTGCTACACAAAAAAAAATGAATAATTGGTGTGATGAATATGTCTCAGTAGGGGGAGTCCAGGAGAGTTGAACCCCTTTTCACTCTGAAGCCACTTGAGTTGTATCTGTAAATGGTAGCAACTCATTTTTTTGCGTGAAGGTATCATGCCCAAATAGGTAACTATAGATAATAGTAGAATGATGGTAAGATGAACATTTCGAGTACAGCAATTCTTTTTTTAGGAACCGAATATATGCTCATGTCTCCCTAACCCATGTGAGAGTTGAACAGGGGGCGAGAGGGACTTGACCATAAGTTTCTTCATCAGGAAAAACATTGAAAGAAAAAACAATTTCCAATGATCAACGATTGTCTATGTCATCTATATCAGATGTATCAATATATGTAATACATATTTTTCATTTCAGAGTCACTCTCACTTATTTCCGAGATATTTTTCACTTTTTTGAACCTTTGTACATTTTTTAATTTTTATTTCTATTATTCAATTTTTTTTGAAGCGAACTACTATCTGAGTTAAGTGCGGGAAACTTGGACGGCTGATTATGTTTCCCGACCATAGCATTGGTCAAGTCTCTCGTACTCCTTTAGTCTATTCAATAGATGTTTTCTTGAAACTTTTACAACTATTATTAAAAAGGCTCATCGTTGCTGAAACAATATTAATCAATGACAGCAATAAACCTGAATAAAACAACGCACCTATTAAACTTTTCATACAGTGTAACTAACAAAAATTATTCAATTTCTTACAACCTAACAACAAAATAACGTTCAACCCTCTCACTCCCCAACTGTTCTGATGGTGGCCAAAATGGAGCAGCCACTAATTGTGCCTTGTTACGAGTATGTCGCAAGCTATTTACGATACCGGTAGCGGTATCGGTATTGAATTGAAATATCTGAGGTGGTTCAAGTCTCCTACCTGAGCAAGTCTCCCGGACTCCCCCTACTCTCAGTTGCGGTTCTATGTATATCTGAAAACTCATTACTGAAATCTTACTTTGTTATGTAGGTTTCTGACTTTTCGATTGGGTCATCCATTTTCTGGAGATCTGGAGAACTGACAGGAACTTCCAGGTTACCAGCACCCTTCGAATCGGATGTTTTAAGGGCAATCATTGAGGTCGATTTGACGACATTTTTCGGTTGAATTTCAGTTTCTGATTTCTTCAATTTTTCCATACTGCTACGAGCAACTTGCTCTTGTGGAGTGTTCAAAGAATTGTTCGACACCTTCGAATATTCTTTGATATTATCTTCCATGATATGATTTTAGGCAGAATAAACTTGCTCTATACGAATCGATATCGGTCAGAGATTGTCAATAAAATTCAAACTTTTTAATTGTCAAAACCTATCCGTAGAGGACTATGATAAAATTGAATAATTTATTTTAACAAATCTGGATCCATTCCTCATTCCATAATTTCCATATTTTGTCCCTATAAATAGGTGAAAGATCTTTAGGATTTGCTGGAATCGAGATTGCTCTTTGAGAGCAGCCTTACTTGGCAAGATGATCAGCTTTATCATTTCCATGAATATTACAGTGACTCGGAACCCATATTAATATCAAAGATAATCCTCGATTTCTAATGTCTATAATTTTTCTAATTGTAAGAGAAAAAGAATTATTGAAAGAATTAATTTTCCAATTACAAATTTTCATCAAAGCACTCTTTGAATCTGAAACTATTGCGCATTTAGATAGTCTGTGAAGGATAATAAATTCCATAGCTTTCTGAATTCCAAGAAGTTCAGCAGAGCAGATGGACAGAGTTGTGTGAAGTGATCAGTGAAATGATTAACGGCAATCAAAAGTATATTCCATTCACTTTTATTTCAGCACTCGGTGGGCCATGGAAATTTGACACTTTTCACTCTGTATAGTACGAAAATGTGGGGTTATGAAGCTTGTCAAAACATTTTTGGGTTTTAAATCAACGCTATCCGATTGAGTACTGGAATTACCAAGAAAGGAGAAGAAGAAGAAATCAACGCTATGTTGCCCGTTCTACGTAAAAGTTTCTGTTATATTATTCTGTTACGTACTTTATCACAATGTCGAATCTCTTCGGAAAATATGTGACGAACATAATTGAAGTTTATACAAACTGATTGAAGACATACCAAACCAAATCCAGTTATTTGCATGGAAAATACAAGAGATCAGTATAACGTCATAATATGCATTAGCTTGAGGAGAGTTAATATTCGTTATCCTCTTTGGCCAAAGTTTGAATACGTTAGTTACATTAGTTGTAGATTTCAAAAATATTAAACCGAAGATGAAATGCATATGATGCCGTGGTTGGGAATGGGTATCTCCCGAAGGAATTACCAGATGATTACAAGAATGTTAAATTCTTCAACAAAAATCATCTTGCATCAATATAAGTAGAAGGAATCGAAGGAATTTTCAAGTCCAGATGAACTTCACCTTTGAACATAAATTTCACATGAATGAACAATTAACAGGACAACTGGCGTTTATTTGTGGCTGTTCATATCAATACATTGATATAATATTACTAATTAGGTATTCATTGGAACGTTAGGACATTTACAATGTATAGGGCAAGTCCAATGAAAATTTCTGATTGTGGAAATATTCAGCTGAAATATAAGTCGTTTAGATTCAGATGAAACATTATATAAATTCTCTTACATTGAATATTTTCGCTACCGTTTGACGTATTGTGGATTTTAGAATATCAGGGAATAACTATTTGAATGAGCGAACCTGAATTCTAAATAGCACTTCCTGAAACCCTGACTCTTTTTTCAATCACTTTCGGCATTTTCGAATTTTCGTAATAAAAATTGATATTAGTTGTGGCAACGGCGTTATGACATTAACATAGAAATACCAACCTTACTCCGTTCTGGTTACAAAAACTTGAGAAAATTATTTCATGGCCAACCGACTACTAAAATAAATGTGAATGGAGTATAGGTAGTGCAATGTTATTCTACTAGGCTTAATTGTCGCCAAACTGCAACAATAGTTGGGGAGCCAACGATGCTAAATCGGGATTTACAGAAGCGTCGTGGAGACCTAGTGGATTTTGAAGATGAGATGGTAGAAAGAAAAAAAGATTTTATGATGTATGCACTTCCGGCAGTGCAGAAATCGTATGCGGGTTCTCGAAGATGTAAAAAAAATCGTCAGGTGTACAAACTCGAGCATGTCAGATTTTGAAGTACTTTTTCCACAAGACACTCCTATTTATTTTTGAAGAACACAACTGGTTCTTCGAACTCGTACAAGCTCACAGAGGGATACTTTGGAGAATTAGGATAAAATAGAAAATTATAAATAGAAAAAGTGCTTTTCTTATTCGTTGTATCAAGGCTCATTCTATTAGATTACGACAAATTGAACATGCAAAATATATTTCACATCATAGTGGTTCATAATTTGAAGAGGTTGGGACTGATATCATATAAAAAATATCGATACATTCTTTTTCATTATTCTCTGTTTTCATCGACTGATGACATGAAGACAGTTTTCAGTCCAATGTCATTTTACTTTCGATCTTCTCAATTTTTTTATCATGAAATAATTCACTTTATTTAGTCATGGTCAGTACGCCAAGTATTTCCAGTAGTTTGCCATCACGAAGTATTTCGCCAACTAAGTAAGTAGGCAGTTAATATAAATATATTCTTTTGATAAAGGCATTACAATTTTTAATATCAAACAAATTCGTATAAGATACAGTTTTAGACGAGACTTAGAGTAACGGGCTACCATGTAATTTTGGGGAGTTGCGATATGAGAGCTCAGGGAAAAACCCCAGTAAAAAAACTTTTCTCTCCGTGTGTGTAGTGGATTGTGAGAGATGAACCTGTTTACAAGTAAACCTCACTGCAAAAATTGATCCTTTATTTGAAGAAAAAGAAAACCCAAAGAGTCCTCTTCAAGTTACCAGAAATTTTATCTGAAATACAAGTAAAAACAAAAGCAGCAAAATGTGAGATAATAAAATCAAATTCTATGTCAGATTGACCTAAAATTCCCTTCCCAATTCAAAAAAGGTTCGGAAACTGCATGTATAGCTCTAAAACCATCCTGAAATCATTGTATAAAAACCAGTGGTCTTTATACAATGCTGAAATCTATAAAAGGGCATACTTTTGAAACTTCCGTGACTTGTTTTTATACGATTCAGAATACACCATATTTTCCTGGGAAGTACAAAACCAGGAACTTTATTCGAGGGATCACTAACTAATTCTTGGTTGTGTAGCGGCACTCAGTAAGATATATTATTAGTGCAAGTATTCCATTCAGCCATCCAAATTAATGTCCTTTTGTCCATTCGAATTAGAGCAAGCGTTGGACCATAAGGGTTTACGCGACTTCATTCTGGGAATCGTATTTTGTGGAATACAGGACAGAATTGGAAATGAGTCGGGAAAGGAGTGGAACTTATTTAAAGAATTCATAACTACACTCTGTCTACGAATATCAGGCGGTACAATGTTTCGACTGGTTACTATTGAATAGGTGAAGAATTAATAGTTGCAGTAATAATTCTCATAGAAATATTTAGCTTTGCATCAATTTTTTTGCATATAAGCACTATTATCCCAAACGGGGCAACAATACTTGGTAGCCGAAAATACCAATGCGAAGAGTAGTTGCATCAGCACCCCATGAAGTAAATTTTCCAGTTAATGAAATTATAAAACCGAGGTCGATATCGAAGAAAATATTGACGTTTTTGTGCAGTATCAGTATAACAGCAAGAAAAAGCAAAAATGTTGCTGGCAGGTTTTACATTTTGAAAGAACACCGTTTATTAGAGGATGAGATTCCTTAGGTGATTTTACGAAAAAAGTTTTGCTGGATATCTTTATTCTCGTTTGAAGGCCACAGCACACCTTGTTACCTTTGTTGTTGATCGACTTTCGGGTTTCAATTAAGGCTCGGTTGTTCAATTCGTGATTTAAGTTAATCCTGAATTAATTTTGACATCTCCGTTAAAATCTGTCACGTTAATCCAGGATCAACTTAAATCTCGACTAAACCTGAATTGAACAAGCGAGCCTTAGAATATCCCTTATACGAGTAACTGAGATCCTCGATTTAACTTTTGATTTTGTTTCAATACCGACTAAACAATGACTTCAATCAGCTTGACTTGAATTGTTTTGAAGATTTTTCATGTACATCCTGGAACATGTTCTACATCTCTTATTATTTGTTTTCTGTTTTGTTTCCACCTCGATCTATCAATATTTGAATTCTATTATCTCTAACTACCATGCTAGTTTTGTTTTAGTTTCATTATTTCGACTCATTTGTGTAAACCTTCTACCGCTTAGTTTGTCTTCGTTTCAAATTCAAAGGTTTATTAGTGATAATAATGAAATAGTATCAATTATTAATAATTATTGTCGTTTTCTAGAATCTTCTCCTATGTCAAAGGAAGGCCAGGAGCAATTAGAGATAGACCAGGAACATCGTAAGTTCAAATGAGTTTCAGACTTTTTTAGTCATAAAGAAGCAATGAAAAAATTTGTCAGATAGGTACTTCACTGCTTCGGTAGATTCAAATGATAAATTCCTTAATTTTTTTCTAACATACAAACGTAATTTTTCTGATGATGGAAAATTTGTAGTAGGATTTATTGGATTATTTCCATTCCTGAAGACGCCTGGCGAATGCTGGCCGAAACGTTGGATAGAATACTCTCAATAAATCCCACTATATATATTTTCATTTCATCTATAATAATTTCTTGCATTATTTAGACCCGTTTGCACCAAACGCACTTAATGTTAAGTGTCCCTTAAAATGAACCCTTTACTTAAATTACGTTGCATCAGCAACCAACAATCATCGTAAAAATGGGTAAACATCATAGCACTTTTTCAACATAACTAACATAAGCACTTTCAAGAAACGGCCTCTACATTTTTTTTTCACCCTAAATTGCACGATACAACAATTCTTATTCTCTTTAATTCGATGAACTTGGCAATGAACCATTTTTTGTCCAGCCATATGTTCATGTTTTGTTTCATTTTTCCGAAGCCGGAGTCACCTTCCACAGTCCCGTACTTGAAATTCAATGAAATTTTGTCGAACTTCTAGGGGTTGTTTCTCAGAATCTCAGCCATCTTGGATATTTTGTATAGACAATTTTTGGTGAACGACTTATTTTGATGAGTTCTACCTTCTGACAAAAATTTTTTTTTATTTTATTTAAATGGCTAAAGCTAACCTTCAAATTAAGTGCTCCTGTAATGACCAGTTAAATATTTGAGGGCGGGAATCTAACCTATAATAATTTGTTGAACTGGCTTCAGCACTCCCCATTTTTGGGAAGCCTTTTCTTTTACAATTTTGTGTCACAAATCATACTATAGTTAGCAACAAACTCTTTTATTCTGTTGGGAAGTTGAGTGCTCCTTGTAGATTACCATCTGCTTGGCAATCATTCACCGTATTCTTACTAACAAGGCCAATAAGGACATTTTCTTCACGTTCCTGCAACATTAATGAAACAAATTCACACAAGATCTTACAAAGAAAGTGTTGTACTGAGGTACCTTTTATTTGAACATCCATATCATTATCAATAATAATGCTAATTCAACAACAAAAAGTTGTCACTCTTTGATAAAAATATAATATTTCACCTCTAACTGACTGACACGACAATAAAGTTAGGTTGATGAAATGACAACGATTATCAGCAATCGGCCAACCAATGAAATGGCTTTATTGGACTATGATGAAGTTGCACCAAAATAAAAAAAAGAAATATTACCAGATATAAAAACTTAAGAGCCCCTTTTTCAAGATTCCGTTAAGCCGATAAGTCGTGCAACTGGGAATAAAATTAAGCGTCCATTAACTTTGAACGACACTTAGTTAAGTACTCGTTTTAAGGGGTATTGGTGCAAACGGGCCTTACTTCGTAGTCGGGAAATACACAGGGTTATCACTTTCTTCTAATCGTACTCAAGAACTCTACGAATTTGAAAGAAAATGTTTTCTCCTGAACTCATTCATAGTTTCCAATTTCTCAATTACTTTTCTAAATTCACACTTCAAAACAGAAGATCATATTTTTGAGAATGTGTTTTGATAGGACATTTGTGATTTGCAGATTCGATATTCTGTTTATATAGGGACACTCTTGTACAAACAGAATATGGGTTCGTAACAACAAGTTTCGATACAGTTACTGCACTATGACTGCTACATGGAAAATGCAGCTTGTCTTTCTTGCACAGGGCCTGTTGCATTCGAAGTGGAGCTTGCTGTGCAGTTTCTGCATAGTGACTGCTGCATTCAAAGTGCAGCTTGCTGTCCAGTTTTTGCACAGTAACTATTGGATTTAAGGTACAGCGTGCTGTACAGTTTTTGCACAGTGACAACTGCATTTAAAGTACAGCTTTCCCTGAAAAAAATATATTTTCATGCAAACCTTTCATGTAATGTAATAAAAAAAGTATTTTTAGGATTAACAAAGTAGATAATACTGTTTTCTGGTTGAACTCATCCTGTTTATCCGGGGTATGCGGATCTGCATATATTTATATGAAGAGTGTTTGTCACAAAACAATTCAATATAAGCCCTTTAGGATCAGCAATTCGATCATGAAAACCCTGTGTGCATGATTTCCGGTGTAATATACAATGAGATTATTTCTCGATAAACTAATACTCAGTAAGCCTATTATCCCGTTTCAGATATTGTGCAACGTTGATGCATCATATGAAAGGCAATATTGGAACTGGAATTTTTGCTATGGGCGACGCTATGAAACATGCAGGAATAATTCTGGGTCCAGTTGGCCTGACTTTTTTGGGAATTCTCAACCTGTATTGTCAACATCAATTGGTGAGTTCTTTATTGAAAATCATTAGATATACTTAAAACATTTTCGATAAAACTTCAGTCAAGTACACGACAAAAGAATATTCAAAAATTTCTGAATTCTTGAAAATGCATCGATTTGTCTAAAAATGTAGAACAGAGAAGATCATTTCAATCTCCACTTCCAAAGTGATGCTGATGTGTCAAAATTTCACGGAATACTGTGATGTTTCTGTCCACTTAATTTTTTTTACTCATTTCAAAGCAGTTTATTATATCTGATGTTGAACATTCAAATTTCAATAGAAATGAGTGGAATTCATACCTAATGTATATTAAATTCTTATAACAATTACAATAATCTCGATTTACTGGACTACATCGAGAGGTCCCTCTCAACAATAGTGGTGGGTTTTTGGGTTTTTTATTGTCAGTAATGTGCCTATAGGTGTTGCTTCTATTGCTAGTTTGGTCCGATTTATGGTGAACAATGTCACACAAACAAATGCTTAATTCGGATATTTTCATTTAGTTGACGGACTGTCCCGAATTCGCTAATCATACAAAGTGCATTCAAATGGTCCTTCAATTATCAGGTTGTTTAGCAAAAGATGATTATAGAATTTTACCCCGAAATCGGCTCTCATCAAAATAAACCATATTACCACCAAGCAATTGATAAAATTTCTTCGAAACATAAAAAAGGCAATAATTATGAGATTAGTCAATCGAAACAAAATTGTTGACAACAAAAAACAAAAAAAGGCCTGTCACAAAAAATGTCTGAACAACTCTTTACCCAACTTCGATGATAATATAGAAATACCCATGTTAAAATATATGAATCTCTCTATCTCTCGATACATTGAACCTTCACTTCACTCCCCTGTTAGCGTTGATTCTTTCAGGTGAGAGCAGCTGATCAAGTAGCTTTCAATCATGACTACAATGTGAAACCAGACTACGCAGAAACCGTGATGGTGGGTTTCATGGATGGTCCTGAGAAAACAAGAAATCTCTGTTTTTTCATGAAAAGATTAGTCAATGCCTTCCTGATAATAACCGAAATGGGGTTTTGCTGCGTCTATTTGGTTTTCATGGGGGAAAGTTTGGAAAAGGTAAAATATAATTAAAACATGTTGTTACATCGTGAACATGTTAGGTTGCCCGACTCGGGTTTGTCAGGCAGATTTTGTCCCAGTTGATGGCGACGCCTTGCGAACAGAAAACAAACTATCTTACCTTCATTCCTAACAATCATAGTGCGCTCCAGAAGTTCTCAAAAACACAAAGTAATCTGCGGATACATCTAGTATTGTGAAATCATCTATATTGAGAAAATCAGAGTGATATTAAGGAGTGTCTTGTGTTTCTCTATCAGACAGGTGATAGTTACGAAACTTGTACGGAAGGAAGGTTAGTTCCCTCTTTGCCTTCCCTTTAGAAACCTTTATGTTACCAGATCAGTGGAGATTTATCTAGGTATAGACAAATAAATGTTCAAAAAACTCTTAGAGAAGAGTTATCTACAATTCTAAAGCACTCAATTATTCACAATGAGTATCTTCTGAACGTACCCGAAAGTAAGTCGGATTACTTGTTTGGGAAGTACTCAAAACACAAATTTTGCAGTTTCCTTATAGTATGTAACGAATTGAAGTACCTACCTATTCGAAATAAAAAGACCTTATGTTGTTGAGAAGAAATAAAAACAAATACTCTCTAGAAGAAGGAAATGAAAGGGGTTACTAACTAGTAGGTATCCATTTATTAATTAGCGATGACTCGTGTGAGATCAAGACAGCACGTTACTCAATGAACTAATCAGCAGTAGTGTAGGTCAGTTAATTCATCATTTTTGAACAATGAATATTTAGACTATAGATGCGTACAGTCCTTTTTGTGAATATGGAGAACATAACGGAAAAAAACTAAAACATAAAAAATCCTGGGGGGAACAGGGATATCTGTTTATATATCTAGTTTTACCATATTTCACGAATCGGTTCAGTTTGAAAGATAGAGGTTTTTGAAAAACCATAAAATATTTTTAGTTCTACTTATCTCACAAACGGTTTTATCGAATGAATTTCGGAATATACACTGCGCAAGAAGAATTGCAGAAGGGTTTGGAGTTTCCCATACAAGTGTATCCAGAATGTTGCAGCAATTCAGGGAGACAGGTATGAATGTCCGAAGACCAGGACAGGGTAGACCACGGGTAACAACTGCCATTCAAGAACGTTACTTGAGAGTTTCTTCGTTGAGACAACGGTTTGCAACCGCTCGCCTCTTTCAAATTCAGCTTGAGCAAACTCATGAGGTGCAAATTAGCACTCAGACAATAAGAAATCGCCTCAGAGAATATGATTTAAGGCCTCGTGTCGCGGCAAGAGGCCCAGCTCTTAACCCAGCCCATCGAAGGGCGCGTTTGGATTTTGCGAGAGAGCATATCCATTGGGAAGAGGCCGATTGGGAAAGAGTTCTCTCCACACATGAGTCTAGATTCTGCCTCTACCATTGTGATCGACGTATGCAGACGTCCACATAAAAGATGATATGCTCAGTGCAATTTCCTGAATACTACTGGTTTCGGAGGAGGATCGATTATGGTATGGGGTGGAATATCTTTGACTGCTCGCACAGACCTAGTGGTCGTTGATAAAGGAGCTATGAATGCTGATTAGTTTATAAGGAACATTCTCGAAGAGCATGTAGTGCCATTTGCCCCATACATTGGTGAAAATTTCATTTTTATGGACGATAATGCCAGACCCCATCGTGCGCGCATCGTTCAGGAGTACCTTGAAGAGGTTGAAGTCTCTCGAATGGACTGGCCAGCAAGAAGTCCAGATCTCAATCCGATTGAGCAGGTTTGGGACAACCTCAATAGAAGGCTGAGAAGTTCAGAAAATCATCCAGCTACTCTTAATGACTTAGGAATCCAACTCGGAGAAATCTGGGAAGGATTAGATCAGAACATTTTAAGATCACTCATTTTGAGTATGAACCGTCGTTACCGCAAGGGGTGGAAATACCAAGTATTAAATCACTTATCAGCATTTCAGTATTTTGAAAATTATTCATTTCCCTTCTTTCTCATAAGATTCGGTGAAATCCTGAATTTTTCTTCCATTTAATGTGTCTTGTTTCGTTCAAAACCTTCCCGAGAGAACATAAAAAATAAGTTATAAAGTCCATGTAGAGTTAACTTTCATTAAAATTGAGATTTTCAGAATGTGCGTTAATTTTTTTGCGTAGTGTAGTTTTTCATTAGTTTGATGAATCTTTTTAGAACAAAAGATATAACCCACGTCTTCCAGTTTTCTCATTAAGACCATTACGTACCATGAAAATACTAAAAATTCACAGAACCCAACTCTTGAAACTAAGTTGGACGCTATCTAATAAATATTTGAACGATTTGTAAAATAAAAGTATTCCTCATGTTTTGTCGTATAATGCGCCGTTTTTGAGTTCTTTCAAGTGACTCGATGCAACTAATAAGATGAACTCTGTAGTGCTGAATTATTCACTGTCATATGTTTATGTTTTGTTTCGTTTTTTAGATGTCGGAGTCAACTTCCACAGTCCCGTACTTGAAATTTGATAAAATTTTGTCGAACTTCTAGGGGTTGTAGTTCAGCCATCTTGAATATTTTATGTAGAAAATTTTTGGTGAAATGACTTAATTCGATGACTTCTTCCTTCTGTCAAAAAAAGCCTCACATTTGAAAACACCCCGCATATCTACTACACTAACATTCCATAGCTGAAACTGATAATTATTATCTGAAAAATATGCCTTATGGGAAAAACAAGCCTTAAATCTATTGTTATATTTGTCGCACCTTCACAACATTAATATCAGGATTCTTGTCAGGGTTTGTGATGGCATTTTGTTTCAGACTTTGGCCATTTATGGTATTCATAATTTCAGTACGCGAATTCTAATTTTGTTCACCTTTTTGCCAATTTGGATTATGTCGCTGATGAATAACCTGAAAGTGTTAGTTCCTGCTTCGATGATGGCGAATGTTCTGACGCTCGCTGGCCTACTAATCACTCTGTATTACAACTTTCTGGATATACCAGATCCGTGGAGGCTTCCTCTTGTTGCTGAGTGGCAGAAAATACCGCTGTTTTTTGGAACTGCTCTATTTTCATTCGAAGCCATTGGATTGGTAAGCATGCTTCATATTATAACTTGAAAACAACATACAACATATATCGAGAACATAAATTGAAATTATTTTTGACTGTATAGGGTGGATCCAAAGTGGTGAAACGCGATACCATCCAGCTTTTTCAAATGAGCAAATCCAATTTTGTCATTTTTTGAATCTACATGAAATCGTGATTTCGACATACCCAAACTTATCTGTGAGCCATTTTTACGTAGGGTACATTTTCCGAAAAATTTCATGGATAATTGTTTCAACTAGAGATCATATCTTGAAAAAGATAAATATACGATTTTTAAATTGAATTCCCAGATAGTTTTCTAATGTCTTCTGAAAACGGTATTCAAATCAACCTTGTCTATTGATTTTTTCAATATGTATATGGTACATTTGTTCATTTACATTGCCAGGTTCTTCCGATGTACAACGAAATGAAGAATCCGAGGCACTTCAACTCTTGGTATGGCGTCATGAACGTTGGTATGATATATGTCATAGCTATGAATGTACTAGTGGGAGCTAGTTCTTACATAACATGGGGCGAAGATATCAAAGCAAGCGTGACACTCAATCTACCTGCTGAAACTGAAATGTGAGTTCTGGAAAAGGGTTTTTATTCCTTAGGCTATGGCCATATAGATGGACAGAATATTAAACAAAATGACAAATACTTTATTGATGTGTTTAAATATTTACTGACAGAAATATATACAACAGATAGATTTTTCGTTCCAGTAAATTATCAAGATGAAAATACTTGTTGGGTTTGGGAACGTTATTAAAAGAAACCACTTTGTGTGATGGCCAACGTTTCGCAAAATTTATTATTGCATCATCAGGGCTCTAGAAAAACAACTAAAAGTCAGAAAACTACATCACACCCAAAACGAATTGATACAACCTTTAACCAACAGAAAACCAAGAGGAGTACAATCATTTAAAACTGAAATATAAACACGGACAACACATATAAAAAGGTTTTTTTTCCTGAATGATATAAATACATACTATATATATACCTAATAAACAAAAATTATTCAGACGCAATGATGCATAACACCCGCCGATAGTTAAATCAACATATGTTACGATATAAGACCCGTTTGCATCAAACGCACTTAGTGTTAAGTGTCCCTTAAAATGAACCCTTAACTGAAATAACGTTGCACCAACTGTTAAGTGACATTTAAATGGCTAAAGCTAGCCTTAAATTTAAGCGCTCCTCTAATGACCACTTAGGTATTTAAGGGCTGGATTCTAACCTAAAATAATTTGTTGAACTGGCTGCAGAACTCCCCATTTTTGATGGATTTTGAATATTGAATGAATTCAATACTGAATACCAAGCCTTTTCTTTTGCCTTTATTGTAATGCCATCAGTCTTTTTTAATTTTCAATTTGGTGTCACAAATCATACAATAGTTAGCAACAAACTCTTTTCTTCTGTTGAGAAGTTGAGTGTCCTTCGTAAATTACCACCACTTACTTGGCAATCATTCACCGTATTCGTAATTACAAGGGCATTTTCTTCACATTCCTCTTCAACATTAGTAAAACAAATTCACACAAGACCTTACAAAGAAAGTGTTGTACTAATATAACTTTAGGTACCTTTTATTTGACAATCATTATCATCATCAATATTAATGCTAATTCAACAACAAAAAGTTGTTACTCTTTGATAATATCCTTGACACTGAGTGACAGGACAATAAAGTTAGGTTAATGAAATGACAACGATCATCGGCAACCGGCCAACCAATGAAATGGCTTTATTGGACTAGTATGAAGTTGCACCAAAATAAAAAACTGAAATATCACTAGATATAAAAACTTAAGGGCCCCTTACTTAAGATTCTGTTAAGTCACAGTCGTGCAACTGGGAATAAAATTAAGCGTCCATTAACTTTAAACGACACTTAGTTGACTTAGTTTAGTATTCGTTTTAAGGAGTATTGGTGCAAACGGGCCTTAGGCCCATTATTTGCACCAATACCCTTATATACCTAATGCTCGGCCGATAAAAACTTTCATTCTTGCTGTTGCTTTTGCGATTAGACAGATTTCGATATCTCTTTCGACATCCATTTTGAATCCTCATCTATATCCTCTACTCGATTCTCTATATCTAGCGAATGTAGATGGATAAGTCTGCTTATATTTAGGATGAGTCTTTGACTCGTCCAAATATTTCAACAGAGTAGACTCTTCAGGTCAAAAAAAACACTTTTTTCCAATACTATTTTTTCTGATTCGGTCCTGATAAAAATATATAGCCACCCCTGAAAGAACAGAATAACCTTCAGAATAACTAGCTAAATCTGTGACACTACACATGTGTACATTTAAAAAGAGTTGCATTCGGTCGAAGTAGACAATTTGTCGAATTTCACAAATTTTTTTTTATTTTTGAATATCAAATTACTCTGAAACAGCCCAATATAACAGAAAATATGAATAATACTTTCATTTTACAAACCGTGCAAATATTCATTAGAGAGCGTCCAACTTTGTTTTAAGAGAGCGGTTATTTGAATTTTTGGTATTTTTATGTAACGTTATGCGCATAATGAGAAAACTGGAATACGTGGGTGATATCTTGTATTGTAAAAAGATTCACCAAATAAATCAAAAACTATATTCCGAAATTCATTTCATTCGATAAAACCGGTTGTTTTTAATGTTTTTTCAACAGCATGTATCTTTTAAACCGAGCCGATTCGTACAAAATGATAAGGGAAAAAAGTATTACCTTTGACCTCAAAAATCTACTGCTAAAATATTAGTACCAGTCAAAGACGCATCTTATAATATATATCTTGATGATTTTCCATAGACTAAAACAATCTTGTTTGTCTATTTTTCACAATACTTTGTTCTTTCATTGTGTATTTTATATTTTCCATCAAATTGTTGCGAAGTTTGAACGGCAGGAAATGCATTTTTTTATTTGAAGAATTCCATAATTTTGAGTCTAGTCATTTTTTTATGTTCAACTCACACATACATAGTTGAACAGACAAGTTTCGAAATAAGACAAATCTTTTTACGCTTTAGAGTAAACTATACAGGCCGTCTATAAAAGTGTATATTTTTCACCTTCTGTTATTTATAACTCGGAAAACTACGACAAAAACGTGAAATCGAGGAACATATATTCTATCAAGCGATGATTGAATCAACCATAGGGATTCAATTTGGTCTCTTATGTTCCACAATTCCAAACTCCAACTCACTTCAACTTGCGGTGGAATGGTTGATGATTGAACTCCAAACTTTTTCGAACTGTTTTCCTCGATTTCTGCCATTTTTGTTCATATATCTTGAGTGTCCTCTCCAAGGTTTTTTTTTACACTCCGACTAATCACAACATTGCTCCAAATTTTCAATCTGCTGTTTTATGACTGAAAAATCAAAGTTATCGGCAAGATGTACCTACGTTATTTGACGGTTGTTTGCAGAATTTCTGAACCGAAAGCTTAAATTGTTCCGCTTGGAGACAGATCCGTACTCCAAATTTGAAAATACAACTTCTTCCTTCTTCATTTTGAAAGTTTTTGGGGCTATGTTTGGTAATAGTTTATTTCAATGAACTATGAACTGTCTGTTAAAACAGAAACCAGCTATTGAAAATCCCCGTACTGAATAAAATAAATCTTTTCTAAGAAAAAAACTTTCAATCACGTATAATTGTCAATATCTCTTTCAGTCTAGCACAGAGTGTTGTAATACTAATAGCGATATCTGTTGCATTCACCTACCTTCTCCAGATGTACGTTGCATTTATGATCATGTTTCCATGGATATATAGGAGATTTGGACCATTCCGATTCCAATATTGGGTGGAGGTTTTATTCAAGACTTTTCTTTCAGGGATAGCTTGTGAGTGACATCTTCGATGTGAGTAGTACTCTTTCATCATTCTAACAAATTCAATATTTTCAGATATTCTCGCGGAAACTATACCTTATTTGGGAGAATTCATCTCGCTAGTGGGCGCCATTGGTGGTACTTCGCTAGCACTGATATTTCCACCGCTATTGGAACTTGTAACATTTCACGAGACAATAGGATGTTTTCATATTTTTAAGAATATTGTTATATTAGCAATAGGATTCACTGGTGTGGTTACTGGAACATACACTTCATGCAGGGAAATAATATTAAAATTCATGGAGAGTATAGAGTGAATACAAAAACTGCATAAACTTATTATTATTTCATAACGTAAGATTTGAGGAACGTAGTCGATTATTCTTAGTGAAATCTCTGTTTTTGAAATATATATTGCATGAGTAATAAATTAAGCCTCAAGGCCCAAACAGTTGGTACTTAAATGGTCTAGACTCTAGACACTATATGACAATATACTCCCCTTATCCTTTAGGCATTATAGCTCCTCAAAATATAAAAAAACGCATCAATTCCTATTTCATACTGAGTATCTTAGTTCACAGTATCATTTACGACATACTAAAAAAAAGAACATGAATATTATATTAGTCATTCGAATATATTTTTGGCTATACAAAAATTGAACAATGCTATGAAGAATGTTGGAATTTATTCTGAATAAAATCACTATTTCTGAAAAAATGTATAAGATACAACTAGATGTATGGCTGTTGATTTGTTGATTATTATTATTATCATCAATCCATCATATAAAATCGTCTTGATATTGACGTTCCAGATCTACGGGCTTCGTCCTTCAATTGCTGAAATAAATTCGAGTGAAAATAATATTAATATTTTGTTTCCTGTGAATATTCTCTTATATTCAGTTCTTGTAAACCGGTTTTCAAGCGGAACAATATTTTGACTGTCGCTTCCATATTCATCCTCAAGTGCCTGGTATATGCCAAAAAGAATGAAAACCATCTGAAAAAGCTGTCATTTCCAAAACACAGAACATCTAAGTTCCAGATGTCACCATCTTATCAATGCATTAAGCTTTTTTGTAATAATCTTCCTGGGAACATAAGATCTCTCAGTCTGAAGAATTTCAAGAAAGTGGTCAAAGAATTGCTCTTAGAGAACTGTTATTACTCGGTTAGTGAATATTTTGTGTGATCAATTGTAATGGTCTGATTTCTATGACTGGTCCTATACAATGTTTGATATCTAACAGGACCAATAAATTATTATTATTATTATTAATATTTTAATCCTTCTCATTGGTACAAGAAGTATGCACTTAAGCTTAGCAAAACAATACTTTTATGGAAGCAATCTCGGAAGCAATCAACAGTTTGTTGCAAAATTATCGAAAATACGAATCCATTTCACTTTGAAATATTTCACAAGATATGTTAGAGAAATGTAACCGACAAAATTGATTTGAAAGACCGTTTCATAATTTGATCTCATTTTTCGATCAAAATTTGTCGACAATTAAGGGTAGAATCAAAATGAAAATTTACCAAATATTTAATGTATATACCAAGATTTTGGGGATGTTATGGCATCTGGCAATATTTCTTATATTTTGTACAGAAAATGTTTTTATTCATTGCATATAAAGGGTGTGAATGCATAACTGCGAAATTTAAGGTATGATTCCTTGCTCTATTCGGGCAAAATATCGTATGGGATAATAAAAACCATTCACTTTTTTTACGGGGATAGAAACTTTGTGGTTACGAACACAGTATAATCAAAAAGAACGTAACATTTCTCTGATTTTCTACAAAGAAAAAGAACAAATTGATTGCTGATTGCCTTCAAGAGTGTATATTAGGAGTGCAGATAAAATGGACGTTTTTATCAACTTTTCTAGAAAAAGTTTTGATGGGATTCAGTTTCTATCTATACAGGGTGAGTCTTTGACTCCCATAAATATTTGAACAGTTAATTCTTGAGGTCAATAAACACTTCTTTCCTTCACCATTTTTTCCGAATAAGCCTGGTTTAAAAGATACAGGCTGTTGTAAACCATAAAAAAAATTTATTTTTCAACTATTTCATCGAATAAGATTAATTTCGGAATACAGTTTTTCATTTATGTGATGAATCTTTTTTGAACACAAGATATAAATAACCCACGTCTTTCAGTTGTCTCATTAGGACCATAACATACCATGAAAATACCAAAATTCAAAGAACTCAACTCTTGAAACTAAGTTGGATGCTATCTAATGCATATTTAAACGTTTTGTAAGATAAAAGAATTCTTCATATTTGGCAGTATAATTCGCAATTTTCGAGTAATTTGATGTTCAAATATTAAAAGGTGTCTCTATGAACTTTGAAAAATTAGCTGAATACAACTCAAAAGATCCACAGATGTGTAGTGCCACAGATTTAGCTAGTTATTCTGAAGGTAATTTTGCTTTTGCAGGGGTGGCACAGCTCATTATAAAAACTTAAAATGGCTATATTTTCTAATCAGGGCCGATTCGGTAGAATGGTATACGTCCAGTTGCAGGAAAGTCCATTAAGATTTGATGTCCTATCAAAATTTAAAACTGTCATTTTTGAAGGGGAAAATGGAGGATTAAGATTTTAATGAAGTATTAAATTTTAATGGACTTTCCTGCAACTGGACGATAGTCTTTTTAATCTACCTACTGTAAGTATATTTGAACGAGTCAAAGACTCACCCTGTGTATGCGTTCTCGGAAGATTATGTGATTTTTGATAATCCTTCTTCCACTCTGTGATTACGTTATTTATGAGATCGTGTTAATTTGAGTAATGGATAAATTCCTATCCATCATCGATATCATCTTGAATAACGAAGAAATCTTACCTTCCAAAATTTGCGGACTTCTTGAACATCCTCCTGTTTTCGTACCCAATAACCCCTGATATATGATTGAATTTTGATGGCAGCATATTCATCGCTCCAAATCAGGTGGAAAGGAAAGAAGGGTCTTGGACTGCAAAAAAAAGTGAAACCAGGTTCTTCAAAAACATCGAAGTGTGTCGTCATGATGGAATATTTGCGTAGAGAGATTTTATTGATAAGAGATTTATTTAAGAATTGCATATTACATAATGCTTTCACAAGTAAGATGAAAAAAAAATTGAGAAATGGAGACATCGAAAACGACAAAAAAATATATGGCACTAATATACAAGTGATGGTCTAACGAAAACATAACACCTCGATTTTCAAATTAACAACATCAGGAAGAAGTGATGAATGAATCAAGAAAAGAATTGCCAAAGGAAAGAAAGTGATTGGAGCCTTGAATTCAATACTGCGACAAAAGAACATTCAACAAGAAGTGAAAACGCAAATATACAATACAATTTTCAAGCCAATAATGATTTATGGATCTCAGGTGTGGCAGCTCAGAAATCAAAGAGAGTATTATTGGTGGCAGAAATGAATTTTTAGAGGAGTTCGGCGTGTACGTCACAGAGAGAACAAGTACGGAATGCAATCAGACTTCAAATGCACGTACAACACAAAATAATACAGACAGAATGGACACCACAAGAAAGAAGGAAAGAGGAAGACCAGCTACCACGTGGACTCAGGGGATAATGAAGGCTATGCGTTGAAAATTAACCATGCCCTTTCCGACCTTGCTCTTGTCTACGCTCCTGACTAGCTCCGGATGGCCACGTATAGTATCCCAATTCAGCGGTTCGCTAGTTGACCGAAGCAGCAGCCCCACTTACAGTCCCTGGCCAGTTTATTAGACGCACTGAGGATTTTTTTTATATTTACTGGTATTGCCCGAGGAAAAAGCAGAATATTTGAATTTCATTTTTACAGAATGTCAGTTTTATCTACGACTCTCATTAAATTGTTCTATTTCGCATTTATTTTTGATGTTGTAGTATTAGTACTTAAGTATGAATCAGTACTATGTCTTCCAGTGGACGTCTTGCATTCTGCAGGTTCGGACGTTATTTCGATAATCCACATATGAAATCATTATCTTCGAATGCAGCAAACCGAACAATTCTGCATTGATAGTATGAAGCTCTCATAGCTACACAGGGTGGCTCAGCAAAATATTAGAATTCCATGTTTAATCATCAATAAATCAATATTTTTTATTAATATTATATGTGAAAACCATTTACAGATGAAGTATATGTAACATATACATTCAATTTAATAATTCAATATTGAGATTTTGCATCGAATCAATGCGTCTTATAATATGGCCAGGGACTGTAGTATTTTCCGAAGCGGAAAACTACATCTCTCCACTTTGTTAAATTATCTTCTAATTGTGCTAACCTAGATTACTATGAAACTCCTTTAAATGTTTACCTCATCGAAGTGATTCTCTTTCAAGTCATCCCATTCCATCTGGTCCTAAATTGTTCTTCTCAAAAATTAATGTACTCTCAGTCTTCTCAAAATTATTAATTTAACAATTTGCATATTTTTTTCATTCTGTATGAAATGACTCCAGGTGCAAGATTATTTCAGAATCTTCAAACAGAATTATAATCCTTATTAGTACTGCTCAATTGATATGTTCATACGGGACAACTCGATTTGCTTTCTCCGGAATATGTATTTTATCATTTTTATAGATTTTAGACCCCTCTTGACTTTCTCACATGAAAATGGGTATGTAGCACCAGAATTGAACCTTCTCATATCTTTCTCATCGATAATCAATGCTGATATATTGTTTTCTCGTGATCATCTCATTTATTTGAATTAGTTTATTTTATTTCTCAAGTCAACTCTGATGTTGACCTCTCTCGTACATATGACTAATTACTGTTATCGAGTTTTAGATGAATGAGTTCTCATGCTCTCCAGGGTGGACCCTGGAGTTGCTTGTTTTCCTTCGGAGCACGATGTGAACTTCTCAAATATAGTTCAACGGTCAGTGGTAAGCCACTGGTTGATAGTGTCTCGTCCTGGTTCCACCCTGGTATTCGTTAACTCTCTCAATTGGTATGATCTCCTCATTAAACTTTGTATTTTGATAAATATATGCTCATGTTCATTCATCTTGCTCGATATACAGATTCGTTCTCAAGCCTTCTGCTCTTCTCGAAACCAACGATTAGTGGTTTCCCTCATTAGTACTCTCATCTTATACCTCTCATACTGTATCAATTGTATTTACTACTTTCTGATGGATGTTCTAATCGTGCTTACTTGTACGCAGTCAATCTCTTCAAGACCAACGTTATTCATATTAAGTATAATATTCTTGCTCTTCTCATATTTAAATTCTAGTATTCCTGCTTTGCTCATATTTGAATCATAATATTATTGCTCGCCTCATATTTGATGTATTGATCTCATTGATGACCAGATTTGTATAATTTAGTTTTCACCTCTTGGCCTATCTCATTATTACAACTCAGCCTTCTCATTGAAATTAAATATTCTAACATTCTGATTTTTTGATGGAATAAAGAGGCCTTTGCAATCAATTTATCATTGATTGCTCTGTCACTGTAAACGTTGTGTTAATTTTGACTGGTAACAGTCCACTACTTTAACTATTTCAAAATCTGATCACCCCGATTTTGAACACTATGTCGGAGAGAATTTTATCTGAGGAGGACACTCAAAATAGAAACAGGATTATATACACACCACCACCAATGGTTGGGATATGATAATAATAACTCACAACTCACTATTCCTGTCAGATGTCCTGAATGATTTTTTATTTATTTTATCTGTCTCATTTCATGATTTGAGGTGAAATATGCTCGAGTAATGCCAAGCTCTAACATGCGAAAATAATTTTTCGGAAAATTAGCTCCCAGCACTAAGAATCAGTACTATCCATAGACATTCAAAAAAGTTTGTAGCTAGATAGTTCTGACTTGTAGATTAGTATTTAATATTTCGGATCAAGAAATGAATAACTTACTGCTGCTTCAGATAATCTTGCACCCATTTCATGTCGTGAATGCTTTTATACTTATTTACCCTGTCCGGAAATTCTGGGTTATGGTTCCATAGATACTGCGCAATGTGATCTATCGGATCGAAATCAGTCCTTTGTCTCTGAAATTCATGTCAAAGTTTCTTCAAATACATAATGATTGGTGATACCTTCACTTATGAATATACTAACTACGCTACCACATGTCATGAACATTTCTGGACTCTCACTGAAAAACGTATATTCATTTCAGCAAAAGCAATCAGGAATCCCTAAAGAATTGTATTTTTACAGATCACATTATCCTTATTTTACATTTATCTCGTCAATGGCTTCATAAATAACTCATCAGTAAGACTCTGAGGTTTTCACCTAAGGAAGGAAAGAAACGTTTTCAAAAATGTGTTATCAATATAGGTATACATATAGGGTCGTTTTTTGATGTCTCTGTCTAGGAAATGCACTAAATTCTGCGTCGAATGAGATGAGCATTTTTTTAACCAGTTTTCTTTTTCATCTATCATCTTTGGAAATTGGACAAACTTTGGGGTGCTTCAGTATCGAAAGTAGCGATTCAAAAAATGTAGACTAGTTGGCACAATTTTTTTCACTCATTTTTCAGAAGAACAACAGAGCTTGAGTAACTTTTTACTTGATAACCAGGAAAATGAGAGAAGCTTTTGGATTAACTCGAATTGCACAATTCATTAGAACAGAAGATATATTACAATTTATTCGACCCATGGAAACCCACTTTTTCAAAAAGTGCTGGCCTGACTCATCCACAACATTATACGGAATATCTTGGAAATCGTATCGAACAAAAAAGTCCACGGCACAAGAAGTACAAACCTAGCACAATGCAGTAAAAAAATTCAAAAACGGAAAGTTCTAATCCAACTTCACATACGTTTACTAATTATTTGTATGCTGTTCCAGTCTATATTTCGGAAAAGCTTTTCTGAGAATCTTTGTTATACCTAGTTGCTTATAATCTATAACAGTTTAAAAAATAGCACACTTTGTTGATAAGTGTTCAAAATAAAAATTTCGAGATAGATTCTAGGCTATTCATTTCCTGGCTTCATGGTTTTTTTATATGGTCCGCCAACTTCAAATCGATTTAATAAAGAATTTAGATACAGCTCCTCCTACTTCAAGATACTTAGACGATCACCATAAAAAAAATGTGAAAGACACTGTGTAACCAATGAAGAGTTACTACAGTAAAAAAATATCAGACGATTATTTAATCAAAGCTATTATCAAAACAAACATAGCTACGTCACACTAGCACCTATTGAAAAACTGCAGAAAAATAAGTAAAACTCACATCAAGACAATTCTGCTTCTCCGCCTCTTTAACAGTACTCTGCAAGGCATCATTCAGCAATGGCGTGATTTTGGTTTCGAGAAAATCAACAAGCGGATCTAAAAACGATACATTCAGAACAAAGTATCATCTTTATATACTTTCCATCACGATTTGGTGCATCCGCATGCTTGTTGTTCTGCAGAATAAAGTCCTGAACGCTTCTTTTTTCTTCATCATACTGGCGACAAAGTTCATTCCAAAGTTTGTTTTCCTCTAAATCGGTTTCGCATATGCAATTCTCTCCCTTTCGACAACTACAATCTGATGGAGAATTGTGGGCCATTCGTTTAGTAATTTGACAAATGAATGACTTATGAAAAAGAACATTCTCCACACCGATTTGATCATTTTATCTCAATCAAAGATTATAGAATACTACGTTTGGTATTTCTATGACTACTCTATAATTTCTGATCTCAATGCTATCACATATTATAGTAAAAAATTGTTTATGTAATCTATGGTGGCTATTAAAGTATGGTTGTAATATAAAGATAAAATATATGCTATATATGTATATGCTATATCTTTTTGGGTTGTCAGTGAGTTTTCAATTATCTGAATTAGGAAGACTCTATCTCACTCGAATCTACTCTAGTCTACTCTACTGTTATATTGAATATTATCATACTCCATGTCATTTCACTATCTAAATTAAATTTTGAATCTGCAGAATGCTGCAGATCAACACTGTCAAGACAAAATGTTTTAGTGGATTCCTTATGTATCAAACCTAAATCATTCATGGCTGTTCTGCTCACTTTAGAGCAGATAAATATTATCTATGATTTCGACATTCACCCATGTTATGATGAAGACGTCTATATTGATTTATTTACTAACTACTGTCTAACTGACTTCGTCTACCTATGCATAGGCAAATTGTATGAGAGACCTATCGTGAATCACCTTGACGAAAAGGATGTTATTCCACCAACTAGGTCGAAACTTAATTTCCACTTTTTCTACCGGAAATATTTTATTTCAGGCTGCTGGGGAGGCATTCCACTCGTGAATTCGAATGTTCCAAAATCCCAAGAACTAAGGCCTAAGAAAAGGCAATCTCATTGGGAGATAGGCCGTCTGCCGACTAGATAAATGTATCAGCCTGGAGGATGAAACTCTAGAACAGGTCGAGCAGTTCAAATACTCGGGAAACTTCATAAATACTTGGGCTAACCTAGATACGGAAGTACACAACCGTATCAATTCGGCATCACGGGCATTCTGGAAGCTAAAGCACAAAGTGTTTCAAAATCACGACCTCAATATGAAGATCAAGACAGCTGTTTACAAAGCACTAGTCCTCCCAACGCTTCTTTGCGGAAGCGAAAGCTGGACGCCCTACAAGCGACATATCAAACAACTTGAACAAACGCAACAACGCCATCTAAGACAATTAATGCACATCAGATGGTTCCACAAAGTTTCAAATGCAGAAGTCTTGCAGCCTGCGAGTTGTATAACAATTGAGACTCAAGTAACAAGGGCCCGACTCAGATGGAGCGGCCACATTCTGAGGATGCAAGACACAAGACTCCCCAAAATAGCTCTGTACGGCGAATTCACAGAGGGAGCTCGGAAACCAGGAGGCCGGTATAAGCGGTTTAAGGATATACTACATCAATCCCTTAAATTAGTTTCTTACTCATCTCATTGGCGTACATTAGGTTCCTGATCTCCCCTCACTTCTTGTAGAAGTGGATTATCAGTATGACTTAAGCCTTGCGGCTTTCACACTCCTCTCCAGAGGAACATTCACTTATCCTAGATATCTCAAATATCAAACGGATTAAGCTCTGTTGGAGCCCTTTCCCAGTTTTCAGGCTCATGGTGGTGGTCCACTAGAGCATGCTTCTCAGTTTCCTGATTTAGGTCGGGTCCTGTTTCTTACTCATCTCATTGGCGTACATTAGGTTCCTGATCTCCCCTCACTTCTTGTAGAAGTGGATTATCAGTATGACTTAAGCCTTGCGGCTTTCACACTCCTCTCCAGAGGAACATTCACTTATCCTAGATATCTCAGATATCGAAAGGATTAAGCTCGGTTGGAGCCCTTTCCCAGTTTTCAGGCTCATGGTGGTGGTCCACTAGAGCATGCTTTTCAATTTCCTGATGTCGGTCGGGTCCTGTTTCTTACTCATCTCATTGGCGTACATTAGGTTCCTGATCTCCCCTCACTTCTTGTAGAAGTGGATTATCAGTATGACTTAAGCCTTGCGGCTTTCACACTCCTCTCCAGAGGAACATTCACTTATCCTAGATATCCCAGATATCGAAAGGATTAAGCTCTGTTGGAACCCTTTTCCAGTTTTCAGGCTCATGGTGAAGGTCCAATAGAGCATGCTTTTCAATTTCCTGATGTCGGTCGGGTCCTGTTTCTTACTCATCTCATTGGCGTACATTAGGTTCCTGATCTCCCCTCACTTCTTGTAGAAGTGGATTATCAGTATGACTTAAGCCTTGCGGCTTTCACACTCCTCTCCAAAGGAACATTCACTTATCCTAGATATCTCAGATATCAAAAGGATTAAGCTCTGTTGGAGCCCTTTCCCAGTTTTCAGGCTCATGGCGGTGGTCCACTAGAGCATGCTTCTCAGTTTCCTGATGTAGGTCGGGTCCTGTTTGTTACTCATCTCATTGGCGTACATTAGGTTCCTGATGTCCCCTCACTTCTTGTAGAAGTGGATTATCAGTATGACTTAAGCCTTGCGGCTTTCACACTCCTCTCCAGAGGAACATTCACTTATCCTAGATATCTCAAATATCAAAACTATTGAGCTCTGTTGGAGCCCTTTCCCAGTTTTCAGGCTCATGGCGGTGGTCCACTAGAGCATGCTTCTCAGTTTCCAGATTTAGGTCGGGTCCTGTTTCTTACTCATCTCATTGGCGTACATTAGGTTCCTGATCTCCCCTCACTTCTTGTAGAAGTGGATTATCAGTATGACTTAAGCCTTGCGGCTTTCACACTCCTCTCCAGAGGAACATTCACTTATCCTAGATATCTCCGATATCGAAAGGATTAAGCTCGGTTGGAGCCCTTTCCCAGTTTTCAGGCTCATGGTGGTGGTCCACTAGAGCAGGCTTCTCAGTTTCCTGATTTAGGTCGGGTCCTGTTTCTTACTCATCTCATTGGCGTACATCAGGTTCCTGATCTCCCCTCACATCTTGTAGAAGTGGATTATCAGTATGACTTAAGCCTTGCGGCTTTCACACTCCTCTCCATAGGAACATTCACTTATCCTAGATATCTCAGATATCGAAAGGATTAAGCTCGGTTGGAGCCCTTTCCCAGTTTTCAGGCTCATGGTGGTGGTTCACTAGAGCATGCTTTTCAATTTCCTGATGTCGGTCGGGTCCTGTTTCTTACTCATCTCATTGGCGTACATTAGGTTCCTGATCTCCCGTCACTTCTTGTAGAAGTGGATTATCAGTATGACTTAAGCCTTGCGGCTTTCACACTCCTCTCCAGAGGAACATTCACTTATCCTAGATATCTCAGATATCAAAAGGATAAAGCTCTGTTGGAGCCCTTTCCCAGTTTTCAGGCTCATGGTGGTGGTCCACTAGAGCAGGCTTCTCAGTTTCCTGATTTAGGTCGGGTCCTGTTTCTTACTCATCTCATTGGCGTACATCAGGTTCCTGATCTCCCCTCACTTCTTGTAGAAGTGGATTATCAGTATGACTTAAGCCTTGCGGCTTTCACACTCCTCTCCAGAGGAACATTCACTTATCCTAGATATATCAGATATCAAAAGGATTAAGCTCTGTTGGAGCCCTTTCAGAGTTTTCAGGCTCATGGTGGTGGTCCACTAGAGCAGGCTTCTCAGTTTCCTGATTTAGGTCGGGTCCTGTTTCTTACTCATCTCATTGGCGTACATCAGGTTCCTGATCTCCCCTCACTTCTTGTAGAAGTGGATTATCAGTATGACTTAAGCCTTGCGGCTTTCACACTCCTCTCCAGAGGAACATTCACTTATCCTAGATATCTCAGATATCAAAAGGATTAAGCTCTGTTGGAGCCCTTTCCCAGTTTTCAGGCTCATGGTGGTGGTCCACTAGAGCAGGCTTCTCAGTTTCCTGATTTAGGTCGGGCCCTGTTTCTTACTCATCTCATTGGCGTACATCAGGTTCCTGATCTCCCCTCACTTCTTGTAGAAGTGGATTATCAGTATGACTTAAGCCTTGCGGCTTTCACACTCCTCTCCAGAGGAACATTCACTTATCCTAGATATCTCAGATATCAAAAGGATTAAGCTCTGTTGGAGCCCTTTCCCAGTTTTCAGGCTCATGGTGGTGGTCCACAAGAGCAGGCTTCTCAGTTTCCTGATTTAGGTCGGGTGCTGTTTCTTACTCATCTAATTGGCGTACATCAGGTTCCTGATCTCCCCTCACTTCTTGTAGAAGTGGATTATCAGTATGACTTAAGCCTTGCGGCTTTCACACTCCTCTCCAGAGGAACATTCACTTATCCTAGATATCTCAAATATCAAAAGGATTAAGCTCTGTTGGAGCCCTTTCCCAGTTTTCAGGCTCATGGTGGTGGTCCACTAGAGCAGGCTTCTCAGTTTCCTGATTTAGGTCGGGTCCTGTTTCTTACTCATCTCATTGGCGTACATCAGGTTCCTGATCTCCCCTCACTTCTTGTAGAAGTGGATTATCAGTATGACTTAAGCCTTGCGGCTTTCACACTCCTCTCCAGAGGAACATTCACTTATCCTAGATATCTCAGATATCGAAAGGATTAAGCTCTGTTGGAGCCCTTTTCCAGTTTTCAGGCTCATGGTGGTGATCCACTAGAGCTTGCTTCTCAGTTTCCTGATTTAGGTCGGGTCCTGTTTCTTACTCATCTCATTGGCGTACATCAGGTTCCTGATCTCTCCTCACTTCTTGTAGAAGTTGATTATCAGTATGACTTAAGCCTTGCGGCTTTCACACTCCTCTCCAGAGGAACATTCACTTATCCTAGATATATCAGATATCAAAAGGATTAAGCTCTGTTGGAGCCCTTTCCCAGTTTTCAGGCTCATGGTGGTGGTCCACTAGAGCAGGCTTCTCAGTTTCCTGATTTAGGTCGGGTCCTGTTTCTTACTCATCTCATTGGCGTACATTAGGTTCCTGATCTCCTCTCACTTCTTGTAGAAGTGGATTATCAGTATGACTTAAGCCTTGCGGCTTTCACACTCCTCTCCAGAGGAACATTCACTTATCCTAGATATCTCAGATATCGAAAGGATTGAGCTCTGTTGGAGCCCCTTTCCAGTTTTCAGGCTCATGATGGTGGTCCAATAGAGCATGCTTTTCAATTCCCTTATGTCGGTCGGGTCCTGTTTCTTACTCATCTCATTGGCGTACATTAGGTTCCTGATCTCCCCTCACTTCTTGTAGAAGTGAATTATCAGTATGACTTAAGCCTTGCGGCTTTCACACTCCTCTGCAGAGGAACATTCACTTATCCTAGATATCTCAGATATCAAAAGGATTAAGCTCTGTTGGAGCCCTTTCCCAGTTTTCAGGCTCATGGTGGTGGTCCACTAGAGCAGGCTTCTCAGTTTCCTGATTTAGGTCGGGTCCTGTTTCTTACTCATCTCATTGGCGTACATCAGGTTCCTGATCTCCCCTCACTTCTTGTAGAAGTGGATTATCAGTATGACTTAAGCCTTGCGGCTTTCACACTCCTCTCCAGAGGAACATTCACTTATCCTAGATATATCAGATATCAAAAGGATTAAGCTCTGTTTTAGCCCTTTCCCAGTTTTCAGGCTCATGGTGGTGGTCCACTAGAGCAGGCTTCTCAGTTTCCTGATTTAGGTCGGGTCCTGTTTCTTACTCATCTCATTGGCGTACATCAGGTTCCTGATCTCCCCTCACTTCTTGTAGAAGTGGATTATCAGTATGACTTAAGCCTTGCGGCTTTCACACTCCTCTCCAGAGGAACATTCACTTATCCTAGATATCTCAGATATCAAAAGGATTAAGCTCTGTTGGAGCCCTTTCCCCGTTTTCAGGCTCATGGCGGTGGTCCACTAGAGCATGCTTTTCAATTTCCTGATGTCGGTCGGGTCCTGTTTGTTACTCATCTCATTGGCGTACATAAGGTTCCTGATCTCCTCTCACTTCTTGTAGAAGTGGATTATCAGTATGACTTAAGCCTTGCGGCTTTCACACTCCTCTCCAGAGGAACATTCACTTATCCTAGATATCTCAGATATCAAAAGGATTAAGCTCTGTTGGAGCCCTCTCCCCGTTTTCAGGCTCATGGCGGTGGTCCACTAGAGCATGCTTCTCAGTTTCCTGATGTAGGTCGGGTCCTGTTTGTTACTCATCTCATTGGCGTACATTAGGTTCCTGATCTCCTCTCACTTCTTGTAGAAGTGGATTATCAGTATGACTTAAGCCTTGCGGCTTTCACACTCCTCTCCAGAGGAACATTCACTTATCCTAGATATCTCAAATATCAAAACTATTAAGCTCTGTTGGAGCCCTTTCCCAGTTTTCAGGCTCATGGCGGTGGTCCACTAGAGCATGCTTCTCAGTTTCCTGATTTAGGTCGGGTCCTGTTTCTTACTCATCTCATTGGCGTACATTAGGTTCCTGATCTCCCCTCACTTCTTGTAGAAGTGGATTATCAGTATGACTTAAGCCTTGCGGCTTTCACACTCCTCTCCAGAGGAACATTCACTTATCCTAGATATCTCCGATATCGAAAGGATTAAGCTCGGTTGGAGCCCTTTCCCAGTTTTCAGGCTCATGGTGGTGGTCCACTAGAGCAGGCTTCTCAGTTTCCTGATTTAGGTCGGGTCCTGTTTCTTACTCATCTCATTGGCGTACATCAGGTTCCTGATCTCCCCTCACTTCTTGTAGAAGTTGATTATCAGTATGACTTAAGCCTTGCGGCTTTCACACTCCTCTCCAGAGGAACATTCACTTATCCTAGATATATCAGATATCAAAAGGATTAAGCTCTGTTGGAGCCCTTTCCCAGTTTTCAGGCTCATGGTGGTGGTCCACTAGAGCAGGCTTTTCAGTTTCCTGATTTAGGTCGGGTCCTGTTTCTTACTCATCTCATTGGCGTACATTAGGTTCCTGATCTCCTCTCACTTCTTGTAGAAGTGGATTATCAGTATGACTTAAGCCTTGCGGCTTTCACACTCCTCTCCAGAGGAACATTCACTTATCCTAGATATCTCAGATATCGAAAGGATTAAGCTCTGTTGGAGCCCCTTTCCAGTTTTCAGGCTCATGATGGTGGTCCAATAGAGCATGCTTTTCAATTTCCTGATGTCGGTCGGGTCCTGTTTCTTACTCATCTCATTGGCGTACATTAGGTTCCTGATCTCCCCTCACTTCTTGTAGAAGTGATATATCAGTATGACTTAAGCCTTGCGGCTTTCACACTCCTCTCCAGAGGAACATTCACTTATCCTAGATATCTCAGATATCAAAAGGATTAAGCTCTGTTGGAGCCCTTTCCCAGTTTCCAGGCTCATGGTGGTGGTCCACTAGAGCAGTCCTCTCAGTTTCCTGATTTAGGTCGGGTGCTGTTTCTTACTCATCTCATTGGCGTACATCAGGTTCCTGATCTCCCCTCACTTCTTGTAGAAGTGGATTATCAGTATGACTTTAGCCTTGCGGCTTTCACACTCCTCTCCAGAGGAACATTCACTTATCCTAGATATCTCAAATATCAAAAGGATTAAGCTCTGTTGGAGCCCTTTCCCAGTTTTCAGGCTCATGGTGGTGGTCCACTAGAGCAGGCTTCTCAGTTTCCTGATTTAGGTCGGGTCCTGTTTCTTACTCATCTCATTGGCGTACAACAGGTTCCTGATCTCCCCTCACTTCTTGTAGAAGTGGATTATCAGTATGACTTAAGCCTTGCGGCTTTCACACTCCTCTCCAGAGGAACATTCACTTATCCTAGATATCTCAGATATCAAAAGGATTAAGCTCTGTTGGAGCCCTTTTCCAGTTTTCAGGCTCATGGTGGTGGTCCACTAGAGCATGCTTCTCAGTTTCCTGATTTAGGTCGGGTCCTGTTTCTTACTCATCTCATTGGCGTACATCAGGTTCCTGATCTCCCCTCACTTCTTGTAGAAGTGGATTATCAGTATGACTTAAGCCTTGCGGCTTTTACACTCCTCTCCAGAGGAACATTCACTTATCCTAGATATCTCAGATATCAAAAGGATTAAGCTCTGTTGGAGCCCTTTCCCCGTTTTCAGGCTCATGGCGGTGGTCCACTAGAGCATGCTTCTCAGTTTCCTGATGTAGGTCGGGTCCTGTTTGTTACTCATCTCATTGGCGTACATTAGGTTCCTGATCTCCTCTCACTTCTTGTAGAAGTGGATTATCAGTATGACTTAAGCCTTGCGGCTTTCACACTCCTCTCCAGAGGAACATTCACTTATTCTAGATATCTCAGATATCAAAAGGATATTAAGCTCTGTTGGAGCCCTTTCCCCGTTTTCAGGCTCATGGCGGTGGTCCACTAGAGCATGCTTCTCAGTTTCCTGATGTCGATCGGGTCCTGTTTGTTACTCATCTCATTGGCGTACATTAGGTTCCTGATCTCCTCTCACTTCTTGTAGAAGTGGATTATCAGTATGACTTAAGCCTTGCGGCTTTCACACTCCTCTCCAGAGGAACAGTCACTTATCCTAGATATCTCAGATATCAAAAGGATTAAGCTCTGTTGGAGCCCTTTCCCCGTTTTCAGGCTCATGGCGGTGGTCCACTAGAGCATGCTTCTCAGTTTCCTGATGTAGGTCGGGTCCTGTTTGTTACTCATCTCATTGGCGTACATAAGGTTCCTGATCTCCTCTCACTTCTTGTAGAAGTGGATTATCAGTATGACTTAAGCCTTGCGGCTTTCACACTCCTCTCCAGAGGAACATTCACTTATCCTAGATATCTCAGATATCAAAAGGATTAAGCTCTGTTGGAGCCCTTTCCCAGTTTTCAGGCTCATGGTGAAGGTCCAATAGAGCATGCTTTTCAATTTCCTGATGTCGGTCGGGTCCTGTTTCTTACTCATCTCATTGGCGTACATTAGGTTCCTGATCTCCCCTCACTTCTTGTAGAAGTGGATTATCAGTATGACTTAAGCCTTGCGGCTTTCACACTCCTCTCCAGAGGAACATTCACTTGTCCTAGATATCTCAGATATCAAAAGGATTAAGCTCTGTTGGAGCCCTTTCCCAGTTTCCAGGCTCATGGTGGTGGTCCACTAGAGCAGGCCTCTCAGTTTCCTGATTTAGGTCGGGTGCTGTTTCTTACTCATCTCATTGGCGTACATCAGGTTCCTGATCTCCCCTCACTTCTTGTAGAAGTGGATTATCAGTATGAATTAAGCCTTGCGGCTTTCACACTCCTCTCCAGAGGAACATTCACTTATCCTAGATATCCCAGATATCGAAAGGATTAAGCTCTGTTGGAACCCTTTTCCAGTTTTCAGGCTCATGGTGAAGGTCCAATAGAGCATGCTTTTCAATTTCCTGATGTCGGTCGGGTCCTGTTTCTTGCTCATCTCATTGGCGTACATTAGGTTCCTGATCTCCCCTCACTTCTTGTAGACAGTATGACTTAAGCCTTGCGGCTTTCACACTCCTCTCCAAAGGAACATTCACTTATCCTAGATATCTCAGATATCAAAACTATTAAGCTCTGTTGGAGCCCTTTCCCAGTTTTCAGGCTCATGGCGGTGGTCCACTAGAGCATGCTTCTCAGTTTCTGATGTAGGTCGGGTCCTGTTTGTTACTCATCTCATTGGCGTACATTAGGTTCCTGATCTCCCCTCACTTCTTGTAGAAGTGGATTATCAGTATGACTTAAGCCTTGCGGCTTTCACACTCCTCTCCAGAGGAACATTCACTTATCCTAAATATCTCAAATATCAAAACTTTTAAGCTCTGTTGGAGCCCTTTCCCAGTTTTCAGGCTCATGGCGGTGGTCCACTAAAGCATGCTTCTCAGTTTCCTGATTTAGGTCGGGTCCTGTTTCTTACTCATCTCATTGGCGTACATTAGGTTCCTGATCTGCCCTCACTTCTTGTAGAAGTGGATTATCAGTATGACTTAAGCCTTGCGGCTTTCACACTCCTCTCCAGAGGAACATTCACTTATCCTAGATATCTCCGATATCGAAAGGTTTAAGCTCGGTTGGAGCCCTTTCCCAGTTTTCAGGCTCATGGTGGTGGTCTACTAGAGCAGGCTTCTCAGTTTCCTGATTTAGGTCGGGTCCTGTTTCTTACTCATCTCATTGGCGTACATCAGGTTCCTGATCTCCCCTCACTTCTTGTAGAAGTGGATTATCAGTAAAACTTAAGCCTTGCGGCTTTCACACTCCTCTCCAGAGGAACATTCACTTATCCTAGATATCTCAGATATCGAAAGGATTAAGCTCTGTTGGAGCCCTTTTCCAGTTTTTAGGTCCAAGGTGAAGGTCCAATAGAGCATGCTTTTCAATTTCCTGATGTCGGTCGGGTCCTATTTCTTACTCATCTCATTGGCGTACATTAGGTTCCTGATCTCCCCTCACTTCTTGTAGAAGTGGATTATCAGTATGACTTAAGCCTTGCGGCTTTCACACTCCTCTCCAGAGGAACATTCACTTATCCTAGATATCTCAGATATCAAAAGGATAAAGCTCTGTTGGAGCCCTTTCCCAGTTTTCAGGCTCATGGTGGTGGTCCACTAGAGCAGGCTTCTCAGTTTCCTGATTTAGGTCGGGTCCTGTTTCTTACTCATCTCATTGGCGTACATCAGGTTCCTGATCTCCCCTCACTTCTTGTAGAAGTGGATTATCAGTATGACTTAAGCCTTGCGGCTTTCACACTCCTCTCCAGAGGAACATTCACTTATCCTAGATATATCAGATATCAAAAGGATTCAGCTCTGTTGGAGCCCTTTCCCAGTTTTCAGGCTCATGGTGGTGGTCCACTAGAGCAGGCTTCTCAGTTTCCTGATTTAGGTCGGGTCCTGTTTCTTACTCATCTCATTGGCGTACATCAGGTTCCTGATCTCCCCTCACTTCTTGTAGAAGTGGATTATCAGTATGACTTAAGCCTTGCGGCTTTCACACTCCTCTCCAGAGGAACATTCACTTATCCTAGATATCTCAGATATCAAAAGGATTAAGCTCTGTTGGAGCCCTTTCCCAGTTTTCAGGCTCATGGTGGTGGTCCACTAGAGCAGGCTTCTCAGTTTCCTGATTTAGGTCGGGCCCTGTTTCTTACTCATCTCATTGGCGTACATCAGGTTCCTGATCTCCCCTCACTTCTTGTAGAAGTGGATTATCAGTATGACTTAAGCCTTGCGGCTTTCACACTCCTCTCCAGAGGAACATTCACTTATCCTAGATGTCTCAGATATCAAAAGGATTAAGCTCTGTTGGAGCCCTTTCCCAGTTTTCAGGCTCATGGTGGTGGTCCACTAGAGCAGGCTTCTCAGTTTCCTGATTTAGGTCGGGTCCTGTTTCTTACTCATCTCATTGGCGTACATCAGGTTCCTGATCTCCCCTCACTTCTTGTAGAAGTGGATTATCAGTAAAACTTAAGCCTTGCGGCTTTCACACTCCTCTCCAGAGGAACATTCACTTATCCTAGATATCTCAGATATCGAAAGGATTAAGCTCTGTTGGAGCCCTTTTCCAGTTTTTAGGTCCAAGGTGAAGGTCCAATAGAGCATGCTTTTCAATTTCCTGATGTCGGTCGGGTCCTATTTCTTACTCATCTCATTGGCGTACATTAGGTTCCTGATCTCCCCTCACTTCTTGTAGAAGTGGATTATCAGTATGACTTAAGCCTTGCGGCTTTCACACTCCTCTCCAGAGGAACATTCACTTATCCTAGATATCTCAGATATCAAAAGGATAAAGCTCTGTTGGAGCCCTTTCCCAGTTTTCAGGCTCATGGTGGTGGTCCACTAGAGCAGGCTTCTCAGTTTCCTGATTTAGGTCGGGTCCTGTTTCTTACTCATCTCATTGGCGTACATCAGGTTCCTGATCTCCCCTCACTTCTTGTAGAAGTGGATTATCAGTATGACTTAAGCCTTGCGGCTTTCACACTCCTCTCCAGAGGAACATTCACTTATCCTAGATATATCAGATATCAAAAGGATTCAGCTCTGTTGGAGCCCTTTCCCAGTTTTCAGGCTCATGGTGGTGGTCCACTAGAGCAGGCTTCTCAGTTTCCTGATTTAGGTCGGGTCCTGTTTCTTACTCATCTCATTGGCGTACATCAGGTTCCTGATCTCCCCTCACTTCTTGTAGAAGTGGATTATCAGTATGACTTAAGCCTTGCGGCTTTCACACTCCTCTCCAGAGGAACATTCACTTATCCTAGATATCTCAGATATCAAAAGGATTAAGCTCTGTTGGAGCCCTTTCCCAGTTTTCAGGCTCATGGTGGTGGTCCACTAGAGCAGGCTTCTCAGTTTCCTGATTTAGGTCGGGCCCTGTTTCTTACTCATCTCATTGGCGTACATCAGGTTCCTGATCTCCCCTCACTTCTTGTAGAAGTGGATTATAAGTATGACTTAAGCCTTGCGGCTTTCACACTCCTCTCCAGAGGAACATTCACTTATCCTAGATGTCTCAGATATCAAAAGGATTAAGCTCTGTTGGAGCCCTTTCCCAGTTTTCAGGCTCATGGTGGTGGTCCACTAGAGCAGGCTTCTCAGTTTCCTGATTTAGGTCGGGTGCTGTTTCTTACTCATCTCATTGGCGTACATCAGGTTCCTGATCTCCCCTCACTTCTTGTAGAAGTGGATTATCAGTAAAACTTAAGCCTTGCGGCTTTCACACTCCTCTCCAGAGGAACATTCACTTATCCTAGATATCTCAAATATCAAAAGGATTAAGCTCTGTTGGAGCCCTTTCCCAGTTTTCAGGCTCATGGTGGTGGTCCACTAGAGCAGGCTTCTCAGTTTCCTGATTTAGGTCGGGTCCTGTTTCTTACTCATCTCATTGGCGTACATCAGGTTCCTGATCTTCCCTCACTTCTTGTAGAAGTGGATTATCAGTATGACTTAAGCCTTGCGGCTTTCACACTCCTCTCCAGAGGAACATTCACTTATCCTAGATATCTCAGATATCAAAAGGATTAAGCTCTGTTGGAGCCCTTTCCCAGTTTTCAGGCTCATGGTGGTGGTCCACTAGAGCAGGCTTCTCAGTTTCCTGATTTAGGTCGGGTCCTGTTTCTTACTCATCTCATTGGCGTACATTAGGTTCCTGATCTCCTCTCACTTCTTGTAGAAGTGGATTATCAGTATGACTTAAGCCTTGCGGCTTTCACACTCCTCTCCAGAGGAACATTCACTTATCCTAGATATCTCAGATATCGAAAGGATTAAGCTCTGTTGGAGCCCCTTTCCAGTTTTCACGCTCATGATGGTGGTCCAATAGAGCATGCTTTTCAATTTCCTGATGTCGGTCGGGTCCTGTTTCTTACTCATCTCATTGGCGTACATTAGGTTCCTGATCTCCCCTCACTTCTTGTAGAAGTGATATATCAGTATGACTTAAGCCTTGCGGCTTTCACACTCCTCTCCAGAGGAACATTCACTTATCCTAGATATCTCAGATATCAAAAGGATTAAGCTCTGTTGGAGCCCTTTCCCAGTTTTCAGGCTCATGGTGGTGGTCCACTAGAGCAGGCTTCTCAGTTTCCTGATTTAGGTCGGGTCCTGTTTCTTACTCATCTCATTGGCGTACATTAGGTTCCTGATCTCCTCTCACTTCTTGTAGAAGTGGATTATCAGTATGACTTAAGCCTTGCGGCTTTCACACTCCTCTCCAGAGGAACATTCACTTATCCTAGATATCTCAGATATCGAAAGGATTAAGCTCTGTTGGAGCCCCTTTCCAGTTTTCAGGCTCATGATGGTGTTCCAATAGAGCATGCTTTTCAATTTCCTGATGTCGGTCGGGTCCTGTTTCTTACTCATCTCATTGGCGTACATTAGGTTCCTGATCTCCCCTCACTTCTTGTAGAAGTGGATTATCAGTAAAACTTAAGCCTTGCGGCTTTCACACTCCTCTCCAGAGGAACATTCACTTATCCTAGATATCTCAGATATCGAAAGGATTAAGCTCTGTTGGAGCCCTTTTCCAGTTTTTAGGTCCATGGTGAAGGTCCAATAGAGCATGCTTTTCAATTTCCTGATGTCGGTCGGGTCCTATTTCTTACTCATCTCATTGGCGTACATTAGGTTCCTGATCTCCCCTCACTTCTTGTAGAAGTGGATTATCAGTATGACTTAAGCCTTGCGGCTTTCACACTCCTCTCCAGAGGAACATTCACTTATCCTAGATATCTCAGATATCAAAAGGATAAAGCTCTGTTGGAGCCCTTTCCCAGTTTTCAGGCTCATGGTGGTGGTCCACTAGAGCAGGCTTCTCAGTTTCCTGATTTAGGTCGGGTCCTGTTTCTTACTCATCTCATTGGCGTACATCAGGTTCCTGATCTCCCCTCACTTCTTGTAGAAGTGGATTATCAGTATGACTTAAGCCTTGCGGCTTTCACACTCCTCTCCAGAGGAACATTCACTTATCCTAGATATATCAGATATCAAAAGGATTAAGCTCTGTTGGAGCCCTTTCCCAGTTTTCAGGCTCATGTTGGTGGTCCACTAGAGCAGGCTTCTCAGTTTCCTGATTTAGGTCGGGTCCTGTTTCTTACTCATCTCATTGGCGTACATTAGGTTCCTGATCTCCCCTCACTTCTTGTAGAAGTGGATTATCAGTATGACTTAAGCCTTGCGGCTTTCACACTCCTCTCCAGAGGAACATTCACTTATCCTAGATATCTCAAATATCAAAAGGATTAAGCTCTGTTGGAGCCCTTTCCCAGTTTTCAGGTTCATGGTGGTGGTCCACTAGAGCAGGCTTCTCAGTTTCCTGATTTAGCTCGGCTCCTGTTTCTTACTCATCTCATTGGCGTACATTAGGATCCTGATTTCCCCTCACTTCTTGTAGAAGTGGATTATCAGTATGACTTAAGCCTTGCGGCTTTCACACTCCTCTCCAGAGGAACATTCACTTATCCTAGATATCTCAAATATCAAAAGGATTAAGCTCTGTTGGAGCCCTTTCCCAGTTTTCAGGCTCATGGTGGTGGTCCACTAGAGCATGCTTCTCAGTTTCCTGATTTAGGTCGGGTCCTGTTTCTTACTCATCTCATTGGCTTACATTAGGTTCCTGATCTGCCCTCACTTCTTGTAGAAGTGGATTATCAGTATGACTTAAGCCTTGCGGCTTTCACACTCCTCTCCAGAGGAACATTCACTTATCCTAGATATCTCCGATATCGAAAGGATTAAGCTCGGTTGGAGCCCTTTCCCAGTTTTCAGGCTCATGGTGGTGGTCCACTAGAGCAGGCTTCTCAGTTTCCTGATTTAGGTCGGGTCCTGTTTCTTACTCATCTCATTGGCGTACATTAGGTTCCTGATCTCCCCTCACTTCTTGTAGAAGTGGATTATCAGTATGACTTAAGCCTTGCGGCTTTCACACTCCTCTCCAGAGGAACATTCACTTATCCTAGATATCTCAGATATCGAAAGGATTAAGCTCTGTTGGAGCCCCTTTCCAGTTTTCAGGCTCATGATGGTGGTCCAATAGAGCATGCTTTTCAATTTCCTGATGTCGGTCGGGTCCTGTTTCTTACTCATCTCATTGGCGTACATTAGGTTCCTGATCTCCCCTCACTTCTTCTAGAAGTGGATTATCAGTATGACTTAAGCCTTGCGGCTTCCACACTCCTCTCCAGAGGAACATTCACTTATCCTAGATATCTCAGATATCGAAAGGATTAAGCTCTGTTGGAGCCCCTTTCCAGTTTTCAGGCTCATGATGGTGGTCCAATAGAGCATGCTTTTCAATTTCCTGATGTCGGTCGGGTCCTGTTTCTTACTCATCTCATTGGCGTAAATTAGGTTCCTGATCTCCCCTCACTTCTTGTAGAAGTGGATTATCAGTATGACTTAAGCCTTGCGGCTTTCACACTCCTCTCCAAAGGAACATTCACTTATCCTAGATATCTCAGATATCAAAAGGATTAAGCTCTGTTGGAGCCCTTTCCCAGTTTTCAGGCTCATGGCGGTGGTCCACTAGAGCATGCTTCTCAGTTTCCTGATGTAGGTCGGGTCCTGTTTGTTACTCATCTCATTGGCGTACATTAGGTTCCTGATCTCCCCTCACTTCTTGTAGAAGTGGATTATCAGTATGACTTAAGCCTTGCGGCTTTCACACTCCTCTCCAGAGGAACATTCACTTATCCTAGATATATCAGATATCAAAAGGATTCAGCTCTGTTGGAGCCCTTTCCCAGTTTTCAGGCTCATGGTGGTGGTCCACTAGAGCAGGCTTCTCAGTTTCCTGATTTAGGTCGGGTCCTGTTTCTTACTCATCTCATTGGCGTACATCAGGTTCCTGATCTCCCCTCACTTCTTGTAGAAGTGGATTATCAGTATGACTTAAGCCTTGCGGCTTTCACACTCCTCTCCAGAGGAACATTCACTTATCCTAGATATCTCAGATATCAAAAGGATTAAGCTCTGTCGGAGCCCTTTCCCAGTTTCCAGGCTCATGGTGGTGGTCCACTAGAGCAGGCCTCTCAGTTTCCTGATTTAGGTCGGGTGCTGTTTCTTACTCATCTCATTGGCGTACATCAGGTTCCTGATCTCCCCTCACTTCTTGTAGAAGTGGATTATCAGTATGACTTTAGCCTTGCGGCTTTCACACTCCTCTCCAGAGGAACATTCACTTATCCTAGATATCTCAAATATCAAAAGGATTAAGCTCTGTTGGAGCCCTTTCCCAGTTTTCAGGCTCATGGTGGTGGTCCACTAGAGCAGGCTTCTCAGTTTCCTGATTTAGGTCGGGTCCTGTTTCTTACTCATCTCATTGGCGTACATCAGGTTCCTGATCTCCCCTCACTTCTTGTAGAAGTGGATTATCAGTATGACTTAAGCCTTGCGGCTTTCACACTCCTCTCCAGAGGAACATTCACTTATCCTAGATATATCAGATATCAAAAGGATTAAGCTCTGTTGGAGCCCTTTCCCAGTTTTCAGGCTCATGGTGGTGGTCCACTAGAGCAGGCTTCTCAGTTTCCTGATTTAGGTCGGGTCCTGTTTCTTACTCATCTCATTGGCGTACATTAGGTTCCTGATCTCCCCTCACTTCTTGTAGAAGTGGATTATCAGTATGACTTAAGCCTTGCGGCTTTCACACTCCTCTCCAGAGGAACATTCACTTATCCTAGATATCTCAAATATCAAAAGGATTAAGCTCTGTTGGAGCCCTTTCCCAGTTTTCAGGCTCATGGTGGTGGTCCACTAGAGCAGGCTTCTCAGTTTCCTGATTTAGGTCGGCTCCTGTTTCTTACTCATCTCATTGGCGTACATCAGGTTCCTGATCTCCCCTCACTTCTTGTAGAAGTGGATTATCAGTATGACTTAAGCCTTGCGGCTTTCACACTCCTCTCCAGAGGAACATTCACTTATCCTAGATATCTCAGATATCAAAAGGATTAAGCTCTGTTGGAGCCCTTTTCCAGTTTTCAGGCTCATGGTGGTGGTCCACTAGAGCATGCTTCTCAGTTTCCTGATCTAGGTCGGGTCCTGTTTCTTACTCATCTCATTGGCGTACATCAGGTTCCTGATCTCCCCTCACTTCTTGTAGAAGTGGATTATCAGTATGACTTAAGCCTTGCGGCTTTCACACTCCTCTCCAGAGGAACATTCACTTATCCTAGATATATCAGATATCAAAAGGATTAAGCTCTGTTGGAGCCCTTTCCCAGTTTTCAGGCTCATGGTGGTGGTCCACTAGAGCAGGCTTCTCAGTTTCCTGATTTAGGTCGGGTCCTGTTTCTTACTCATCTCATTGGCGTACATTAGGTTCCTGATCTCCTCTCACTTCTTGTAGAAGAGGATTATCAGTAAGACTTAAGCCTTGCGGCTTTCACACTCCTCTCCAGAGGAACATTCACTTATCCTAGATATCTCAGATATCGAAAGGATTAAGCTCTGTTGGAGCCCCTTTCCAGTTTTCAGGCTCATGATGGTGGTCCAATAGAGCATGCTTTTCAATTTCCTGATGTCGGTCGGGTCCTGTTTCTTACTCATCTCATTGGCGTACATTAGGTTCCTGATCTCCCCTCACTTCTTGTAGAAGTGAATTATCAGTATGACTTAAGCCTTGCGGCTTTCACACTCCTCTCCAGAGGAACATTCACTTATCCTAGATATCTCAGATATCAAAAGGATTAAGCTCTGTTGGAGCCCTTTCCCAGTTTTCAGGCTCATGGTGGTGGTCCACTAGAGCAGGCTTCTCAGTTTCCTGATTTAGGTCGGGTCCTGTTTCTTACTCATCTCATTGGCGTACATCAGGTTCCTGATCTCCCCTCACTTCTTGTAGAAGTGGATTATCAGTATGACTTAAGCCTTGCGGCTTTCACACTCCTCTCCAGAGGAACATTCACTTATCCTAGATATCTCAGATATGAAAGGGATATTAAGCTCTGTTGTTGGAGCCCTTTCCCCGTTTTCAGGCTCATGGCGGTGGTCCACTAGAGCATGCTTCTCAGTTTCCTGATGTCGGTCGGGTCCTGTTTGTTACTAATCTCATTGGCGTACATTAGGTTCCTGATCTCCTCTCACTTCTTGTAGAAGTGGATTATCAGTATGACTTAGGCCTTGCGGCTTTCACACTCCTCTCCAGAGGAACATTCACTTATCCTAGATATCTCAGATATCAAAAGGATTAAGCTCTGTTGGAGCCCATTCCCCGTTTTCAGGCTCATGGCGGTGGTCCACTAGAGCATGCTTCTCAGTTTCCTGATGTAGGTCGGGTCCTGTTTGTTACTCATCTCATTGGCGTACATTAGGTTCCTGATCTCCTCTCACTTCTTGTAGAAGTGGATTATCAGTATGACTTAAGCCTTGCGGCTTTCACACTCCTCTCCAGAGGAACATTCACTTATCCTAGATATCTCAGATATCAAAAGGTTATTAAGCTCTGTTGGAGCCCTTTCCTAGTTTTCAGGCTCATGGTGGTGGTCCACTAGAGCAGGCTTCTCAGTTTCCTGATTTAGGTCGGGTCCTGTTTCTTACTCATCTCATTGGCGTACATTAGGTTCCTGATCTCCCCTCACTTCTTGTAGAAGTGGATTATCAGTGAGACTTAAGCCTTGCGGCTTTCACACTCCTCTCAAGAGGAACATTCACTTATCCTAGATATCTCAGATATCAAAAGTATTAAGCTCTGTTGGAGCCCTTTCCCAGTTTTCAGGCTCATGGTGGTGGTCCACTAGAGCAGGCTTCTCAGTTTCCTGATTTAGGTCGGGTCCTGTTTCTTACTCATCTCATTGGCGTACATTAGGTTCCTGATCTCCCCTCACTTCTTGTAGAAGTGGATTATCAGTATGACTTAAGCCTTGCGGCTTTCACACTCCTCTCCAGAGGAACATTCACTAATTCTAGATATCTCAGATATGAAAAGGATATTAAGCTCTGTTGTTGGAGCCCTTTCCCCGTTTTCAGGCTCATGGCGGTGGTCCACTAGAGCATGCTTCTCAGTTTCCTGATGTCGGTCGGGTCCTGTTTGTTACTCATCTCATTGGCGTACATTAGGTTCCTGATCTCCTCTCACTTCTTGTAGAAGTGGATTATCAGTATGACTTAAGCCTTGCGGCTTTCACACTCCTCTCCAGAGGAACATTCACTTATCCTAGATATCTCAGATATCAAAAGGATTAAGCTCTGTTGGAGCCCATTCCCCGTTTTCAGGCTCATGGCGGTGGTCCACTAGAGCATGCTTCTCAGTTTCCTGATGTCGGTCGGGTCCTGTTTCTTACTCATCTCATTGGCGTACATTAGGTTCCTGATCTCCCCTCACTTCTTGTAGAAGTGGATTATCAGTATGACTTAAGCCTTGCGGCTTTCACACTCCTCTCCAGAGGAACATTCACTTATCCTAGATATCTCAGATATCAAAAGGTTATTAAGCTCTGTTGGAGCCCTTTCCTAGTTTTCAGGCTCATAGGGGTGGTCCACTAGAGCATGCTTCTCAGTTTCCTGATGTCGGTCGTGTCCTGTTTCTTACTCATCTCATTGGCGTACATTAGGTTCCTGATCTCCCCTCACTTCTTGTAGAAGTGGATTATCAGTATGACTTAAGCCTTGCGGCTTTCACACTCCTCTCCAGAGGAACATTCACTTATCCTAGATATCTCAGATATCAAAAGGATTAAGCTCTGTTGGAGCCCTTTCCCAGTTTTCAGGCTCATGGTGGTGGTCCACTAGAGCAGGCTTCTCAGTTTCCTGATTTAGGTCGGGTCCTGTTTCTTACTCATCTCATTGGCGTACATTAGGTTCCTGATCTCCCCTCACTTCTTGTAGAAGTGGATTATCAGTATGACTTAAGCCTTGCGGCTTTCACACTCCTCTCCAGAGGAACATTCACTTATCCTAGATATCTCAGATATCGAAAGGATTAAGCTCTGTTGGAGCCCCTTTCCAGTTTTCAGGCTCATGATGGTGGTCCAATAGAGCATGCTTTTCAATTTCCTGATGTCGGTCGGGTCCTGTTTGTTACTCATCTCATTGGCGTACATTAGGTTCCTGATCTCCTCTCACTTCTTGTAGAAGTGGATTATCAGTATGACTTAAGCCTTGCGGCTTTCACACTCCTCTCCAGAGGAACATTCACTGATTCTAGATATCTCAGATATCAAAAGGATTAAGCTCTGTTGGAGCCCTTTCCCAGTTTTCAGGCTCATGGTGGTGGTCCACTAGAGCAGGCTTCTCAGTTTCCTGATTTAGGTCGGGTCCTGTTTCTTACTCATCTCATTGGCGTACATTAGGTTCCTGATCTCCCCTCACTTCTTGTAGAAGTGGATTATCAGTATGACTTAAGCCTTGCGGCTTTCACACTCCTCTCCAGAGGAACATTCACTTATCCTAGATATCTCAGATATCGAAAGGATTAAGCTCTGTTGGAGCCCCTTTCCAGTTTTCAGGCTCATGATGGTGGTCCAATAGAGCATGCTTTTCAATTTCCTGATGTCGGTCGGGTCCTGTTTCTTACTCATCTCATTGGCGTACATTAGGTTCCTGATCTCCCCTCACTTCTTGTAGAAGTGGATTATCAGTATGACTTAAGCCTTGCGGCTTTCACACTCCTCTCCAGAGGAGCATTCACTTATCCTAGATATCTCAGATATCAAAAGGATTATGCTCTGTTGGAGCCCTTTCCCCGTTTTCAGGCTCATGGCGGTGGTCCACTAGAGCATGCTTCTCAGTTTCCTGATGTAGGTCGGGTTCTGTTTGTTACTCATCTCATTGGCGTACATTAGGTTCCTGATCTCCTCTCACTTCTTGTAGAAGTGGATTATCAGTATGACTTAAGCCTTGCGGCTTTCACACTCCTCTCCAGAGGAACATTCACTTATCCTAGATATCTCAGATATCAAAAGGATATTAAGCTCTGTTGGAGCCCTTTCCCAGTTTTCAGGCTCATAGGGGTGGTCCACTAGAGTATGCTTCTCAGTTTCCTGATTTAGGTCGGGTCCTGTTTCTTACTCATCTCATTGGCGTACATTAGGTTCCTGATCTCCCCTCACTTCTTGTAGAAGTGGATTATCAGTATGACTTAAGCCTTGCGGCTTTCACACTCCTCTCCAGAGGAACATTCACTTATCCTAGATATCTCAGATATCAAAAGGATTAAGCTCTGTTGGAGCCCTTTCCCAGTTTTCAGGCTCATGGTGGTGGTCCACTAGAGCAGGCTTCTCAGTTTCCTGATTTAGGTCGGGTCCTGTTTTTTACTAATCCCATTGGCGTACATCAGGTTCCTGATCTCCCCTCACTTTTTGTAGAAGTGGATTATCAGTATGACTTAAGCCTTGCGGCTTTCACACTCCTCTCCAGAGGAACATTCACTTATCCTAGATATCTCAGATATCAAAAGGATCAAGCTCTGTTGGAGCCCTTTCCCAGTTTTCAGTCTCATGGTGGTGGTCCACTAGAGCAGGCTTCTCAGTTTCCTGATTTAGGTCGGGTCCTGTTTCTTACTCATCCCATTGGCGTACATCAGGTTCCTGATCTCCCCTCACTTCTTGTAGAAGTGGATTATCAGTATGACTTAAGCCTTGCGGCTTTCACACTCCTCTCCAGAGGAACATTCACTTATCCTAGATATCTCAGATATCGAAAGGATCAAGCTCGGTTGGAGCCCTTTCCCAGTTTTCAGGCTCATGGTGGTGGTCCAATAGAGCATGCTTTTCAATTTCCTGATTTAGGTCGGGTCCTGTTTCTTACTCATCCCATTGGCGTACATCAGGTTCCTGATCTCCCCTCACTTCTTGTAGAAGTGGATTATCAGTATGACTTAAGCCTTGCGGCTTTCACACTCCTCTCCAGAGGAACATTCACTCATCCTAGATATTTCAGATATCAAAAGGATTAAGCTCTGTTGGAGCCCTTTCCTAGTTTTCGGGCTCATGGTGGTGGTCCAGTAGATCATGCTTCTCGGTTTCCTGATGTCGGTCGGCTCCTGTTTCTTCCTCGTATCATTGGCGTACATTAGGTTTCTGATCTCCCCTCACTTCTTGTAGAAGTGGATTATCAGTATGACTTTAGCCTTGCGGCTTTCACACTCCTCTCCAGAGGAACATTCACTTATCCTAGATATCTCAGATATCGAGAGGATCAAGCTCGGTTGGAGCCCTTTCCCAGTTTTCAGGCTCATGGTGGTGGTCCAATAGAGCATGCTTTTCAATTTCCTGATTTAGGTCGGGTCCTGTTTCTCACTCATCCCATTGGCGTACATCAGGTTCCTGATCTCCCCTCAGTTCTTGTAGAAGTGGATTATCAGTATGACTTAAGCCTTGCGGCTTTCACACTCCTCTCCAGAGGAACATTCACTTATCCTAGATATCTCAGATATCAAAAGGATCAAGCTCTGTTGGAGCCCTTTCCCAGTTTTCAGTCTCATGGTGGTGGTCCACTAGAGCAGGCTTCTCAGTTTCCTGATTTAGGTCGGGTCCTGTTTCTTACTCATCCCATTGGCGTACATCAGGTTCCTGATCTCCCCTCACTTCTTGTAGAAGTGGATTATCAGTATGACTTAAGCCTTGCGGCTTTCACACTCCTCTCCAGAGGAACATTCACTTATCCTAGATATCTCAGATATCGAAAGGATCAAGCTCGGTTGGAGCCCTTTCCCAGTTTTCAGGCTCATGGTGGTGGTCCAATAGAGCATGCTTTTCAATTTCCTGATTTAGGTCGGGTCCTGTTTCTTACTCATCCCATTGGCGTATATCAGGTTCCTGATCTCCCCTCACTTCTTGTAGAAGTGGATTATCAATATGACTTAAGCCTTGCGGCTTTCACACTCCTCTCCAGAGGAACATTCACTTATCCTAGATATCTCAGATATCAAAAGGATCAAGCTCTGTTGGAGCCCTTTCCCAGTTTTCAGTCTCATGGTGGTGGTCCACTAGAGCAGGCTTCTCAGTTTCCTGATTTAGGTCGGGTCCTGTTTCTTACTCATCCCATTGGCGTACATCAGGTTCCTGATCTCCCCTCACTTCTTGTAGAAGTGGATTATCAGTATGACTTAAGCCTTGCGGCTTTCACACTCCTCTCCAGAGGAACATTCACTTATCCTAGATATCTCAAATATCGAAAGGATTGAACTCTGTTGGAGCCATTTCTGCATTTTCGGGCTCTTGGTGGTGGTCAAGTCCGGGCTTCTCCTCGATTTCCTGATATGTCAGTCGGAACCGGTTTCTTCCTCGTCTCTCTGGTGTACGTTAGGTTCCTTATCTCCCCTCACTTCTTGTCGAAGTGGATGGTGGTTTTTTCCATGTTCTTCTGAATTTTCCAGGAACATACGTTCCAGATGTACCTTAAGAATATAAAATCTTCAAACTCACAAATAAAAAATACAATTCTTGAAATTTTTTAGGTTCAAAAAATGAACTAATGAATTATATATAGAAATGAATATTGAACAAGTGGCTTCAATGCAGAAATGCCTTCAGCATCATGAATGCTGGATAGAAAAAACATAAGAAACTTTTAATGATTATATTCCAGCACATTTTTAATTGAAAAAAATTCATGATGATCATCGTTTTAACACGAATTCGGTATCATTGTATATCCAAAAAAAAAGAAGGAAATCAAGAAAAATAATTTAGAAAATTTTCTAATCATCATTAGTAGTTATATATCGATGAGGGAAATATTTTTTTCTACTGAATGTAGAAAACGCCATTGCGTTTTTACCCCCTTCCCGCACCCTTTCAGTATCTGCCCGGAATCTGATTAGCGGATTTTTCCTAACAGTCGATGTTATCACTCTCTGGTTCAGTAAATAACTATTTCTGACTTTGTGAAGTGCCAATTCGAGAGGAAATTCAAATGACTAAAAATATTATTTTATGATGCCCCAAAAATCTTCAATTTGAGACATACAGGAAAAGGCAATCAAAAATAAATTTTCAGGCCCTCGACTAGCAAACTTCACTATGTATTTCAAAACGAATTAGCAAATTTCAAAAATTCATCTGTCATAGTCGGAACAAAAAACCGCCACCTTTATTATTTGAGAAGGAAATGACAGTTTTGATCTCTCATTAAAAAAAATATATATTTTTTCAAATTCAAGTCTAAAATTCTTTTTTAATGTCCATTTCAAATTGAATTATGTTTGAACACCTTACTTTGTAACGTCATTCTTTCTAAAACGCCATAGCAACCCTTGACACAGCACTTTTCGATTCTAACATCTCCCGACAAAGGGAGGAATTGAAAGTGTCACTTTAATCCATAGGTTTTCAATATACTATTTTACAGTGTGAAAAGCCAAATGCATAGAAAATCTCGAAAGACATCAAATCTGAATTTTATATTGACATTCGTCAACGTTCATCCCCCTTTGAGACGTTATCACTTAACTAACCAATTTCTTGATTAGAAAGTATAGCTTGTGATATATCCAAAAAAATACAAATGATCTAGACATTTTTCAGAAGTTACTGAAAAAATTATAACCGAAATTCAAAACTATATGGAATTAATACGTACAATATTGTTGCCAAGATTCTCACTGTTAGCATTTTGAACATATACTTCGTTGGCATTCATATACTGACATTCATACTACTGAGTATTAAAATTGAGTATTCAAAATTGGCGAAAGTTGGTAATATCTTCGATTATTCAATATTCATAATTTAATATAATATACACGGTTAGAACAATTTAGAGAGGGACTTCAGGGATATCAAAAACCGTAAGAAATACAAGGTGGCTTGAATTACAGAAAAGTAGTACACTAGTAGAATCGCTACATTGGATAATGACTACGAACCAAAGTTTATGTAGTTATCTCCAAAAACAAATTAGTTATAAAAAAGATAATCTTGATTTTCAGTTATTTTGAGATATCACGGAACCCTTAGATATTTCAAAAACACAATCTTCCTCAAATGAAGCAACTTTTTTGTAAAACAAGCCATCCTGTATTTCTAACGATTTTCGATATCTCTGTAGTGTAGTCTCCCCTCTAAATTAAATAGTTCTAACCCTGTATATAGATAACACTCAGTATTCGATACGCAATGGTAATACTCGGTGGTATTACATATTGGTTGTATTGTATGGAATTTCGATAATCAGATGGTTAAATTTTATATGTTTTGCCAGAAACTCAAAAAAGACAAGATTTTTAGATAGAGAATAAAGCTACCTCTCAAACGATACCACAAGCCCATACTTCGCATTTGGAAATTAGGGGTCTTTATCGTCGCTTCAAGAGGGTTGGAGATAGAGATCCCATATTTTCACATTTGGGAATATCTATTTATTATTCAAATTTAAAGTGTTTCAGGATATTCTATAAATATGTACATACAATATCCCAAATAATGAATATCTTCATATTGAAATTTTTATGGATGCGGGGATGTTTTTTGGAAACGAAATATTTACGTCATTGTTTTCCGAAACTCAGTTTTAGGTAGCCGAAAATTACACATTCTGGTGCAACACCTGTGGATTTGTTATTTATTGACAAGAAAAGCTAACCTTTTACTTTACTTTAGTCCGAAATAATATGATAATGGTGTCCGGGAAATTATACTATCTCCATAATTTTCGTGATTGGTTTCTTTTAAATACAGGGTTTGCAAGCTATCTCTGTCCAAATTTCACAGAGTTATTCTGAGACAATTTGTAAACAACAGAGAACTCCTATAGAGTATGGTCCCATTATCTCTCATTGTGAAGCTATTCAATATTGCAATATTTTCTGGCGTTTTCAAATTTTTTCACTTAAAACAAGGCATATCTTGAAAACTTCAATACTTATCGGAAATATTTTCCATAGTGAAATGAATTTTTACGAAGATGAAAGTTTTCAAGTTATGTTATGTTTTTAGTGGAAGATGAAATCTTGCATACGGAACATAATGGGACCATACACTTTGGGGTTCTGTATAGTCCACAGAGAATTGATTACAATAACAATGGTTCTGGTTGCTTTCAATCTACCTCCTATCATACATTGAATCCTTGGGTTCAAAATATTAACTAGGTTTCTTGTTATCGATGAAAAATTTATTTTCAGATATTTCAACTCTCCTAGAGCAGCTCTGTTGCATTCAGTATATTTTCACTGTGTTTTTGACAGGAAATTTGAAAATTTTCAATGATTCATGTTCAATATTTTCCTTTTCTAATCTGAATATTAAAGCTTTAACCAGCAATCTGAGTTATAAATTTCATATTATTTATATACTACAATATTTCTTTTTACACATGACTTCTGAGTTCATGAAACATATCATCGAGATTCACCTCCAGCTTCCAGTATTCGAAATAAGTTTTTTCACATGATAGACATCGAACAGAGTAGAGCATTACTCATTCGCCCACAAAATATCGTCATCATCCTGTATATAATATATGTATCAGACGATAATATATATATAATTCAGATGAGAACACATCGAAAACGGAAAATGTAATGCACAAACTCCATTGGACATGAATAATATTTATAAACTTCATTTCGAAGACAGATAGCTTTGAGTAATTCTTGACAATATCTCTCATAATCTCAACCAGTTATGTATATAAAAATATGGTAGTATAAAAACATTATGGCATTCATAATTCTGATAAGCCCACAATGATGTCGTATCGTGAAGCTTATTTGAAAAATCAAGTGGAAAATAATGAATATAAACCAGAGTCTCTGATCATTAAAAATTTTATTATCTAAAATTCAATTTTATATACATAATAATATACTTTCTCTCCAATTCATTGATTTCCGAATACAACTTTCCAATATTAACTAGATTTGAACGAAATCAGATGAATGATTATGGTGAAGCCATACAGAACAATAATATGATCTTTATGTTTTTTTTGCTTCAACTGCAATTTTATATTTTTGAATCGATAGACGCGTAGTGATTTATCCAACACTTTTCGGTGAAAATAAAGTATTAAGTCAATGTACATTGTATATTTTAGCTGTGTTATCGACAGGTAAATAAAAAAAAAGAATTTTCAATGATTAATATTCATTATTTTTCTATTCTATATTGAACATTGTGGCCTCCTAACACAACATCATCGTAGATTTATTTGAGTTAGGAATGCCATACTATTTATACACTGAAATATTTTTTATTACATGACTGTTGAGTATATGAGAGATATCATCGAAATTCACCTCTAGCTTTCAATATTCGAAATAAGTTTTTTTCATATCATAAATATCGAAGGTAGTAGAGCATCACCTATTCGCCCACAAAATATTCTCATCTTCCTGTATATAATATATGTATCAGACGATAATATATATATAATTTAGATGAGAACACATCGAAAACGAAAAATGTAATGCACAAACTAGATTGGACATGAATAATATTTACAAACTAAGTTTCGAGAAAAGATAACTTTTAGTAATTCTCGACAATATCTCTCTAATACTCAACCAGTTGTGTATATGTTACGGCTAAAGATAGGTGTGAGCATAAACTTAAGATTAGCCGGCTAAACTTAGGTTTATATTCTAGGATCGGTTAAAGTTCGATAAAATATTCATCTGCGTCAGGGCATTTCATCTTTAGCCGGCTAATCTGCACATTACCCAAAACGGAACGGCTAAAAATGTATTCGATGGACACCCGGAGAGGTGCTGTGTCATGAATGGTCGGATGGGAGAGGACGAACGCACACGGCCACTTTTTTGTTTGAATTTTTAGAATTGAAATATGCAAAAGAGCATCGAATGTATTGGGGTTTTATTACATAACGCCCATGGGTTTTCAATTTAACATTCAACCAGTTATCTTCATCTGTTTAGGAGATTAATGCTCTTCAAATCGAGCCCAATTTGTGAAAAACCATAATATGACCCCATAAGGAAATGAGATATTAGACATAGAAAATTTTTCCTGTTAACAAAAGTATATTTTTCCTACCATTCAATAATTGGGTTTATGGAAAAATTACGAAATAGGAACGTTGCAATTTCTTTCGAACCAATTCTTTCGCAAAAAAGAAAAAAAAAACTGAACATGAACATAGTTGAAAACACTCTAGCTGATTTTGTTAAAAATTCCTTCTCGAGTCATTGAACATACGGGTTCCAAAATACGCCACCCTTGATGAATCATCCCGGGGGATATAAGTGCATTAATCGTAAAGCTAATCAGCCAAATAGTCCGGTTAACTACAAACAAGATTGGGTACTTCTACTTATATTTTTCTAGAATTTGACTTTTGGTATTTTGATGAAGAAGTTCGCGGCATCATTCTCGGCTTCATTCTCTCCTTTTGCTCATTCAATTCCCCTCAAATTATGAATAATAACAAGATGAAAAATAATCATTAACAATACAGTTTTCCCTCACACTCAAAATAGCAATTCTCGAATTTTGTCATCAAGCGTTTTGATTTTTAGATTTGTCAATAACAATTCGTTGAGACATAGTTGAAACAAATATATGTTCATTCTCCAATTTCTCAACTGCTTAACAGAATGCTCTTATGCTATTGAAATATGTGAAATTCATACAAAAAATGAATTGCATCAATAGTTTTATTATACTCGTAATACCATTTCTTTACATTCTTTTAATTGCCGAAAATTTGCGCCCCTCAAGCCTTGTACATTTTAAGCCGATGGGATGTGGTTACACTTAAGTTTAGCCGACTAAAGATAGAAGAAACTAACATTAGCCAATACCCGAAGCTAAACCTAAGTTTAGCCGGCTAATCTTAAGTTTATGTTCACACCTATCTTTAGCCGTAACATATACAAAAATATGGTAGTATATAGAAACAGTATGGCATCCATAATTCTGAAGAGTCAACAATGATGTCTTATTGTAAAGTTCATTGAAAAAGAAATTAAGAGCATAATAAGAAATATAAATCATTGAATATACTATACTGAATCACTATAAAATTACAGCTGAAGCAAAAATAAACATAAAATCATATTATTATTCCGTATGGCTTCATTATAATTTTTCATCAGATATCAATCAACTCTAGTTGATATCGGAAACTTGTATTCAGGAATCAATGAATTGGGAAGGCAATATAAAATTATATTTGAAAATAGATAGAGATTTTCATCGATAACAAGCAACCTTATGATCATTTCAAAACCTAGAATTAAATTTCTGATAGGCGCTAAATCGTAAGCAATTACAACAATATTGTTATTATGTAATCAATTTAATGTTAACCTCGCAGAAGTTCAAAGCATATATTCCCATTATTTTCCATAGTAAAGTTATGGAAGATTTTTGTTACAATAAGCCTGTAGTATAATTCTGTGAAATTTAGCCAGGAATAACTTGAAAACCCAGTATATGAACGAGATACAACATTGAAATGATTAAAAAAGTAAGTACAATTTTCAGGACACCATTATCATACCATTTTGTAGTGAACAATTTTGAAAAAAACACAGTTGTAGCAATAAAATTCGTGCCATTTTCATCAACATAAAACCAAGTTTTGAAAATCAAGGACTGAAATATTTCGTTTCCAAAAAACATCCCCGCATCCATAAAAATTTTAATGTGAAGATAGGTCGTGCATGTAGTACGAGTAGGCAATGTGGAAAAACCAAATAGAATAAATTCATTATTTGGGTTATTGTATGTACATACATATTTATAGAATATTCTGAAACACGTTAAATTTGAATTATAAATTGATATTCTCAAATGTGAAAATATGGGATCTTTATCTCCAACCCTCTTGAAGTGACGATTAAGACCCATAATTTTTAAATGCGAAGTATGGGATTGTGGTATCGTTTGAGAGGTAGCTTTATTCTCTATCTAAAAATCTTGTCTTTTTTGAGTTTCTGGCAACAAAACATATAAAATGTAACCATCTGATTATCGAAATTCCGTAAAATACAACAAATATGTAATACCAGCGATTATTACAAACTATTGAGTATCTTATACTAAGTGTTACATTTATACATCAGGGTTAGAACTATTTAGGGGGGAGACTACACTACAGAGATATCAAAAACCGTTAGAAATACAGGGTGGCTTGGATTACAAAAAAAGTGGCTTCATTTCAGGATGAGTGTGTTGGTTTAAATATTTCTGAAATACCTCTGAGTGTTTCCGAGATATCTTAAAAAAAAATGAGAATCAAGATTATCTTTTTTTTATAACCAATTTGTTTTTATAGATGACTACATAAACTTCGGTTTGTAGTCATTATTCAATATAGCGATTCTACTAGTGTACTACTTTTCAGTAATTTAAGCCATCCTTTATTTCTAACGAAATTTTTCGATATTCCTGTAGTTTCTCTTTAAAAAGTTCTCACCGTGTATATTATATTAAATTATTTTATTGAATAATCGAAGATATTACCTACTTAGGCCAATTTTGAATACCTACTGAATTTCAATACTCAGTAGTGTGAATGTCAGTATATGTATGCCAACGAAGTATAGGTTCAAAATGCTCACCGTGAAAATCTTGGCAACAATATTTTACGTATTAATTATATATAGGAGCGAATATCGGTAACTATTTTTCAGTAACTTCTGAAAAATATCTGGATCTTATAGATTTTTTTGGATATATCACAAGGTATACTTTCCATTAAAAAAATTGGGAATAAGTAATACCTTCTCAGGGGGATGAAGGTGGACGAATAGCAATATAAAATTCAGATTTGATGTCTTTCGAGATTTTCTATGAATTTGGCTTTTCACACTGTGAAATAGTATATTATAAATCTAGGGATTATAGTGACACCTCCCTTTGTCGGGAGTTGTTAGGATAGAAAAGTGCTATGTCAATCGTTGCTATGGCGTTTAAGAAAGAACGACGGTGCAAACTCAGTTGTTCAAATATAATTCAATTAAAACTGGCTATTTATTCATGAACGGTTTTTTGTTCCGACTATAACAAATGAATTTTTGAAGTTTGATAATTCGTTTTGAAATATTGGACTTTGCGAGACGAGGGTCTGAAAATTCATAATATTGTTTTCTTTTTCCTTTATGTCTGGAATTGTGCATTTTTGAGATATCATTAAATGATTTTTTGCAGTCAATCGAATTTCCTGTCATAATGGCACTTTACAAAATCAGAAATAGTTATTTCCTGAACCAGGGAGTGATAACATAAATAGTCAGGAAAAAAACCAGAAAAATCAGATTTAGTGCGAAAACTGAACTGAGAGCGAGGAAAAGTTTAAAAACGCTATTGCATTTCTCTACAATCAGTAGAAAAAATTATTTCCCTCAACCCTACATTTTCAAATAACTATCATTAATGAGACGAAAAATTTTGAATTTTTTCTTGATTTACCTCCATATTATTTTAGATATATTTTTTGTTTTCAGCTCACAAAAAAAAAACTGAATTCATGTTGAAACGATGACTATCATGGATATTTTCAATTGAAAATGTGCTGAAATATAATCATTAAAAATTTTGAATGTCTGTTCCATAGACATAACCCAAGGGTTTAGTCTGTGGTCTGTTCTGTCCAGCGTTCATAATGATGAAGGCCTTTTTGCATTGAAACCACTTGTTCCAATATTCGTTCATAGATAATAATTCATTAGTTCATTTTATGAACCCAGAAAATTCTAAGATTTGAAGTATTGTTTCGTGTGAAGATTTTATATTCATATGGTGTTATTCGAAAGGAAATATAAATTTGATGTATTCATTTTGGAGACATTTTTTTCAGAGAAATATGTGCAAAATCGCGTATCTATTAAACAGTGATAAGAGCCATGATGACTTATGCAAAACGCTGTTAGACAGGGAAAGAAACGAGAACATCAGGAGAATGTGTGGGGTGGATTGTATCGGCGACTGGATACTGCATAGAAAGATGGAATCGAACGACCATATCAGTCGAATGTCAACAGAAAGAATGGTTAAAATAACAAGAGACAAATCACCATCAGGTCGCCGAAGCATTGGACGAACCAGAAAACCATGGGGTGACAATCTTCCTGGAATTGGAGCCCAGGCAGGGGGACGATGAAGAACAGGCTTTAATCAGCCTATAAATTAGAGGAAAGGACATGTTAGTTGAGTAACAATGCACATGAATGAATAATAAAAATATTTTTAATTTTTATAATTAAATCAGATCAAAGAACTGAAAGTTAGGAAAAAATTTCCTTCCATATACGAGACCATATTAATATAAAATTGAATATTCACATTCATAAATTTTTATGAATGTGAAAGAAGCACTCCCATGAAGGATGTGACAGAGAGAGGAAAAAGGAATAGGACTGCGGACAGCAGGCGTGGCTGGCTGCACCGTCTACGTCGTTACGATGGCTACCCGGCAGGCCATCTATCAGATAGCTGCCAGGCAGGCCAGACATTATTATTATTATTATTATTATGACTTTAGCCTTGCGGCTTTCACACTCCTCTCCAGAGGAACATTCACTTATCCTAGATATCTCAGATATCAAAAGGATTAAGCTCTGCTGGAGCCTTTTCCCAGTTTTTCGGGCTCATGGTGGTGGTCCAGTAGATCATGCTTCCAGTTTCCTGATGTCGGTCGGGACCTGTTTCTTCCTCGCATCATTGGCGTACATTAGGTTTGTGATCTCCCCTCACTTCTTGTAGAAGTGGATTATCCCTATGACTTAAGCCTTGCGGCTTTCACACTCCTCTCCAGAGGAACATTCACTTATCCTAGATATCTCAGATATCAAAGGGATTAAGCTTTGTTGGAGCCCTTTCCTAGTTTTCAGGCTCTTGGTGGTTGTCCAGTAGATCATGCTTCTCGGTTTCCTGATGTCGGTCGGGTCCTCTTTCTTCCTCGTATCATTGGCGTACATTAGGTTCCTGATCTCCCCTCACTTCTTGTAGAAGTGGATTATCACTATGACTTAAGCCTTGCGGCTTTCACACTCCTCTCCAGAGGAACATTAACTCATCCTAGATATCTCAGATATCAAAAGGCTTAAGCTCTGTTGGAGCCCTTTCCTAGTTTTCGGTCTCATGGTGGTGGTCCAATAGAGCATACTTCTTGGTTTCCTGATGTCGGTCGGGTCCTGTTTCTTCCTCGTATCATTGGCGTACATTAGGTTTCTGATCTCCCCTCACTTCTTGTAGAAGTGGATTATCACTATGACTTAAGCCTTGCCGCTTTCACACTCCTCTCCAGAGGAACATTCACTCATCCTAGATATTTATTTATTTATTTATTTATTTAATTACACCAATCTACAGTCTAGACCAATTACAGATTGGGAATAAACAAAATTACAAAATAAAAACTCATAAAAGTATATATACATACAAATGCAAACCTAAATTAACTAAAAAAATTACGACCCCAATACAGCCCTCCATATATTCAATTGAGTACAGTTGAAAATATCCAAAACATACTGAAAATTGCAGAAATCATGACATATTCTAAACATTGGCGAAAACCGAAGCACGTTAGTACGTGGAAAAGGAAGATAGAATGTGGATATATTTCGAACAGGTAGTCTAGGGACGTGCAAATCCACAGAGCCTAGTAAGTAAGGGCAATCAATTTTGGAACTCAAGAGTTTATTAAGGAAAAGAATTCCCAAATAAGTCCTACGCTCCTCTAAAGTGTTAACATTAAACCTGCTCAATAAATACCCATCTTGTATTCCACGACACGGATACAAGCCATCTATTTTGAAGCTCACGTACTTCAGAAATCGCCTCTGTATTTTCTCCAAGCTTTCAATATGAACCCTATAACCGGGATTCCATACAACACACCCATATTCTAGCTTTGACCTCACGAGCGCCGTAAAAAGAAGGAAGAGGGAGCCAGTCTCCGACAAATCCCCGGAATTCCTTATTATAAACCCGAGAGTCCTGAGACCATCGGAAACAGTTGCCCTCACATGGGGTACAAAAGTCAACCTCTGATCGAATAGGACTCCCAGATCTCTGTATTCAGTCACCCTTCCCAAAACACTTCCCTCAATGTTGTATTGAAAAATGACAACGGACTTACTGCGACTGAAGGACATAACATTACATTTTTTTATATTTAATGATAGTCGATTTCTCCGGCACCAATCATTCAGATTATCGATTTCACCCTGAAGGTCCCAGCAATCCTGGATAGACTCGACTCGACGAAACAATTTGCAGTCATCTACATACAAGAGCAACAGACAGAGCAGGTGCAAACTCAAATCGTTCATAAACAGCATGAACAACAGAGGACCCAAAATGGAACCCTGTGGAACACCTGACGTTGCGGAGAACTCATATGACCTGATTCCAAAATATTGAACGAACAGTTTTCTGTCAGCAAGATACGATTCCAGGAAGGAGATAAAATCCATATTCAAGCCAAACGAAGACAACTTTGTAAGAACAACTCCATGGTCAAGCCTATCAAATGCCTTGGAGAAGTCAGTGTATATAACATCGACTTGAGAACACTCATCCAAAGCAGCAGACACATACTGGGTGAAACAAGTCAGGTTCGTTACAGTAGACCGGCCCCTAATGAAACCGTGCTGACCATCATTAATTTGGCATTTTACATGTGCGTAAATTATATCGTATAAAACTCTCTCAAAAACTTTACTAAAATTGCTCAGAATAACGATAGGTCTATAATTTTCGATGTCTTCTCTACTGCCCCTCTTGAAAACAGGGCACACTTTACCCTCCTTCCAAATGCTTGGGAAACATCGTTTCGAAAGTGACAGCCTAAAAAGCGCAGTCAAAGGCTTAGCGAAAATGATGGCACAGTCTCTCAATAAAAAAGACGGAACCTCATCCGGGCCAGCAGTCATACTACCCTTGCACTCCCTCAAACACGACACAACACACTCCTCACTTATATCGGGAACAGATAGAGTCAGCCCAAAACAGTCTCGGCCGCAACGGTCCCGCTGTGGTGCAGAAGATTCCACAAAAGCAGCCTCGAAGAAAGCAGCAAAGGCATTGGCGATGTCCTGAGGATCAGACAAATTGGATCCATTAAACTTCATTGACCCCGGGGTGGAGGAACCACCTCGAATCCTTTTTAAGTAGCTCCAAAATTTTGATGGATCCCTAGACAACTCTTCCTCGGCTTCCCGACAGAAACCGGTCCGGGCTATCGAGATTGCACTCTTTAGTTCTCTGCGAAGCTCCTCAAATTCCACAAGAAATGATGTGCAACCTGTTTACTTATAGGCTCGACGACAACTGTCTTTGGCTTTCAACTTAAAAATTATATCCCCATTAAACCAAGGCGGGTACCGGGATCTCCTACCAGATGTTTTAGGTACACAAGCATTAAAAATACCGTTAAGATGTTCATAAAATCCTACACACGCTAAATCGACATCATCATACTCAGTCACGAAATCCCAGTTGGTGTTCAATAGACAATCATAGAGCAAGGAGAGGTTAGCTCGTCTGAAATTGAAACACTGAGGAACACCTCTCCTCGACTTACTTTTAGGATGTCTAAAAGACAGGGTCAGATAAAACTCCAGAGGTGGATGATGTAAATCAACCGGTACGAGAGAGTAGTTCGACCCACTCACGACCATCTGACGACGACAACAGACAAGGTCCAAAATCCTTCCATTCTCATTAACAACATTATTGACCTGATGTAAGTCCATATAGTCTAATAATCCCTGGAGTGCCTCCAATCTGCCAGTAGTATGTGAAGAAGACAATTGATAATCCACATATTCAGTAATATTAAAATCCCCCAGAATAATGATATCGCAATCCTTGAGAAGCAGATATGGCAAACCTGAAATAGCCTCGAAGAGTCCCTCATATTGTTCAAGTTTCGAACTGGGAAGTATATAAATGGTAAAAATATACACACAAGCGCCCCTTATTACTACCTTCAAACCAACTATATCAATGCTATGAAAGACCTCGGTAATGCAGCCAAGATCAAGGCAGGTAACCATCAGGTCAGAACGCACTGCAATTAAAACTCCACCACCCCTCGTCGCCGACGTGAGGTCAAAGCTGCGATCCTTTCTATACAACATATATTGATCACTACAGATTTCGGAATTTGAAATATCAGAAGAGAGCCAGGTCTCAGTTAAACATATAATGTCGTAGTCAAATTGTCTGTTATAAATAGTATTCAATTTCGACCTTAAGCCTCTAACATTTTGGTAGAAAAAACATATGTCACCTGACTGAGATGCAAGAAGGTCCCCAGAAAGTCCATCAGGCAATGATTGCTATTCACCAGCAAAAATGGAAGATTTCAGATGGTTCAGTTTTTTCAAGTAAATAGGACACTCTCTAGCATCCCAGACAGCATGATCGAACTTTTTTAACTTAGCATTAAAACAATTTATACATTTCAAAACAGTGCTTGTACAAACGTTCAAGGAATGATCACCGGCACACTTTGGGCAGATAGTTGTCTTAGAACATTTTGATTGACCATGATTAAAGCCACTACAATTGTAACATATCATCAAATCAGTTGCATCATAAACGGAGCAAACATCAAAATTCACGAAAAGCTTGCCTCGTTTCAAAACCATAGAATGTGTTTCAACATCCATCTCTATGACTGCCTGATAAATTTCGGAATTTCTATGTGTTGCCCTTAGAATATAGAATAACAGGAAGGAGCATATTGCTCATTTTAATTTGACCGGAATAGAGGAGAAATATGGCCGACATATATTTCCGTTTCAACAGTGGCGTAGGACAATGAAGTTTCCAAAAAACTAACTTCAATAGTCAGTTGATTCTGATTAATCAAAAAAATTAGGAAAGCACTGACGTAAAGTCAGAAGCTTTTTCACGCTCGTTCAAATTGATAATCAAAGCGGAAATTCACCCCGCCTAACACTGCTTGGCTATATACTCAATGGTATTAAGGTCTTTATGACTTAACATCACCTACGCCCATGCATGGAGTATTATTGTCATGGGATAACCTTGTTATGTCATGAAATTCAGAATCTCATAAAATACCTGATATTCAGCTTAAAAAATCACCTACCTATGAATTATTCACGCTAAAATATCCAAAATCCAGCAAATTTCAAGAATCCGAATTACCAAAATTAAGTTAAAATATCACTTTGTTCATTTGGCCACAGATAACAGAATCATTTGACTTCCAAGTCTGCCACTTTTCAAATCAGAATTTGGAAGACCAATATGGCCGTTTCCGTCGCACAATTCCCGTCACATTTATTCGAAAAAGCTCCTTCCTGATATTCTATGTTCTAAGGTGTTGCCCAAGTTTTTAAAACCTTAAGATGACATGTATCAGAGATAATATTGTTTTGACCTCTCAAAAACTTCACAATATCCTCGGCCTTATAATTTTCGTCAAGACCAACAACCTTCACTTTAGGAAAAATTTTCTTCACCTCAGACACCCGATAATCTGGAGAAAGTTTCTCCTGAACAATCCTCTTAATGTTATTAGCACCTTCAGAATCGTTACAGCTGATAAACAGGCCACCATCCCTGATTTGCTTGACCTGTGAAACCTTCAGACCAAGTTCTACAGGATCTATACTTCTCATTATGTCGCGCTTCGTTCTGGAATTGGTTTGACTGGTCTTTGGGTTTGATGACAACCATAGATTTGGACTTGACAGCGTTCGAATAACTAGAAGGTTCAGCAGCCGTAGGAGCAAAACAGACTTTCGAGAATACCTCATCAGCCTGATTAGTGATCCTAAGCAAAAATTCGTCGAACATTTCTTTGAATCCACCGAGCATTTGGTTCAGCTTGGAATCAAAAGATCCCTTGATATATTCTTCATATTTATTGCGTACTTTATAACAACATGGGCAATACCAACAAAACCCGGGTGTTTTCAAACAATGAAGATTATCAGAGGGAATTCCCACACATGCGGCCTGATAAGATTTTCCGCACGTGCCAGCGCATATGACGCTGGGCGATTTACGACGATCGAAAACTTCATTACAATGCCCACAAACAGACATTGTTTATTATGGATTTCCGAGTGTCACACAGAAAATAAATATACGATATCGTACCTTACAGTCCACTGAATAAACTGTGCAAGTTTTAAAACATTCTGTTCGGGAACTAACTCGGAAATCAACACAAAACTACGAGATCACCCATACACGTCCAATCAAATCAAATTTATATCATCATCCTTTTGATATCTCAGATATCAAAAGGATTAAGCTCTGTTGGAGCCCTTTCCTAGTTTTCGGGCTCATGGTGGTGGTCCAGTAGATCATGCTTCTCGGTTTCCTGATGTCGGTCGGGTCCTATTTCTTCCTCGTATCATTGGCGTACATCAGGTTTCTGATCTCCCCTAACTTCTTGTAGAAGTGGATTATCACTATGACTTAAGCCTTACGGCTTTAACAATCCTCTCCAGAGGAACATTCACTCATCCTAGATATCTCAGATATCAAAAGGATAAAGCTCTGTTGGAGCCCGTTCCTAGTATTGAGGCTCATGGTGGTGGTCCAATAGAGCATACTTCTTGGTTTCCTGATGTCGGTCGGGTCCTGTTTTTTCCTCGTCTCATTGGCGTACATTAGGTTCCTGATCTCCCCTCACTTCTTGTAGAAGTGGACTATCAGTATGACTCAAGCCTTGCGGCTTTCACACTCCTCTCCAGAGGAACATTCACTTATCCTAGATATCTCAGATATCGAAAGGATTGAACTCTGTTGGAGCCATTTCTGCATTTTCGGGCTCTTGGTGGTGGTCAAGTCCGGGCTTCTCCTCGATTTCCTGATATGTCAGTCGGAACCGGTTTCTTCCTCGTCTCTCTGGTGTACGTTAGGTTCCTTATCTCCCCTCACTTCTTGTCGAAGTGGATGGTGGTTTTTTCCATGTTCTTCTGAATTTTCCAGGAACATACGTTCCAGATGTACCTTAAGAATATAAAATCTTCAAACTCACAAATAAAAAATACAATTCTTGAAATTTTTTAGGTTCAAAAAATGAACTAATGAATTATATATAGAAATGAATATTGAACAAGTGGCTTCAATGCAGAAATGCCTTCAGCATCATGAATGCTGGATAGAAAAAACATAAGAAACTTTTAATGATTATATTCCAGCACATTTTTAATTGAAAAAAATTCATGATGATCATCGTTTTAACACGAATTCGGTATCATTGTATATCCAAAAAAAAAAGAAGGAAATCAAGAAAAATAATTTAGAAAATTTTCTAATCATCATTAGTAGTTATATATCGATGAGGGAAATATTTTTTTCTACTGAATGTAGAAAACGCCATTGCGTTTTTACCCCCTTCCCGCACCCTTTCAGTATCTGCCCGGAATCTGATTAGCGGATTTTTCCTAACAGTCGATGTTATCACTCTCTGGTTCAGTAAATAACTATTTCTGACTTTGTGAAGTGCCAATTCGAGAGGAAATTCAAATGACTAAAAATATTATTTTATGATGCCCCAAAAATCTTCAATTTGAGACATACAGGAAAAGGCAATCAAAAATAAATTTTCAGGCCCTCGACTAGCAAACTTCACTATGTATTTCAAAACGAATTAGCAAATTTCAAAAATTCATCTGTCATAGTCGGAACAAAAAACCGCCACCTTTATTATTTGAGAAGGAAATGACAGTTTTGATCTCTCATTAAAAAAAATATATATTTTTTCAAATTCAAGTCTAAAATTCTTTTTTAATGTCCATTTCAAATTGAATTATGTTTGAACACCTTACTTTGTAACGTCATTCTTTCTAAAACGCCATAGCAACCCTTGACACAGCACTTTTCGATTCTAACATCTCCCGACAAAGGGAGGAATTGAAAGTGTCACTTTAATCCATAGGTTTTCAATATACTATTTTACAGTGTGAAAAGCCAAATGCATAGAAAATCTCGAAAGACATCAAATCTGAATTTTATATTGACATTCGTCAACGTTCATCCCCCTTTGAGACGTTATCACTTAACTAACCAATTTCTTGATTAGAAAGTATAGCTTGTGATATATCCAAAAAAATACAAATGATCTAGACATTTTTCAGAAGTTACTGAAAAAATTATAACCGAAATTCAAAACTATATGGAATTAATACGTACAATATTGTTGCCAAGATTCTCACTGTTAGCATTTTGAACATATACTTCGTTGGCATTCATATACTGACATTCATACTACTGAGTATTAAAATTGAGTATTCAAAATTGGCGAAAGTTGGTAATATCTTCGATTATTCAATATTCATAATTTAATATAATATACACGGTTAGAACAATTTAGAGAGGGACTTCAGGGATATCAAAAACCGTAAGAAATACAAGGTGGCTTGAATTACAGAAAAGTAGTACACTAGTAGAATCGCTACATTGGATAATGACTACGAACCAAAGTTTATGTAGTTATCTCCAAAAACAAATTAGTTATAAAAAAGATAATCTTGATTTTCAGTTATTTTGAGATATCACGGAACCCTTAGATATTTCAAAAACACAATCTTCCTCAAATGAAGCAACTTTTTTGTAAAACAAGCCATCCTGTATTTCTAACGATTTTCGATATCTCTGTAGTGTAGTCTCCCCTCTAAATTAAATAGTTCTAACCCTGTATATAGATAACACTCAGTATTCGATACGCAATGGTAATACTCGGTGGTATTACATATTGGTTGTATTGTATGGAATTTCGATAATCAGATGGTTAAATTTTATATGTTTTGCCAGAAACTCAAAAAAGACAAGATTTTTAGATAGAGAATAAAGCTACCTCTCAAACGATACCACAAGCCCATACTTCGCATTTGGAAATTAGGGGTCTTTATCGTCGCTTCAAGAGGGTTGGAGATAGAGATCCCATATTTTCACATTTGGGAATATCTATTTATTATTCAAATTTAAAGTGTTTCAGGATATTCTATAAATATGTACATACAATATCCCAAATAATGAATATCTTCATATTGAAATTTTTATGGATGCGGGGATGTTTTTTGGAAACGAAATATTTACGTCATTGTTTTCCGAAACTCAGTTTTAGGTAGCCGAAAATTACACATTCTGGTGCAACACCTGTGGATTTGTTATTTATTGACAAGAAAAGCTAACCTTTTACTTTACTTTAGTCCGAAATAATATGATAATGGTGTCCGGGAAATTATACTATCTCCATAATTTTCGTGATTGGTTTCTTTTAAATACAGGGTTTGCAAGCTATCTCTGTCCAAATTTCACAGAGTTATTCTGAGACAATTTGTAAACAACAGAGAACTCCTATAGAGTATGGTCCCATTATCTCTCATTGTGAAGCTATTCAATATTGCAATATTTTCTGGCGTTTTCAAATTTTTTCACTTAAAACAAGGCATATCTTGAAAACTTCAATACTTATCGGAAATATTTTCCATAGTGAAATGAATTTTTACGAAGATGAAAGTTTTCAAGTTATGTTATGTTTTTAGTGGAAGATGAAATCTTGCATACGGAACATAATGGGACCATACACTTTGGGGTTCTGTATAGTCCACAGAGAATTGATTACAATAACAATGGTTCTGGTTGCTTTCAATCTACCTCCTATCATACATTGAATCCTTGGGTTCAAAATATTAACTAGGTTTCTTGTTATCGATGAAAAATTTATTTTCAGATATTTCAACTCTCCTAGAGCAGCTCTGTTGCATTCAGTATATTTTCACTGTGTTTTTGACAGGAAATTTGAAAATTTTCAATGATTCATGTTCAATATTTTCCTTTTCTAATCTGAATATTAAAGCTTTAACCAGCAATCTGAGTTATAAATTTCATATTATTTATATACTACAATATTTCTTTTTACACATGACTTCTGAGTTCATGAAACATATCATCGAGATTCACCTCCAGCTTCCAGTATTCGAAATAAGTTTTTTCACATGATAGACATCGAACAGAGTAGAGCATTACTCATTCGCCCACAAAATATCGTCATCATCCTGTATATAATATATGTATCAGACGATAATATATATATAATTCAGATGAGAACACATCGAAAACGGAAAATGTAATGCACAAACTCCATTGGACATGAATAATATTTATAAACTTCATTTCGAAGACAGATAGCTTTGAGTAATTCTTGACAATATCTCTCATAATCTCAACCAGTTATGTATATAAAAATATGGTAGTATAAAAACATTATGGCATTCATAATTCTGATAAGCCCACAATGATGTCGTATCGTGAAGCTTATTTGAAAAATCAAGTGGAAAATAATGAATATAAACCAGAGTCTCTGATCATTAAAAATTTTATTATCTAAAATTCAATTTTATATACATAATAATATACTTTCTCTCCAATTCATTGATTTCCGAATACAACTTTCCAATATTAACTAGATTTGAACGAAATCAGATGAATGATTATGGTGAAGCCATACAGAACAATAATATGATCTTTATGTTTTTTTTGCTTCAACTGCAATTTTATATTTTTGAATCGATAGACGCGTAGTGATTTATCCAACACTTTTCGGTGAAAATAAAGTATTAAGTCAATGTACATTGTATATTTTAGCTGTGTTATCGACAGGTAAATAAAAAAAAAGAATTTTCAATGATTAATATTCATTATTTTTCTATTCTATATTGAACATTGTGGCCTCCTAACACAACATCATCGTAGATTTATTTGAGTTAGGAATGCCATACTATTTATACACTGAAATATTTTTTATTACATGACTGTTGAGTATATGAGAGATATCATCGAAATTCACCTCTAGCTTTCAATATTCGAAATAAGTTTTTTTCATATCATAAATATCGAAGGTAGTAGAGCATCACCTATTCGCCCACAAAATATTCTCATCTTCCTGTATATAATATATGTATCAGACGATAATATATATATAATTTAGATGAGAACACATCGAAAACGAAAAATGTAATGCACAAACTAGATTGGACATGAATAATATTTACAAACTAAGTTTCGAGAAAAGATAACTTTTAGTAATTCTCGACAATATCTCTCTAATACTCAACCAGTTGTGTATACAAAAATATGGTAGTATATAGAAACAGTATGGCATCCATAATTCTGAAGAGTCAACAATGATGTCTTATTGTAAAGTTCATTGAAAAAGAAATTAAGAGCATAATAAGAAATATAAATCATTGAATATACTATACTGAATCACTATAAAATTACAGCTGAAGCAAAAATAAACATAAAATCATATTATTATTCCGTGTGGCTTCATTATAATCTTTCATCAGATATCAATCAACTCTAGTTGATATCGGAAACTTGTATTCAGGAATCAATGAATTGGGAAGGCAATATAAAATTATATTTGAAAATAGATTTTTCATCGATAACAAGCAACCTTATGATCATTTCAAAACCTAGAATTAAATTTCTGATAGGCGCTAAATCGTAAGCAATTACAACAATATTGTTATTATGTAATCAATTTAATGTTAACCTCGCAGAAGTTCAAAGCATATATTCCCATTATTTTCCATAGTAAAGTTATGGAAGATTTTTGTTACAAAAAGCCTGTAGTATAATTCTGTGAAATTTAGCCAGGAATAACTTGAAAACCCAGTATATGAACGAGATACAACATTGAAATGATTAAAAAAGTAAGTACAATTTTCAGGACACCATTATCATACCATTTTGTAGTGAACAATTTTGAAAAAAACACAGTTTTAGCAATAAAATTCGTGCCATTTTCATCAACATAAAACCAAGTTTTGAAAATCAAGGACTGAAATATTTCGTTTCCAAAAAACATCCCCGCATCCATAAAAATTTTAATGTGAAGATAGGTCGTGCATGTAGTACGAGTAGGCAATGTGGAAAAACCAAATAGAATAAATTCATTATTTGGGTTATTGTATGTACATACATATTTATAGAATATTCTGAAACACGTTAAATTTGAATTATAAATTGATATTCTCAAATGTGAAAATATGGGATCTTTATCTCCAACCCTCTTGAAGTGACGATTAAGACCCCTAATTTTTAAATGCGAAGTATGGGATTGTGGTATCGTTTGAGAGGTAGTTTATTCTCTATCTAAAAATCTTGTCTTTTTTGAGTTTCTGGCAACAAAACATATAAAATGTAACCATCTGATTATCGAAATTCCGTAAAATACAACAAATATGTAATACCAGCGATTATTACAAACTATTGAGTATCTTATACTAAGTGTTACATTTATACATCAGGGTTAGAACTATTTAGGGGGGAGACTACACTACAGAGATATCAAAAACCGTTAGAAATACAGGGTGGCTTGGATTACAAAAAAAGTGGCTTCATTTCAGGATGAGTGTGTTGGTTTAAATATTTCTGAAATACCTCTGAGTGTTTCCGAGATATCTTAAAAAAATGAGAATCAAGATTATCTTTTTTTTATAACTAATTTGTTTTTATAGATGACTACATAAACTTCGGTTTGTAGTCATTATTCAATATAGCGATTCTACTAGTGTACTACTTTTCAGTAATTTAAGCCATCCTTTATTTCTAACGAAATTTTTCGATATTCCTGTAGTTTCTCTTTAAAAAGTTCTCACCGTGTATATTATATTAAATTATTTTATTGAATAATCGAAGATATTACCTACTTAGGCCAATTTTGAATACCTACTGAATTTCAATACTCAGTAGTATGAATGTCAGTATATGTATGCCAACGAAGTATAGGTTCAAAATGCTCACCGTGAAAATCTTGGCAACAATATTTTACGTATTAATTATATATAGGAGCGAATATCGGTAACTATTTTTCAGTAACTTCTGAAAAATATCTGGATCTTATAGATTTTTTTGGATATATCACAAGGTATACTTTCCATTAAAAAAATTGGGAATAAGTAATACCTACTCAGGGGGATGAAGGTGGACGAATAGCAATATAAAATTCAGATTTGATGTCTTTCGAGATTTTCTATGAATTTGGCTTTTCACACTGTGAAATAGTATATTATAAATCTAGGGATTATAGTGACACCTCCCTTTGTCGGGAGTTGTTAGGATAGAAAAGTGCTATGTCAATCGTTGCTATGGCGTTTAAGAAAGAACGACGGTGCAAACTCAGTTGTTCAAATATAATTCAATTAAAACTGGCTATTTATTCATGAACGGTTTTTTGTTCCGACTATAACAAATGAATTTTTGAAGTTTGATAATTCGTTTTGAAATATTGGACTTTGCGAGACGAGGGTCTGAAAATTCATAATATTGTTTTCTTTTTCCTTTATGTCTGGAATTGTGCATTTTTGAGATATCATTAAATGATTTTTTGCAGTCAATCGAATTTCCTGTCATAATGGCACTTTACAAAATCAGAAATAGTTATTTCCTGAACCAGGGAGTGATAACATAAATAGTTAGGAAAAAAACCAGAAAAATCAGATTTAGTGCGAAAACTGAACTGAGAGCGAGGAAAAGTTTAAAAACGCTATTGCATTTCTCTACAATCAGTAGAAAAAATTATTTCCCTCAACCCTACATTTTCAAATAACTATCATTAATGAGACGAAAAATTTTGAATTTTTTCTTGATTTACCTCCATATTATTTTAGATATATTTTTTGTTTTCAGCTCACAAAAAAAAAACTGAATTCATGTTGAAACGATGACTATCATGGATATTTTCAATTGAAAATGTGCTGAAATATAATCATTAAAAATTTTGAATGTCTGTTCCATAGACATAACCCAAGGGTTTAGTCTGTGGTCTGTTCTGTCCAGCGTTCATAATGATGAAGGCCTTTTTGCATTGAAACCACTTGTTCCAATATTCGTTCATAGATAATAATTCATTAGTTCATTTTATGAACCCAGAAAATTCTAAGATTTGAAGTATTGTTTCGTGTGAAGATTTTATATTCATATGGTATTATTCGAAAGGAAATATAAATTTGATGTATTCATTTTGGAGAGATTTTTTTCAGAAAAATATGTGCAAAATCGCGTATCTATTAAACAGTGATAAGAGCCATGATGACTTGTGCAAAACGCTGTTAGACAGGGAAAGAAACGAGAACATCAGGAGAATGTGTGGGGTGGATTGTATCGGCGACTGGATACTGCATAGAAAGATGGAATCGAACGACCATATCAGTCGAATGTCAACAGAAAGAATGGTTAAAATAACAATAGACAAATCACCATCAGGTCGCCGAAGCATTGGACGAACCAGAAAACCATGGGGTGACAATCTTCCTGGAATTGGAGCCCAGGCAGGGGGACGATGAAGAACAGGCTTTAATCAGCCTATAAATTAGAGGAAAGGACATGTTAGTTGAGTAACAATGCATATGAATGAATAATAAAAATATTTTTAATTTTTATAATTAAATCAGATCAAAGAACTGAAAGTTAGGAAAAAATTTCATTCCATATACGAGACCATATTAATATAAAATTGAATATTCACATTCATAAATTTTTATGAATGTGAAAGAAGCACTCCCATGAAGGATGTGACAGAGAGAGGAAAAAGGAATAGGACTGCGGACAGCAGGCGTGGCTGGCTGCACCGTCTACGTCGTTACGATGGCTACCCGGCAGGCCATCTATCAGATAGCTGCCAGGCAGGCCAGACATTATTATTATTATTATTATTATGACTTTAGCCTTGCGGCTTTCACACTCCTCTCCAGAGGAACATTCACTTATCCTAGATATCTCAGATATCAAAGGGATTAAGCTTTGTTGGAGCCCTTTCCTAGTTTTCAGGCTCTTGGTGGTTGTCCAGTAGATCATGCTTCTCGGTTTCCTGATGTCGGTCGGGTCCTCTTTCTTCCTCGTATCATTGGCGTACATTAGGTTTCTGATCTCCCCTCACTTCTTGTAGAAATGGATTGTCAGTATGACTTAAGCCTTGCGGCTTTCACACTCCTCTCCAGAGGAACATTCACTCATCCTAGATATCTCAGATATCAAAAGGATTAAGCTCTGTTGGAGCCCTTTCCTAGTTTTCGAGCTCATGGTGGTGGTCCAATAGAGCATACTTCTTGGTTTCCTGATGTCGGTCGGGTCCTGTTTCTTCCTCGTATCATTGGCGTACATTAGGTTTCTGATCTCCCCTAACTTCTTGTAGAAGTGGATTATCACTATGACTTAAGCCTTGCGGCTTTCACACTCCTCTCCAGAGGAACATTCACTCATCCTAGATATCTCAGATATCAAAAGGATTAAGGTCTGTTGGAGCCCTTTCCTAGTTTTCGAGCTCATGGTGGTGGTCCAATAGAGCATACTTCTTGGTTTCCTGATGTCGGTCGGGTCCTGTTTTTTCCTCGTATCATTGGCGCACATTAGGTTTCTGATCTCCCCTAACTTCTTGTAGAAGTGGATTATCACTATGACTTAAGCCTTGCGGCTTTCACACTCCTCTCCAGAGGAACATTCACTCATCCTAGATATCTCAGATATCAAAAGGATAAAGCTCTGTTGGAGCCTGTTCCTAGTATTGAGGCTCGGTGGTGGTCCAATAGAGCATACTTCTTGGTTTCCTGATGTCGGTCGGTTCCTGTTTCTTCCTCGTATCATTGGCGTACATTAGGTTTCTGATCTCCCCTAACTTCTTGTAGAAGTGGATTATCACTATGACTTAAGCCTTGCGGCTTTCACACTCCTCTCCAGAGGAACATTCACTCATCCTAGATATCTCAGATATCAAAAGGATTAAGGTCTGTTGGAGCCCTTTCCTAGTTTTCGAGCTCATGGTGGTGGTCCAATAGAGCATACTTCTTGGTTTCCTGATGTCGGTCGGGTCCTGTTTTTTCCTCGTATCATTGGCGCACATTAGGTTTCTGATCTCCCCTAACTTCTTGTTGAAGTGGATTATCACTATGACTTAAGCCTTGCGGCTTTCACACTCCTCTCCAGAGGAACATTCACTCATCCTAGATATCTCATATATCAAAAGGATAAAGCTCTGTTGGAGCCCGTTCCTAGTATTGAGGCTCATGGTGGTGGTAAAATAGAGCATACTTCTTGGTTTCCTGATGTCGGTCGGGTCCTGTTTCTTCCTCGTATCATTGGCGTACATTAGGTTTCTGATCTCCCCTAACTTCTTGTAGAAGTGGATTATCACTATGACTTAAGCCTTGCGGCTTTCACACTCCTCTCCAGAGGAACATTCACTCATCCTAGATATCTCAGATATCAAAAGGATTAAGGTCTGTTGGAGCCCTTTCCTAGTTTTCGAGCTCATGGTGGTGGTCCAATAGAGCATACTTCTTGGTTTCCTGATGTCGGTCGGGTCCTGTTTTTTCCTCGTATCATTGGCGCACATTAGGTTTCTGATCTCCCCTAACTTCTTGTAGAAGTGGATTATCACTATGACTTAAGCCTTGCGGCTTTCACACTCCTCTCCAGAGGAACATTCACTCATCCTAGATATCTCAGATATCAAAAGGATAAAGCTCTGTTGGAGCCTGTTCCTAGTATTGAGGCTCGGTGGTGGTCCAATAGAGCATACTTCTTGGTTTCCTGATGTCGGTCGGTTCCTGTTTCTTCCTCGTATCATTGGCGTACATTAGGTTTCTGATCTCCCCTAACTTCTTGTAGAAGTGGATTATCACTATGACTTAAGCCTTGCGGCTTTCACACTCCTCTCCAGAGGAACATTCACTCATCCTAGATATCTCATATATCAAAAGGATAAAGCTCTGTTGGAGCCCGTTCCTAGTATTGAGGCTCATGGTGGTGGTATAATAGAGCATACTTCTTGGTTTCCTGATGTCGGTCGGGTCCTGTTTCTTCCTCGTATCATTGGCGTACATTAGGTTTCTGATCTCCCCTAACTTCTTGTAGAAGTGGATTATCACTATGACTTAAGCCTTGCGGCTTTCACACTCCTCTCCAGAGGAACATTCACTCATCCTAGATATCTCAGATATCAAAAGGATTAAGGTCTGTTGGAGCCCTTTCCTAGTATTGAGGCTCATGGTGGTGGTCCAATAGAGCATACTTCTTGGTTTCCTGATGTCGGTCGGGTCCTGTTTCTTCCTCGTATCATTGGCGTACATTAGGTTTCTGATCTCCCCTAACTTCTTGTAGAAGTGGATTATCACTATGACTTAAGCCTTGCGGCTTTCACACTCCTCTCCAGAGGAACATTCACTCATCCTAGATATCTCAGATATCAAAAGGATTAAGCTCTGTTGGAGCCCTTTCCTAGTATTGAGGCTCATGGTGGTGGTCCAATAGAGCATACTTCTTGGTTTCCTGATGTCGGTCGGGTCCTGTTTCTTCCTCGTATCATTGGCGTACATTAGGTTTCTGATCTCCCCTCACTTCTTGTAGAAGTGAATTATCAGTATGACTTAAGCCTTGCGGCTTTCACACTCCTCTCCAGAGGAACATTTACTTATCCTAGATATCTCAGATATCAAAAGGATTAAGCTCTGTTGGAGCCCTTTCCTAGTTTTCAGGCTCATGGTGGTGGTTCAGTAGATCATGCTACTCGGTTTCGTGATGTCGGTCGGGTCCTGTTTCTTCCTCGTATCATTGGCGTACATTAGGTTTCTGATCTCCCCTAACTTCTTGTAGAAGTGGATTATCACTATGACTTAAGCCTTGCGGCTTTCACACTCCTCTCCAGAGGAACATTCACTCATCCTAGATATCTCAGATATCAAAAGGATTAAGCTCTGTTGGAGCCCTTTCCTAGTATTGAGGCTCATGGTGGTGGTCCAATAGAGCATACTTCTTGGTTTCCTGATGTCGGTCGGGTCCTGTTTCTTCCTCGTATCATTGGCGTACATTAGGTTTCTGATCTCCCCTCACTTCTTGTAGAAGTGAATTATCAGTATGACTTAAGCCTTGCGGCTTTCACACTCCTCTCCAGAGGAACATTTACTTATCCTAGATATCTCAGATATCAAAAGGATTAAGCTCTGTTGGAGCCCTTTCCTAGTTTTCAGGCTCATGGTGGTGGTTCAGTAGATCATGCTTCTCGGTTTCGTGATGTCGGTCGGGTCCTGTTTCTTCCTCGTATCATTGGCGTACATTAGGTTTCTGATCTCCCCTCACTTCTTGTAGAAGTGGATTATCAGTATGACTTAATCCTTGCGGCTTTCACACTTCTCTCCAGAGGAACATTTACTTATCCTAGATATCTCAGATATCAAAAGGATTAAGCTCTGTTGGAGCCCTTTCCTAGTTTTCAGGCTCATGGTGGTGGTTAAGTAGATCATGCTTCTCGGTTTCGTGATGTCGGTCGGCTCCTGTTTCTTCCTCGTATCATTGGCGTACATTAGGTTTCTGATCTCCCCTAACTTCTTGTAGAAGTGGATTATCACTATGACTTAAGCCTTGCGGCTTTCACACTCCTCTCCAGAGGAACATTCACTCATCCTAGATATCTCAGATATCAAAAGGATTAAGGTCTGTTGGAGCCCTTTCCTAGTATTGAGGCTCATGGTGGTGGTCCAATAGAGCATACTTCTTGGTTTCCTGATGTCGGTCGGGTCCTGTTTCTTCCTCGTATCATTGGCGTACATTAGGTTTCTGATCTCCCCTAACTTCTTGTAGAAGTGGATTATCACTATGACTTAAGCCTTGCGGCTTTCACACTCCTCTCCAGAGAAACATTCACTCATCCTAGATATCTCAGATATCAAAAGGATTAAGCTCTGTTGGAGCCCTTTCCTAGTATTGAGGCTCATGGTGGTGGTCCAATAGAGCATACTTCTTGGTTTCCTGATGTCGGTCGGGTCCTGTTTCTTCCTCGTATCATTGGCGTACATTAGGTTTCTGATCTCCCCTCACTTCTTGTAGAAGTGAATTATCAGTATGACTTAAGCCTTGCGGCTTTCACACTCCTCTCCAGAGGAACATTTACTTATCCTAGATATCTCAGATATCAAAAGGATTAAGCTCTGTTGGAGCCCTTTCCTAGTTTTCAGGCTCATGGTGGTGGTTCAGTAGATCATGCTACTCGGTTTCGTGATGTCGGTCGGGTCCTGTTTCTTCCTCGTATCATTGGCGTACATTAGGTTTCTGATCTCCCCTAACTTCTTGTAGAAGTGGATTATCACTATGACTTAAGCCTTGCGGCTTTCACACTCCTCTCCAGAGGAACATTCACTCATCCTAGATATCTCAGATATCAAAAGGATTAAGCTCTGTTGGAGCCCTTTCCTAGTATTGAGGCTCATGGTGGTGGTCCAATAGAGCATACTTCTTGGTTTCCTGATGTCGGTCGGGTCCTGTTTCTTCCTCGTATCATTGGCGTACATTAGGTTTCTGATCTCCCCTCACTTCTTGTAGAAGTGAATTATCAGTATGACTTAAGCCTTGCGGCTTTCACACTCCTCTCCAGAGGAACATTTACTTATCCTAGATATCTCAGATATCAAGAGGATTAAGCTCTGTTGGAGCCCTTTCCTAGTTTTCAGGCTCATGGTGGTGGTTCAGTAGATCATGCTTCTCGGTTTCGTGATGTCGGTCGGGTCCTGTTTCTTCCTCGTATCATTGGCGTACATTAGGTTTCTGATCTCCCCTCACTTCTTGTAGAAGTGGATTATCAGTATGACTTAAGCCTTGCGGCTTTCACACTCCTCTCCAGAGGAACATTTACTTATCCTAGATATCTCAGATATCAAAAGGATTAAGCTCTGTTGGAGCCCTTTCCTAGTTTTCAGGCTCATGGTGGTGGTTCAGTAGATCATGCTTCTCGGTTTCGTGATGTCGGTCGGCTCCTGTTTCTTCCTCGTATCATTGGCGTACATTAGGTTTCTGATCTCCCCTCACTTCTTGTAGAAGTGGATTATCAGTATGACTTAAGCCTTGCGGCTTTCACACTCCTCTCCAGAGGAACATTTACTTATCCTAGATATCTCAGATATCAAAAGGATTAAGCTCTGTTGGAGCCCTTTCCTAGTTTTCAGGCTCATGGTGGTGGTTCAGTAGATCATGCTTCTCGGTTTCGTGATGTCGGTCGGGTCCTGTTTCTTCCTCGTATCATTGGCGCACATTAGGTTTCTGATCTCCCCTAACTTCTTGTAGAAGTGGATTATCACTATGACTTAAGCCTTGCGGCTTTCACACTCCTCTCCAGAGGAACATTCACTCATCCTAGATATCTCAGATATCAAAAGGATAAAGCTCTGTTGGAGCCTGTTCCTAGTATTGAGGCTCGGTGGTGGTCCAATAGAGCATACTTCTTGGTTTCCTGATGTCGGTCGGTTCCTGTTTCTTCCTCGTATCATTGGCGTACATTAGGTTTCTGATCTCCCCTAACTTCTTGTAGAAGTGGATTATCACTATGACTTAAGCCTTGCGGCTTTCACACTCCTCTCCAGAGGAACATTCACTCATCCTAGATATCTCATATATCAAAAGGATAAAGCTCTGTTGGAGCCCGTTCCTAGTATTGAGGCTCATGGTGGTGGTATAATAGAGCATACTTCTTGGTTTCCTGATGTCGGTCGGGTCCTGTTTCTTCCTCGTATCATTGGCGTACATTAGGTTTCTGATCTCCCCTAACTTCTTGTAGAAGTGGATTATCACTATGACTTAAGCCTTGCGGCTTTCACACTCCTCTCCAGAGGAACATTTACTCATCCTAGATATCTCAGATATCAAAAGGATTAAGCTCTGTTGGAGCCCTTTCCTAGTTTTCAGGCTCATGGTGGTGGTTCAGTAGATCATGCTTCTCGGTTTCGTGATGTCGGTCGGCTCCTGTTTCTTCCTCGTATCATTGGCGTACATTAGGTTTCTGATCTCCCCTCACTTCTTGTAGAAGTGGATTATCAGTATGACTTAAGCCTTGCGGCTTTCACACTCCTCTCCAGAGGAACATTTACTTATCCTAGATATCTCAGATATCAAAAGGATTAAGCTCTGTTGGAGCCCTTTCCTAGTATTGAGGCTCATGGTGGTGGTTCAGTAGATCATGCTTCTCGGTTTCGTGATGTCGGTCGGCTCCTGTTTCTTCCTCGTATCATTGGCGTACATTAGGTTTCTGATCTCCCCTCACTTCTTGTAGAAGTGGATTATCAGTATGACTTAAGCCTTGCGGCTTTCACACTCCTCTCCTGAGGAACATTTACTTATCCTAGATATCTCAGATATCAAAAGGATTAAGCTCTGTTGGAGCCCTTTCCTAGTTTTCAGGCTCATGGTGGTGGTTCAGTAGATCATGCTTCTCGGTTTCGTGATGTCGGTCGGGTCCTGTTTCTTCCTCGTATCATTGGCGTACATTAGGTTTCTGATCTCCCCTCACTTCTTGTAGAAGTGGATTATCAGTATGACTTAAGCCTTGCGGCTTTCACACTCCTCTCCAGAGGAACATTTACTTATCCTAGATATCTCAGATATCAAAAGGATTAAGCTCTGTTGGAGCCCTTTCCTAGTTTTCAGGCTCATGGTGGTGGTTCAGTAGATCATGCTTCTCGGTTTCGTGATGTCGGTCGGGTCCTGTTTCTTCCTCGTATCATTGGCGTACATTAGGTTTCTGATCTCCCCTCACTTCTTGTAGAAGTGGATTATCAGTATGACTTAAGCCTTGCGGCTTTCACACTCCTCTCCAGAGGAACATTCACTCATCCTAGATATCTCAGATATCAAAAGGATTAAGCTCTGTTGGAGCCCTTTCCTAGTTTTCAGGCTCATGGTGGTGGTTCAGTAGATCATGCTTCTCGGTTTCGTGATGTCGGTCGGCTCCTGTTTCTTCCTCGTATCATTGGCGTACATTAGGTTTCTGATCTCCCCTCACTTCTTGTAGAAGTGGATTATCAGTATGACTTAAGCCTTGCGGCTTTCACACTTCTCTCCAGAGGAACATTTACTTATCCTAGATATCTCAGATATCAAAAGGATTAAGCTCTGTTGGAGCCCTTTCCTAGTTTTCAGGCTCATGGTGGTGGTTCAGTAGATCATGCTTCTCGGTTTCGTGATGTCGGTCGGGTCCTGTTTCTTCCTCGTATCATTGGCGTACATTAGGTTTCTGATCTCCCCTCACTTCTTGTAGAAGTGGATTATCAGTATGACTTAAGCCTTGCGGCTTTCACACTTCTCTCCAGAGGTACATTTACTTATCCTAGATATCTCAGATATCAAAAGGATTAAGCTCTGTTGGAGCCCTTTCCTAGTTTTCAGGCTCATGGTGGTGGTTCAGTAGATCATGCTTCTCGGTTTCGTGATGTCGGTCGGGTCCTGTTTCTTCCTCGTATCATTGGCGTACATTAGGTTTCTGATCTCCCCTCACTTCTTGTAGAAGTGGATTATCAGTATGACTTAAGCCTTGCGGCTTTCACACTTCTCTCCAGAGGAACATTTACTTATCCTAGATATCTCAGATATCAAAAGGATTAAGCTATGTTGGAGCCCTTTCCTAGTTTTCAGGCTCATGGTGGTGGTTCAGTAGATCATGCTTCTCGGTTTCGTGATGTCGGTCGGGTCCTGTTTCTTCCTCGTATCATTGGCGTACATTAGGTTCCTGATCTCCCCTCACTTCTTGTAGAAGTGGATTATCAGTATGACTTAAGCCTTGCGGCTTTCACACTTCTCTCCAGAGAAACATTTACTTATCCTAGATATCTCAGATATCAAAAGGATTAAGCTCTGTTGGAGCCCTTTCCTAGTTTTCAGGCTCATGGTGGTGGTTCAGTAGATCATGCTTCTCGGTTTCGTGATGTCGGTCGGCTCCTGTTTCTTCCTCGTATCATTGGCGTACATTAGGTTTCTGATCTCCCCTCACTTCTTGTAGAAGTGGATTATAAGTATGACTTAAGCCTTGCGGCTTTCACACTTCTCTCCAGAGGAACATTTACTTATCCTAGATATCTCAGATATCAAAAGGATTAAGCTCTGTTGGAGCCCTTTCCTAGTTTTCAGGCTCATGGTGGTGGTTCAGTAGATCATGCTTCTCGGTTTCGTGATGTCGGTCGGGTCCTGTTTCTTCCTCGTATCATTGGCGTACATTAGGTTTCTGATCTCCCCTCACTTCTTGTAGAAGTGGATTATCAGTATGACTTTAGCCTTGCGGCTTTCACACTCCTCTCCAGAGGAACATTCACTCATCCTAGATATCTCAGATATCAAAAGGATTAAGCCCTGTTGGAGCCCTTTCCTAGTTTTCAGGCTCATGGTGGTGGTTCAGTAGATCATGCTTCTCGGTTTCGTGATGTCGGTCGGGTCCTGTTTCTTCCTCGTATCATTGGCGTACATTAGGTTTCTGATCTCCCCTCACTTCTTGTAGAAGTTGATTATCAGTATGACTTAAGCCTTGCGGCTTTCACACTCCTCTCCAGAGGAACATTCACTCATCCTAGATATCTCAGATATCAAAAGGATTAAGCTCTGTTGGAGCCCTTTCCTAGTTTTCAGGCTCATGGTGGTGGTTCAGTAGATCATGCTTCTCGGTTTCGTGATGTCGGTCGGCTCCTGTTTCTTCCTCGTATCATTGGCGTACATTAGGTTTCTGATCTCCCCTCACTTCTTGTAGAAGTGGATTATCAGTATGACTTAAGCCTTGCGGCTTTCACACTTCTCTCCAGAGGAACATTTACTTATCCTAGATATCTCAGATATCAAAAGGATTAAGCTCTGTTGGAGCCCTTTCCTAGTTATCAGGCTCATGGTGGTGGTTCAGTAGATCATGCTTCTCGGTTTCGTGATGTCGGTCGGGTCCTGTTTCTTCCTCGTATCATTGGCGTACATTAGGTTTCTGATCTCCCCTCACTTCTTGTAGAAGTGGATTATCAGTATGACTTAAGCCTTGCGGCTTTCACACTCCTCTCCAGAGGAACATTTACTTATCCTAGATATCTCAGATATCAAAAGGATTAAGCTCTGTTGGAGCCCTTTCCTAGTTTTCAGGCTCATGGTGGTGGTTCAGTAGATCATGCTTCTCGGTTTCGTGATGTCGGTCGGGTCCTGTTTCTTCCTCGTATCATTGGCGTACATTAGGTTTCTGATCTCCCCTCACTTCTTGTAGAAGTGGATTATCAGTATGACTTAAGCCTTGCGGCTTTCACACTCCTCTCCAGAGGAACATTTACTTATCCTAGATATCTCAGATATCAAAAGGATTAAGCTCTGTTGGAGCCCTTTCCTAGTTTTCAGGCTCATGGTGGTGGTTCAGTAGATCATGCTTCTCGGTTTCGTGATGTCGGTCGGGTTCTGTTTCTTCCTCGTATCATTGGCGTACATTAGGTTTCTGATCTCCCCTCACTTCTTGTAGAAGTGAATTATCAGTATGACTTAAGCCTTGCGGCTTTCACACTCCTCTCCAGAGGAACATTTACTTATCCTAGATATCTCAGATATCAAAAGGATTAAGCTCTGTTGGAGCACTTCCCTAGTTTTCAGGCTCATGGTGGTGGTTCAGTAGATCATGCTTCTCGGTTTCGTGATGTCGGTCGGGTCCTGTTTCTTCCTCGTATCATTGGCGTACATTAGGTTTCTGATCTCCCCTCACTTCTTGTAGAAGTGGATTATCAGTATGACTTAAGCCTTGCGGCTTTCACACTCCTCTCCAGAGGAACATTTACCTATCCTAGATATCTCAGATATCAAAAGGATTAAGCTCTGTTGGAGCCCTTTCCTAGTTTTCAGGCTCATGGTGGTGGTTCAGTAGATCATGCTTCTCGGTTTCGTGATGTCGGTCGGGTCCTGTTTCTTCCTCGTATCATTGGCGTACATTAGGTTTCTGATCTCCCCTCACTTCTTGTAGAAGTGGATTATCAGTATGACTTAAGCCTTGCGGCTTTCACACTTCTCTCCAGAGGAACATTTACTTATCCTAGATATCTCAGATATCAAAAGGATTAAGCTCTGTTGGAGCCCTTTCCTAGTTTTCAGGCTCATGGTGGTGGTTCAGTAGATCATGCTTCTCGGTTTCGTGATGTCGGTCGGGTCCTGTTTCTTCCTCGTATCATTGGCGTACATTAGGTTTCTGATCTCCCCTCACTTCTTGTAGAAGTGGATTATCAGTATGACTTAAGCCTTGCGGCTTTCACACTCCTCTCCAGAGGAACATTTACTTATCCTAGATATCTCAGATATCAAAAGGATTAAGCTCTGTTGGAGCCCTTTCCTAGTTTTCAGGCTCATGGTGGTGGTTCAGTAGATCATGCTTCTCGGTTTCGTGATGTCGGTCGGGTCCTGTTTTTTCCTCGTATCATTGGCGTACATTAGGTTTCTGATCTCCCCTCACTTCTTGTAGAAGTGGATTATCAGTATGACTTAAGCCTTGCGGCTTTCACACTCCTCTCCAGAGGAACATTTACTTATCCTAGATATCTCAGATATCAAAAGGATTAAGCTCTGTTGGAGCCCTTTCCTAGTTTTCAGGCTCATGGTGGTGGTTCAGTAGATCATGCTTCTCGGTTTCGTGATGTCGGTCGGCTCCTGTTTCTTCCTCGTATCATTGGCGTACATTAGGTTTCTGATCTCCCCTCACTTCTTGTAGAAGTGGATTATCAGTATGACTTAAGCCTTGCGGCTTTCACACTCCTCTCCAGAGGAACATTTACTTATCCTAGATATCTCAGATATCAAAAGGATTAAGCTCTGTTGGAGCCCTTTCCTAGTTTTCAGGCTCATGGTGGTGGTTCAGTAGATCATGCTTCTCGGTTTCGTGATGTCGGTCGGGTCCTGTTTTTTCCTCGTATCATTGGCGTACATTAGGTTTCTGATCTCCCCTCACTTCTTGTAGAAGTGGATTATCAGTATGACTTAAGCCTTGCGGCTTTCACACTCCTCTCCAGAGGAACATTTACTTATCCTAGATATCTCAGATATCAAAAGGATTAAGCTCTGTTGGAGCCCTTTCCTAGTTTTCAGGCTCATGGTGGTGGTTCAGTAGATCATGCTTCTCGGTTTCGTGATGTCGGTCGGGTCCTGTTTTTTCCTCGTATCATTGGCGTACATTAGGTTTCTGATCTCCCCTCACTTCTTGTAGAAGTGGATTATCAGTATGACTTAAGCCTTGCGGCTTTCACACTCCTCTCCAGAGGAACATTTACTTATCCTAGATATCTCAGATATCAAAAGGATTAAGCTCTGTTGGAGCCCTTTCCTAGTTTTCAGGCTCATGGTGGTGGTTCAGTAGATCATGCTTCTCGGTTTCGTGATGTCGGTCGGGTCCTGTTTCTTCCTCGTATCATTGGCGTACATTAGGTTTCTGATCTCCCCTCACTTCTTGTAGAAGTGGATTATCAGTATGACTTAAGCCTTGCGGCTTTCACACTCCTCTCCAGAGGAACATTTACTTATCCTAGATATCTCAGATATCAAAAGGATTAAGCTCTGTTGGAGCCCTTTCCTAGTTTTCAGGCTCATGGTGGTGGTTCAGTAGATCATGCTTCTCGGTTTCGTGATGTCGGTCGGGTCCTGTTTTTTCCTCGTATCATTGGCGTACATTAGGTTTCTGATCTCCCCTCACTTCTTGTAGAAGTGGATTATCAGTATGACTTAAGCCTTGCGGCTTTCACACTCCTCTCCAGAGGAACATTTACTTATCCTAGATATCTCAGATATCAAAAGGATTAAGCTCTGTTGGAGCCCTTTCCTAGTTTTCAGGCTCATGGTGGTGGTTCAGTAGATCATGCTTCTCGGTTTCGTGATGTCGGTCGGCTCCTGTTTCTTCCTCGTATCATTGGCGTACATTAGGTTTCTGATCTCCCCTCACTTCTTGTAGAAGTGGATTATCAGTATGACTTAAGCCTTGCGGCTTTCACACTCCTCTCCAGAGGAACATTTACTTATCCTAGATATCTCAGATATCAAAAGGATTAAGCTCTGTTGGAGCCCTTTCCTAGTTTTCAGGCTCATGGTGGTGGTTCAGTAGATCATGCTTCTCGGTTTCGTGATGTCGGTCGGGTCCTGTTTCTTCCTCGTATCATTGGCGTACATTAGGTTTCTGATCTCCCCTCACTTCTTGTAGAAGTGGATTATCAGTATGACTTAAGCCTTGCGGCTTTCACACTTCTCTCCAGAGGAACATTTACTTATCCTAGATATCTCAGATATCAAAAGGATTAAGCTCTGTTGGAGCCCTTTCCTAGTTTTCAGGCTCATGGTGGTGGTTCAGTAGATCATGCTTCTCGGTTTCGTGATGTCGGTCGGGTCCTGTTTCTTCCTCGTATCATTGGCGTACATTAGGTTTCTGATCTCCCCTCACTTCTTGTAGAAGTGGATTATCAGTATGACTTAAGCCTTGCGGCTTTCACACTCCTCTCCAGAGGAACATTTACTTATCCTAGATATCTCAGATATCAAAAGGATTAAGCTCTGTTGGAGCCCTTTCCTAGTTTTCAGGCTCATGGTGGTGGTTCAGTAGATCATGCTTCTCGGTTTCGTGATGTCGGTCGGGTCCTGTTTCTTCCTCGTATCATTGGCGTACATTAGGTTTCTGATCTCCCCTCACTTCTTGTAGAAGTGGATTATCAGTATGACTTAAGCCTTGCGGCTTTCACACTCCTCTCCAGAGGAACATTTACTTATCCTAGATATCTCAGATATCAAAAGGATCAAGCTCTGTTGGAGCCCTTTCCTAGTTTTCAGGCTCATGGTGGTTGTCCAATAGAGCATACTTCTTGGTTTCCTGATGTCGGTCGGGTCCTGTTTCTTCCTCGTCTCATTTGCGTACATTAGGATCCTGATCTCCCCTCACTTCTTGTAGAAGTGGATTATCACTATGACTTAAGCCTTACGGCTTTAACAATCCTCTCCAGAGGAACATTCACTTATCCTAGATATCGCAGGTATCGAAAAGATTGAACTATGTTGGAGCCACTTCGGTGTAAAATATTGGCAACAGTATCATGCAGGCATATTCTCGCTATATATGCAGAAATATATGGAAAAGAAAGTAGTAACGAGGATGAGCTCTTATTGTAGAATCTTTCATGAATATTTTTCAATTTTTGAATCTCAAAATCTATCTATCAAAATCTCCATTAAATTTTGAATATCGTATGAAATTCCTAGTAAAAGTGTCAACTGACATGCATACAGGGGCGTTATTAAATGACGAAAATGGCATTTGCCTATTTGTATTGTTTTTCCACTCCAAATCGAACAACATAGGGTGATCACAATAAATTCATTGACGTTACTCAGCAGCCCATCGAAATGATAATGAAATCTCTTAACATACAACATAAACAAAATTCGAGAATTTTTGACGGATTAACTGGATCCATCAGGATGTTACACATGCCGTGTTAGTGGATTCGTCGGTCGCTAATGAAAGCACAGGTGTTGGTCTGATCTTTTCATCGAACTTAAAAAACATCATACAAGGATCATTGACGATTCCCTGACGGGTGAAACTGTTTGCGCTAGTTCATAAATACTAATGTTCTATTCAAAAATATATCTTAATGCTAAGATATCAAGAATTTCCGAATAGAACAGATAAACAAATTAGTTTAGTTTTCAGTGATATGATTCCGTCGGACAATGAAAGAAGGACATTTCATTGACAGCACAAAATTCAAGTATTACGATTTTTTCATGCATTTTGCTCAAAATAAGGCCCTTCAATTCTCACATTGAACAGCTTGAATTAGACAGCGCATTGAGAAAAAAACTAAGAAAATAGATTGCACAGAACTTTCCCAGTCATAAAAATCATTGAGGTACAACAGTGAGGTAATTTTGATATTTCAAACATTTCGAACTGTCATTCTGACAAAACTGATAGGACACCAATGCACTGCTCAAAAATTGAAGTGGATATTTGATAGAAAACTCACTTTTTGCACTTGAATCGTAGTTTCAGTTTTGCTGTACTCACAGTCAGTCCAAATTTCGTTGAATGTTGGTGTGGTAAGATCGGGGCCAACAATATATCGAACAATTCATGACGCCAAAACTTCTTTTCGGTGGTGACTCAGTATGCGTTTGTGATTTCAATATTTCCATTAATACAACTATGGACGGAATAAGGTATCTTGATTTGATAGAATAATCTATTATTTTTGCCTTTGCGAAAGCCATCAGCAACAATTTAATGTTAATGGACGATAATGCCCGTCCACACCAGGCCACAATTATTAACGACAATGCTAAGAAATACCAATCATGACATTAACCGAATGGATTGACTCACTGCCCCTCCAGACCAATATTGTATTGAGCATGTCTGGTCTGCAATATCACAGCAATTACAGCGGCTACCTGACCCACCTCAGACAATACAACAGCTCGCCAATACTAAGACGGACAGTTGGCAAAATATTTATTGAATAACTAATTGACGATGGACATATGCCGAACAGAGTAAGAGTACTGGGAAGAGTTATACTCGATATTGAAATGTATAAAAGATACCTATATTATATAATACAAATGAATCCATTCAACTTTAGGGTTGAATATCCAAATGAATTATTTTGTAAATTTGAAAAATTTTGTTATTACAATTCAATGAAGGAATTAACGAAGATATATGTTCCTCTGTTGTTTGTATAATTTTTTTGGAACTGGCTCTTTCATACCCCACGACACCAAATGAAATACACACAACTTCGTCTTTATAATGGCTTCGGTCAGTACAAAACAAAGGACTATGTTTCAATTACGAAATGCCTAAATGATATCATCATCACGGTCTTCTGGATTGGCCCCATTAACGATGAAGGCTTGATCACTGATACATATTTACATCAGGATTTGAGGAATTAGAATTTGACGGTTGAAGCACCATATGGTGCTTTGATGTATGACACAACATATACAAAACACATTGAACTAAAGAAAGTTCAATGACAAAACATGATATGATCTGGGGAACGCTGCGCATTTCACTTATTGGTACATTATTTCCAGCGTCTCATTTTTACATGTATTCCTTTCATTTTTCATATAACGTGCGCATCTCTATTACAAATGAAAAGTATTTCCATCAAGTCACCTTATATACCTAGTTGACCCACCAAAAGCAAGTGTTAATTTTTATTTTATATAGAAAATTATCTGACTGAATTGAGGTATAAGAGTTTGTTGACAAAATTAGCCTAGGGAAGTGACACAGGAAAATTAGCTGAGACATAGTCTGCTAACCACCTTTTTTCATTATTCGACCTCCTATACTACTATCGTTGAATTTTCATATACGATCATTTCATTTTCACTTATTAAATAAAAAATGATTTGAGTTCCCCCAAGTAAAAATGTTTATTTCTTTGATTTGATTTGATTCTAAAAATCAATTAGTATTCATTTATATGCATTGGTACTTAACTTACAACTTGCTGTGAAAAAAATGTCTATTCAAAATTAATACATCAATCATCAAATTCAGGATTCCTTTCAAATAATACTATAAGAATATAAAATCTTTAAACTCGCAAATAAAAAATACTACAATTCTTGAAATTTTTTAGGTTTAGAAAATGAACTAATGAATTATACATAGGAATGAATATTGAACAAGTGGTTTCAATTCAGAAAGGCCTTCATCCTCATGAATGCTGGACAGAAGAAACATAAGAAATTTTTAATGATTATATTCCAGCACATTTTTAATTGAAAAAAATTTATGATGATCATCGTTTTTACACGAATTCAGTTGGCACTCATTGTGTGTCGAAAAAATTTAATATATCCAAAAAAAAGGAAGGAAATAAAAAAAAAGAATTAAGAAATTTTTCGAATCAGTATCAATAGTTATTCGAAAATATATCGATGAGGGAAATAATTTTTTCTACTAAATGAAGAAAACGCCATTGCGTTTTTACCCCCTCCCCCTCACCAATTTCAATATTTGCCCGGAATCTGATTAGTGGATTTTTCCTGACTATTGATGTTATCACGCACTGGTTCAGAAAATGATTATTTCTGACTTTGTGAAGTGCCATTATGACAGGAAATTCAATTGACAACAAAAAATTATTTTATGATGCCTCAAAAATTTACAATTTCAGACACAGAGGATAAAGCAAACAAAAATAAATGTTCAGGCCCTCGACTAGCAAAGTTCACTATGTTTTTCAAAACGAATTAACAAATTCAAAAATCTGTCATAGTCGGAACAAAAAACCGTTCGTGAATAAATAGCCACTTTCAATCCCTTATTTGAAACTGAAATGACACTTTTGATCTCTCATGAAGAAAAAAAAAATATTTTTTCAAATTCGCGCCTGAACTTCTTCTGTTAAATTTTGAATATCCATTTCAAATTGAATTATGTTTAAATACCTCAGTTTGTACCGTCATTCTTTCTAAAACTCCATAGCAACCCTTGACACAGCACTTTTCGATCCTAACAACTCCGGACAAAGGGAGGCGTCACTTTAATCCATAGGTTTTTAATACACTATTTTACAGTGTGAAAAGTCAAATTCATAGAAAATCTCGAAAGACATCAAATCTGAATTTTATATTGACATTCGTCAACGTTCATCCCAGTTTGAGACGTTATCACCAATTTTTTTATTGGAAAGTATACCTTGTGATAAATCCAAAAAAAAAATACGAATGATCTAGACATTTTTCAGAAGTTACTGAAAAAATTATAACCGAAATTCGAAACTTGGAATTAATACGCACAATATTGTTGCCAAGATTTTCACTGTCAGCATTTTGAACATTCGTTGGCATTCATATATTGACATTCATACTACTGAGTATTAAAATTGAGTATTCAAAATTGGCCAGAATTGGTAATATCTTCGATTATTCAATATTCATAATTTAATATAATATTCACGGTGAGAACACTTTAGAGAGGGACTACAGGGATATCAAAAACCGAAAAAAATACAGGGTGGCTTAAATTACAGAAAAGTAGTACACTAGTAGAATCGCTACATTGGAAAATGACTACGAACCGAAGTTTATGTAGTTATCTCCAGAAACAATTTAGTTATAAAAAAGATAATCTTGATTTTCAGTTATTTTGAGATATCTCGGAACCCTTAGATATTTCAAAAATATTTAAACCAACACAATCATCCTCAAATGAAGCAACTTTTTTGTAATCCAAGCCACCCTGTATTTCTAACGATTTTCGATATCTCTGTAGTGTAATCTCCCCTCTAAATTAAATAGTTCTAATAACCCTGTATATAGATAACACTCAGTATTCGATACTCAATGGTAATACTCGGTGGTATTACATATTGGTTGTATTGTATGGAATTTCGATAATCAGATGGTTAAATTTTATATGTTTTGTTGCCAGAAACTCAAAAAAAACATTTTTAGATAGAGAATAAAGCTACCTCTCAAACGATACCACAAGCCTATACTTCGCATTTGGAAATTAGGGGTCTTTATCGTCACTTCAAGAGGGTTGGAGATAGAGATTCCATATTTTCACATTTAAGAATAATACTTGTTTATTATTCAAATTTAAAGTGTTTCAGGATATTCTATAAATATGTACATACAATATCCCAAATGACGAATATCTTCATATTGAAATTTCTATGGATGCGGGGATGTTTTTTAAAAACGAAATATTTACGTCATTGATTTTCGAAACTCAGTTTTAGGTAGCCGAAAATTACACATTGTGGTGCAACACCTGTGTATTTGTTATTTATTGACAAGGAAAGCTAACCTTTACTTTACTTTACTCCGAAATAATTTGATAATGGTGTCCGGGAAATTATACTATCTCCATCATTTTCATGATTGGTTTCTTTTAAATACAGGGTTTGCAAGCTATCTCTGTCCAAATTTCACAGACAATTTGTAAACAACCGAGAACTCCTATAGAGTATGGTTCCATTATCTCTCATTGTGAAGCTATTCAATATTGCAATATTTGCTGAAGTTTTCAAATTTTTTCATTTAAAACAAGGCATATCTTGAAAACTTCAATACTTAACGGAAATATTTTCCATAGTGAAATGAATTTTTATGAAAATGAAAGTTTTCAAGTTATGTTATGTTTTTAATGGAAGATGAAATCTTGCATAACTTTGAAACGGAACATAATAGGACCATATACTTTGGGGTTCTGTATAGTCCACAGTGAATTGATTACATTAACAATGGTTCTGGTTGCTTTCAATCTACCACCTATCATACATTGAATCCTTGGGTTCAAAATGTTAATTAGATTTCTTGTTATCGTTGAAAAATTTATTTTCAGATATTTCAACTCTCCTGGAACAGGGCTGTTGCTTTCAGTATATTTTCACTCTGTTTCTGACAGGAAATTTGAAAATTTTCAATGATTCATGTTCATTATCTTCCTATTCTAATCTAATATTAAAGCTTTAAACAGCAATCTGAGTTATAAATTCCATATTACTTATATACTAAAATATTTCTTTTTACACATGACTGCTGCGTTTATGAGAGATATCATCGAGATTCACTTCCAGCTTTCAGTATTCGAAATAAGTTTTTTCACATGATAGACATCGAACAAAGTAGAGCATTACTCATTCGCTCACAAAATATCCTCATCATCCTGTATATAATATATGTATCAGACGATAATATATATATAATTCAGATGAGAACACATCGGAAACAGAAAATGTAATGCACAAAATCCATTGGACATGAATAATATTTAAAAACTTCATTTCGAAGACGGAAAGCTTTGAGTAATTCTTGACTATATCTCTCATAATCTCAACCAGTTATGTATATAAAAATATGGTAGTATAAAAACAGTATGGCATTCATAATTCTGATAAGCTCACCATGATGTCGTATCAAGTGGAAAATAATGAATATAAACCATTAAAAATTTTGTTATCTATGAAAAATTCATTTTTATATACATATTTATATATTGTTTTTCCAAATCATTGATTTCCGAATACAACTTTTCAACATTAACCAGATTTGAACGAATCAGATAAATGATTATAGTGAAGCCATACAGAACAATAATATGATTTTTTAGGTTTTTTTTTGCTTCAACTGCAATTTTATATTTTTGAATCGAAAGAGGCGTTTTGATTTATCAAACTCTATTCAGTGAAAATAAAGTATTAAGTCAGTGTACATTGTATATTTAAGTTGTGTTATCGGCAGGTGAATAAAAAAAGAATTTTCAATGATTAATGTTCATTATTTTTCTATTCTTTATTGAACATTTAGGCCTCCTAACACGTACAACATCATCGTAGATTTATTTGAATCAGGAATGCCATACTATTTATACACTGAAATATTTTTTATTACATGACTGTTGAGTATATGAGAGATATCATCGAAATTCACCTCTAGCTTTCAATATTCGAAATAAGTTTTTTTCATATCATAAATATCGAAGGTAGTAGAGCATCACCTATTCGCCCACAAAATATTCTCATCATCCTGTATATAATATATGTATCAGACGATAATATATATATAATTCAGATGAGAACACATCGAAAACGAAAAATGTTATGCACAAACTAGCTTGGACATGAATAATATTTACAAACTAAGTTTCGAAAAAAGATAGCTTTAAGTAATTCTTGACAATATCTCTCTAATACTCAACCAGTTATGTATACACAAATATGGTAGTATATTGAAACAGTATGGCATCCATAATTCTGAAGGGTCAACCATGATGTATTGTAAAGCTAATTGAAAAAGAAAATGAGAGCAGAATAACAAATAATATAAATCATTGAAAATTTTATTATTTAATTAGCTCTTTCCAGGATATACTTGCTTCGAGAGAGTTAAGTTGAACTATGTACACGGACCTAACACTAACACATGATTTTCAGTAAATAGAGAGATGCATGAATCACTACACCGGTTTATCGATTAAACGATATAAAATTACAGCTGAACAAAAACAAACATAAAAATCATATAATTATTGCGTATGGCTTCATTTTAATCTTTCATCAGATATCAATCAACTCTAGTTGATATCGGAAACTTGTATTCAGGATTCAATGAATTGGAAAGGCAATATTAAAATTTGTTTGAAAATAGATATTTCATCGATAACAAGAAAAATCATTTGAAATCCTGAATTAAATTTCTGATAGGCGGTCAATCGAAAGCAATTATAATAGAACAATATTATTATTGTAATCAATTCACAGTTGACCACACAGAAAAATGTTCCCATTATTTTCTATAGTAAAGTTATGGAAGATTTTTGTTACAAATTGCATGTAGAATAATTCTGTGAAAGTTGGCCAGGAATAACTTGAAAACCCAGTATATAAACGAGATACAACATTGAAATGATTAAAAAAGTACAATTTTCAGGACTCCATTATCATACCATTTTGGAGTGAACGGTTTTGCAAGAAAACACAGTTTTAGCAATAAAAAACGTGCCATTTTCGGCTACATAATAAAGGACTGAAATATTTGTTTCCAAAAAGCATCCATGGAAATTTTAATATGAAGACAGGCAGTGCATGTAGGACGAGTAGGCAGTATGAAAAAACCAAATAGAATAAGATCATTATTTGGGTTATTGTATGTACCTACATATTTATAGAATATCTTGAAACACGTTAAATTCGAATTATAAATTGATACTCTCAAATGTGAAAATATGGGATCTCTATCTCCAATCCTCTGGAAGTGACGATTAAGACCTCTAATTACCAAATGCAAAGTATGGGCTTGTGATATCGTTTGAGAGGTAGCTTTATTCTCTATCTGAAAATCTTGTCTCTTTTGAGTTTCTGGCAACAAAACATATAAAATTTAACCATCTGATTATCGAAATTCCGTAAAATACAACCAATATGTGATACCAGCGATTATTACCTGCTATTGAGTATATTATACTGTGTTACATGTATACATCAGGGTTAGAACTATTTAGGGGAGAGACTACACTACAGAGATATCGAAAACAGTTAGAAATACAGGGTGGCTTGGATTACAAAAAGTTGCTTCATTTGAGGATGAGTGTGTTGGTTTAAATATTTCTGAAATACCTCTGAGGTTTCCCGAGATATTTCAAAAAAACTGAAAATCAAGATGATATTTTTTTTATAACTAATTTGTTTTTATAGATAACTACATAAACTTCGGTTTGCAGTCATTATCCAATATAGCGATTCTACTAGTGTACTACTTTTCTGTAATCTAAGCCACCCTGTATTTCTTACGGTTTTCTATACTCTTAAATAGTTCTCACCTTGTATATAATATTGAATTATGAGTATTGAATAATCGAAGATATCACCTACTAAGGCCAGTTTTGAATACCCAATTTTAATACTCAGTAGTATGAATGTCAGTATATGAATGCCAACGAAGTATATGTCCAAAATGCTCACCGTGAAAATCTTGGCAACAATATTTTACATATTAATTATATATAGGAGCGAATTTCGGTTACCATTTCTCAGTAATTTCTGAAAAATATCTGTATCTTTTGGATTTTTTTGTATATATCACAAAATATACCTTCCATTGAAAAAATTGGAAATTTAAGTAATACATACCTACTTAAAGGGGGAGGATCGTTGACGAATGTCAATATAAAATTCAAATTTGATATCTCTCGAGATTAACTATGAATTTGGCTTTTCACACTGTAGATTAGTATATTATAAACCTAGGTATTAAAATGACACTTTTAATTCCTTCCTTTGTCGGGAGTTGTTAGGATCGAAAAGTGCTGTGTCAATCGTTGCTATTGCGTTTGAGAAAGAATGACGGTACAAACTCAGTTGTTTAAACATAATTCAATTTGAAATGGACATTCCAAATATAACAGAAAATTATGCTCAAATTTGAAAAAAAATATGTGTTCTTTTTTCATGAGAGATCAAAAGTGCCATTTAAGTCTCAAATGAGGAATTAAAAGTGGCTATTTATTCATGAACGGTTTTTTGTTCCGACTATAACAAATGAATTTTTGAAGGTTGATAATTCGTTTCGAAATAATGGACTTTGCTAGTCGATGGCCTGAAAATTTAATTTGTTTGCTTTTTCCTTTATGTCTTCAATTGTTCATTTTCGAGACATCATAAAATAATTTTTGTAGTCAATCGAATTTCCTGTCATAATGGCACTTTTAAAAATTAGAAATAGTTATTTGCTGACCGGGGCGTGGTACCATCAATAGTCAGGAAAAAAAAAACAGAAAAATCAGATTTAGTGCGGAAACTGAAATGAGTGCGAGGGAGATTGTAAAAACGCTATTGTATTTCTCGACATTCAGTAAAAAAAATTATTTCCCATTTTCGAATAACTATCAATAATGAAACGAGAAATTTGGAATTTTTTCTTGTTTCATCTGCATATTATTTTGGGTAAATTTATATTTTTCGGCTTACAAAAAAAAAGCCAACTGAATTCATGTTAAAACGATGACTATCATGGATATTTTCAATTGACAATGTGCTGAAATTAATCATTCAAAATTTCGTATGTTTGTTCAGTTCAGCATTCATAATGATGAAAGCCTCTTTGCATTAAAACCACACGATCAATGTTCATTCATATATATAATGCATTAGTTCATTTTATGAACCAAAAAAATTCTAAGGATTGAAGTATTGGTTCGTTTGAAGATTTTATATTCTTATGGTATTATTCGATAGGAAATATAAATTTGATGATTGATGTATTAATTTTGAACAGGTATTTTTTCCACAGCAAGTTGTAAGTTGAGTAACAATGCATATGTATGAATAATGAAAATATTTTCCAATTTTTTGAATTGAATCAATCCAAGAACTGAAAGTTAGGAATACATTTCATTCCTTATACGAGACCATATTAATATAAAATTGAACATTCACATTCATAAATTTTTATGAATGTGAAAGAAGCACTCCCATAAAGGATGTGAAAGAGAGAGGAAAAAGGAATAGGACTGCGGACAGCAGGCGTGGCTGGCTGCACCGTCTACGTCGTTACGATGGCTACCCGACAGGCCATCTACCGGATAGTTGCCAGGCAGGCCAGACATTATTATTATTATTATTATGACTTTAGCCTTGCGGCTTTCACACTCCTGTCCAGAGATTCACATTCATAAATTTTTCCTGGTGGAACTAATCAAATCATTTCTTCACTCAGCAAATGAAAGTAAAATGACCGCATATGAAAATTCAATGAATAGTAGGAGGAGGTCGAATAATGAAAAAAGTTTCAACAGACAATGTTTCAGTAAATTTTAGAAAATATTTTCCTTTGTCACCCTTTTAATAGCACTTGCTTCAGAAGTGTCAAATTAGGTATGGTGTCTTTTCATTCATAATAGAGATGCGCATGTTATATGAAAAATGAAAGAAATACATGTGAAGAAAAGTGTCTGAAAATAATGTACTGAGTGAAATGCGCATCGCTCCCCAGCTCATATAGTGTTTTGTATATGTTGTGTCATACATCAAAGCACCATATGGCGCCTAAGCCGTCAAATTCTAATAACTCAAATCCAAATGTCAATGTGAATCAGTGATCAAACCTTCATCGCTAAAGGGGTCAATTCAGAGGGCCGTGGCGATGATATCATTTGGTCATTTCGTAATTGAAACATAGTCCTTTCTTTTGTACTGGCCGGAGCCATTATGAAGACGAAGTTGCGTGTATTTTAGTAGGAGACCAGGGGTATGAAAGAGCCAGATCCAGAAAATTTCATAAGCAACAAGGAAACATACATTTTTGTTCATTTTTTTCATGATTGAAATGTAATAACAAATTTACATAATAATTTACTTGCACATTCAACCCTAAGTTGAATGGATTCGATTGTATTACATAAAATAATATATCTATTATGCCTTAATGTCGAGTGTAACTCATCGTAGTGCTCTTACTCTGTTCGGCATTGAGTCCATAGTTAATTAGTTTATCAATGAATATTTTGCCGAATGTCCTTTTAAGTATTGGCGAGCTGTTGTAATGCCTGAGGTGGGTCAGATAAACGGTGTTATTGCTGTGACATTGCAGACCAGACATGCTCAATACAATATTGGTCTGGAGGGGAGGGGCAGAGAGCCAATCCGTTCGGTTAGTGTCATGCATGGTATTTCTATGAAGTCGTTTGCAATTGTGGCCTGATGTAGACAAGCATTATCGTCCATTAACATTGAATTGTCGGCGATTGATGTCGCAAAGGCAACAATAATAGAATATTCTACCAAATCAAGATACCTTACCCCGTTCATAGTTGTATTAATGGAAATATTAAAATAACCACCGAAAAGAATTGTTGGTGCCATGAATTGTTCGATATTATGTTGGCCCCGATCTTGCCACACGAACATTTAACGAAATCCACACTGCCTGTATGTACAGAAATACTGAAGATTCGATTCAAATGCAAAAAGTTAGTTTTTTCTCGAATATTCATCTCAATTTTTGAGAAGTGTATTGGTGTTTTATAATTTTTGTCAGAGACACAGTTCGAAAGGCTTGAAATATCGAAATTACCTCACTGTTGTACCTTTGAAATTGTTATGACTAGGGAAATTCAGTGCAACCAATTTTCTTCTTAGTTTTTTTTTAAATGCTTGTTTTACTTCAAGCTGTTCAGAGTGAGAAATAAAGGGCCTTACTTTGAGCAATATCCATAGAAAAATCGTATCTACTACTTGAACTTTGTGCTGTCAACGAAATGACCTTATCACATTGTTCACCGGGAATTAACCCGATTAGTTTATGTCTTCTATTAAAAAATTCCTAATCTCTTAATGGTAATGAACCAGCGCAAACAGTTTCACCCGTCAGGGATATGTCAATGATCCCTGTATAATGTTTTTTAATTTTGATGAAAAGATCAGACCAACACTTCTGCTTTCATTAGAGACCGACGAAACCACTAACATGGCATGTGTAACATCCTGATGGATCCAGTTAATCCGTCAAAAATTCTCGAATTTTGTTTATGTTTGATGTTGAGAGATTTCATTATCCCATGTCATTTCTATGGGCTGCTAACGCCAAGGAGTTTATTGTGATTATCTCATGTTGATTCGAACTGAACATATGGAAAATTGACATATTCGTAATTTCTTAACGCCCCTGTATGCATGTCAGTTGACAATTTTACTAGAAATTCCATACGGTATTCGAAATTTAATTGAGATTTTGAGATTTAAAAATTGAAAAATATTCATATTATGATCTAAAATGAAAGCTTATCCTCGTCACAACTTTTTTCCATATACCTATTTCTGCATAAGTAGCGTGAAGATGCCAGCAAGATAATGCTGCCAAGATTTTTGACCAAGATTGGGCAATAAAATACCAACTTCTAAGGTCAGAAAAGGTTCCTCCTCACTACAGCTTCCATCCAGATTTTGTATTGGAAAATGATCATCAGAACTGGGATCGCAAGGTTGTCACATATCAGAAAATAACACCTAACTAACACGTTACTAAATAAAGATGATAACAGAGCACAATTAATCGACGTGGCGATTCCAAATAACACCATCTACTAGATACGACACGTCGAAAAGATTGCGAGATACAGAAACCTCGAGGAAAAAACATGGAGATAATGAAAGTTGAAAGGTATCAAGACGTTATTTTCATTTCATCGGCAGGCATCAGAAGGTTTGAAAAAACTCACAATACACTAATCATTTATTATTGCTGGAAAATGGTTCCATTGTAGTGCTATACCTGCACAATTCACTCAGCTCATTCTGTATAAATACAAGAGAAAAGATCAATGCAGATTGTTCTTTATTTGGTTATGTCGTATTTCCATTATTTCTGACTCATTTCGATGGATTTCGTGCAATTTCGATAAGAATTTATACCGTACTCACAGGTTTATGATTCGAAGAATAATCATCACTACACTAAAACAGAAGTTTATAATCTAAAATTAACAATTATAATTTTTAAACCGAATTGACACTAAACAATCCAATAATTATCCTTTGTTCGTTTAAAATATTTTTGATTTTTAATGAATAACAATTATTCACATAACACTGTAATGAAACACTTTTTCCGCAGTAATAAACGATAAGTGTACTGTTTATCACAAAAAATTACACTAATCGATCAATTCGATTCCAAAACTACACAGTACCGAACACACGCGCGGTTAACTTAATACTGATTTATTCGCACACCGTACGGGTGAAATGAATAATATCGGTGCGTCACGTAGTTACATAAAAGCGTGAATCAACAATATTCGTGTTCGAAGTAGAAACTACTGTTAATTTTTATAACGAATTAAAAGAAAACAATTCAATAATTATCCTTTGTTCGTTTAAAATTGTTTGATTCATTATGAATGACAATTATTCACATTACACTGCAATGAAACACTTTTTCCGCATAACGAATTAACACTAAACAATTCAATAATTATTCTTTGTTCGTTTACAATTTTTTCGATTCATAATGAATGACAATTATTCACATAACACTGCAATGAAACACTTTTTCCGCAGGAGTAAACGATAAGTGTACTATTTATCACAAAAAATATCATTAATCGATTAATTCGATTCCAAAACTACACAGTACCGAACACACGCGCGGTTAACTTAATACTGATTTATTCGCACACCGTACGGTTGAAATGAATAATATCGGTGCGTCACGTAGTTACATAAAAGCGTGAATCAACAATATTCGTGTTCGAAGTAGAAACTACTGTTAATTTTTATAACGAATTAAAAGAAAACAATTCAATAATTATCCTTTGTTCGTTTAAAATTGTTTGATTCATTATGAATGACAATTATTCACATTACACTGCAATGAAACACTTTTTCCGCATAACGAATTAACACTAAACAATTCAATAATTATTCTTTGTTCGTTTACAATTTTTTCGATTCATAATGAATGACAATTATTCACATAACACTGCAATGAAACACTTTTTCCGCAGGAGTAAACGATAAGTGTACTATTTATCACAAAAAATATCATTAATCGATCAATTCGATTCCAAAACTACACAGTACCGAACACACGCGCGGTTAACTTAATACTGATTTATTCGCACACCGTACGGTTGAAATGAATAATATCGGTGCGTCACGTAGTTACATAAAAGCGTGAATCAACAATATTCGTGTTCGAAGTAGAAACTACTGTTAATTTTTATAACGAATTAAAAGAAAACAATTCAATAATTATCCTTTGTTCGTTTAAAATTGTTTGATTCATTATGAATGACAATTATTCACATTACACTGCAATGAAACACTTTTTCCGCATAACGAATTAACACTAAACAATTCAATAATTATTCTTTGTTCGTTTACAATTTTTTCGATTCATAATGAATGACAATTATTCACATAACACTGCAATGAAACACTTTTTCCGCAGGAGTAAACGATAAGTGTACTATTTATCACAAAAAATATCATTAATCGATTAATTCGATTCCAAAACTACACAGTACCGAACACACGCGCGGTTAACTTAATACTGATTTATTCGCACACCGTACGGTTGAAATGAATAATATCGGTGCGTCACGTAGTTACATAAATGCGTGAAACAACAATATTCGTGTTCGAATTAGAAACGACTGTTAATTTTTATAACGAATTAAAAGAAAACAATTCAATAATTATCCTTTGTTCGTTTAAAATTGTTTGATTCATTATGAATGACAATTATTCACATTACACTGCAATGAAACACTTTTTCCGCATAACGAATTAACACTAAACAATTCAATAATTATTCTTTGTTCGTTTACAATTTTTTCGATTCATAATGAATGACAATTATTCACATAACACTGCAATGAAACACTTTTTCCGCAGGAGTAAACGATAAGTGTACTATTTATCACAAAAAATATCATTAATCGATTAATTCGATTCCAAAACTACACAGTACCGAACACACGCGCGGTTAACTTAATACTGATTTATTCGCACACCGTACGGTTGAAATGAATAATATCGGTGCGTCACGTAGTTACATAAATGCGTGAAACAACAATATTCGTGTTCGAATTAGAAACGACTGTTAATTTTTATAACGAATTAAAACAAAACAATTCAATAATTATCCTTTGTTCGTTTAAAATTGTTTCATTCATTATGAATGACAATTATTCACATTACACTGCAATGAAACACTTTTTCCGCATAACAAATTAACACTAAACAATTCAATAATTATTCTTTGTTCGTTTGCAATTTTTTCGATTCATAATGAATGACAATTATTCACATAACACTGCAATGAAACACTTTTTCCGCAGGAGTAAACGATAAGTGTACTATTTTGTAACAGTCTTGTGACTATTAGAACATTTAAAATGCCCGAGCTTAGTCGGTTGTAATTGGGTCGTGAGCCTGATCACACAATTCCTCTAATGAAAATGACACAACTCCCAGTCGAACAAATCACTCGTCTATTTACAAAAGTGTTATCTTCACAAATAAAAATATACAATCAATAGCCTGGTACCAGAATGAATTCAAGAAAAATGTTTACAGCTAAATACTAAATACTAGAATTACAAATTATAGTTAAAAAAAAGTCTCAGATTATATGTACACACATATAGATGAAAATACCAGATTTTCATAATATTTACTTCCCTGTTGAAATGGAGTAACGGGAAGACTGATGTACTGCCAATCAGGACGAAGTTCTGTTGCAGGCTGCAGGATCTGCAAATTGTACGAAGTTCTTTTGCAGGCTGCAGGATCTGCAAATTGGACGAAGTCGTATCATCAGCTCCGTGAAGTCAGGAACGTCAAACGTTTTGAAGCAGTCCCGAACTTGGAAAAATTGGCTTAGCTCCTACCAGGGAAGATAAACTCCAAAAAAAACTGAAATGCACAGTTCATGCATAAGCAAAATGCCAGCATAAATTCCTTGACACCTCCGTCTCAAAGCAACAAAGAAAATATTTTCTAAATATAAAAAACACTCGTGTAATTATTTCGCTTACTTTTTCTAACAGGAAAAACATACAAATATCTCGAGGCAATCATATTCGAATTGTTTCAAGACGGAGGTGCAACAAAAATAAAATGATCACACAATATATGAAAGCGTGCATCAAGCAGGATGAAATAATTCCTATACGCAGGAAAATTTTTAAGATTGAAAGCATTCCATGCATAACATAAAATGGCGGAGGCATTCCAAGTAAAAACGGAAATTATATTTTCAATCAAGCAATAAAAAAGAGACATTGTAAGAAATCAAAGTTGCTTGAAAATTGAAAGATACTTACCCCTTGAATAAGGGTTTTCAAACACTATAAGAGAGTGATATAATATAATAAGAGAGTAATATAATATTCGGGAAATCAATGATCGTAACAATCTGTAACACCTTCGATCGAACGGGAACGAAAAAAAGGAAGGGAGATCAACGTTCTTCACCTACCTACACATATGAACGTACATATGACGTACAACCACATTTGAAAATCTTTCATGTGATGGTCTTTTCAAGAATTAAAAAGCCAGCTACAATAAACAACTATATACAGTGTAGAACGCTACACTATCCCTCATCCCACAAAAAAAAAAAAACAAAAAAAAAAAAAGGTCTTTGCTCATCAAAGAGCCTTCATCTCCCTTTTTCTCTCTTGTAAGAGACAATAGACGTTAATTGTTGGGCGCCAGTGATTCAGTGAATCACAAGGTAGATTACAAAGTTAGGCTTCCAATGGACACCATACTGCATCTAAAGACACAAAATATTTAGTTATTCCAGAACAACTAAATAGGTACACAAAAATTCGCATATGCGCATAAACCAATGTAACTATACGTTGCTCCGAAAAGAATAAGAAGTTTTTGCCAAGGGGTAAAAGAGAAAATTAGAACAAGGGCAGAAGATAAAGGTAATGTAATGGAAAGATATATATCGGAGATATAGAAGATAGGTCCCTCCATTACAGGAAGGTAATGCACTACGTTCAATAGGGAGATAAAGAGGAAAGATAATTACCCTTGAACTTCAAATAGTTATTGTGTCCATTTTGAAACCATTGAGAGAGAAGGAATAAGGACAGCACTAGGAGATATTATACATTTCACTATCAAAACGGATACAAAATAGGGGGTTTGTTTGTGTCATTCGGACTCCACATCTAAAGAATCATCCGGGTCATCTCGGGTTAGATCAGGCTTAATGTCCTTAATATGGAAATTTCCTAAGTCCTTACCGGACAGGTCAACTAGATTGTACACAAGAGAAGATAGTACCCTATTAACTATGCAAGGGATAAATTTGGGAGCGAGTTTTGAGGTGAAATTTTTGGAAGCATCAGAGAGAACAAAGTTTCTCTTCCAAACTCTATCACCAACGCTCAGGCGAACATCCCGTCTTCTGAGGTTGTATCTACGAGCATTGATCTCATAGGAATGCTTCAGACGTTTTCGAACGTCTTCATAAAGATCTGGTAGTTGTCGCACCAAATCAGAATCCAAGACCTTATCTCCCACAGTGACGGTGTTGTCAGCATTTTCTGAAATGAGACCATAAAATGATCCATCAGTGGCAACATTCCTAAGAAAAACCAAAAATGAAGGACTATATTTCAAACTTTCACTCCTAGCAAGTCTGATAGCTTGTGCGATTTGTAAGATGTTTGTATCCCAAAGTTTGTGATCACCATCAATGTATGATCTTATGGCGGTGACTATTGTCTTATTCACACGTTCAGTTGGGTTAATTTGAGGATGAAAACGTGCATTGTAGAAGATTTTCTGGACCTTATACTTTTTCATCAGGTTCTTGAATTCAGCAGAAACAAACTGAGATCCATTATCCACCGCAAAAATTTGAGGAACACCGAATAGCAAGAAAATCTGATTTTCGATAAATTTCACAATCGCTTTGGCAGTAGCTTTGGAAAGCGGTTGTACAAAAACAAATTTGGTGAACCAGTCGGTAACGACTAGGAGATATTGGTTCCCGGATTTAGAACGTGTATAGGGTCCCAGCAAATCAGCACTCAAAAATTGGAATGGAAAGTTGATATTTCGATACTTGCCCATTAATCCAGCCTGAGGTAGGTTTCCTGGTTTACAAGAAGCACATACCTTACAGCCTCTGACATACTTGACCACAGAGTTTTTCATCCTCGGCCAGTAATATAGGGAAGATATTCGGTGTAATGTCTTGTAAATTCCGAAATGTCCTGATGTTGGCTCATCATGAAATTCCTTCATAACTTCCAGCCTGTGAGAAGTTGGCACAACAATCTTCCACTCGGGAGAATCATTCAGAAGGCGGTACCTAGGCAAAATATGCTTGTATAAGACGCCATTGCTAACTTTAAAATCAGGAAACAGATCTGGACGATCGCTAACTTTCGTCAGCATATTACCGTACCATTTATCTATATTCATCTGAGATAGGTTCAAGATAGAAACCTGTACAGTATCACTTGACAAACGAGAGAGTGAATCAGCCACAGTGTTAAGGGAACCACTTCGATGAACAATCTTGAAACGGTATGAAGATAATCTCATAATCCACCTTGAGATACGTTGATTGGGATTCTTCATCGAATTTAGCCATACCAACGAAGAATGATCAGTGATTACTGTGAATTCGGTACCCTCAATGTACGGCCTGAATTTCTCAATCGATAAAACGATAGCTAGGAGCTCTTTCTCAGTGGTTGAATAGTTGCGTTGGCTCTTATTCAAAACCTTACTGAAGTAAGCAACTGGATGTTCTAATCCATCCTCCTCCTGAAACAATACTGCTCCAACACCATTGTCGCTAGCATCGCAAGCAACACAAAATGGCTTCGAAAAGTCTGGACTTGCCAGTATGGGAGCTGAGGTCAATAAAGACTTTATTTTATGGAAGGCTTCATCCGCCTCATCAGTCCATACAATTGGTTGTCCTTTCTTCCTACCCTTCAACAAATCAGTAATTGGACTACATACTGAAGCAAAGTCTCTCAAAAACCGACGGTAATAACCGATCAAACCGATCAAACGCCTGATCTGGGTGGTATTCTTCGGAGCGGGATAATCCAAGATATCCTGAACCTTGGAGGGATCAGTTCTTAGACCATTTGCATCCACAACGAATCCCAAAAAATTCAAAGAAGGTCTACAAAACTGACATTTATCCAAGTTAACCGTAAGATTAGCTTCTTTAAGACAGTGAAATAGCTTTCTAAGTACAGCGAGGTGCATCTCAAAAGTAGGGGTGCAAACGATTATGTCATCCACATAATAGAATACATAGGGCTCTAATGATGGACCAATGGCCATATCCATAAGTCTCACCATTGCCTGACAAGCGCAATTTAAACCAAATGGTAATACATTGAAACAGAACAGGCCTCTGCCTGGAACGGCAAAAGTAGTTTTTATTTTGGATTCTTCATCCAAAGGAATCTGAAAAAAAGCTTGCTTCAAATCTATTGAGCTAAGATATGATGCATCACGTACTTTACTTAAAATTGAATCAATGGGGGGCATTGGGTAACTGTCAGGTAGAGTGATGGAATTCAACTTTCTAGCATCGAACACAACTCTGTATGTTCCATCCTTTTTGGGAACCAGCCAGAGTGGAGATAACCATGGGCTACACCCGGACACAGGTTTAATGATGTTGAGTTTCAACATTTTATCGATTTCCTCGTTCAAAATTTTCTGCATGGCCGGAGAAAGTGGATACTGTCTCTGTCTAACAGGCTTGGCATCTCCTGTATCGATGTGATGCTTATATAAATGCGTCGTACCCAACTTGTCAGAGGGTGCAATTTGTTTGAACAGGTCAACAACAAAGTCTAATTCGTATTTCTCTGAATCAGTCAACGAATCAGGTCCAAGCAATGCTCTAACTACAGCTACTGAATTATCTAAAGATAAGTAAGAAGAACTATAGGTGAAATCTTTGAAATCAAGAGCCAAATTGAATGCATGAATAAAATCCATACCCAAAATCAAGTCATGAGTTATCGAAGGAACAACAAGTACCCTGAGAACCTTTTCGACATTGTTCAAGCTAATGGGAAGGTTTACATAACCAAGAGTAGTCTGAGGCTTTCCATCAGCCGTAGTAAGATTAACCGATACGTCATAGTGAAGGGATAAGTTTAATGTCCGCAAAAGATGCATTGAAGAGGTACCTAAAATTGTGACGTTGCTCCCACTATCGAGTAAGGAGGAAATAGGCTCTCCTCCAACATGAACTGTTAAATAGGGACGATTGTCTTTCTGACGCAGCTCCATTAAGGGGTTGACTTCCTTCGAATGGATTCGGTCATTTGTGAGAGAACTGAGAGAAGGTAATTTGGGGAGATTATCAGACGAATCAGGGATCTTGGCCGTTGCAGGAGCCGAAGAAACTAATTCTTCTTCTGGTTCGACCTGGGTTTTTGCTTTTGAGCAGGGTTTAGACCGGAAGGACCTCCAATACCTGCGGGACTGTGGATCCTCCTCACGTTTTTTGAGCAGAGGGGGCAGTTAGACTTGATCACGTTCTTCTGACCACAACCATAACAAAAGCGCTTTCTTTGCTTACGGCACTCATTGTAACGATGATTCTCTTCACCACAGTTCCAACATCTGACACTAGAAGGAACCTGAGATACCTGCATCTCTCCTAACTGATTCGAAACACTCAAACACAGTGCGTCCTCTACTCTCCTACAAAGAGTCGTTAACTGGGATATCGATCCAATATCCTGTAAGACAAGAGCCTTAACATAATCTGGAAGCAAGTTATCTCTAATAACATTGACCATCTCAACCTCTGGTGGACATTTATTCAACCTATTAAATTGAGCTTCCATAAAAGTTATAAAGAGGGCTACCGACTCTCGGGGTTTTTGCTTACGAGATTTTATCTCACTCAGCAACACAGAATCGTAATTGCTATGCAAAAAAGTTGATTTTAGTGACTTCACGAGTTCGTTCCAGTTGGAAAAACGTTTTTTTATGTGGTTGTTATGCCACCAAGTCCAAGCTTCGTTTTCGAACAGATCTCCAGCAGAATCGAACAGATCAGAATCCGTACAACCCCTAGAAACTTTAAGGGACTCAACTAACTCCAGGAATGGAATCAATGGTTCCCTCCCCGAGTACTTCTTTAGACCCCACTTGTATACAGGAATACATTTAGGATTAGTTCCTACATTGAGATGAGATAAGGGGTCGTGCAAACCCGAGGTTTTTACAGGTGTGGAGGAAGAAGGGTTGAGAGGTTCAGTAGAAACCTTCTCCGCAATATCAGACTCTAACATGAGAACTTCTTTATAAAGACTCTGCCTAACAGCGGATTCATCATCATCTGCAGTTAATAAACGCTGAATTCTACCAGTTACATGAGTTAAACGAGATATTACACGCTTATAATCTACTGGTGAGGAATCAGATTGAAATTTAGAACAAGCTTCTTTCAGACTAATCAAACTTTCTCTGATTCCTTCAACGTTCTCTTTGAAAGAAAAGGGATCCGATAAGACAATGAAACTGCGATCTGAAGACTCTTGGGATAGCAATCCCCTTAAAATTTTACGTTTGTCATCTACTGATGACGGAACTTCAATTCCTCTAATCGCAATTTCATAGGAGAGTTCATTTTGTCTTAGATAATTTGGATTGATAGACATTTCGAAAAATAGAGATAACCGAGATAATAATAGAAAAGAAAACCAAAGTGCCACCCGAATGAAAATTCGATATGGTTGCCAGGAGAATGACCCGAAAAATCTTGAACTACCCGAAACGAGAATGTTGGTCGACCATGAATCCTCAAGTCACCCCCACCAGGAGAAAAGTGAGACCAGGTTTTTAGAAGTATATAATACAAGGACTTTAAGTGCCCCACGTTGGGCGCCAAAATTGTGTAACAGTCTTGTGACTATTAGAACATTTAAAATGCCCGAGCTTAGTCGGTTGTAATTGGGTCGTGAGCCTGATCACACAATTCCTCTAATGAAAATGACACAACTCCCAGTCGAACAAATCACTCGTCTATTTACAAAAGTGTTATCTTCACAAATAAAAATATACAATCAATAGCCTGGTACCAGAATGAATTCAAGAAAAATGTTTACAGCTAAATACTAAATACTAGAATTACAAATTATAGTTAAAAAAAAGTCTCAGATCATATGTACACACATATAGATGAAAATACCAGATTTTCATAATATTTACTTCCCTGTTGAAATGGAGTAACGGGAAGACTGATGTACTGCCAATCAGGACGAAGTTCTGTTGCAGGCTGCAGGATCTGCAAATTGTACGAAGTTCTTTTGCAGGCTGCAGGATCTGCAAATTGGACGAAGTCGTATCATCAGCTCCGTGAAGTCAGGAACGTCAAACGTTTTGAAGCAGTCCCGAACTTGGAAAAATTGGCTTAGCTCCTACCAGGGAAGATAAACTCCAAAAAAAACTGAAATGCACAGTTCATGCATAAGCAAAATGCCAGCATAAATTCCTTGACACCTCCGTCTCAAAGCAACAAAGAAAATATTTTCTAAATATAAAAAACACTCGTGTAATTATTTCGCTTACTTTTTCTAACAGGAAAAACATACAAATATCTCGAGGCAATCATATTCGAATTGTTTCAGGACGGAGGTGCAACAAAAATAAAATGATCACACAATATATGAAAGCGTGCATCAAGCAGGATGAAATAATTCCTATACGCAGGAAAATTTTTAAGATTGAAAGCATTCCATGCATAACATAAAATGGCGGAGGCATTCCAAGTAAAAACGGAAATTATATTTTCAATCAAGCAATAAAAAAGAGACATTGTAAGAAATCAAAGTTGCTTGAAAATTGAAAGATACTTACCCATTGAATAAGGGTTTTCAAACACTATAAGAGAGTGATATAATATAATAAGAGAGTAATATAATATTCGGGAAATCAATGATCGTAACAATCTGTAACACCTTCGATCGAACGGGAACGAAAAAAAGGAAGGGAGATCAACGTTCTTCACCTACCTACACATATGAACGTACATATGACGTACAACCACATTTGAAAATCTTTCATGTGATGGTCTTTTCAAGAATTAAAAAGCCAGCTACAATAAACAACTATATACAGTGTAGAACGCTACAATTTATCACAAAAAATATCACTAATCGATTAATTCGATTCCAAAACTACACAGTACCGAACACACGCGCGGTTAACTTAATACTGATTTATTCGCACACCGTACGGTTGAAATGAATAATATCGGTGCGTCACGTAGTTACATAAATGCGTGAAACAACAATATTCGTGTTCGAATTAGAAACGACTGTTAATTTTTATAACGAATTAAAACAAAACAATTCAATAATTATCCTTTGTTCGTTTAAAATTGTTTGATTCATTATGAATGACAATTATTCACATTACACTGCAATGAAACACTTTTTCCGCATAACGAATTAACACTAAACAATTCAATAATTATTCTTTGTTCGTTTACAATTTTTTCGATTCATAATGAATGACAATTATTCACATAACACTGCAATGAAACACTTTTTCCGCAGGAGTAAACGATAAGTGTACTATTTATCACAAAAAATATCATTAATCGATTAATTCGATTCCAAAACTACACAGTACCGAACACACGCGCGGTTAACTTAATACTGATTTATTCGCACACCGTACGGTTGAAATGAATAATATCGGTGCGTCACGTAGTTACATAAATGCGTGAAACAACAATATTCGTGTTCGAATTAGAAACGACTGTTAATTTTTATAACGAATTAAAAGAAAACAATTCAATAATTATCCTTTGTTCGTTTAAAATTGTTTGATTCATTATGAATGACAATTATTCACATTACACTGCAATGAAACACTTTTTCCGCATAACGAATTAACACTAAACAATTCAATAATTATTCTTTGTTCGTTTACAATTTTTTCGATTCATAATGAATGACAATTATTCACATAACACTGCAATGAAACACTTTTTCCGCAGGAGTAAACGATAAATGTACTATTTATCACAAAAAATATCACTAATCGATTAATTCGATTCCAAAACTACACAGTACCGAACACACGCGCGGTTAACTTAATACTGATTTATTCGCACACCGTACGGTTGAAATGAATAATATCGGTGCGTCACGTAGTTACATAAATGCGTGAAACAACAATATTCGTGTTCGAATTAGAAACGACTGTTAATTTTTATAACGAATTAAAACAAAACAATTCAATAATTATCCTTTGTTCGTTTAAAATTGTTTGATTCATTATGAATGACAATTATTCACATTACACTGCAATGAAACACTTTTTCAGCATAACGAATTAACACTAAACAATTCAATAATTATTCTTTGTTCGTTTACAAGTTTTTCGATTCATAATGTATGACAATTATTCACATAACACTGCAATGAAACACTTTTTCCGCAGGAGTAAACGATAAGTGTACTATTTATCACAAAAAATATCACTAATCGATTAATTCGATTCCAAAACTACACAGTACCGAACACACGCGCGGTTAACTTAATACTGATTTATTCGCACACCGTACGGTTGAAATGAATAATGTCGGTGCGTCACGTAGTTACATAAATGCGTGAAACAACAATATTCGTGTTCGAATTAGAAACGACTGTTAATTTTTATAACGAATTAAAACAAAACAATTCAATAATTATCCTTTGTTCGTTTAAAATTGTTTGATTCATTAGGAATGACAATTATTCACATTACACTGCAATGAAACACTTTTTCCGCATAACAAATTAACACTAAACAATTCAATAATTATTCTTTGTTCGTTTGCAATTTTTTCGATTCATAATGAATGACAATTATTCACATAACACTGCAATGAAACACTTTTTCCGCAGGAGTAAACGATAAGTGTACTATTTATCACAAAAAATATCACTAATCGATTAATTCGATTCCAAAACTACACAGTACCGAACACACGCGCGGTTAACTTAATACTGATTTATTCGCACACCGTACGGTTGAAATGAATAATATCGGTGCGTCACGTAGTTACATAAATGCGTGAAACAACAATATTCGTGTTCGAATTAGAAACGACTGTTAATTTTTATAACGAATTAAAACAAAACAATTCAATAATTATCCTTTGTTCGTTTAAAATTGTTTGATTCATTATGAATGACAATTATTCACATTACACTGCAATGAAACACTTTTTCCGCATAACGAATTAACACTAAACAATTCAATAATTATTCTTTGTTCGTTTACAATTTTTTCGATTCATAATGAATGACAATTATTCACATAACACTGCAATGAAACACTTTTTCCGCAGGAGTAAACGATAAGTGTACTATTTATCACAAAAAATATCACTAATCGATTAATTCGATTCCAAAACTACACAGTACCGAACACACGCGCGGTTAACTTAATACTGATTTATTCGCACACCGTACGGTTGAAATGAATAATATCGGTGCGTCACGTAGTTACATAAATGCGTGAAACAACAATATTCGTGTTCGAATTAGAAACGACTGTTAATTTTTATAACGAATTAAAACAAAACAATTCAATAATTATCCTTTGTTCGTTTAAAATTGTTTGATTCATTATGAATGACAATTATTCACATTACACTGCAATGAAACACTTTTTTCGCATAACGAATTAACACTAAACAATTCAATAATTATTCCTTGTTCGTTTACAATTTTTTCGATTCATAATGAATGACAATTATTCACATAACACTGCAATGAAACACTTTTTCCGCAGGAGTAAACGATAAGTGTACTATTTATCACAAAAAATATCACTAATCGATTAATTCGATTCCAAAACTACACAGTACCGAACACACGCGCGGTTAACTTAATACTGATTTATTCGCACACCGTACGGTTGAAATGAATAATGTCGGTGCGTCACGTAGTTACATAAATGCGTGAAACAACAATATTCGTGTTCGAATTAGAAACGACTGTTAATTTTTATAACGAATTAAAACAAAACAATTCAATAATTATCCTTTGTTCGTTTAAAATTGTTTGATTCATTATGAATGACAATTATTCACATTACACTAAAATGAAACACTTTTTCCGCATAACGAATTAACACTAAACAATTCAATAATTATTCTTTGTTCGTTTGCAATTTTTTCGATTCATAATGAATGACAATTATTCACATAACACTGCAATGAAACACTTTTTCCGCAGGAGTAAACGATAAGTGTACTATTTATCACAAAAAATATCACTAATCGATTAATTCGATTCCAAAACTACACAGTACCGAACACACGCGCGGTTAACTTAATACTGATTTATTCGCACACCGTACGGTCGAAATGAATAATATCGGTGCGTCACGTAGTTACATAAATGCGTGAAACAACAATATTCGTGTTCGAATTAGAAACGACTGTTAATTTTTATAACGAATTAAAACAAAACAATTCAATAATTATCCTTTGTTCGTTTAAAATTGTTTGATTCATTATGAATGACAATTATTCACATTACACTGCAATGAAACACTTTTTCCGCAGGAGTAAACGATAAGTGTACTATTTATCACAAAAAATATCACTAATCGATTAATTCGATTCCAAAACTACACAGTACCGAACACACGCGCGGTTAACTTAATACTGATTTATTCGCACACCGTACGGGTGAAATGAATAATATCGGTGCGTCACGTAGTTACATAAATGCGTGAAACAACAATATTCGTCTTCGAATTAGAAACGACTGTTAATTTTTATAACGAATTAAAACAAAACAATTCAATAATTATCCTTTGTTCGTTTAAAATTGTTTGATTCATTATGAATGACAATTATTCACATTACACTGCAATGAAACACTTTTTCCGCAGGAGTAAACGATAAGTGTACCATTTATCACAAAAAATATCACTAATCGATTAATTCGATTCCAAAACTACACAGTACCGAACACACGCGCGGTTAACTTAATACTGATTCATTCGCACACCGTACGGTTGAAATGAATAATATCGGTGCGTCACGTAGTTACATAAATGCGTGAAACAACAATATTCGTGTTCGAATTAGAAACGACTGTTAATTTTTATAACGAATTAACACTAAACAATTCAATAATTATCCTTTGTTCGTTTGAAATTGTTTGATTCATTATGAATGACAATTTCACATTACACTGCAATGAAACACTTTTTCCGCAGGAGTAAACGATAAGTGTACTATTTATCACAAAAAATATCACTAATCGATTAATTCGATTCCAAAACTACACAGTACCGAACACACGCGCGGTTAACTTAATACTGATTTATTCGCACACCGTACGGTCGAAATGAATAATATCGGTGCGTCACGTAGTTACATAAATGCGTGAAACAACAATATTCGTCTTCGAATTAGAAACGACTGTTAATTTTTATAACGAATTAAAACAAAACAATTCAATAATTATCCTTTGTTCGTTTAAAATTGTTTGATTCATTATGAATGACAATTATTCACATTACACTGCAATGAAACACTTTTTCCGCAGGAGTAAACGATAAGTGTACTATTTATCACAAAAAATATCACTAATCGATTAATTCGATTCCAAAACTACACAGTACCGAACACACGCGCGGTTAACTTAATACTGATTTATTCGCACACCGTACGGGTGAAATGAATAATATCGGTGCGTCACGTAGTTACATAAATGCGTGAAACAACAATATTCGTCTTCGAATTAGAAACGACTGTTAATTTTTATAACGAATTAAAACAAAACAATTCAATAATTATCCTTTGTTCGTTTAAAATTGTTTGATTCATTATGAATGACAATTATTCACATTACACTGCAATGAAACACTTTTTCCGCAGGAGTAAACGATAAGTGTACCATTTATCACAAAAAATATCACTAATCGATTAATTCGATTCCAAAACTACACAGTACCGAACACACGCGCGGTTAACTTAATACTGATTCATTCGCACACCGTACGGTTGAAATGAATAATATCGGTGCGTCACGTAGTTACATAAATGCGTGAAACAACAATATTCGTGTTCGAATTAGAAACGACTGTTAATTTTTATAACGAATTAACACTAAACAATTCAATAATTATCCTTTGTTCGTTTGAAATTGTTTGATTCATTATGAATGACAATTTCACATTACACTGCAATGAAACACTTTTTCCGCAGGAGTAAACGATAAGTGTACTATTTATCACAAAAAATATCACTATTCGATTAATTCGATTCCAAAACTACACAGTACCGAACACACGCGCGGTTAACTTAATACTGATTTATTCGCACACCGTACGGTCGAAATGAATAATATCGGTGCGTCACGTAGTTACATAAATGCGTGAAACAACAATATTCGTCTTCGAATTAGAAACGACTGTTAATTTTTATAACGAATTAAAACAAAACAATTCAATAATTATCCTTTGTTCGTTTAAAATTGTTTGATTCATTATGAATGACAATTATTCACATTACACTGCAATGAAACACTTTTTCCGCAGGAGTAAACGATAAGTGTACTATTTATCACAAAAAATATCACTAATCGATTAATTCGATTCCAAAACTACACAGTACCGAACACACGCGCGGTTAACTTAATACTGATTTATTCGCACACCGTACGGGTGAAATGAATAATATCGGTGCGTCACGTAGTTACATAAATGCGTGAAACAACAATATTCGTGTTCGAATTAGAAACGACTGTTAATTTTTATAACGAATTAAAACAAAACAATTCAATAATTATCCTTTGTTCGTTTAAAATTGTTTGATTCATTATGAATGACAATTATTCACATTACACTGCAATGAAACACTTTTTCCGCAGGAGTAAACGATAAGTGTACTATTTATCACAAAAAATATCACTAATCGATTAATTCGATTCCAAAACTACACAGTACCGAACACACGCGCGGTTAACTTAATACTGATTTATTCGCACACCGTACGGTTGAAATGAATAATATCGGTGCGTCACGTAGTTACATAAATGCGTGAAACAACAATATTCGTGTTCGAATTAGAAACGACTGTTAATTTTTATAACGAATTAACACTAAACAATTCAATAATTATCCTTTGTTCGTTTAAAATTGTTTGATTCATTATGAATGACAATTATTCACATTACACTACAATGAAACACTTTTTCCGCATAAAGAATTAACACTAAACAATTCAATAATTATTCTTTGTTCGTTTGCAATTTTTTCGATTCATAATGAATGACAATTATTCACATAACACTGCAATGAAACACTTTTTCCGCAGGAGTAAACGATAAGTGTACTATTTATCACAAAAAATATCACTAATCGATTAATTCGATTCCAAAACTACACAGTACCGAACACACGCGCGGTTAACTTAATACTGATTTATTCGCACACCGTACGGTCGAAATGAATAATATCGGTGCGTCACGTAGTTACATAAATGCGTGAAACAACAATATTCGTGTTCGAATTAGAAACGACTGTTAATTTTTATAACGAATTAAAACAAAACAATTCAATAATTATCCTTTGTTCGTTTAAAATTGTTTGATTCATTATGAATGACAATTATTCACATTACACTGCAATGAAACACTTTTTCCGCAGGAGTAAACGATAAGTGTACTATTTATCACAAAAAATATCACTAATCGATTAATTCGATTCCAAAACTACACAGTACCGAACACACGCGCGGTTAACTTAATACTGATTTATTCGCACACCGTACGGTTGAAATGAATAATGTCGGTGCGTCACGTAGTTACATAAATGCGTGAAACAACAATATTCGTGTTCGAATTAGAAACGACTGTTAATTTTTATAACGAATTAAAACAAAACAATTCAATAATTATCCTTTGTTCGTTTAAAATTGTTTGATTCATTATGAATGACAATTATTCACATTACACTACAATGAAACACTTTTTCCGCATAAAGAATTAACACTAAACAATTCAATAATTATTCTTTGTTCGTTTGCAATTTTTTCGATTCATAATGAATGACAATTATTCACATAACACTGCAATGAAACACTTTTTCCGCAGGAGTAAACGATAAGTGTACTATTTATCACAAAAAATATCACTAATCGATTAATTCGATTCCAAAACTACACAGTACCGAACACACGCGCGGTTAACTTAATACTGATTTATTCGCACACCGTACGGTCGAAATGAATAATATCGGTGCGTCACGTAGTTACATAAATGCGTGAAACAACAATATTCGTCTTCGAATTAGAAACGACTGTTAATTTTTATAACGAATTAAAACAAAACAATTCAATAATTATCCTTTGTTCGTTTAAAATTGTTTGATTCATTATGAATGACAATTATTCACATTACACTGCAATGAAACACTTTTTCCGCAGGAGTAAACGATAAGTGTACTATTTATCACAAAAAATATCACTAATCGATTAATTCGATTCCAAAACTACACAGTACCGAACACACGCGCGGTTAACTTAATACTGATTTATTCGCACACCGTACGGTTGAAATGAATAATATCGGTGCGTCACGTAGTTACATAAATGCGTGAAACAACAATATTCGTGTTCGAATTAGAAACGACTGTTAATTTTTATAACGAATTAACACTAAACAATTCAATAATTATCCTTTGTTCGTTTAAAATTGTTTGATTCATTATGAATGACAATTTCACATTACACTGCAATGAAACACTTTTTCCGCAGGAGTAAACGATAAGTGTACTATTTATCACAAAAAATATCACTAATCGATTAATTCGATTCCAAAACTACACAGTACCGAACACACGCGCGGTTTACTTAATACTGATTTATTCGCACACCGTACGGTTGAAATGAATAATATCGGTGCGTCACGTAGTTACATAAATGCGTGAAACAAAAATATTCGTGTTCGAATTAGAAACGACTGTTAATTTTTATAACGAATTAACACTAAACAATTCAATAATTATCCTTTGTTCGTTTAAAATTGTTTGATTCATTATGAATGACAATTTCACATTACACTGCAATGAAACACTTTTTCCGCAGGAGTAAACGATAAGTGTACTATTTATCACACAAAATATCACTAATCGATTAATTCGATTCCAAAACTACACAGTACCGAACACACGCGCGGTTAACTTAATACTGATTTATTCGCACACCGTACGGTTGAAATGAATAATATCGGTGCGTCACGTAGTTACATAAATGCGTGAAACAACAATATTCGTGTTCGAATTAGAAACGACTGTTAATTTTTATAACGAATTAAAACAAAACAATTCAATAATTATCCTTTGTTCGTTTAAAATTGTTTGATTCATTATGAATGACAATTATTCACATTACACTGCAATGAAACACTTTTTCCGCAGGAGTAAACGATAAGTGTACTATTTATCACAAAAAATATCACTAATCGATTAATTCGATTCCAAAACTACACAGTACCGAACACACGCGCGGTTAACTTAATACTGATTTATTCGCACACCGTACGGTTGAAATGAATAATATCGGTGCGTCACGTAGTTACATAAATGCGTGAAACAACAATATTCGTCTTCGAATTAGAAACGACTGTTAATTTTTATAACGAATTAAAACAAAACAATTCAATAATTATCCTTTGTTCGTTTAAAATTGTTTGATTCATTATGAATGACAATTATTCACATTACACTGCAATGAAACACTTTTTCCGCAGGAGTAAACGATAAGTGTACTATTTATCACAAAAAATATCACTAATCGATTAATTCGATTCCAAAACTACACAGTACCGAACACACGCGCGGTTTACTTAATACTGATTTATTCGCACACCGTACGGTTGAAATGAATAATATCGGTGCGTCACGTAGTTAGGTACATAAATGCGTGAAACAACAATATTCGTGTTCGAATTAGAAACGACTGTTAATTTTTATAACGAATTAACACTAAACAATTCAATAATTATTCTTTGTTCGTTTGCAATTTTTCCGATTCATAATGAATGACAATTATTCACATAACACTGCAATGAAACACTTTTTCCGCAGGAGTAAACGATAAGTGTACTATTTATCACAAAAAATATCACTAATCGATTAATTCGATTCCAAAACTACACAGTACCGAACACACGCGCGGTTAACTTAATACTGATTTATTCGCACAACGCACGGGTGAAATGAATAATATCGGTGCGTCACGTAGTTACATAAATGCGTGAAACAACAATATTCGTGTTCGAATTAGAAACGACTGTTAATTTTTATAACGAATTAAAACAAAACAATTCAATAATTATCCTTTGTTCGTTTAAAATTGTTTGATTCATTATGAATGACAATTATTCACATTACACTGCAATGAAACACTTTTTCCGCAGGAGTAAACGATAAGTGTACTATTTATCACAAAAAATATCACTAATCGATTAATTCGATTCCAAAACTACACAGTACCGAACACACGCGCGGTTAACTTAATACTGATTTATTCGCACACCGTACGGTTGAAATGAATAATGTCGGTGCGTCACGTAGTTACATAAATGCGTGAAACAACAATATTCGTGTTCGAATTAGAAACGACTGTTAATTTTTATAACGAATTAAAACAAAACAATTCAATAATTATCCTTTGTTCGTTTAAAATTGTTTGATTCATTATGAATGACAATTATTCACATTACACTGCAATGAAACACTTTTTCCGCATAACAAATTAACACTAAACAATTCAATAATTATTCTTTGTTCGTTTGCAATTTTTTCGATTCATAATGAATGACAATTATTCACATAACACTGCAATGAAACACTTTTTCCGCAGGAGTAAACGATAAGTGTACTATTTATCACAAAAAATATCACTAATCGATTAATTCGATTCCAAAACTACACAGTACCGAACACACGCGCGGTTAACTTAATACTGATTTATTCGCACACCGTACGGTTGAAATGAATAATATCGGTGCGTCACGTAGTTACATAAATGCGTGAAACAACAATATTCGTGTTCGAATTAGAAACGACTGTTAATTTTTATAACGAATTAAAACAAAACAATTCAATAATTATCCTTTGTTCGTTTAAAATTGTTTGATTCATTATGAATGACAATTATTCACATTACACTGCAATGAAACACTTTTTCCGCATAACGAATTAACACTAAACAATTCAATAATTATCCTTTGTTCGTTTGAAATTGTTTGATTCATTATGAATGACAATTTCACATTACACTGCAATGAAACACTTTTTCCGCAGGAGTAAACGATAAGTGTACTATTTATCACAAAAAATATCACTAATCGATTAATTCGATTCCAAAACTACACAGTACCGAACACACGCGCGGTTAACTTAATACTGATTTATTCGCACACCGTACGGTCGAAATGAATAATATCGGTGCGTCACGTAGTTACATAAATGCGTGAAACAACAATATTCGTCTTCGAATTAGAAACGACTGTTAATTTTTATAACGAATTAAAACAAAACAATTCAATAATTATCCTTTGTTCGTTTAAAATTGCTTGATTCATTATGAATGACAATTATTCACATTACACTGCAATGAAACACTTTTTCCGCAGGAGTAAACGATAAGTGTACTATTTATCACAAAAAATATCACTAATCGATTAATTCGATTCCAAAACTACACAGTACCGAACACACGCGCGGTTAACTTAATACTGATTTATTCGCACACCGTACGGTTGAAATGAATAATATCGGTGCGTCACGTAGTTACATAAATGCGTGAAACAACAATATTCGTGTTCGACTTAGAAACGACTGTTAATTTTTATAACGAATTAACACTAAACAATTCAATAATTATCCTTTGTTCGTTTAAAATTGTTTGATTCATTATGAATGACAATTATTCACATTACACTACAATGAAACACTTTTTCCGCATAAAGAATTAACACTAAACAATTCAATAATTATTCTTTGTTCGTTTGCAATTTTTTCGATTCATAATGAATGACAATTATTCACATAACACTGCAATGAAACACTTTTTCCGCAGGAGTAAACGATAAGTGTACTATTTATCACAAAAAATATCACTAATCGATAAATTCGATTCCAAAACTACACAGTACCGAACACACGCGCGGTTAACTTAATACTTATTTATTCGCACACCGTACGGTCGAAATGAATAATATCGGTGCGTCACGTAGTTACATAAATGCGTGAAACAACAATATTCGTCTTCGAATTAGAAACGACTGTTAATTTTTATAACGAATTAAAACAAAACAATTCAATAATTATCCTTTGTTCGTTTAAAATTGTTTGATTCATTATGAATGACAATTATTCACATTACACTGCAATGAAACACTTTTTCCGCAGGAGTAAACGATAAGTGTACTATTTATCACAAAAAATATCACTAATCGATTAATTCGATTCCAAAACTACACAGTACCGAACACACGCGCGGTTAACTTAATACTGATTTATTCGCACACCGTACGGTTGAAATGAATAATATCGGTGCGTCACGTAGTTACATAAATGCGTGAATCAACAATATTCATGTTCGAATTAAAAACGACTGTTAATTTTTATAACGAATTAACGCTAAACAATTCAATAATTATCCTTTGTTCGTTTACAATTTTTTCTATTCAACAAAATAGTTATTAAAAAAAGATAATCTTGATTTTCAGTTTTTTTGAGATATCTCGGAACCCTTAGATATTTCAGAAATATTTAAACCTGCACAATCATCCTCTAATGAAGCAACTTTTTTGTAATCCAAGCCACACTGTATTTCTAACGGTTTTCGATATCTCTGTAGTGTAGTCTCCCCTAAATCAAATAGTTCTAACCCTGTATATAGATAACATTCAGTATTCGATACGCAATGGTAATACTCGGTGGTATTACATATTGGTTGTATTGTATGGAATTTCGATAATCAGATAATTAAATTTTATATGTTTTTTGCCAAGATTTTTAGAGAGAGAATAATGCTACCTCTCAAACGATACCACAAGCCCATACTTCGCATTTGGAAATTAGGGGTCTTAATCGTCATATCAAGAGGGTTGCAGATAGAGATCGCATATTTTCACATTTAAGAATAATATCTGTTTATCATTCAAATTTAAAGTGTTTCAGGATATTCTATAAATATGTACATACAATATCCCAAATAACGAATATCTTCATATTTAAATTTCTATGGATGCGGGGATGTTTTTTGGAAACGAAATATTTACGTCATTGATTTTCGAAACGCAGTTTTAGGTAGCCGAAAATTACATATTCTGGTGCAACAACTGTGTATTTGTTATTTATTGACAAGTAAAGCTAACCTTTACTTTACTCCGAAATAATATGATAATGGTGTCCGGGAAATTATACTATCTCCATCATTTTCATGATTGGTTTCTTTTAAATACAGGGTGTGCAAGCTATTTCTGTCCAAATTTCACAGACAATTTGTAAACAACCGAGAACTCCTATAGAGTATGCTCCCATTATCTCTCATTTGGAAGCTATTCAATATTGCAATATTTTCTGACGTTTTCAAATTTTTTCACTCAAAACAAGGCATATCTTGAAAACTTCAATACTTATCGGAAATATTTCCCATAGTGAAATGAATTTTTATGAAGATGGAAGTTTTCAAGTTATGTTATGTTTTTAGTGGAAGATGGAATCTTGCATAACTTTGAAACGGAACATAATGGGACCATACACTTTGGGGTTCTGTATAGTCCACAGTGAATTGATTACAATAACAATGGTTCTGGTAGCTTTCAATCTACCACCTATCATACACTGAATCCTTCGGTTCAAAATGTTAACAAGGTTTCTTGTTATCGATGAAAAATTTATTTTCAGATATTTCAACTCTCCTAGAACAGGGCTGTTGCTTTCAGTATATTTTCACTCTGTTTTTGACAGAAAATTTGAAAATTTTCAATGATTCATGTTCATTATTTTCCTATTCTAATCTGAATATTAAAGCTTTAAACAGCAATCCGAGTTATAAATTTCATATTATTTATATGCTAAAATATTTCTTTTTACACATGACTGCTGAGTTTATGAGAGATATCATCGAGATTCACTTCCAGCTTTCAGTATTCGAAATAAGTTTTTTCACATGATAGACATCGAACAGAGTAGAGCATTACTCATTCGATCACAAAATATCCTCATCATCCTGTATATAATATATGTATCAGACGATAATATATATATATAATTCAGATGAGAACACATCGAAAACGAAAAATGTAATGCACAAACTCCATTGGACATGAATAATATTTAAAAACTTCATTTCGAAGACAGATAGCTTTGAGTAATTCTTGACAATATCTCTCATAATCTCAACCAGTTATGTATATAGAAATATGGTAGTATAAAAACAGTATGGCATTCATAATTCTGATAAGCCCACCATGATGTCGTATCATGCTTATTTGAAGAATCAAGTGGAAAATAATGAATATAAACCTTTAAACATTTTGATATCTATGAAAAATTCATTTTTATATACATATTTATATATTGTTTTTCCAAATCATTGATTTCCGAATACAACTTTTCAATATTAACCAGATTCGAACGAATCGAATAAATTATTATAGGGAAGCCATACAGAACAATAATATGATTTTTATGTTTGTTTTTGCTTCAACTGCAATTTTATATTTTTGAATCGAAAGACGCGTGGTGATTTATCAAACTTTATTCAGTGAAAATGAAGTATTAAGTCAGTGTACATTGTATATTTAAGTTGTGTTATCGGCAGGTGAATAAAAAAAGAATTTTCAATGATTAATGTTCATTATTTTTCTATTCTATATTGAACATTTAGGCCTCCTAACTCAACATCATCGTAGATTTATTTGGGTTAGGAATGCCATACTATTTATACACTGAAATATTTTTTATTACATGACTGTTGAGTACATGAGAGATATCATCGAAATTCACCTCTAGCTTTCAATATTCGAAATAAGTTTTTTTCATATCATAAATATCGAAGGTAGTAGAGCATCACCTATTCGCCCACAAAATATTCTCATCATCCTGTATATAATATATGTATCAGACGATAATATATATATAATTCATATGAGAACACATCGAAAACGAAAAATGTTATGCACAAACTAGATTGGACATGAATAATATTTACAAACTAAGTTTCGAAAAAAGATGGCTTTGATTTATTCTTGACAATATCTCTCTAATATTCAACCAGTTGTGTATACAAAAATAAAGTAGTATATAGAAACAGTATGGCATCCACAATTCTGAAGAGTCAACAATGACGTCGTATTGTGAAGCTCATTGAAAAAAAATACGAGCAAAATAACAAATATGAATCACTGAAAATTTTGTTTTTGAATTAGCTCTTTACAGGATGTACCTGCTTGGAAAGAGTTAAGTTGAACTATGTACACTGACCTAACACATTATTTTAACTGAATAGAGCTGCATGGATCACTACCCGTTTATCGATAAAACAATATAAAATATGAGCTGAAAAAAAACAAACATAAAAATCATATAATTATTCCGTAAGGCTTCATTGTAATCTTTTATCAGATATCAATCAACTCTAGTTAATATGGGAAACTTGTATTCAGGATTCAATGAATTGGAAAGGCAATATTAAATTATATTTGAAAATAGATTTTTCATCGAATACTAGCAACCTCAAGATCATTTTAAATCCTAGAATTAAATTTCTGATAGGCGGTAAATCGAAAGCAATTAGAACAATATTGTTATTGTAATCGATTCACAGTTGACCACACAAATTTGGCCAGGAGTAACTTGAAAACCCAGTATATAAACGAGATACAACATTAAAACGATTAAAAAAGTGCAATTTTCACGACTCCATTATCCATTTTGGAGAGAACGATTTTGAAAAAAAGCACAGTTTTAGCAATAAAAAACATGCCATTTTCGGCTACATAATAAATCAAGGACTGAAATATTTTGTTTCCAATAAACATTCCCTCATCCATAGAAATTTTAATATGATGATAGGTCGTGCATGTAGTAGGTACGAGTAAGCAGTATGAAAAAACCAAATGGAATAAATTCATTACTTGGGTTATTGTATGTAAATATTTATAGAATATCCCGAAAAACACGTTAAATTTGAATTATAAATTGATATTCTCAAATGTGAAAATATGGGACCTCTATCTTTAACCCTTTTGAAGTGACGATTAAGACCCCTAAGAGGTAGCTTTATTCTCTATCCGAAAATCTTGTCCTTTTTATGTTTCTGGTAACAAAACATATAAAATTTAACCATCTGATTATCGAAATTCCGTAAAATACAATCAATATGTAATACCAGCGATTATTACAAACTATTGAGTATCTTATACTAAGTGTTACATATATACATCACGGTTAGAAATATTTAGGGGGGAGACTACACTACAGAGATATCGAAAACCGTTAGAAATATAGGGTGGCTTGGATTATAAAAAAATGCTTCATTTCAGGATGAGTGTGTTGGTTTAAATATTTCTGAAATACCTCTGAGGGTTCCCGAGATATCTCAAAAAAACTGAATATCAAGATTATCTTTTTTTATAACTAATTTGTTTCAAAGATAACTCTACATAATTTTGGGTTTGTAGTCATTATCCAATATAGCGATTCTACTAGTGTACTACTTTTCTGTAATTTAAACCATCCTTTATTTCTAACGGTTTTCGATATTCCTGTAGTTTCTCTTTAAAAAGTTCTCACCGTGTATATTATATTAAATTATTGTATTGAATAATCGAAGATATTACCTACTTAGGCCAATTTTGAATGACTACTGAATTTCAATACTCAGTAGTATGAATGTCAGTGTATGGGTGCCAACGAAGTAAAGGTTCAAAATGCTCACCGTGAAAATCTTGGCAACAATATTTTACGTATTAATTATATATAAGAGCGAATATCGGTAACTATTTCTCAGTAACTTCTGAAAAATATCTGGATCTTTTAGATTTTTTTGGATATATCACAAGGTATACTTTCCATTAAAAAAATTGGGAATAAGTAATACCTACTCAAAGGGGGATGAAGGTGGACGAAGATCAATATAAAATTCAGATTTGATGTCTTTCGAGATTTTCTATGAATTTGGCTTTTCACACTGTGAAATAGTATATTATAAACCTAGGGATTAAAGTGACGCCTCCCTTTGTCCGGAGTTGTTAGGATAGAAAAGTGCTGTGTCAATCGTTGCTATGGCGTATGAGAAAGAATGACGGTACCAACTCAGTTGTTTAAACATAATTCAATTAGAAATACAAATTAAAAAAATAACAGAAGAAATTTAGGCTCGAATTTGAAAAAAAATATTTGTTCTTTTTTCATGGGAGATCAAAAGTGCCATAACAGTCTCAAATGAGGAATTAAAACTGGCTATTTATTCATGAACGGTTTTTTGTTCCGACTATAACAAATGAATTCTTGAAGTTTGATAATTCGTTTTGAAATATTGGACTTTGCGAGACGAGGGTCTGAAAATTTATAATATTGTTTTCTTTTTCCTTTATGTCTGGAATTGTGCATTTTTGAGATATCATCAAATGATTTTTTGCAGTCAATCGAATTTCCTGTCATAATGGCACTTTACAAAATCAGAAATAGTTATTTCCTGAACCAGGGAGTGATAACATCAATAGTCAGGAAAAAAACCAGAAAAATCAGATTTAGTGCGAAAACTGAACTGAGAGCGGGGAAAAGTTTAAAAACGCTAATGCATTTCTCTACAATCAGTAGAAAAAATTATTTCCCTCAACCCTACATTTTCAAATAACTATCATTAATGAGACGAAAAATTTTGAATTTTTTCTTGATTTACCTCCATATTATTTTAGGTATATTTTTTGTTTTCAGCTCACAAAAAAAAACTGAATTCATGTTGAAACGATGACTATCATGGATATTTTCAATTGAAAATGTGCTGAAATATAATCATTAAAAATTTTGAATGTCTGTTCCATAGACATAAACCAAGGGTTTAGTCTATGGTCTGTTCTGTCCAGCGTTCATAATGATGAAGGCCTTTTTTCTACAAACGTCAAAAAATGACAAGGTTCGCGCATTGACAACAATATGCGAAGTGACCCTTTTTTTCATTTTCCTTCGTTACCATGACACCGTGCGCGAAGTAATGTGCGAAATACATACTTCGCACACTGCATGTAAACTATATGGGATTTTTATATCATAACCTTTATGTTCCTCAATCAAGCAAAAATCCAAGAAATCATTCATTTATTAATGTTTAACAATAATTAAGGCTTTCAAATTGTGAGAAAATTTAACACTACTTAATTTTATTTATTATTCACAATGTTAACATTAATGGTGCAGCCAGTGCACGAACCAATAATTAGGTATTCCTAATCCAGATAACTCAGATTCAGCTCGTGATATCGTAGATTTGGGAGTTGGATAAGACTATCCATTTTTGATTTGTAAGCAACTGCCGTAGAGGTGACAGCACTTGATCCTGAAATTTCAATACTCTTTTTCATATTAAGCTAAACATGTTACTTATTTTAGAATAATATTTTTGACGTTTGTAGAAAAAATTTTGTTTGAATCTCATGCGCGAAATACTTTGGTGATCTCGACTATTTTTTTTTAACTCGGCTGCGCCTCGTTGAAAAAAAATCAGTTCTCGATCATCAAAGTAGCATTTCGCGCACTAGATACAAAAATAACTATTTGCATTAAAACCACTTGTTCCAATATTCGTTCATAGATAATAATTCATTAGTTCATTTTATGAACCCAGAAAATTCTAAGATTTGAAGTATTGTTTCGTTTGAAGATTTTATATTCAGATGGTATTATTCGAAAGGAAATATAAATTTGATGTATTAATTTTGGAGAGATTTTTTTCAGAGAAATATGTGCAAAATCGCGTATCTATTAAACAGTGATAAGAGTCATGATGACTTATGCAAAACGCTGTTAGACAGGGAAAGAAACGAGAACATCAGGAGAACGTGTGGGGTGGATTGTATCGGCGACTGGATACTGCATAGAAAGATGGAATCGAACGACCATATCAGTCGAATGTCAACAGAAAGAATGGTTAAAATAACAAGAGACAAATCACCATCAGGTCGCCGAAGCATTGGACGAACCAGAAAACCATGGGGTGACAATCTTCCTGGAATTGGAGCCCAGGCAGGGGGACGATGAAGAACAGGCTTTAATCAGCCTATAAATTAGAGGAAAGGACATGTTAGTTGAGTAACAATGCATATGAATGAATAATAAAAATATTTTTAATTTTTATAATTAAATCAGATCAAAGAACTGAAAGTTAGGAGAAAATTTCATTCCATATACGAGACCATATTAATATAAAATTGAATATTCACATTCATAAATTTTTATGAATGTGAAAGAAGCATTCCCATGAAGGATGTGACAGAGAGAGAAAAAAGGAATAAGACTGCGGACAGCAGGCGTGGCTGGCTGCACCGTCTACGTCGTTACGATGGCTATCCGGCAGGCCATCTATCAGATAGATGCCAGGCAGGCCAGACATTATTATTATTATTATTATTATTATTATTATGACTTTAGCCTTGCGGCTTTCACACTCCTCTCCAGAGGAACATTCACATATCCTAGATATCTATCGGTCGGGTCCTCTTTCTTCCTCGTATCATTGGCGTACATTAGGTACCTGATCTCCCCTCACTTCTTGTAGAAGTGGATTATCACAATGACTTAAGCCTTGCGGCTTTCACACTCCTCTCCAGAGGAACATTCACTTATCCTAGATATCTCAGATATCAATAGGATTAAGCTCTGCTGGAGCCTTTTCCCAGTTTTTCGGGCTCATGGTGGTGGTCCAGTAGATCATGCTTCTCGGTTTCCTGATGTCGGTCGGGTCCTCTTTCTTCCTCGTATCATTGGCGTACATTAGGTTCCTGATTTCCCCTCACTTCTTGTAGAAGTGGATTATCAGTATGACTTAAGCCTTGCGGCTTTCACACTCCTCTCCAGAGGAACATTCACTTATCCTAGATATCTCAGATATCAATAGGATTAAGCTCTGCTGGAGCCTTTTCCCAGTTTTTCGGGCTCATGGTGGTGGTCCAGTAGATCATGCTTCCAGTTTCCGGATGTCGGTCGGGTCCTGTTTCTTCCTCGCATCATTGGCGTACATTAGGTTTCTGATCTCCCCTAACTTCTTGTAGAAGTGGATTATCACTATGACTTAAACCTTAAACCTTGCGGCTTTCACACTCCTCTCCAGAGGAACATTCACTTATCCCAGATATCTCAGATATCAAAGGGATTAAGCTTTGTTGGAGCCTTTTCCTAGTTTTCAGGCTCTTGGTGGTTGTCCAGTAGTAGATCATGCTTCTCGGTTTCCTGATGTCGGTCAGGTCCTCTTTCTTCCTCGCATCATTGGCGTACATTAGGTTTCTGATCTCCCCTCACTTCTTGTAGAAGTGGATTATCACTATGACTTAAGCCTTGCGGCTTTCACACTCCTCTCCAGAGGAACATTCACTTATCCTAGATATCTCAGATATCAAAAGGATTAAGCTCTGCTGGAGCCTTTTCCCAGTTTTTCGGGCTCATGGTGGTGGTCCAGTAGATCATGCTTCCAGTTTCCTGATGTCGGTCGGGTACTGTTTCTGCCTCGCATCATTGGCGTACATTAGGTTTCTGATCTCCCCTCACTTCTTGTAGAAGTGGATTATCACTATGACTTAAGCCTTGCGGCTTTCACACTCCTCTCCAGAGGAACATTCACTTATCCTAGATATCTCAGATATCAAAAGGATTAAGCTCTGCTGGATCCTTTTCCCAGTTTTTCGGGCTCATGGTGGTGGTCCAGTAGATCATGCTTCCAGTTTCCTGATGTCGGTCGGGTCCTGTTTCTTCCTCGCATCATTGGCGTACATTAGGTTTCTGATCTCCCCTCACTTCTTGTAGAAGTGGATTATCACTATGACTTAAGCCTTGCGGCTTTCACACTCCTCTCCAGAGGAACATTCACTTATCCTAGATATCTCAGATATCAAAAGGATTAAGCTCTGTTGGTGCCCTTTCCTAGTTTTCGGGCTCATGGTGGTGGTCCAATAGAGCATACTTTTTGGTTTCCTGATGTCGGTCGGGTCCTGTTTCTTCCTCGTATCATTGGAGTACATTAGGTTTCTGATCTCCCCTAACTTCTTGTAGAAGTGGATTATCACTATGACTTAAGCCTTGCGGCTTTCACACTCCTCTCCAGAGGAACATTCACTCATCCTAGATATCTCAGATATCAAAAGGATTAAGCTCTGTTGGAGCCCTTCCCTACTTTCCGGGCGCATGGTGGTGGTCCTGTAGATCATGCTTCTCGGTTTCCTGATATCGGTCGGGTCCTGTTTCTTCCTCGTATCATTGGAGTACATTAGGTTTCTGATCTTCCCTAACTTCTTGTAGAAGTGGATTATCACTATGACTTAAGCCTTGCGGCTTTCACACTCCTCTCCAGAGGAACATTCACTTATCCTAGATATCTCAGATATCAAAAGGATTAAGCTCTGTTGGAGCCCTTTCCTAGTTTTCGGGCTCATGGTGGTGGTCCAATAGAGCATACTTCTTGGTTTCCTGATGTCGGTCGGGTCCTGTTTCTTCCTCGTATCATTGGTGTATATTAGGTTTCTGATCTCGCCTCACTTCTTGTAGAAGTGGATTATCACTATGACTTAAGCCTTACGGCTTTAACAATCCTCTCCAGAGGAACATTCACTTATCCTAGATATCGCAGATATCGAAAAGATTGAACTATGTTGGAGCCACTTTGGTGTAAAATATTGGCAACAGTATCATGCAGGCATATTCACGCTATCTATGCAGAAATATATGGAAAAGAAAGTATTAACGAGGATGAGCTCTGATTGTAGAATCTTTCATGAATATTTTTCAATTTTTGAATCTCAAAATCTATCTATCAAAATCTCCATTAAATTTTGAATATCGTATGAAATTCCTAGTAAAATTGTCAACTGACATGCATACAGGGGCGTTATTAAAGGACGAAAATGGCATTTGCCTATTTGTATTGTTTTTCCACTCCAAATCGAACAACATAGGGTGATCACAATAAATTCATTGACGTTACTTACTCAGCAGCCCATCGAAATGATAATGAAATCTCTTAACATACAGCATAAACAAAATTCGAGAATTTTTGACGGATTAACTGGATCCATCAGGATGTTACACATGCCGTGTTAGTGGATTCGTCGGTCGCTAATGAGAGCACAAGTGTTGGTCTGATCTTTTCATCGAACTTAAAAAACATCATACAAGGATCATTGACGATTCCCTGACGGGTGAAACTGTTTGCGCTAGTTCATAAATGCTAATGTTCTATTCAAAAATATATCTTAATGCTAAGATATCAAGAATTTCCGAATAGAACAGATAAACAAATTAGTTTAGTTTTCAGTGATATGATTCCGTCGGACAATGAAAGAAGGACATTTCATTGACAGCACAAAATTCAAGTATTACGATTTTTTCGTGCATATTGCTCAAAATAAGGCTAAGAAAATTGATTGCACAGAACTTTCCCAGTCATAAAAATCATTGAGGTACAACAGTGAGGTAATTTTGATATTTCAAACATTTCGAACTGTCATTCTGACAAAACTTACAGTACACCAATACACTGCTCCAAAATTTAAGTGGATATTTGAGAGAAAACTCACTTTTTGCACTTGAATCGAATTTTCAGTATTGCTGTACTCACAGGTAGTCCAAATTTCGTTGAATGTTGGTGTGGTAAGATCAGGGCCAACAATATATCGAACAATTCATGACGCCAACACTTCTTATCGGTGGTGGCTCAGTATGCGTTTGTGATTTCAATATTTCCATTAATACAACTATGGACGGAATAAGGTATCTTGATTTGATAGAATCATCTATTATTTTTGCCTTTGCGAAAGCCATCAGCAACAATTTAATGTTAATGGACGATATTGCTCGTCCACACCAGGCCACAATTATTAACGACAATGCTAAGAAATACCAATCATGACATTAACCGAATGGATTGACTCACTGCCCCTCCAGACCAATATTGTATTGAGCATGTCTGGTCTGCAATATCACAGCAATTACAGCGGCTACCTGACCCACCTCAGACAATACAACAGCTCACCAATACTAAGACGGACAGTTGGCAAAATATTTATTGAATAACTAATTGACGATGGACATATGCCGAACAGAGTAAGAGTACTGGGAAGAGTTATACTCGATATTAAAATGTAGGAAAGATACCTATATTATATAATACAAATGAATCCATTCAACTTTAGGGTTGAATATCCAAATGAATTATTTTGTACATTTGAAAAATTTTGTTATTACAATTCAATGAAGAAATTAACAAACATATATGTTCCTCTGTTTATTTATTTATTTATTTATTTAGAGAACTGTTGTTTGTGAAATTTTTTTGGAACTGGATCTTTCATACCCTTTGTCACCAAATAAAATACACACAACTTCGTCTTTATAATGGCTTCGGTCAGTACAAAACAAAGGACTAAGTTTCAATTACGAAATGCCTAAATGATATCATCGCCACGGTCCTCTAGATTGGCCCCACTAGCGATGAAGGCTTGATCACTGATTCACATTTACATCAGGATTTGAGGAATTAGAATTTGACGGCGGAAGCGCCATATGGTGCTCTGATGTATGACACAACAGATACAAAAAATGATATCATCTGAGGAACGCTGCGAATTTCACTTATTGGTACATTATTTCCAGAGTCTCATTTTTACATGTATTCCTTTCATTTTTCATATAACGTGCGCATCTCTATTATAAATGAAAAGTATTCCCATCAAGTCACCTTACATACCTAGTTAACCCAGCAAATTTTATATACAAAATTATCTGACTGAATTGAGGTATAAAAGTTTGTTGACAAAATTAGCCCACAGAAGTGACAAAGGAAAATTAGCTGAGACATAGTCTGCTAACCCCCTTTTTTATTATTCGACCTCCTATACTACTATCGTTGAATTTTCATATTTGATCATTTCATTTTAACTTATTAAATAAAGAAATGATTTGAGTTCCACCAAGAAAAAATGACAAATGTGATTGTTCAATTTTATATTGATATGGTCACGTATAAATGAAAAAAAAATAACTAACTTTTATTTCATTGATTTGATATGATTCTAAAAATAAGAAAATATTGTTATTATTCATTTAAATGCATTGGTACTTACAACTTGCTGTGAAAAAAATATCTATTCAAAATCAATACATCAATCATCAAATTCATAATTCTTTTCAAATAATACCATACGAATATAAAATCTACAAAGGCACAAATACATACTTCAATTCTTAGAATTTTTTAGGTTCATAAAATGAACTTATGAATTATATATATGAATGAATATTGAACAAATAGTTTCAATGCAGAAAGGCCTTCATTATCATGAATGCTGGACAGAAAAAATATAAGAAATTTTTAATGATTATATTCCAGCACATTTTTAATTGAAAAAGTTATGATGATCATCGTTTTAACACGAATTCAGTTGGCACTCATTGCGTGTCGAAAAAAATTAATATATTCAAAAAAGAGGAAGGAAATAAAAAAAAAGAATTTAGAAATTTTTCGAATCATTATTAATAGTTATTCGAAAATATATCGATGAGGGAAATAATTTTTTCTACTAAATGAAGAAAACACCATTGCGTTTTTACCCCCTCCCCCTCACCCATTTCAATATTTGCCCGGAATCTGATTAGTGGATTTTTCCTGACTATTGATGTTATCACGCACTGGTTCAGAAAATAATTATTTCTGACATTGTGAAGTGCCATTATGACAGGAAATTCAATTGACAACAAAAAATTATTTTATGATGCCTCAAAAATTTACAATTTCAGACATAGAGGATAAAGCAAACAAAAATAAATGTTCAGACCCTCGACTAGCAGAGTTCACTATGTATTTCAAAACGAATTAACAAATTTAAAAATCTGTCATAGTCGGAACAAAAAACCGTTCGTGAATAAATAGCCACTTTCAATCCCTTATTTGAAACTGAAATGACACTTTTGATCTCTCATGAAGAAAAAAAAAATATATTTTTTCAAATTCGCGCCGGAACTTCCTCTGTTATTTTTTGAATATCCATTTCAAATTGAATTATGTTTGAACATCTCAGTTTGTGCCGTCATTCTTTCTAAAACGCCATAGCAACCCTGGACACAGCACTTTTCGATCCTAACAACTCCGGACAAAGGGAGGCGTCACTTTAATCTATAGGTTTTTAATATACTATTTTACAGTGTGGAAAGTCAAATTCATAGAAAATCTCGAAAGACATCAAATCTGAATTTTATATTGACATTCGTCAATGTTCATCCCCCTTCGAGACGTTATCACTCAACTAACCAATTTTTTGATAGGAAAGTATACCTTGTGATATATCCAAAAAATTACAAATGATCTAGATATTTTTCACAAGTAACTGAAAAAATTATAACCGAAATTCGAAATTATATGGAATTAATAGGTACAATATTGTTGCCAAGATTTTCACTGTTAGCATTTTGAACATATACTTCGTTGGCATTCATATACTGACGTTCATACTACTGAGTATTAAAATTGAGTATTCAAAATTGGCCAAAGTTGGTAATATCTTAGATTATTCAATATTCATAATTTAATATAATATACACGGTGAGAACACTTTAGAGAGGGACTACAGGGCTATCAAGATCCGTAAGAAATACAGGGTGGCTTGAATTACAGAAAAGAAGTACACTAGTAGAATCGCTACATTGGAAAATGACTACGAACCGAAGTTTATGTAGTTATCTCCAGAAACAATTTAGTTATAAAAAAGAAAATCTTGATTTTCAGTTATTTTGAGATATCTCGGAACCCTTAGATATTTCAAAAATATTTAAACCAACACAATCATCCTCAAATGAAGCAACTTTTTTGTAATCCAAGCCACCCTGTATTTCTAACGGTTTTCGATATCTCTGAGGTGTAGTCTCCCCTCTAAATTAAATAGTTCTAACCCTTCATAAAGATAACACTCGGTATTCGATACTCAATGGTAATTCTCGGTGGTTTTTAAAGACATATTTGTTGTATTGTACGGAATTTCGATAATCAGATGGTTAAATTTTATATGTTTTGTTGCCCTCAGAAACTCAAAAAAAACAAGATTTTTAGATAGGGAATAAAGCCAACTCTCAAACGATACCACAAGCCCATACTTCGCATTTGGAAATTAGGGGTCTTTATCGTCACTTCAAGAGGGTTGGAGATAGAGATCCCATATTTTCACATTTAAGAATAATATCTGTTTATTATTCAAATTTAATGTGTTTCAGGATATTCTATAAATATGTACATACAATATCCCAAATAATGAATATCTTCATATTGAAATTTCTATGGATCCGGGGATGTTTTTTGGAAACGAAATATTTACGTCATTGATTTTCGAAACTCAGTTTTAGGTAGCCGAAAATTACACATTCTGGTGCAACAACTGTGTATTTGTTATTTATTGACAAGGAAAGCAAACCTTTACTTTACTTTACTTTACTCCGAAATAATATGATAATGGTGTCCGGAAAATTATACTATCTCCATCATTTTCATGATTGGTTTCTTTTAAATACAGGGTTTGCAAGCTATCTCTGTCCAAATTTCACAGACAATTTGTAAACAACCGAGAACTCCTATAGAGTATGGTCCCATTATCTTTCATTGTGAAGCTATTCAATATTGCAATATTTTTTGACGTTTTCAAATTTTTTCACTCAAAACAAGGCATATCTTGAAAACTTCAATACTTATCGGAAATATTTTCCATAGTGAAATGAATTTTTATGAAGATGAAAGTTTTCAAGTTATGTTATGTTTTTAGTGGAAGATGGAATCTTGCATAACTTTGAAACGGAACATAATGGGACCATACACTTTGGGGTTCTGTATAGTCCACAGTGAATTGATTACAATAACAATGGTTCTGGTTGCTTTCAATCTACCACCTATCATACATTGAATCCTTCGGTTCAAAATGTTAACCAGGTTTCTTGTTATCGATGAAAAATTTATTTTCAGATATTTCAACTCTCCTAGAGCAGTTCTGTTGCATTCAGTATATTTTCACTCTGTTTTTGACAGGAAATTTGAAAACTTTCAATGATTCATGTTCATTATTTTCCTATTCTAATCTGAATATTGAAGCTTTAACCAGCAATCTGAGTTATAAATTTCATATTATTTATATACTAAAATATTTCTTTGTACACATGACTGCTGAGTTTATGAGAGATATCATCGAGATTCACTTCCAGCTTTCAGTATTCGAAATAAGTTTTTTCACATGATAGACATCGAATAGAGTAGAGCATTACTCATTCGCTCACAAAATATCCTCATCATCTTGTATATAATATATGTATCAGACGATAATATATATATAATTCAGATGAGAACACATCGAAAACGAAAAATGTAATGCACAAACTCCATTGGACATGAATAATATTTAAAAACTTCATTTCGAAGACAGATAGCTTTGAGTAATTCTTGACAATATCTCTCATAATCTCAACCAGTTATGTATATAAAAATATGGTAGTATAAAAACAGTATGGCATTCATAATTCTGATAAGCCCACCATGAAGTCGTATCATGCTTATTTGAAGAATCAAGTGGAAAATAATGAATATAAACCATTGAAAATTTTGATATCTATGAAAAATTCATTTTTATATACATATTAATATATTGTTTTTCCAAATCATTGATTTCCGAATACAACTTTTCAATATTGACCAGATTTGAACGAATCGAATAAATTATTATAGTGAAGCCATCCAGAACAATAATATGATTTTTATGTTTGTTTTTGCTTCAACTGCAATTTTATAATTTTGAATCGAAAGACGCGTAGTGATTTATCAAACTCTATTCAGTGAAAATGAAGTATTAAGTCAGTGTACATTGTATATTTAAGTTGTGTTATCGGCAGGTGGATAAAAAAAGAATTTTCAATGATTAATGTTCATTATTTTTCTATATTGAACATTTAGGCCTCCTAACACAACATCATCGTAGATTTATTTGGGTTAGGAATGCCATACTATTTATACACTGAAATATTTTTTGTTACATGACTGTTGAGTATATGGGAGATATCATCGAAATTCACCTCTAGCTTTCAATATTCGAAATAAGTTTTTTTCATATCATAAATATCGAAGGTAGTAGAGCATCACCTATTCGCCCACAAAATATTCTCATCTTCCTGTATATAATATATGTATCAGACGATAATATATATATAATTCTGATGAGAACACATCGAGAAAGAAACATGTAATGCACAGACTAGATTGGACATGAATAATATTTACAAACTAAGTTTCGAAAAAAGAAGCTTTAAGTAATTCTTGACAATATCTCTCTAATACTCAACCAGTTATGTATACAAAAATATGGAAGTATATAGAAACAGTATGGCATTCATAATTCTGAAAAGTCAACTATGATGTCGTATTATAAAGCTCATTGAAAAAAAAGTTGAACTAAGTACACTGACCTAACACATTATTTTCACTGAATAGAGATGCATGAATCACTACCCGTTTATCGATATAACAATATAAAATTTGAGCTGAACAAAAACAAACATAAAAATTATATAATTATTCCGTAAGGCTTCATTGTAATCTTTTATCAGATATCAATCAACTCTAGTTAATATGGGAAACTTGTATTCAAGATTCAATGAATTGGAAAGGCAATATTAAATTATATTTGAAAATAGATTTTTCATCGGAAACAAGCAACCTTAAGATCATTTTAAATCCTAGAATTAAATTTCTGATAGGCGGTAAATCGAAAGCAATTAGAACAATATTGTTATTATAATCGATTCACAGTTGACCACACAAATTTGGCCAGGAATAACTTGAAAACCCAGTATATAAACGAGATACAACATTGAAACGATTAAAAAAGTACAATTTTCAGGACTCCATTATCATACCATTTTGGAGTGAACGGTTTTGAAAAAAAGCACAGTTTTAGCAATGAAAACGTGCCATTTTCGGCTACATAATAAATCAAGGACTGAAATATTTTGTTTTCAAAAAAATCCCCGCATCCATAGAAATTTTAATATGAAGATAGGTCGTGCATGTAGTACGAGTAGGCAGTATGAAAAAACCAAATGGAATAAATTCATTATTTGGGTTATTGTATGTAAATATTAATAGAATATCCTGAAACACGTTAAATTTGAATTATACATTGATATTCTCAAATGTGAAAATATGGGACCTCTATCTTCAACCCAAGTGACGATTAAGACCCCTAATTTCCAAATGCGAATTATGGGCTTGTGATATCGTTTGAGAGGTAGCTTTATTCTCTATCCGAAAATCTTGTCCTTTTTATGTTTCTGGTAACAAAACATATAAAATTTAACCATCTGATTATCGAAATTCCGTAAAATACAATCAATATGTAATACCAGCGATTATTACAAACTATTGAGTATCTTATACTAAGTGTTACATGTATACATCAGGGTTAGAACTATTTAGGGGAGACTACACTACAGAGATATCGAAAACCGTTAGAAATACAGGGTGACTTGGATTACAAAAAAAGTTGCTTCATTTCAGGATGAGTGTATTGGTTTAAATATTTCTGAAATACCTCTGAGGGTTCCCGAGATATCTCAAAAAAACTGAAAATCAAGATAATCTTTTATTTATAACTAATTTGTTTTTGGAGATAACTACATAAACTTCGGTTTGTAGTTGTTATTACCCAATATAGCGATTCTTGTATAGTGTACTACTGTTCTGTAATTCAAGCCACCCTGTATTTCTAACGGTTTTCGATATTTCTGTAGTCCCTCTCTAAATAGTTCTCACCGTATATATTATATTAAATTATGAGTATTGCATAATCGAAGATATTACCTACTTAACCCAATTTTGAATATTCATTTTAAATACTCAGTAGTATGAATGTCAGTCAGTATATGAATGTCAACGAAGAATATGTTGAAAATGCCCACCTTGAAAATATTCGCAACAATATTTTACATATTAATAATATATGGGAGCGAAATTCGGTTACCCTTTTTCAGTAACTGTTGAAAAATGTCTGGATATTTTGAATTTTTTTGGATATATCACAAGGTATACTTTCCTCCAAAAAAAATGGGAATAAGTAATACCTACTCAAAGGGGAATGAACGTTGACGAATGTAAATATAAAATTCAGATTTGATGTCTTTCGAGATTTTCTATGAATTTGGATTTTCACACTGTAACATAGTATATTATAAACGGGATTAAAGTGATACCTTCCTTTGTCGGGAGTTGTTAGGATCGAAAAGTGCTGTGTCAATCGTTGCTATGGCCTTTGAGAAAGAATGACGGTACAAACTCAGTTGTTTAAACATAATCCAATTTGAGATGGACATTCCAAAAATAACAGAAGAAAATTAGGCTCAAATTTGAAAAAAAAATATGTGTTCTTTTTTCATGAGAGATCAAAAGTGCCATTTAAGTCTCAAATAAGGAATTAAAAGTGACTATTCATTCATGAACGATTTTTGTTCCCACTATAACAAATGAATTTTTGAAGGTTGAAATATTAGACTTTGCGAGACGAGGGCCTGAAAATTTATAATATTGTTTGCTTTTTCCTTCATGTCTGGAATTGTGCATTTTTGAGACATCATTGAATAATTTTTTGTATACTTCATTCAAATTTATTTTAGCAGTCGGTTGGCCATGAAATAATTTTCTCAAGTTTTTGTAACTAGAACGAAGTTAGGTTGGCACTCATGAAATGTCGTTAATGTCATGACGCCGTTGCCACAACTAATATCAATTTTTATTACGAAAATGCCGAAAGTGATTGAAAAAAGAGACAGGGTTTCAGGAAGTGCTATTTAGAATTCAGTTCCGCTCATTCAAATAGTTATACCCTGATATTCTTAAATCCACAATACGTCAGACGGTAGCGAACATATTCAATGTAAGAGAATCATCTGAATCTAAACGACTTATATTTCAGCTGAATATTTCCACAATCAGAAAGATATTGTGAATGAAGAGGATGATAAAGAATTTCCTTCTATTGGGAGACCCAAAAAAGTGGTGGCATTTGGGAATTTTATGTTTGAGTTAATTAATGCGAAAAGTTTACTACAGGATTTTCGATAAATGTCATCGGAGAATAAGTTCCCTAAAATGGATTTTTCTGTTTTTCATTTGACTAGTCCTATACAATGTAAATGTCTTAAGGTACTAATAAATACCTAATTATTATAATTACATCAATGTATTAAGATGAATAGCCACCAATACGCGCAAGTTGCCCTGTTACTGTTTATTCATGTGAAATTTTTGTTCAACTTAACTTGAAACTTCCTTCAACTCCTTTTACTTATATTGATGCAAGATGATTTTTGTTGAAGTTTTTAATATTCTTGTAATTATCTGTTAATTCCTCCGGGAGATACCCATTGCCAACCACTGCATCATATGCTTCGGGTTAATATTTTTGAAATCTACAAATGATGTAAGCCAAAGAAGATAACGAACATTAACTCTCCTCAAGCTAGTGCATATTGTGATATTATACTGATCTCTTGTATTTTCCATGCAAATAACTGGATTTGGTATGCCTTCAATCAGTTTGTATAAACTTCAATTATGTTCGTCACATATTTTCCGAAGAGATTCGACATTGTGATAAAATACGTAATAACAGAAACTTTTACGTAGAACGGGAAACATAGCGTTGATTTAAAACCCAAAAATGTTTTGACAAGCTTCATAACCCCACATTTTCGTACTATACAGAGTGAAATGTGTCAAATTTCCATGGCCAACCGACTGCTAAAATAAAGTTGAATGAAGTATAGTCAATCGAATTCCCTGTCATCATGGCACTTTACAAAGTTAGAAATAGTTATTTGCTGAACCAGGGCGTGATACCATCAATAGTCAGGAAAAAAACAGAAAAATCAGATTTAGTGCGAAAACTGAAAGGAGTGCGGGGGAAAGTGTAAAAACGCTAATGCATTTCATTACATTCAGTAGAAAAAATTATTTCCCTCAACGATACATTTTCAAATAACTATCATTGATGAGACGAAAAATTTTAAATTTTTTCTTGATTTACCTGCATATTATTTTGGGTAAATTTTTTGTTTTCAGCTCATAAAAAAAGAGCCAACTGAATTCATGTTAAAACGATGACTATCATGGATATTTTCAACTGAAAATGTGCTGAAATATAATCATTAAGAATTTTGAATGTCTGTTCTGTCCAGCGTTCATAATGATGAAGGCCTTCTTGCATTAAAACCACTTGTTCCAATATTCATTCATAGATAATAATACATTAGTTCATTTTATGAACCCAGAAAATTCTAAGAATTGAAGTATTGTTTCGTTTGAAGATTTTATATTCATATGGTATTATTCGAAAGGAAATATAAATTATAATACCGGGTGTCCCAGAGCTTTTAGGCCAGCAAATATCTCAGTTACCTGCGGAAAAAAAAAATTGAAAAAAATACTTGTCGTAGGAGACCATACGCTCTTTCATGCAGCATAGCAAAATCCACCCCCTGACAAACAACCCCCGAGAAACCACCCCTAACTTTTGTTTTTCAAATGACACCCCCATGTTTGTTGTGCTTCAACTTACAGTTTTTTTCATTTCTCATTCAATGATGTATCATGGTAGCTAGAATTGCATGCAGAATTATGGAAAATAAAAATACAAATGAAATACGAATTTATACGCTCAGCTGTATTGTTACTGCAACATTATACTAAAGATACCGATACCGTAGGAATAAAACAAAGCACAAAAAGTTCTAACATTTTATTGACTCTTTTTTTTCAACATCCACTTTTTCTTGTCTCTACAATGTGGACTAATTCGATCAGTCCAATTAACAGTACCCACTAACGAATTCAATTTTATCGAGTGACTATCTTTACAACTACATATTATGCTATATCATTGATTGAGAATTAAAAAGAGCTGTCAGTTGAAGCCAAACAAACATGGGGGTGCCATTTGAAAAACAAAAGTTAGGGGTTGTTTCTCAGGGGTTGTTTGTCAGAGGGTGGATTTTGCTATGCTGCATGAAAGAGCGTATGGTCTCCTACGACAAGTATTTTTTTCAATTTTTTTTTTCCGCAGGTAACTGAGATATCTGCTGGCCTAAAAGCTCTGGGACACCCGGTAGATGATTGATGTATCAATTTTAAAGAGATTTTTTTCACAGAAACATGTGCAAAATCGCGTATCTATAAAACAGTCAAAGACCCATGATGACTTATGCAGCCGAAACCAGAACGGAAACATCAATAACAAGAAGAATTTTCGAAACAGCAGAGATGTAGGTAGTGCGCAGGATGACAGGCAAAACGCTGATAGACGGGGAAAGAAACGAGAACATCAGGAGAATGTGTGGGTGATGGTGAAAATAACAAGGGACAAATCACCATCAGGTCGCCGAAGCATTGGACCTAGAAAACGATGGACAGACAATCTTTCTGCGATTGGAGCCCAGGCAGGGGGACGATGAAGAACAGGCTTTATCAGCCTATACATTAGAGGGAAGAACATGTTAGTTGAGTAACAATGCATATGAATGAATAATAAAAATATTTTTAATTTTTATAATTAAATCAGATCAAAGAACTGAAAGTTAGGAAAAAATTTCATTCCATATAGGAGACCATATTGATATAACATTGAGCATTCACATTCATAAATTTTTATGAATGTGAAAGAAGCACTCCCATAAAGGATGTGAAAGAGAGAGGAAAAAGGAATAGGACTGCGGACAGCAGGCGCGGCTGGCTGCACCGTCTACGTCGTTACGATGGCTACCCGACAGACCATCTACCGGATAGTTGCCAGGCAGGCCAGACATTATTATTATGATTATTATGACTTAAGCCTTGCGGCTTTCACACTCCTCTCCAGAGGAACATTCACTTATCCAAGATATCTCAGATATCAAAAGGATTAAGCTCTGTTGGAGCCCTCTACCAGTTTTCGGGCTCATGGTGGTGGTCTAGTAGATCATGCTTCTCGGTTTCCTGATGTCGGTCGGGTCCTGTTTCTTCCTCGTATCATTGGCGTACATTAGATTTCTGATCTCCCCTCACTTCTCGTAGAAGTGGATTATCAGTATGACTTAAGCCTTGCGCTTTCACACTCCTCTTCAGAGGAACATTAACTTATCCAAGATATCTCAGATATCAAAAGGATTAAGCTCTATTGGAGCCCTTTTAGTTTTCGGGCTCATGGTGGTGGTGTACTAGAGCATGCTTCTCGGTTTCCTGATGTCCGTCGGGTCCTGTTTCTTCCTCGCATCATTGGCGTGCATTAGATTTCTGATCTCCCCTCACTTCTTGTAGAAGTGGATTATCAGTATGACTTTAGCCTTGCGGCTTTCACACTATTCTCCAGAAGAACATTCACTTATCCTAGACATCTCAGATATCAAAAGGATTAAGCTCTGTTGGAGCCCTTTACTAGTTTTCGGGCTCATGGTGGTGGTCCAGTAGATCATACTTCTCGGTTTCCTGATGTCGGTCGGGTCCTGTTTCTTCCTCGTATCATTGGCGTACATAAGGTTTCTGATCTCCCCTCACTTCTTGTAGAAGTGGATTATCACTATGACTTAAGCCTTGCGGCTTTCACACTCCTCTCCAGAGGAACATTCACTTATCCAAGATATCTCAGATATCAAAAGGATTAAGCTCTGTTGGAGCCCTTTCCCAGTTTTCGGGCTCATGGTGGTGGTCCAGTAGATCATGCTTCTCGGTTTCCTGATGTCGGTCGGGTCCTGTTTCTTCCTCGTCTTATTGGCGTACATTAGATTTCTGATCTTCCCTCACTTCTCGTAGAAGTGGATTATCACTATGACTTAAGACTTGCGGCTTTCACACTCCTCTCCAGAGGAACATTCACTTATCCAAGATATCTCAGATATCAAAAGGATTAAGCTCTGTTGGAGCCCTTTACCAGTTTTCGGGCTCATAGTGGTGGTCCAGTAGATCATGCTTCTCGGTTTCCTGATGTCGGTCGGGTCCTGTTTCTTCCTCGTCTTATTGGCGTACATTAGATTTCTGATCTCCCCTCACTTCTCGTAGAAGTGGATTATCACTATGACTTAAGACTTGCGGCTTTCACACTCCTCTCCAGAGGAACATTCACTTATCCTAGATATCTCAGATATCAAAAGGATTAAGCTTTGTTGGAGCCCTTTACCAGTTTTCGGGCTCATGGTGGTGGTCCAATAGATCATGCTTCTCGGTTTCCTGATGTCGGTCGGGTCCTGTTTCTTCCTCGTATCATTGGCGTACATTAGGTTCCTGATCTCCCCTCACTTCTTGTAGAACTGGATTATCAGTATGACTTTAGTCTTGCGGCTTTCACACTCCTCTCCAGAGGAACATTCACTTATCCTAGATATCTCAGATATCAAAAGGATTAAGCTCTGTTGGAGCCCTTTCTCCTAGTTTTCAGGCTCATGGTGGTGGTCCAGTAGATCATGCTTCTCGGTTTCCTGATGTCGGTCGGGTCCTGTTTCTTCCTCGTATCATTGGCGTACATTAGATTTCTGATCTCCCCTCACTTCTTGTAGAAGTGGATTATCAGTATGACTTAACCCTTAATTTGATTCCGTATCCTATGAGATACGCAATATTCACGCAAGTATTATTCTGTGTAGAGGGCTGCATCAGGTTGCATAATGAAGTATATTATATACATATATAGACCTCATTTAATTCAAACCCACAACTATTTCCGCCATGCATGTTTGTTGAAAATACAGTGTCATTAGTTAGTAATGTTGGTTTTTTTATAAATGCTCTTGACAAATTAAGGGTTAAGCCTTGCGCTTTCACACTCCTCTTCAGAGGAACTTTCACTTATCCAAGATTTCTCAGATATCAAAACGATTAAGCTTGTTGGGGCCCTTTTCCAGGTTTCGATCTCATGGTGGTGGTCGAGTAGATCCTGCTTCTCGGTTTCCTGATGTCGGTCGGGTCCTGTTTCTTCCTCGTATCATTGGCGTACATTAGATTTCTGATCTCCCCCCACTTCTCGTAGAAGTGGATTATCACTATGACTTAAGCCTTGCGGCTTTCACACTCCTCTCCAGAGGAACATTCACTTATCCAAGATATCTCAGATATCAAAAGGATAAAGCTCTGTTGGAGCCCTTTCCCAGTTTTCGGGCTCATGGTGGTGGTCCAGTAGATCATGCTTCTGGGTTTCCTGATGTCGGTCGGATCCTGTTTCTTCCTCGTATCATTGGCGTACATTAGGTTCCTGATCTCCCCTCACTTCTTCTAGAAGTGGATTATCAATATGACTTCAGACTTGCGGCTTTCACACTCCTCTCCAGAGGAACATTCACTTATCCTAGATATCTCAGATATCAAATGGATTAAGCTCTGTTGGAGCCCTTTCCCAGTTTTTGGGCTCATGGTGGTGGTCCAGTAGATCATGCTTCTCGGTTTCCTGATGTCGGTCGGGTCCTGTTTCTTCCTCGTCTCATTGGCGTACATTAGGTTCCTGATCTCCCCTCACTTCTGGTAGAAGTGGATTATCAGTATGACTTAAGCCTTGCGCTTTCACACTCCTCTTCAGAGGAACATTCACTTATCCAAGATATCTCAGATATCAAAAGGATAAAGCTCTGTTGGAGCCCTTTTCCAGTTTTCGGGCTCATGATAGTGGTCCAGTAGATCATGCTTCTCGGTTTCCTGATGTCGGTCGGGTCCTGTTTATTCCTCGTATCATTGGCGTACATTAGATTTCTGATCTCCCCTCACTTCTCGTAGAAGTAGATTATCATTATGACATAAGCCTTGCGGCTTTCACACTCCTCTCCAGAGGAACATTCACTTATCCTAGATATCTCATATATCAAAAGGATTAAGCTCTTTTGGAGCCCTTTCCCAGTTTTCGGGCTCATGGTGGTGGTCCATTAGATCATGCTTCTCGGTTTCCTGATGTCGGTCGGGTCCTGTTTCTTCCTCGTCTCATTGGCGTACATTAGGTTCCTGATCTCTCCTCACTTCTTGTAGAAGTGGATTATCAGTATGACTTAAGCCTTGCGCTTTCACACTCCTCTTCAGAGGAACTTTCACTTATCCAAGATATCTCAGATATCAAAACGATTAAGCTCTGTTGGAGCCCTTTTCCAGGTTTCGGGCTCATGGTGGTGGTCTAGTAGATCATGCTTCTCGGTTTCCTGATGTCGGTCGGGTCCTGTTTCTTCCTCGTATCATTGGCGTACATTAGATTTCTGATCTCCCCTCACTTCTCGTAGAAGTGGATTATCACTATGACTTAAGCCTTGCGGCTTTCACACTCCTCTCTAGAGGAACATTCACTTATCCTAGATATCTCAGATATCAATAGGATTAAGCTCTGTTGGAGCCCTTTCCCAGTTTTCGGGCTCATGGTGGTGGTCCAGTAGATCATGCTTCTCGGTTTCCTGATGTCGGTCGGTTCCTGTTTCTTCCTCGTATCATTGGCGTTCATTAGAGGTTCCTGATCTCCCCTCACTTCTTGTAGAAGTGGATTATCACTATGACTTAAGCCTTGCGGCTTTCACACTCTTCTCCAGATTAACATTCACTTATCTTAGATATCTCAGATATCGAAAAGATTGAACTATGTTGGAGCCACTTTGGTGTAAAATATTGGCAACAGTATCATGCAGGCATATTCACGCTATCTATGCAGAAATATATGGAAAAGAAAGTAGTAACGAGGATGAGCTCTTATTGTAGATTCTTTCATGAATATTTTTCAATTTTTGAATCTCAAAATCTATCTATCAAAATCTCCATTAAATTCTGAATATCGTATGGAATTCCTAGTAAAAGTGTCAACTGACATGCATACAGGGGCATTATTAAATGACGAAAATGGCATTTGCCTATTTGTATTGTTTTTCCACTCCAAATCGAACAACATAGAGTGATCACAATAAACTCCTTGACGTTACCCAGCATCCCATCGAAATGATAATGAAATCTCTTAACATAAAACATAAACAAAATTCGAGAATTTTTGACGGATTAACTGGATCAATCAGGATGTTACATGCACATGCCGTGTTAGTGGTTTCGTCGGTCGCTAATGAAAGCACAAGTGTTGGTCGGATCTTTTCATCGAAATTAAAAAACATCATACAGGGATCATTGACGATTCCCTGACGGGTGGAACTGTTTGCGCTAGTTCATTAATGCTAATGTTCTATTCAAAAATATATCTTAATGCTAAGATATCAAGAATTTTCGAATAGAACAGATAAACAAATCAGTTTAGTTTTCAGTGATATGATTCCGTCTGGCAATGAAAGAAGGGCATTTCATTGACAGCACAAAGTTCAAGTAGTACGATTTTTCCATGCATATTGCTCAAAATAAGGCCCTTCAATTCTCACTTTGAACAGCTTGAAGTAGACAGCGCATTGAGAAAAAAACTAAGAAAATAAATTGCACAGAACTTTTCCAGTCATAAAAATCATTGAGGTACAACAGTGAGGTAATTTTGATATTTCAAACATTTCGAACTGTCATTCTGACATAACTTATGAGACCAATAGGGTACTCTAACGATTCGTCAAAATCAGCTGATTGTTCGTTACCGTGGGGCACATAAAGCTTTTTATTATAACTGTAAAGAGGCATTTCTGAGAAAGTTATAGTCTTATTACTCTAATCTAACGTCGGTAAGAATATTTTTTCCAAAAACATGCACAAAACACAATACTCGACCAAAACAGCACGCGAATCAATGGAGGGAAATGCTTTTGTGCCCCACGACAGCGAACGCTTAGCTGATTTTGACAAATCGTTAGAATTCCCTATACACTGCTTAAAAATTGAAGTAGATATTGGAGAGAAAACTCACATTTGCACTTGAATCGAATTTTCAGTATTGCTGTACATACAGGCAGTCTAGATTACGATGAATGTTCGAGTGGCAAGATCGGGGCCAACATTATATTGAACATTCATGACGCCAACAATTCTTTTCGGTGGTGGCTCAGTTTGCGTTTGTGATTTTAATATTACCATTAAAACAACTATGAACGGGGGGGATTTGATAGAATAATCTATTATTGTTGCCTTTGCTGCAGCCATCGGCAACAATTTAATGTTAATGGACGACTCGTCCACATCAGGCCACAATTGTTAACGACTGCTTCGAACTACCAATCATGTCATTAACGAAAGGGATTGACTCACTGCCCCTCCAGACCAATATTGTATTGAGCATGTCTGGTCTGCAATGTCACAACAATTACAGCGGCTACCTGACCCACCTCAGACAATACAACAGCTCCCCAATACTAAGACGGACAGTTGGCAAAATATTTATTGAATAACTAATTGACGATGGACACAATGCCGAATAGAGTGAAAGCAGTGCGAAGAGTTATACTGGATATTGAAATGTATAAAAGATACCTATATTATGTAATACAAATGAATCCATTCAACTTAAGGGTTGAATATCCAAAAAAATTATCATGTAGGTAAATTTGAAAAATTTTGTTATTACAATTCAATAAAGAAATAAACAAAAATGTATGCTCCTTTGTTGTTTTTGAAATTTTTTTGGAAATGGCTCTTTCATCCCCCTCGTCTTCTAATATAATACACACATTTTTCTTTTTATAATGACTTCGATCAGTACAAAACAAAGGACTATGTTTCAATTACGAAATGCCTAAATGATATCATCTCCACGGTCCTCTGGATTGGCCCCATAAGCGATGAAGGCTTGATCACTGATTTAAATTTACATAAGAATTTGAGGAACTAGAATCTGATGGCTAAAGCGCTATATGGGGCTTTGATGTGTGACACAACAGATACAAAACATTATATGAGCTGGGGAACGCTGTGCGTTTCACTTATTGGTACAGTATTTCCAGAATCTGATATTTACATGTATTCCTTTCATTTTTCATATAACGTGCGCATCTCTATTATAAATGAAAAGTAATCGCATCAAGTCACCTTATATACCTAGTTTAACCCTCCAAAAGCAAGTGTTAATTTTTATTTTATATACAAAATTATCAGACTGAATTGAGGTATAGGAGTTTGTAGACAAAATGAGCCCACGGAAATGACAAAGGAAAATTAGCTGAGACATAGTCTGCTAACTCCTTTTTTTTTATTCGACCTCCTATACTACTATCGAAAAATTCACAAACTTTTATTTCTTTGATTGGATATGATTCATTTATATACATTGGTACTTACAACTTGCTGTGAAAAAAATATTTATTCAAAATTAATACATCAATCATCAAATTCATAATTCCTTTCAAATAATACCATAAGAATATAAAATCTTCAAACTCACAAATAAAAAACACTAAAATTCTTAAAAATTTTTAGGTTCAGAAAATGAACTAATAAATTTTACATAGGAATGAATATTGAACAAGTGGTTTCAATGCAGAAAGGCCTTCATCATCATGAATGCTGGACAGAAGAAACAAGAAATTTTTAATGATTATATACCTACGAAGGCGTAGAAGGGCCACATAAAATTTTAAAAATATTTTTCCTTAAATTACGACTTTGAAGTCGGAATTTAGTTAAATTCCGAGTTCAAAGTCGGAATTTAACAAAATTCCGAGTTCAAAGTCGGAATTTAACTAAATTCCGACTTCAAAGTCGGAATTTAACAAAATTCCGAGTTCAAAGTCGGAATTTAGTAAAATTCCGACTTTGAAGTCGGAATTTTATTTACTTCGAAACTGATACAGGCTAGATGCACAGGGTGTTGTTCTACGACGACATAGATTATTTGAGGGGGGGCCTGGGAGCTCGATGTTATTTTATGGTTACTATTTCAGTACTGGGGTGGGGGGAGGTTGTGCCCAACCTTACCTCTACCTGTCTACGACCATAATTTCATAATTATTCAAAAACATGGACCTAATGACAATTTTCTCCAATAAAATACATCAAGTTCAATATTTATTAAAGAACAACGCGTGTTTATTTTGTGATATCTGAATCCTCTCGTGAATATCTCAGCATATTTGGAAATGAACCAATTCATCATAGAGCTGCCTATATGAGGTTTTCTCACCGTTGTAATGACCTCTTCATGTAAGGAACATCAAAGCACACCGGGTGTACCTCGCGGTGTACTGATTTCTTGTCCATTGAGCCTCACGAGTACATATGAGAAGGAAATTTATTCATAAAATATCCGGAATATACCTAAAAACCAGTTATGTCTAGAAAAATTTTCATGTCATGTCATGTCATGTCTGTAAAAGGTTGTCATATCATTTTTATGACCTCTCATAGAAGAATACTCAAATAATAATGTACACCCTGTGTACATAATTATTCATTCATCATAAATTGTGGAACACCTTGTTATATGAATTTGACTATTTGTAGAAACGCAAACTGTAATTCAGGAACAAATCTACGTCATCGTAGAACACCCTGTAGAAGTTCGGAAGTGAATAAAATTCCGAGTTTGAAGTCGGAATTTAGTAAATTCCGACTTTGAACTCGGAATTTAACAAAATTCCGACTTTGAACTCGGAATTTAGTTAAATTCCGACTTTGAACTCGGAATTTAACAAAATTCCGACTTTGAACTCGGAATTTAACTAAATTCCGACTTCAAAGTCGGAATTTAAGGAAAAATATTTTTAAAATATTATGTGGCCCTTCTACGCCTTCGTATATACCAGCACATTTTTAATTGAAAAAAATTTATGATGATCATCGTTTTAACATGAATTCACTCGGCACTCATTGTGAGTCGAAAAAAATTAATATGTCCAAAAAAGAGGAAGGAAATCAAAAAAAAGAATTTAGAAATTTTTCGAATCAGTACTAAGCCATATTTTGGCGATTAAGCGTCTTAATCGATGTCTTAAAGCGTCTTTAAGCGTAACGTCATTAATTTTGTTGTCGCAAAAATAGAATATCGCTAATGGTTGAGTCATCTGTCGTTGTCATTAGACAGCGAATCGAATTGTGAATTTTTCAATTTCTGTTCTTTGGCTATTATTTGAAAAATATTTATTTATTCTAAATGATAATGCAGAAACTGCATTATTGGCAATAAAAGCACTCTTCCCTAGTAGGAATTCAAATCAAATTCGATATAAACAACATATTCTCCCTTCTTCTTTATATAACCTCTTTCCGCTTAAGAAGACACAGGCCAGAGATAAGATGACTCTATGACACAGGCGCTCTCCACAGACCGCCAGGTTCCGCTTAAAGCGTCTTAAAGACTGACGTCATGACTTATTCGCTCGAATAGCACCGCTTAAAGACGCTTCACGCGTCTTAATCGCGAAAATATGGCTCTAATAGTTATTCGAAAATATATCGATGAGGGAAATAATTTTTTCTACTAAATGTAGAAAACGCCATTGCGTTTTTACCCCCTCCCCCGCACTCATTTCAATATTTGCCCGGAATCTGATTAGTGGATTTTTCCTGACTATTGATGTTATCCCGCACTGGTTCAGAAAATAATTATTTCTGACTTTGTGAAGTGCCATTATGACAGGAAATTCAATTGACAACAAAAAATTATTTTATGATGCCTCAAAAATTTACAATTTCAGACATAGAGGATAAAGCAAACGAAAATAAATGTTCAGGCCCTCGACTAGCAAAGTTCACTATGTATTTCAAAACGAATTAACAAATTTAAAAATCAGTCATAGTCGGAACAAAAAACCGTTCGTGAATAAATAGCCACTTTCAATCCCTTATTTGAAACTGAAATGACACTTTTGATCTCTCATGAAGAAAAAATATATACTTTTTCAAATTCGCGCCTGAACTTCCTCTGTTATTTTTTGAATATCCATTTCAAATTGAAACATTTGAACATCTCAGTTTGTGCCGTCATTCTTTCTAAAACGCCATAGCAACCCTTGACACAGCACTTTTCGATCCTAACAACTCCCGATACAGGGAGGAATTGAAAGTGTCACTTTCATCCCTAGGTTTTTAATATACTATTTTACAGTGTGGAAAGTCAAATTCATAGAAAATCTCGAAAGACATCAAATCTGAATTTTATATTGACATTCGTCAACGTTCATCCCCCTTTGAGACGTTATCACTCAACTAACCAATTTTTTGATAGGAAAGTATACCTTGTGATATATCCAAAAAAATACAAATGATCTAGACATTTTTCAGAAGTTACTGAAAAAATTATATCCGAAATTCGAAACTATATGGAATTAATACGTACAATATTGTTGCCAAGATTTTCACTGTTAGCATTTTGAACAGTCGTTGGCATTCATATACTGACATTCATACTACTGAGTATTAAAATTGAATATTCAAAATTGGCCAAAGTTGGTAATATCTTAGATTATTCAATATTCATAATTTAATATAATATACACGGTGAGAACACTTTCGAGAGGGACTACAGGGATATCAAAAACCGTAAGAAATACAGGGTGGCTTGAATTACAGAAAAGTAGTACACTAGTAGAATCGCTACATTGGAAAATGAGTACGAACCGAAGTTTATGTAGTTATCTCCAGAAACAATTTAGTTATAAAAAAGATAATCTTGATTTTCAGTTATTTTGAGATATCTCGGAACACAAATATTTAAACCAACACAATCATCCATAAATGAAGCAACTTTTTTGTAATCCAAGCCACCCTGTATTTCTAACGGTTTTCGATATCTCAGTAGTATAGTATCCGCTCTAAATTAAATAGTTCTAACCCTTCATAAAGATAACACTCGGTATTCGATACTCAATGGTAATTCTCGGTGGTTTTTAAAGACATATTGGTTGTATTGTACGGAATTTCGATAATCAGATGGTTAAATTTTATATGTTTTGTTGCCATCAGAAACTCAAAAAAAAAACAAGATTTTTAGATAGAGAATAAAGCTACCTCTCAAACGATACCACAAGCCCATACTTCGCATTTGGAAATTAGGGGTCTTTATCGTCACTACAAGAGGGTTGGAGATAGAGATCCCATATTTTCACATTTAAGAATAATATCTGTTTATTATTCAAATTTGAAGTGTTTCAGGATATTCTATAAATATGTACATACAATATCCCAAATAATGAATATCTTCATATTGAAATTTCCATGGATGCGGGGATGTTTTTTGGTAGCCGAAAATTACACATTCTGGTGCAACAACTGTGTATTTGTTATTTATTGACAAGGAAAGCTAACCTTTACTTTACTTTACTCCGAAATAATATGATAATGGTGTCCGGAAAATTATACTATCTCCATCATCTTCATGATTGGTTTCTTTTAAATACATCTCTGTCCAAATTTCACAGACAATTTGTAAACAACCGAGAACTCCTATAGAGTATGGTCCCATTATCTCTCATTGTGAAGCTATTCAATATTGCAATATTTTTTGACGTTTTCAAATTTTTTCACTCAAAACAAGGCATATCTTGAAAACTTCAATACTTATCGGAAATATTTTCCATAGTGAAATGAATTTTTATGAAGATGAAAGTTTTCAAGTTATGTTATGTTTTTAGTGGAAGATGGAATCTTGCATAACTTTGAAACGGAACATAATGGGATCATACACTTTGGGGTTCTGTATAGTTCACAGTGAATTGATTACAATAACAATGATTGCTTTCAATCTACCATCTATCATACATTGAATCCTTCGGTTCAAAATGTTAACCAGGTTTCTTGTTATCGATGAAAAATTTATTTTCAGATATTTCAACTCTCCTAGAGCAGTTCTGTTGCATTCAGTATATTTTCACTCTGTTTTTGACAGGAAATTTGAAAACTTTCAATGATTCATGTTCATTATTTCCCTATTCTTATCTGAATATTGAAGCTTTAACCAGCAATCTGAGTTATAAATTTCATATTATTTATATACTAAAATATTTCTTTGTTCACATGACTGCTGAGTTTATGAGAGATATCATCGAGATTCACTTCCAGCTTTCAGTATTCGAAATAAGTTTTTTCACATGATAGACATCGAACAGAGTAGAGCATTACTCATTCGCTCACGAAATATCCTCATCATCCTGTATATAATATATGTATCAGACGATAATATATATATAATTCAGATGAGAACACATCGAAAACGGAAAATGTAATGCACAAACTCCATCGGACATGAATAATATTTAAAAACTTCATTTCGAAGACAGATAGCTTTGAGTAATTCTTGACAATATCTCTCATAATCTCAACCGGTTATGTATATAAAAATATGGTAGTATAAAAACAGTATGGCATCCATAATTCTGATAAGCCCACCATGATGTCGTATCACGCTTATTTGAAAAATCAAGAGGAAAATAATGAATATAAACCATTAAAAATTTTGATATCTATGAAAAATTCATTTTTATATACATATTTATATATTGTTTTTCCAAATCATTGATTTCCGAATACAACTTTTCAATATTAACCAGATTTGAACGAATCAGATAAATGATTATAGTGAAGCCATACGTAACAATAATATGATTTTTATGTTTGTTTTTGCTCCAACTGCAATTTTATATTTTTGAATCGAAAGACGCATAGTGATTTATCAAACTCTATTCAGTGAAAATAAAGTATTAAGTCAGTGTACATTGTATATTTAAGTTGTGTTATCGGCAGGTGAATCAAAAAAGAATTTTCAATGATTAATGTTCATTATTTTTCTATTTTTTATTGAACATTTAGGCCTCCTAATACAACATCATCGTAGATTCATTTGAATCAGGAATGCCATACTATTTATACACTGAAATATTTTTTATTACATGACTGTTGAGTATATGAGAGATATCATCGAAATTCACCTCTAGCTTTCAATATTCGAAATAAGTTTTTTTCATATCATAAATATCGAAGGTAGTAGAGCATCACCTATTCGCCCACAAAATATTCTCATCATCCTGTATATAATATATGTATCAGACGATAATATATATATAATTCAGATGAGAACACATCGAAAACGAAAAATGTTATGCACAAACTAGCTTGGACATGAATAATATTTACAAACTAAGTTTCGAAAAAAGATAGCTTTAAGTAATTCTTGACAATATTTCTCTAATACTCAACCAGTTATGTATACACAAATATGGTAGTATATTGAAACAGTATGGCATCCATAATTCTGAAGGGTCAACAATGATGTATTGTAAAGCTAATTGAAAAAGAAATTGAGAGCAGAATAACAAATAATATAAATCATTGAAAATTTTATTATTTAATTAGCTCTTTCCAGGATATACTTGCTTCGAGAGAGTTAAGTTGAACTATGTACACGGACCTAACACTAACACATGATTTTCAGTGAGTAGAGAGATGCATGAATCACTACACCGGTTTATCGATTAAACGATATAAAATTACAGCTGAACAAAAACAAACATAAAAATCATATAATTATTGCGTATGGCTTCATTTTAATCTTTCATCAGATATCAATCAACTCTAGTTGATATCGGAAACTTGTATTCAGGATTCAATGAATTGGAAAGGCAATATTAAATTTTGTTTGAAAATAGATATTTCATCGATAACAAGAAAAATCATTTGAAATCCTGAATTAAATTTCTGATAGGCGGTCAATCGAAAGCAATTAGAACAATATTAGGTATTATTGTAATCAAGTCACAGTTGACCACACAGAATAATGTTCCCATTATTTTCCATAGTAAAGTTATGGAAGATTTTTGTTACAAATTGCATGTAGAATAATTCTGTGAAAGTTGGCCAGGAATAACTTGAAAACCCAGTGTATAAACGAGATACAACATTGAAATGATTAAAAAAGTACAATTTTCAGGACTCCATTATCATACCATTTTGGAGTGAACGGTTTTGCAAAAAAACACAGTTTTAGCAATAAAAAACGTGCCATTTTCGGCTACATAATAAAGGACTGAAATATTTGTTTCCAAAAAGCATCCATAGAAATTTTAATATGAAGACAGGCAGTGCATGTAGGACGAGTAGGCAGTATGAAAAAACCAAATAGAATAAGATCATTATTTGGGTTATTGTATGTACATATTTATAGAATATCTTGAAACACGTTAAATTCGAATTAGAAATTGATACTCTCAAATGTGAAAATATGGGATCTCTATCTCCAATCCTCTGGAAGTGACGATTAAGACCTCTAATTACCAAATGCAAAGTATGGGCTTGTGATATCCTTTGAGAGGTAGCTTTATTCTCTATCTAAAAATCTTGTCTTTTTTGAGTTTCTGGCAACAAAACATATAAAATTTAACCATCTGATTATCGAAATTCCGTAAAATACAACCAATATGTGATACCAGCGATTATTACCTGCTATTGAGTATATTATACTAAGTGTTACATGTATACATTAGGGTTAGAACTATTTAGAGGAGAGACTACACTACAGAAATATCGAAAACAGTTAGAAATACAGGGTGGCTTGGATTACAAAAAAGTTGCTTCATTTGAGGATGAGTGTGTTGGTTTAAATATTTCTGAAATACCTCTGAGGGTTCCCGAGATATTTCAAAAAAACTGAAAATCAAGATGATCTTTTTTTTATAACTAATTTGTTTTTATAGATAACCACATAAACTTCGGTTTGCAGTCATTATCCAATATATCGATTCTACTAGTGTACTACTTTTCTGTAATCTAAGCCATCCTGTATTTCTATACTCTTAAATAGTTCTCACCTTGTATATGATATTGAATTATGAGTATTGAATAATCGAAGATATCACCTACTAAGGCCAGTTTTGAATACTCAATTTTAATACTCAGTAGTATGAATGTCAGTATATGAATGCCAACGAAGTATATGTCCAAAATGCTCACCGTGAAAATCTTTGCAACAATATTTTACATATTAATTATATATAGGAGCGAATTTCGGTTACCATTTCTCAGTAATTTCTGAAAAATATCTGTATCTTTTGGATTTTTTGTATATATCACAAAATATACCTTCCATTGAAAAAATTGGAAATTTAAGTAATACATCCTACCTACTTAAAGGGGGAGGATCGTTGACGAATGTCAATATAAAATTCAAATTTGATATCTCTCGAGATTTTCTATGAATTTGGCTTTTCACACTATAGATTAGTATATTATAAACCTAGGGATTAAAATGACACTTTTAATTCCTTCCTTTGTCGGGAGTTGTTAGGATCGAAAAGTGCTGTGTCAATCGTTGCTATTGCGTTTGAGAAAGAATGACGGTACAAACTCAGTTGTTTAAACATAATTCAATTTGAAATGGACATTCCAAATATAACAGAAGAAAATTAGGCTCAAATTTGAAAAAAATATGTGTTCTTTTTTCATGTGAGATCAAAAGTGCCATTTAAGTCTCAAATGAGGAATTAAAAGTGGCTATTTATTCATGAACGGTTTTTTGTTCCGACTATAACAAATGAATTTTTGAAGGTTGATAATTCGTTTCGAAATAATGGACTTTGCTAGTCGATGGCCTGAAAATTTAATTTGTTTGCTTTTTCCTTTATGTCTTCAATTGTTCATTTTCGAGACATCATAAAATAATTTTTTGTAGTCAATCGAATTTCCTGTCATAATGGCACTTTTAAAAATTAGAAATAGTTATTTGCTGACCGGGGCGTGGTACCATCAATAGTCAGGAAAAAAAAACAGAAAAATCAGATTTAGTGCGGAAACTGAAATGAGTGCGAGGGAGATTGTAAAAACGCTATTGTATTTCTCGACATTCAGTAAAAAAAATTATTTCCCATTTTCGAATAACTATCAATAATGAAACGAGAAATTTGGAATTTTTTCTTGTTTTATCTGCATATTATTTTGGGTAAATTTATATTTTTCGGCTTACAAAAAAAAGCCAACTGAATTCATGTTAAAACGATGACTATCATGGATATTTTCAATTGAAAATGTACTGAAATTAATCATTCGAAATTTCATATGTTTGTTCAGTTCAGCATTCATAATGATGAAAGCCTCTTTGCATTAAAACCACACGTTCAATATTCATTCATATATATAATGCATTAGTTCATTTTATGAACCAAAAAAATTCTAAGGATTGAAGTATTGGTTCGTTTGAAGATTTTATATTCTCATGGTATTATTCGAAAGGAAATATAAATTTGATGATTGATGTATTAATTTTGAACAGGTATTTTTTTCACAGCAAGTTGTAAGTTGAGTAACAATGCATATGTATGAATAATGAAAATATTTTCCAATTTTTAGAATTGAATCAATCCAAGAACTGAAAGTTAGGAATACATTTCATTCCATATACGAGACCATATTAATATAAAATTGAACATTCACATTCATAAATTTTTATGAATGTGAAAGAAGCACTCCCATAAAGGATGTGAAAGAGAGAGGAAAAAGGAATAGGACTGCGGACAGCAGGCGTGGCTGGCTGCACCGTCTACGTCGTTACGATGGCTACCCGACAGACCATCTACCGGATAGTTGCCAGGCAGGCCAGACATTATTATTATTATTATTATTATGACTTTAGCCTTGCGGCTTTCACACTCCTCTCCAGAGATTCACATTCATAAATTTTTCCTGGTGGAACTAATCAAATCATTTCTTCACTCAGCAAATGAAAGTAAAATGACCGCATATGAAAATTCAATGAATAGTAGGAGGAGGTCGAATAATGAAGAAAGTTTCAACAGACAATGTTTCAGTAAATTTTAGAAAATATTTTCCTTTGTCACCCTTTAAATAGCACTTGCTTCAGAAGTGTTAAATTAGGTATGGTGTCTTTTCATTCATAATAGAGATGCGCATGTTATATGAAAAATGAAAGAAATACATGCGAAGAAAAGTGTCTGGAAACAATGTACTGAGTGAAATGCGCATCGTTCCCCAGCTCATATAGTGTATTGCATATGTTGTGTCATACATCAAAGCACCATATGGCGCCTAAGCCGTCAAATTCTAATTACTCAAATCCAAATGTCAATGTGAATCAGTGATCAACCCTTCATCACTAAAGGGGTCAATTCAGAGGGCCGTGGCGATGATATCATTTGGTCATTTCGTAATTGAAACATAGTCCTTTCTTTTGTACTGACCGGAGCCATTATGAAGACGAAGTTGTGTGTATTTTATTAGGAGACCAGGGGTATGAAAGAGCCAGATCCAGAAAATTTCATAAACAACAAGGAAACATACATTTTTGTTCATTTTTTCATGATTGAAATGTAATAACAAATTTACATAATAAATTACTTGCACATTCAACCCTAAGTTGAATGGATTCCATTGTACAGGGTGTCCAGAAAGGGTGGGGGGTATTTGTATCGGCTTTGTCCGGGTAACGGCTCGATTGGTGGGGGGGTGGATAGGATAGCGTGCTCCGCCATGATTTGGAGATCACAGATTACAGAGTAGAATGTTTGGAGATTCAGTAACCATGGAAGAGTACCCGGGAAACCATCGTGCGTTTTGCATACGCGCTTATTATCGCAATGGTGATTCGATAGTGTCAGCTCAACGTTTATATCGTGCAGAATTTCATGTACGGAATGCACCGAAGGACGATACCATCAGAAAATTGATTCGAATGTTTGAGAATACCGGTTCGAGTGTGAAAATTCACCATCCAGGTCGCCCACGCTCTGTTCGAACCCAACAAGCGATTGAAGAAGTGAGAGTTTCAGTGCGACAAAATCCGTCTCAATCAGTTCGCAAACGAGGCCAAGGCCTTAGCATTAAAAAATCGTCGTTGTACACTATTTTGAAAAAAGATTTTAATGCGGAGACATGGTTTCAACCAGATGGGGCGACTTGCCACACTTCAAACCAATCGCTTGCGGTTGTCAATCAACTTTTCCCAGAAAAAGTGATCTCTCGTCGAGGAACCATCAACTGGCCTCCGAGAAGCCCCGATCTGACACCCCTTGATTATTTCATGTGGGGATACATTGAGCAGAAAGTGTACGAAAATAAACCACCAACTCTACTGCAACTGAAGCACAATATCCGCACCGAAATGGCCGCCATTTCGGGAGAGATGTGTAGACGCGTGGTGGCTAATTTCCGATTTCGTTTGGAGGAATGCCAGCAAAGCGAGGGTCAACATTTGGACAACATAATCTTGGCCAATTAATTTTCCAATATCTTCTGTAAAATTTAATATATATATATTTTTTTCTGACTTGTGGTTTGTTTTTAATTGAATTTACAAATACCCCCTACCCTTTCTGGACACACTGTATTACATAAAATAATATATCTATTATGCCTTAATGTCGAGTGTAACTCATCGTAGTGCTCTTACTCTGTTCGGCATTGTGTCCATAGTTAATTAGTTTATCAATGAATATTTTGCTGAATAACCGTTTAAGTATTAGCGAGCTGTTGTAATGCCTGAGGTGGGTCAGATAAACGGTGTTATTGCTGTGACATTGCAGACCAGACATGCTCAATACAATATTGTTCTGGAGGGGAGGGGCAGTGAGCTAATCCGTTCGGTTAGTTTCATGCATGGTATTTCTATGAAGTCGTTGGCAATTGTGGCCTGATGTGGTCAAGAATTATCGTCCATTAACATCGAATTGTCGGCGATGGATGTCGTACAGGCAACAATAATAGAATATTCTATCGAATCAAGATACCTTACCCCTTTCATAGTTGTATTAATGGAAATATTAAAATCACAAATGCATACTGAGCCACCACCGAGAAGAATTGTTGATGCCGTGAATTGTTCGATATATTATGTTGGCCCCAATCTTGCCACAGGAACATTTAACGAAACCTAGACTACCTGTATGTACAGAAATACTGAAAATTCGATTCAAATGCAAAAAGTTGGTTTTTTCTCGAATATTCATCTCAATTTTTGAGCAGTGTATTGGTGTTTTATAATTTTTGAGCAGTGTATTGGTGTTTTATAATTTTTGTCAGAATTACAGTTCGAAAGGTTTGAAATATCGAAATTACCTCACTGTTGTACCTTGAAAATTATTATGACTAGGGAAATTCAGTGCAACAAATTTTCTTAGTTTTTTTTCAATGTTTGTTTTATTTCAGCCTGTCAGAGTGAGAATTAAAGGGCCTTACTTTGAGCAATAACCATGAAAAAATCGTATCTACTACTTGAACTTTGTGCTGTCAATGAAATGACCTTCTCCCATTGTTCACCGGGAACATTTCTCTGAAAAATAAATTGAATTAACCCGATCAGTTTATGTCTTCTATTGAAAAATTCCTAATCTCTTAATGGTAATGAACCAGCGCAAACAGTTTCACCCGTCAGGGATACGTCAATGATCTCTGTATGATGTTCTTTAATTTCGATGAAAAGATCAGACCAACACTTGTGTTTTCATTAGAGACCGACGAAACCACAACATGGCATGTGTAACATCCTGATGGATCCAGTTAATTCGTCAAAAATTCTCGAATTTTGTTTATGTTTGATGTTGAGAGATTTCATTATCCCATGTCATTTCTATGGGTTGCTAGGTAACGTCAAGGAGTTTATTGTGATAACCTCATGTTGATTCGAACTGAACATATGGGAAATTGAAATTTTCTTAATTTCATAACGCCCCTGTATGCATGTCAGTTGACAATTTTACTAGAAATTTCATACGGTATTCGAAATTTAATTGAGATTTTGAGATTCAAAAATTGAAAAATATTCATATTATGATCTAAAATGAAAGCTTATCACAACTTTTTTCCATATACCTATTTCTGCATAAGTAGCGTGAAGATGCCAGCAAGATAATGTTGCCAAGATTTTTGAACAAGATTAGACAATAAAATACCAACTTCTAAGGTCAGAAAAGGTTCCTCCTCACTACAGCTTCCATCCAGATTTTGTATTGGAAAATGATCATCAGAACTGGGATCGCAAGGTTGTCACATATCAGAAAATAACACCTAACTAACACGTTACTAAATAAAGATGATAACAGAGCACAATTAATCGACGTGGCGATTCCAAATAACACCATCTACTAGATACGACACGTCGAAAAGATTGCGAGATACAGAAACCTCGAGGAAAAAACATGGAGATAATGAAAGTTGAAAGGTATCAAGACGTTATTTTCATTTCATCGGCAGGCATCAGAAGGTTTGAAAAAACTCACAATACACTAATCATTTATTATTGCTGGAAAATGGTTCCATTGTAGTGCTATACCTGCACAATTCACTCAGCTCATTCTGTATAAATACAAGAGAAAAGATCAATGCAGATTGTTCTTTATTTGGTTATGTCGTATTTCCATAATTTCTGACTCATTTCGATGGAAAAAAAGACACTTTCGCTGCATATGTCGTGCAATTTCGATAAGAATTTATAACGTACTCACAGTTTATGATTCGAAGAATAATCATCACTACACTGAAACAGAAGTTTATAATCTCAAATTAACAATTATAATTTTTAAACCGAATTGACACTAAACAATCCAATAATTATCCTTTGTTCGTTTAAAATATTTTTGATTTTTAATGAATAAAAATTATTCACATAACACTGTAATGAAACACTTTTTCCGCAGTAATAAACGATTAGTGTACTGTTTACCACAAAAAATTATCACTTATCGATTAATTCGATTCCAAAACTACACAGTACCGAATACACGCGCGGTTAACTTAATACTGATTTATTCGCACACCGTACGGTTGAAATGAATAATATCGGTGCGTCACGTAGTTACATAAATTCGTGAATCAACAATATTCATGTTCGAATTAGAAACGACTGTTAATTTTTATAACAAATTAACACTAAACAATTCAATAATTATCCTTTGTTCGTTTGCAATTTTTTCGATTCATAATAAATGACAATTATTCACATAACACTGCAATGAAACACTTTTACCGCAGAAATAAACGATTAGTGTCCTGTTTAATACAAAAAATTATCACTTATCGATTAATTCGATTCCAAAACTACACAGTACCGAATACACGCGCGGTTAACTTAATACTGATTTATTCGCACACCGTACGGTTGAAATGAATAATATCGGTGCGTCACGTAGTTACATAAATTCGTGAATCAACAATATTCATGTTCGAATTAGAAACGACTGTTAATTTTTATAACGAATTAACACTAAACAATTCAATAATTATCCTTTGTTCGTTTGCAATTTTTTCGATTCATAATAAATGACAATTATTCACATAACACTGCAATGAAACACTTTTACCGCAGAAATAAACGATTAGTGTCCTGTTTAATACAAAAAATTATCACTTATCGATTAATTCGATTCCAAAACTACACAGTACCGAATACACGCGCGGTTAACTTAATACTGATTTATTCGCACACCGTACGGTTGAAATGAATAATATCGGTGCGTCACGTAGTTACATAAATTCGTGAATCAACAATATTCATGTTCGAATTAGAAACGACTGTTAATTTTTATAACGAATTAACACTAAACAATTCAATAATTATCCTTTGTTCGTTTGCAATTTTTTCGATTCATAATAAATGACAATTATTCACATAACACTGCAATGAAACACTTTTACCGCAGAAATAAACGATTAGTGTCCTGTTTAATACAAAAAATTATCACTTATCGATTAATTCGATTCCAAAACTACACAGTACCGAATACACGCGCGGTTAACTTAATACTGATTTATTCGCACACCGTACGGTTGAAATGAATAATATCGGTGCGTCACGTAGTTACATAAATTCGTGAATCAACAATATTCATGTTCGAATTAGAAACGACTGTTAATTTTTATAACAAATTAACACTAAACAATTCAATAATTATCCTTTGTTCGTTTACAATTTTTTCGATTCATAATGATTGACAATTATTCACATAAAACTGTAATGAAACACTTTTTCCGCAGGAATAAACGATCAGTGTTCTATTTATCACAAAAAATATCACTTATCAATTAATTCGATTCCAAAACTACACAGTACCGAACACACGCGCGGTTAACTTAATACTGATTCATTTGCACACCGAACAGGTGAAATGAATAATATCGGTGCGTCACGTAGTTACATAAATGCGTGAAACAACAATATTCGTGTTCGAATCAGAAACGACTGTTAATTTTTATAACCAATTAACACAAAACAATTCAATAATTATCCTTTGTTCGTTTAAAATTTTTTGATTCATTATGAATGACAATTATTCACATTACACTGCAATGAAACACTTTTTCCTCAGAAATAAACGACTAGTGTCCTGTTTATCACAAAAATTACACCAATCGATCAATTCGATTCCAAAAATACACAGTACCTACCACGCGCCCGGTTAACTTAATACTGATTTATTCGCACACTGAACGGGTTAAATGAATAATATCGGTGCGTCACGTAGTTACATAAATGCGTGAAACAACAATATTCGTGTTCGAATTAGAAACGACTGTTAATTTTTATAACGAATAAACACAAAACAATTCAATAATTATCCTTTGTTCGTTTTAAATATTTTTGATTTTTAATGAATAACAATTATTCACATAACACTGTAATGAAACACTTTTTCCGCAGTAATAAACGATAAGTGTACTGTTTACCACAAAAAATTACACCAATCGATTAATTCGATTCCAAAAATACACAGTACCTACCACGCGCGCGGTTAACTTAATACTGATTTATTCGCACACCGTACGGGTGAAATGAATAATATCGGTGCGTCACGTAGTTACATAAATGCGTGAAACAACAATATTCGTGTTCGAATTAGAAACGACTGTTAATTTTTATAACGAATTAACACAAAACAATTCAATAATTATCCTTTGTTCGTTTTAAATATTTTTGATTTTTAATGAATAACAATTATTCACATAACACTGTAATGAAACACTTTTTCCGCAGTAATAAACGATAAGTGTACTGTTTACCACAAAAAATTACACCAATCGATTAATTCGATTCCAAAAATACACAGTACCTACCACGCGCCCGGTTAACTTAATACTGATTTATTCGCACACTGAACGGGTTAAATGAATAATATCGGTGCGTCACGTAGTTACATAAATGCGTGAAACAACAATATTCGTGTTCGAATTAGAAACGACTGTTAATTTTTATAACGAATAAACACAAAACAATTCAATAATTATCCTTTGTTCGTTTTAAATATTTTTGATTTTTAATGAATAACAATTATTCACATAACACTGTAATGAAACACTTTTTCCGCAGTAATAAACGATAAGTGTACTGTTTACCACAAAAAATTACACCAATCGATTAATTCGATTCCAAAAATACACAGTACCTACCACGCGCGCGGTTAACTTAATACTGATTTATTCGCACACCGTACGGGTGAAATGAATAATATCGGTGCGTCACGTAGTTACATAAATGCGTGAAACAACAATATTCGTGTTCGAATTAGAAACGACTGTTAATTTTTATAACGAATTAACACAAAACAATTCAATAATTATCCTTTGTTCGTTTTAAATATTTTTGATTTTTAATGAATAACAATTATTCACATAACACTGTAATGAAACACTTTTTCCGCAGTAATAAACGATAAGTGTACTGTTTACCACAAAAAATTACACCAATCGATTAATTCGATTCCAAAAATACACAGTACCTACCACGCGCCCGGTTAACTTAATACTGATTTATTCGCACACTGAACGGGTTAAATGAATAATATCGGTGCGTCACGTAGTTACATAAATGCGTGAAACAACAATATTCGTGTTCGAATTAGAAACGACTGTTAATTTTTATAACGAATAAACACAAAACAATTCAATAATTATCCTTTGTTCGTTTTAAATATTTTTGATTTTTAATGAATAACAATTATTCACATAACACTGTAATGAAACACTTTTTCCGCAGTAATAAACGATAAGTGTACTGTTTACCACAAAAAATTACACCAATCGATTAATTCGATTCCAAAAATACACAGTACCTACCACGCGCGCGGTTAACTTAATACTGATTTATTCGCACACCGTACGGGTGAAATGAATAATATCGGTGCGTCACGTAGTTACATAAATGCGTGAAACAACAATATTCGTGTTCGAATCAGAAACGACTGTTAATTTTTATAACCAATTAACACAAAACAATTCAATAATTATCCTTTGTTCGTTTAAAATTTTTTGATTCATTATGAATGACAATTATTCACATTACACTGCAATGAAACACTTTTTCCTCAGAAATAAACGACTAGTGTCCTGTTTATCACAAAAATTACACCAATCGATCAATTCGATTCCAAAAATACACAGTACCTACCACGCGCCCGGTTAACTTAATACTGATTTATTCGCACACTGAACGGGTTAAATGAATAATATCGGTGCGTCACGTAGTTACATAAATGCGTGAAACAACAATATTCGTGTTCGAATTAGAAACGACTGTTAATTTTTATAACGAATAAACACAAAACAATTCAATAATTATCCTTTGTTCGTTTTAAATATTTTTGATTTTTAATGAATAACAATTATTCACATAACACTGTAATGAAACACTTTTTCCGCAGTAATAAACGATAAGTGTACTGTTTACCACAAAAAATTACACCAATCGATTAATTCGATTCCAAAAATACACAGTACCTACCACGCGCGCGGTTAACTTAATACTGATTTATTCGCACACCGTACGGGTGAAATGAATAATATCGGTGCGTCACGTAGTTACATAAATGCGTGAAACAACAATATTCGTGTTCGAATTAGAAACGACTGTTAATTTTTATAACGAATTAACACAAAACAATTCAATAATTATCCTTTGTTCGTTTTAAATATTTTTGATTTTTAATGAATAACAATTATTCACATAACACTGTAATGAAACACTTTTTCCGCAGTAATAAACGATAAGTGTACTGTTTACCACAAAAAATTACACCAATCGATTAATTCGATTCCAAAAATACACAGTACCTACCACGCGCCCGGTTAACTTAATACTGATTTATTCGCACACTGAACGGGTTAAATGAATAATATCGGTGCGTCACGTAGTTACATAAATGCGTGAAACAACAATATTCGTGTTCGAATTAGAAACGACTGTTAATTTTTATAACGAATAAACACAAAACAATTCAATAATTATCCTTTGTTCGTTTTAAATATTTTTGATTTTTAATGAATAACAATTATTCACATAACACTGTAATGAAACACTTTTTCCGCAGTAATAAACGATAAGTGTACTGTTTACCACAAAAAATTACACCAATCGATTAATTCGATTCCAAAAATACACAGTACCTACCACGCGCCCGGTTAACTTAATACTGATTTATTCGCACACTGAACGGGTTAAATGAATAATATCGGTGCGTCACGTAGTTACATAAATGCGTGAAACAACAATATTCGTGTTCGAATTAGAAACGACTGTTAATTTTTATAACGAATTAACACAAAACAATTCAATAATTATCCTTTGTTCGTTTTAAATATTTTTGATTTTTAATGAATAACAATTATTCACATAACACTGTAATGAAACACTTTTTCCGCAGTAATAAACGATAAGTGTACTGTTTACCACAAAAAATTACACCAATCGATTAATTCGATTCCAAAAATACACAGTACCTACCACGCGCGCGGTTAACTTAATACTGATTTATTCGCACACCGTACGGGTGAAATGAATAATATCGGTGCGTCACGTAGTTACATAAATGCGTGAAACAACAATATTCGTGTTCGAATTAGAAACGACTGTTAATTTTTATAACGAATAAACACAAAACACTTCAATAATTATAATTTGTTCGTTTAAAATTTTTTGATTCATTATGAATGACAATTATTCACATTACACTGCAATGAAACACTTTTTCCGCAGGAATAAACGACTAGTGTCCTGTTTACCACAAAAATTACACCAATCTATTAATTCGATTCCAAAAATACACACTACCTACCACGCGCCCGGTTAACTTAATACTGATTTATTCGCACACCGAACAGGTGAAATGAATAATATCGGTGCGTCACGTAGTTACATAAATGCGTGAATTAACAATATTCATGTTCGAATTAGAAACGACTGTTAATTTTTATAAAGAATTAACACTTAACAATTCAATAATTATCCTTTGTTCGTTTACAATTTTTTCGATTCATAATGATTGACAATTATTCACATAACACTGCAATGAAACACTTTTTCCGAAGGAATAAACGATTAGTGTACTATTTATCACAAAAAATATCACTAATCGATTAATTCGATTCCAAAACTACACAGTACCGAACACACGCGCGGTTAACTTAATACTGATTTATTCGCACACCGAACAGGTGAAATGAATGATATCGGTGCGTCACGTAGGTACATAAATGCGTGAATCAACAATATTCATGTTCGAATTAGAAACGACTGTTAATTTTTATAACGAATTAACACAAAACAATTCAATAATTATCCTTTGTTCGTTTGAAATTTTTTGATTCATTATGAATGACAATTATTCACATTACACCACAATGAAACACTTTTTCCGCAGGAATAAACGACTAGTGTCCTGTTTACCACAAAAATTACACCAATCGATTAATTCGATTCCAAAAATACACAGTACCTACCACGCGCGCGGTTAACTTAATACTGATTTATTCGCACACTGAACGGGTTAAATGAATAATATCGGTGCGTCACGTAGTTACATAAAAGCGTGAATCAACAATATTCGTGTTCGAATTAGAAACGACTGTTAATTTTTATAACGAATTAACACTAAACAATTCAATAATTATCCTTTATTCGTTTACAATTTTTCGATTCATAATGATTGACAATTATTCACATAACACTGCAATGAAACACTTTTTCCGCCGAAAAAAACGATTAGTGTCCTGTTTACCACAAAAATTACACTAATCGATTAATTCGATTCCAAAAATACACAGTACCTACCACGCGCGCGGTTAACTTAATACTGATTTATTCGCACACTGAACGGGTTAAATGAATGATATCGGTGCGTCACGTAGTTACATAAAAGCGTGAATCAACAATATTCGTGTTCGAATTAGGAACGACTGTTAATTTTTATAACGAATTAACACTAAACAATTCAATAATTATCCTTTGTTCGTTTACAATTTTTTCGATTCATAATGATTGACAATTATTCACATAGCACTGCAATGAAACACTTTTTCCGCAGGAATAAACGATTAGTGTACTCTTTATCACAAAAAATATCACTAATCGATTAATTCGATTCCAAAACTACACAGTACCGAACACACGCGGGGTTCACTAAATACTGATTCATTCACTCGCCGAACGGGAGATATGAATAATATCGGTGTTACATAAAAGGGTGAATCAACAATATTCGCGTTCGAATTAGAAACGACCGCTTATTTTTATACCGAATTAACACTAAACAATTCAAATATCCCTTGTTCATTTAAATTTTTTTTTATTCATAATGAATGGCACTTATTTACATAACACTGCAATGAAAAAACTTTTCCGCAACAATAAATGATTAGTGTACTGTTAATCGCAAAAAAACATTTCTAATCGATTAATTCGTTCCCAAAAATACAGAGTACCGACCAGGCGTGCGGTTAACTCAATACTGATTGGTTCACATGTCGAACGGGCGAAACGAAAAATATCGGTGCGTCACTTAGTTACATAATCAACAATTTTAATACTTTATTGATTCGAATTGGAAACGACCGCTGATTTTCATACCGAATTTACACTAAACAATTCAATTCAATTGTCGATTTTTCTTTTAAAATTAATTAATCGATTAATTCAATTCCACGATATGTTTTTTAGTGCTGCTGCTGTGATGATAACTTGTGTAGTGTCACCTGAAGCTGCATGACCCGAATCACTCTGCCAAAAATGGAAGCATAGTACAATTTTTCACATTTTTATCACAATTCATTACAGCAGGTCCAAATTTTATTTCACTTGCCAATTCCGATTCATGCCATGATTGCCAGAATTTCACATTTTCTTCAACAGAAGGTTTGATTATTAGGCATGTGACGGAAATAGAGGGTGATACAAAATAATACAAAAACTACTCTGTAGATAATAATATGGTTGAAAACCCAATCATTTCTTATCCTGACGTAAACAAATACAAATATTCCTGGACATTTTTTCCAATATCTTCGTTGATACTAGGTTTTCTGTTTTTTACACAGGGTGTGTCTTTGACATGTACATATATTCCATCGGTGAGGTCAAATGAAACACATTTTTCCTTTACCATTTTTTCCGATTTGGTCCAGATCAAAACATATAACCAATTTAAGTTTTTATAATGAGCTAGGGCACCCCTGTAAAAACAAAGCTAAAAGCTAAAGGTGCCAACATATTACTCTGACGTGACGTGGGAGCACATCAAAATGCGCATGATACAAAAATCTAACATGCGAAAACGTTTAATTTGTTCTGACGTAACGTGGCACTTGCATTCCGAAGTCGAGTAAATTGTCAAAACAATTTGAATTCTTGTGATCTGACTCAATGAAAAAATGCTCTTCGCACGTTGGGTAAAATTTACAGTTAAGTTCGTTTTCACTTTCCATACAAAATTACCTGTGTAGGTTAATGCCATCATTTATTGAATTGATGTGGCCGATACTTGATGAAAATCCATAATTAAAATTGAAACAGATTATACGATTTTCACAAACAGTATAATATATTTTAAGTTTAAAGTCATCATTGCTCACATTTTGGGAACATGAAGTAATTAAAGAAAAGATATAAATACGTTCAGTCAGCGAACATCAACCATCAAAATTCCATAGCCTACTTGACGACGGGAATTTTTTGAACGCACGTCTTAATAAGTAACACATATTTCTTATCTTTGAATATCAAATTACTCGAAAACGGCGCATCATAGAAGAAAATATGAGCTAAACTTTTATTTTCCATACCAATGAAATGGTGGGTGGAATTTTGTGTTCGCAGAAGATTCTTTCCATCAATGAAATTATTCCGAAAGCCATTCCATTCGATAGAATTGTTTGTTTTTCAACAAACTGAATCTTTTCAACCGAGCCGAATTGGATAAAATTGTGTAGTAGGGAAAAGGTATTCTTTTTGACCTCGGTAATATATTGTTGAAATGTATGTGCGAGTGAAAAACTCACCCTGTATTTAATTCAAAGTGAAGACTCCGTAATTGATTAAACTATGAAGTCATAAACAATTCAAAAGTCTCCCACAACATGCAGAGACCTACAAAAAGAAACTCATACATCATATTTCAATGAAATGTTTTCAATTTCTTTTTCGTTTTTCCTATTTTCTAATGAGCAATGCAGAATGCCATTTAAGCGGTTCGAAATGATCAAAGGGGTTGGCTGAAAACATAAAGAGATTTTGGTGTCCTTCCACAACTCTAAGAAGAAGAGCCACAGGTGCTAATAAAAGAGTAAAAATATAGATCCAGGAGTTGCCTTTGACAAGGAATTCACATTTGCTGCCAAAAGATCAGAAAATGAAGAGAATAATGATGCGTTTTGTTAGTTTTGTGGGGAGGCATTTTCTAAACCCACAGCGAGAGAGCTGCGGATCAGATGTTGCAACTACAATGAATTTTGTTATTGTTTCTGCTGGGATTGATCCTATACAACCAAATTTTATATTTGTGATGTTCGTAATACATGCCGTTTTTTCCTATCCTAGTTCGATTCAATAGAGATATATTTTACTTTATGGTTCAACGATAATTTTACGTTACAAACTTTATATTTTTATACTTTTGTATGAATTGGAATAAAATTTTTTGTTTCATAAATTATTCTTCAAACCAAATAATTTTTCACTATTGTATACCCTTTTATACCCTCAACAGTGGGGGTAATATGAATTACGCAATCGCTGTTTTGAAAGGACTTCATCATAAAAACATTGAATTGACATATCGTTTGTTGGAAATTCATAAAAACTAATTTAGTAGGCATCCTACAGCATCAAGCACTTTTCAAATAGGACATCACAGAAAAATAAAAAGATTGATCGATTAATTTTTGTTTGTTTTAAATCAGCGCTATGTTGTCCGATTTACGTGAAAGTCTCAGAAATTACGTGTTTTATCACAATGTCGAATCACTTAGGAAAATATGAAGTCAAAAATTTATATTTACTGATTGAAGGCATACTAAATCTTATTATTTGCATGGAAAATACAAGAGATCAGTTTTTAAATATATTATTTCTTGCTATGGAAGAAAATTGGATTATTGACACATAATATACAGTAGCTTGAGGGGAGTTGTTGGTTATCTTATTTGCTGAAGATGGATTACGTTACATTAGTTGTAGATTTCAAAAATATCAACCCGAAGATGAAATGCATATGATGCAGTGGTTCCGAATGTGTATCGGATTGATTAACGGATAACTACATTTATTACAAGAATTTTATTTATTGAATCTTCAACATAAATCATCGTGCATCAATGGAAGTCAAAAGACATTTCAAGCCAAAACAAAAATTTCACATGAATTAACAATTGACAGAACAACTGGCTCTTATTTATTTTTAATATTTTGATAAAATATTAATAATTATATATCAATTGATCCCTTAAGACATTTACAATGTATAGGACAGGTCAAATGAAAAATAGAAAAATGAATTTTCCGGTCGACATTCATCGAAAATCCTGTAGAAACTTTTCGCATTCGTTAGCCCTAAAATAAAATTCTCAAATGCCACCACTTTTTTGGGTCTCCCAATAAAAGTGAATTCTTTGTCATCCTCTTCAATCAATTTTTCTGATTTTTTTTTACATTTTATTTAAAACCAAGTTTACATATCACGAGAATACATAACATTTTTAAAAATTAAGAATTTTGCTCAATAGCAAAAAATTTCCTTTAAAAAAAATTTAATTTTTCCCTCCTCTATAATACGGTTTCTTTCTTCCCTTATCATCTCTACAAATTCTATTGATGCCAATTTTTTCCTACCTACGTTGTAATGTATTAACGCTGCAATATACCACATCCATGTATTTATTCTACGTTTCTTTGATGGTGCACATAATACTAGTTCCAAATGATTCAATCAATCAATCAAGAACCTATGTTCTTGATTGATTTCTTATTAAGCCAGTTCCAGGCCTCCTTCCCGGTGATACAGAATTTCAATCTGTGGATAATTGTATCCACGGGGCCTTGACAGATGGTGCAGTACGGTTCTGATATCACACCGTGCGAAAAAAGTTTCTCACTTACGGGCCACGTTTCGTTCAAGCACTTAAGCAATATAAGGATGATTTTCATTTCGTATTGATTTCTGATTTATTTAGATTGGCCCAAATTTTATTCCAGTTTATATTGGGATATTTTTGTTCTATTTTATTTTTGACTTTATGTGTTTTCAAGAATAATTGATAATTTTTTTTCGTATCGACTTCTCCCTGTTTTTTTAGATGTTTATTATTACTTTTAATTGCTTCCCCGATTTTTCCGAAAATCCTACCACTTGAGTATATCAATTTTGTCTCTTCGAAAAGTTCCTGGAGTAGTGTGCAATAGTCAATTTTTTTTCAAGTCAAGGTCCAGGAAATAAACTGTGTTTTTATGAATAACGCCATTGTTTTCAATTCAACGTTTATTAAATTTAACCCTCCCTGTTCTTCATTCAATTCCAACTGCGGCCTGCTAACCCTATAAAAATTTCCTCTCCATATATAATTTCCAGTCATATTCACAATTACTTGACCTTTTCTGTGAGGCATCGGCAATATTTGCGCTACATACCATGTTTTAGATAGTAGGGGAGACTGGGGAGGGTTGATACGTTTTTTGAAATTTTCATTTTGGAAACTGAATTATATGAAGAAACAGGACTTTTCTTATATTATATAATTCTTCAATTAATCGTTCAACAAAATAAATATAGAAGTCTCAAAACATAAGCATCTTATTCTGTACAGAACATTGAACACAAAAACATGCAAACTGTCTCAAGCCTCCCCACATATGGGAGGATTGATACGATGTACTGGGAGGCATGAGACACCAATTGAAAATATAAGTTCCATTGGCATCACTTGCAATTGTCATATATAAACATTTTTGTGCCTTTTCTAACACCGGCAAATTCTTCGTCGCGCCATTGCGAGCACACCTGACACCTGATCCAGAATTCGTTTGATCTAGAGGATGAAAATGAACCATTGCAATATATATTATAGGCTACATCTTCGCCCTCTCAGTCATATTCTTCAACCGTGTAATCCTCAATTGTCCGAAATACCCCGGTCTACATACTCTTTCTTTCGTATACCTCTTTTGTTTGATTTTCTTGGTTCTTGTTCTGCCTTGGCTATGTATGCTGCTGGATGTACTAGGATTATTTAGCTCAGTAGGTAGGTCAGCAATGATACAGGCTTGCTTTGGTCCCATAGGTGTAGAAAAATCAGGAAATGGTCGGTTAGTCACTTCCGCACAAGAAAAGTCGGCCTCGTTAAATACATGGGGATTGTACGGATAAATTCCAGTTGTTAAAAATCTCCTTGATATGTTGGATGGTGAAAACGCCTTCATGTAGGCTTATCCAACTAGCTACGGAATATCTTTTGAAGATGATAGATGTATCAGGCCTCCCCACGAGAAATGTTTCAAACCTCCCTGAAAGCAATTTTTAAAGTGATTCATGTTTTCATCTTATACTCATATATTTTGAAAACCGAATAAAACTGTAAATTGAGTAGTTTTATGCCTATTTCCCAGTGGAATGTTTGTTTATGCCGAAGAATTAATGCATGATTATAAAACCCTTAGGTAACTTGAGTGAAAACTTACAATTTCTCACCTCGAAACACTCTTTGTTGAATATTTCACAAACAAACTACTGCTAGCCGTACAGATTAACGTCACGCAATGCCCTCTGCCAAAGAATAGTGTTCACTAGTATAATACTTTTAAAAACGTCTACAGACCGCGGATATAAGCCTGTATCAAGCCTCCCCATGTATGAATGCTCCCTAGTCTCCCCTACATATGTATTGACAAACCAAATCTTTCTTATTGAATCTAAGTTCCGCACAAAGCTGAGTAGGAGGGTTACTTTAATTTTTTCAATGACTTCATTCCAAGTTTTTTCTATTATTTCCTTCAAACTATTCCTAAACCAAACTCCCAGTATCTTGATTTCATTTGTTATTTCAAAGTTTGACTTCAAGAATCTCTCTTTCGTTTTACCCAATAAAATTATTTTAGTTTTATCCCTGCTCACCCTGAGATTCGAAACTTCTTCGAACTGTTCCAGAATGTCTTCATATTTTTATATCAGTTTTTTTCGTCACAATTATGGTGATATCGTCCGCGTATGCGCATACTTTAATTGTTTCAGTCTTCATTTTTATACCACTTATCTGTACGCCTATCATCTCCAATAATGGTTCCACTACCCAGCAAAATAAGATCATTGATAATGATAAGGGACAACCTTGTCTTATCGACTTTTTCACTTCAAAAAAATTTGTTAGGTACCCATTGATCAAAAGTTTTGACTTCGCACGTCTATACAATATTTTAATCAAATCTAAGATTTTTCCTTCTAAACCAATTTTTGAAAGTACGTCCCAAAGAAACTATAAGTCGTTTAGATTCAGATGAAACATTATATAAATTCACTTACATTGAATATGTTCGCTACAGTCTGATATATTGTAGGTATTAGAATATCAGGGCTACCTACTATTGGAATCAGCGGACCTGTATTCTAAATAGCACTTTTCCCTTTTTCAAAAAATTTCGGCATTTTTGTGATATTAATTGATATTAGTTTGTGGAATGTAAGTAATATAACGGATTCAACAATAATAAATGTAGGTATTATAGTCGGTTTAAAAATACTTTTGAATAGTGGTTCAGGGAATAGGACAGATTTGAGTTGTTTTTTAGTAAAATTCACTAATTTCTTGAAGTAACAGCCCTCCTCTATACAGAATCGTAAACAGTAGAAAATTATCGTTTGAATAAAGTATTTAAATGTGGACAATAAGAAAAAAAAATAAAAATCCACAATTTCATCATGTGGATATTTAAAAGTTGATTCGCCCTCATATCGAAAAAAATAAGCTAGAGGATAATTCTATTGATATGTTTATACCGGGTGAATCCTGATAAACTGTACATACTTCATATAGTGATAGGTGACACTCAGGCGGTTCTAAAAATACCGCACATGATGGGTTGTACACCGTTAGTTTGAGTGATACAGGGCGATTTCCAGTTTTGGGTAATATTTTCAAAATATTACCCAAATAAAACATCACAAATTTATAGAATTTGGTATACAGGAGTACCTCATGAATCTCTAAATATATGAAGTTTTCAATTTCCAGGGCAAGACTGTAATGTTATGCTAGTTCAAACTACACTATATACCCTGGAGTTCAAGAAGAGAACCAACTTAGGACACCAGGCACTCCCCATTTTGAAAATATGTTGCATTCATGTACATTTGCATTGGCTGGAAGAGTATTTTGAACCTATGCTTTGTGATTCAGCAATGGTTTTCTTTGATAATTCCATCATTTTCATTTCTATATTCATATTGGAAGGTCGGAAGATGTTTGAAATGATAATGAAAGCCTCATTCCTTATTGAATGGGGTACACTCCTCGTTGATAATAATCCACACGAGGTGAACAATTAAATTCATTATCTACGTATGTTGGATTTAATAACGTTTTCCAATCTTGGTGTAGTGAAAATTCACTCGCTGAAATCTATCGAAGTATTCAAACATTGAATAATTATAATCCACTCTTATATGCAGTCTACGATAGCGAATTTAGACATCAATCATTCGTTCAAGTTGTTATTCGGTGTCGAAAGCTGTTTACTCTAACTCATCTTTAGTGTCGAGTGCCAATTTTTTCGTGCTGCCTTTTCATGAAATACCCTAGTGAAATGCCCTCAGATTTGCTTGAAACTTCGGATACGAAGTAAGTTTATTCCAGTTTTTCGTGCAAAATTTTCTGTTGATGCCTAAATCCCTCAGGATACTATTGAAATGAAATTTGTGTTCTATTAATATAAAATGAAAATAGAAGTAATTAGCCTTGATTGGACACGTGCTGCTATTTGGAGATTAGTTTGATAGCCAAGAGTGAATTGGAAATTAAAAAAAGGGAGGAGGTACACACAAAGCTTTCGGATATTCTTCTTCAAAATAACTACCTATTTTAGAGATATACACAGAAATGAATAATTCTTGCGAGAATTGAGCAAATCAACTCAAGCAATATCTTGAATATTTTAAAAGTTGAATGGTGTTACCATTTCCAACTTGCTGAAGAAATATGAAAAAAATATTTTTCTTCATCACAGTTAAAAATTTACTGTAAGAAAGTAGTTGGGGAGCCGACGATGCTAAATCGGGATTTACTTGAGCGTCGTGGAGACCTAGTGGATTTTGAAGATTAGATGGTGGAAAGAAAACAAGGTTCTATGATGTTTGCACTTTCAGCAGTGGGGAAAGCGTCTGCAGGGTCTCGAAGATGTAAAAAAAATCATCAGGTGTACATACTCGAGCGTGTCAGATTAAGATACTATATATGCCCTACGTGTCTCTGTTAATGAATTCATGCATATCTGACAGTTTGTGCGGTGGGACTGGCCGTACGGAATAGTTGAAAATAGTAAAAAAAAATTTCCAGCGTGTCAGATTTTTGGAGGATATGTTAATTGGACCCAAAGGAAGCTACCTTTCAAGGGACTGATAATTTGGACGTCACGCAAAGTCACAGCGGTCCTTTGAAAATGTAAAAAAAATCGTTACTTATACATACTCGAGCGTGTCAGATTTTCATACAGATGGTTAATTTCGGTGTTGTAGACGTGTTGACCCATTAATCTGACACTAATCAGGGGGGGGGGGGGGGGGGGTTCTCTTAATCTGACACTTTGAAGATGATAAAAATACTTTTTTATTCGAATATTCCCCTGCCTGTATCTCTAATGGTTTATGTATTCATTATAAAAGTTGTAGATAATAAAATTCTACACATCTTTTGTCTCAAGCAATTTTACATACTCTCAACCGTTCTCGAGTTGTAGGGCGATAAGGGCAATGTCAATGTAGAATCTCAGTTTAATCTACATTCATCCAATTGTCAAAATGACAAGTTATTTTTATGATGACAATTTCGAAATTAGTCACGAAAAGTTTAGTGTTGACGAGTGACTTTTCGCTTCAGCATGTATCGCTAAACACCTCGCATTAATCGCCATATATCTCAAAAACCTTTGAACGTAAAAAAATTGCTTAGGATAAAATTTGTAGAAAATGTCATGCTCTACAACTTTTATTAGATTTGAAGCCCAGGGGAGGAGAGAATTCAAAATAACTGATTTTTGTTACTTTTATGGCCAATTTTTATTGTATCGGCTTGCTAAAACTGTCAGATTATATTTTTTCGGTTATTCTTGAATCATTAGCTTCAAAATAAGAAAAAACGCCACCGCGCTCGAGAATGTACACGTGACGTTTTTTTTTTCAACTTTGGCGCCCTCCCACACATTTTCGACACGCTTAAATTGTCAGATTAAGAGAATATATACTTTTCAACATGTAATTAAACACATATATCTTAATTTGACACGCTTGAGTATGTACAATGATCGTTTTTTTTTACTATTTTGACAGGCTGTCCTAGACAATACAGGTCTAATTTTTTGTAGAGGTACCCTACAGGGTCCAAGATTAATCTGTAAATCCCGAATTTCCCTCTTCGGCTCCCCAACTATTAGGGCTGCCCATATTTTTTTATCAATTGATTATGGGAAAAAGAACAGCGCATGCGATTCGTAATAGTAAAACCTGTGGAATGATAGATCTGATCGACCTCTATTCAGGTCGTGAATCTTCTGAATTTGCGAAGTATGGCAGCTATCAATAATTGGCATTCACAACATAACATTTAGAATGAGATGCACTGGCTCCATTCAACATAACACGGTTTTCTTTGAGTGTTCAGAAACACTCGGAGACACGATTGCAGATCATTTATCTTTTCTGCATCTTGATTTTTTTCGAAAAGGAAATGTTGGACCAATCGATCTTTGTTTTAGGTATATCTTGATTAGAAAATGCTATGGAAAAATGATATAATTCATATTATGTTCCTAGGTACATGTTTCATCATTTCACACCAGTTGAAAAACAAGGTACCAGGTCTACCATCTTTAATGGATCAATAAATCTCCATATCTAACTTTCGCGGAATATTGGAATGTAGAGAACATCGTAAAAACCGTTGACTAGTACCTACGTTACTCATCTTTTATTAGTGGAAAGCAATAATCAGTTTTCATTTCATAACCCTGATTTCAATTCTTCAACCATTGTTCGATTAATGGTTCGAATTTTTCCACTGAAATGATAACTAGTAGGGGAAATGCGAACAAAACGACATAAGCGAGCATAATCGATGACACAATTTTTTCAAAATTGGCGCCGTGTAGCGCTGGGTTTGATGGTGCTTCAGGTGCCATTTGTGATGTTGGCAATTTTGCGAATAAAATTGAAATATATCAATGGGTTTCATTGGTTCAACAACTACGAATGTGTTTACTGTTTATGTCGGTTGGAAGTATTTTGTTCACTTGGCTTCTAAGTTGCTTCTGGTGTGTTTAATTGTGTTATTCCTTGTTAACTGAATGTACTTAGTCCTGCTTTCAGTGTACCTAATAGAATGGTGATATATTTGAGTTTCCAGATGGGTATTATTTTTGTTTCGAAATAATGCTTCAATATCATTCATTCATTGCTGAATCCTGTTTCCGAGAATAAATATACAAAAAGACTAAAAAACAAGACTATCGGTGCGATCAAACTTACAATTTCTTAGGGCGACTGTTTGCCCTTCCTTGACTGAAGAGACCCAACCATGACCTACAGATCCTTCCACACTCTGGGCATGGATAGTCACCAACCAGATCTGACCGCCGCTGAGTTCTTCTCGAGTCTCCATTAAAGCTGTGGACCAAAGACCTCTACTGTGATCTGTCTAACGCTAGTTGTTCCCAGTTATGATTGGCATTAACTGATTTCAGGGATTGATGTAGTGTATTCTTACACCGCTTATACTGGCTTCCTGGTTTCCGAGCTCCTTCTGTGAATTCGCCGTATTGAGCTATTTTGGGGAGTCTTGTGTCTTGCAGCTTCAGAATGTAGCCGCTCCATCTGAGTCGGGCCCTCGTCACTTGAGTCTCAATTTTTATACAACTCGCGCTCTGCAAGACATTTGAAACTTTGTGGAACCATCTGATGTGCATTATTTGTCTTAGATGACGGTGTTGCGTTTGTTCAAGCTGTTTAATGTGTCGCCTGTAGGGAGTCCAGCTTTCGCTTTCGTAAACAAGCATTGGGAGGACCACTGCTTTGTAAACAGCTGTCTTGGTCTTCAGATTGAGTTCGTGATTTTGAAACACTGTGTCCTTTAGCTTCCAGAATGCCCGTTATGCTGAACTGATATCGTTGTGTATTTCCGTGTCCAGGTTAAACCTAATATTTATGAAGCTTCCCAAGTATTTGAACTGCTCAACTTGTTCTAGAGTTTCATCCTCCATGCTGATATATGTGTGAAGATTTTCTGGCGGACTTACCAGGATTTTGGTTTCGTCAATATTGAGTCTAAGGCCTAAAGCTTCGTATATATGTTTATAGGCGTCCAACATTATCTGTAGATCACCTGGGTTGCTAGCGATAAGTGCTCGTCGTCTGCATCTGCATATTGAAGTTCCGTGATCTTTGTACGGGTTTTTGCTCTGAGGCGCTTCAGGTTAAACAGGCCTCCATCAAATCTGAATCTTGTTCCAACACCTTTTGCAGGCATTCTCATATCAGCACTCATCGAGACAGCTATGGCGAAAATACTGAACAGTAATAAGGGGTTGTTATTTTCAACCCCTAATAATAAAGTTATGAGATCTGAAATAATTGTGTGAATAACATCTACTTAGTGCTTCATATTATTCATAGTTTTATGACTCAGTGTTTTTCAGAACCCGTAAAAAAATTAAAAACGGTCAACTCGTCATCGCCTTCCAAAGGCTGTATCCCCTGCTTATTTCACCCTGTATATTCTAAAAGAGCAACTCCTCTCACTACAATTGGGGAGCTCAAGAGGGAAATTCGGGATATACTCGAGCGTTTCTAATGAAGAAACCTTGAAGAATGTAGAGTACCTCTGTACCAAAAATTAGAACTTTATATGTACAGGGTGGGCAAAATTCGTTGTCTACTGAAGCTATCTCGAGAACTATAGCAGCTAGAAGAAAACGGACGACACATCCTCCAGCTCTTTTTTCTTGACTAATCCAAAACTGAAAACAGATCCAGCCTAACGTTCATAGATTTTGAGTTATGAACGAAAATTGAGGAATTGTCATTTTCAATGAAAAAAAAATTGTCAAATTTTTTGATCCAGTCATTTTCGAGATACGTCAGGGATTTCTGATTTTTCAAATGTAAACTATAGTTGAAAGTCTTTTCATTCTGCTGCAATTTTTTTGCTGATTTCAAAAATGTATCATATGTCGCTATTCACATGAATATAACATAAGAAAAAAAATTCAATAGTTTTTCCTGCTTTTCGATTCACTGTTGAATTTTTAGTAGGCTAGCGTAACCATAGCGACCGTTGAAAATGCATTATGGTTTGTGAACTCCACATAATCCTATGTGAACTCGACCTTGTATGATAGGAATCACAGACTGTCGAATAATTATTTCTTTCATATATCGAGATCGATATCCTTTAAAAGAGAGTAAAAGACTTTCGTCTGATTATTAAAGAAGAAAATTTATTCAATTATCGTTTTTCAATTCATGAAAGAAACTTAAAGAGCCAGTAATATAAATAAAATACGAAAGCTATCTATAATTTTCACAAAAGTAAGATGATGAAAAATAGGTACGTCTGTCCACGGTAGTATTCGAATTGAGGACCATCGTAAGATAAGCATGCCAAACATCGCGAGAACAAACGATGGCAAATTAATCATCGAATTATTTATTCAGCAATCCGTGATTTCAATCATAGAGGATCAAGTTCACAAAATATAATGCATTTTCAACGGTTGCTATGGTTACGCCAGCTTACTAAAAATTCAACAGTGAATCGAAAAGCAGGAAAAAGTATTGAATTTTTTTTTATGTTATATTAATGTGAATAGCAACATATGATACATTTTTGAAATCAGCAAAAAAATTGCAGTAGAATGAGAGAACTTTCAACTATAGTTTACATTTGAAAAATCGGAAATCCCTGTCGTATCTCGAAAATGACTGGATCAAAAAATTTGGCAATATCATATTCGAATTCCTCATAAAAAAGTGCCTGTAGAATGTAACAACGGATTTCGAATACGAGTTCAAATAAACGAGTTATTAAGCTTCATTGAAAATGACAATTTCTCAATTTTCGTTCATAACTCAAAATCTATGAACTTTAGGCTGGATCTGTTTTCAGTTTTGGATTAGTCAAAAAAAAAGAGCTCGAGAATGTGTCGTCCGTTTTCTTCTAGCTGCTATAGTTCTCGAGATCCCCTCAGTAGACAACGAATTTTGCCCACCCTGTACATATATAGTATTGACGGAAGGCCGTTGTTAGCAAGGTATAGATGATAATTCAACAGATCTCATCAAAATTCTTCTCGTTAGTATCATCTATGAAATTTCATTTCATATTTTGACGGAAATGGATTTGACAATTGCAGGCGGTTCGAATTCCGTTATTTTTGTGTAGAAATATTTCGGGAAATGACTAAAAATTTGTATACTGTAATAATGTTTTCATGAAGTACCAATAACTGAAAATGGCTGAAGATCCTGGAAAAGAGATCGACGAAAGGTAATGATGGTTTGGTAGTTTTTCACCTTTCGATATGTTGTGTGGTAAACAATAAAAAGTGATGTTAACAATCGCATATTTTTCCAGAACCGGCCTGAAGAAAAAACCACCCAGCGGGTAAGTTCTTCGAATGAAACTCTCTCTTTCTTTTATATGCTGCTTTTCAGTTATACGTTAGGCGTGATGAACCACCTGAAATGCTGCATAGGATCAGGAATTTTCACATTGGGATTCGCTTTCAAGAATGCGGGAATGGCATTAGGTCCGCCGATTTTGGTATTTTTGGGAATTGTGGCACTGCACTGTCAACATATGCTGGTGAGTAGAGCAATTGAGTTAAAAAATTCTGGGCATTGATGCAACTGAAGCTTCGGTAAATTCTTCTATTTCCAAGGTAAATGTGGATTTCCTAGGAGTTTCCATAGTTCGTATTTTCATTTGCCATTACAAGTACCAATTCTACGGGGCGAGCTTTCTGTTGGTCTGTACTAATTGTCCTGCTTCTGCAGCAGTCGTTGTGTATTTCCTGGACATCTAACTCTTCTCTATATCATTTCTCAGACTAACAACCAATCTATGGGTTTGTGATCAGGAAATGAGCCGTTTTACTACAACAGCTCAAAAAGCATTATTGGCAACTCTGAGAGTATGCGATGAATAGAAGGTAATAACTCGTTAAATCCTTATTCTATACATTTGCATGAGTTTTTGCAACCACACAACAAATAATAGGTCCTTCCGTTTGTTTAGAAAGTGTAGCACTTTTCTACACTCGGTGTAATTTACACTTGATTTCAGTACATATTCCTTTGCTGATTGGATTTACACCAGTGTAGAGGAGGTGTAGTTTTTCTACATCTAGTCAAAAAGAGGTGAGATATTAGTGTTCTGTGGCGTGGAATGCAAAATTTGATGTTGATGTCACGAACGTCACAGTAATCTACTTCAAAATGATACGATTAAATTTAAAATTTGCGAAAAGTTCATCACTTCACAAGAGTATGAAAAAGTAACAAATCTTATGAGAAATGTGCGTAAAGATCGCCAAATAGCTTAACCATGGATTAAATCAAAATTATCAGTGTATTTTACACTACACAAAGAAACAGACGAAAGGACCTTATGTCTTTTTGGGATACATCCTACTCCAATAAAACTAATTTTTCAGTAGCCCTGCATACCTGATATTTTTTCGAAATACTATAACCTCCCCTCCTGAGCAGCTCTTGATTGCAACCAAGAGAGAAAAAAAGAAAGCAATTTTTAAACATTTCTGTAACATCTTGGTAGTCGCTATATATTATATAGGAATGCTTATATACTTATATACTATAGTATGATATTTACTCCGGCTACAATAATATTGACATATTTGAGTAAAACAATCTTTATAGCTTCTACAGCTTCTTTTGCTCGCAAATTTTAACCAGAGGCCCACGTTTTGGAGGATATGTTTCTTCTTCAAGGCGTTCAAGGCTCAAAAAAAAACCTCAATAAAGCATTAAGGCTATGTACAGGGTGGGCAAATTTCGATGTTTTAGTACTACAGCTTTTAAACCAGAGGAGATAGACAAAATCTGATACCCCATTCTCGTTCTCTTTTTCTGAGAAACTTACAATAGTAGAAGTGATTTTTGGCCACTTTCTTTTGTTTTCGAGTTATAAGCAAAAATTGGAAAAATGGCGATATCGAAATAAATTTATATCTCCGCTAATACTGATGATAGAGCTCTGAAATTAAAACATTATACAGGCACTTTGTTCCGTAGAATCCAGTGGCGTGCTCGCCTTTTTTGCAGGATTCTTAATTACGATGCTATTACCCATAGTTATGTTTTTTTAAATGGGAACACTAGTTTTATGTGCAATTTTTTGAAAGCTTAATTTTTACTGATTTCAAAAATATATAACATCATATGGTTTGTATCAATATAAATAATTTAAAATGGTCAAAAACCTTTTTTCTCAATATTTCTATGGTTTCAACTTTTGACAAGTACAGAAAAATAGAGTTTCCTATAACAAAAGCAGTCTTCTTCAGGCAATGTCATTCTTTCTATGCTTTTTACCAATTTTCACAAAATTTGAATCAAGATATATTTAATAAATTTTCATAATAATGAAAAGGCTTATAGAAGGAGACAGTGGTAATCATACGATGCTATATGTTTCTGTGCTCATCAAAAGTTGAAACCATAGAAATATTGAGAAAAATGGTTTTTGACCATTTTCTATCATTTATATTGATACAAACCATATGATGTTATATATTTTTGAAATCAGAAAAACTTAAGCTTTCAAAAAATTGCATAGAAAACTAGTGTTCCCATTTAAAAAAACATAACTATGGGTAATAGCTTCGTAACTAAAAATCCTGCAAAAAAGGCGAGCACGCCACTGGATTCTACGTAAAAAAATGCCTGTAAAATGTTTCAATTTCAGAGCTCTAGCATCAGTATTAGCGGAGATATAAATTTATTTCAATATCGCCATTTTTCCAATTTTTGCTTATAACTCAAAAACGAAAGAAAGTGGCCAAAAATGACTACTACAATTGTTAGTTTCTCAGAAAAAGAGAACGAGAATGGGGTATCAGATTTTGTGTATCTCCTCTGGTTTAAAAACTGTAGTGCTAAAACATCGAAATTTGCCCACCCTGTACACATGAGAGCGTTAGACGCCGCGTTGAGCGCGCGTACGTGTGTACGCTCCAATGCCTAGTCTAGTAACTCGAAGCGCGCTGCAAACGCGCGCTCAACGTCTATCGCCCTCATGTGTACTAAGCCTTAGTGAGACAATTCACACAAAACATTCACAAGGCGGCAGACAATATACAAACCTTAAGATTACTAGTTGATCAGAGGGAATACATTATAAAAGGTTTTCAAACTCTAAACAGACGATAAAAACAGAAATTCAATAAAATAAAATCAGAGGGAATAGTTATTTTCCTACCAAGTGCGGAAAGTAATACTTGCCCGCACGAAACTGCCGTTGCCCGAACGATGCGAAGCAGAGTTCGAGCATTGAGTATTAAACTCATTTTCTGAGTATTAATACTCAATGGTTCGGGTAAGCAGTTGAGTGCGGGCAAGACACTTTCCGCAAGAGTTAGGAACAATATTTTTTCTACAAGCGCTTGAAATATATAAATGTATCCATTTCACGAAACAGATCATATCTCATTTGATTAATTCATATATAATGACAGACGTAATTCTGCATGTCGTTACTATGGGTTTCTCATCGTTGACGTTCTGTCCATAGAAAAATGATAGAATTTAATTTACTCTATAATACTTGCGTGAGGGAAAAACCCCTGCTAATCCAATTGCGATTAACGATACTAAGCAACTATTTCACTCAAGTCTTTGGCCAACAACAAATGTTTATTTTCCATTCCTTGTATTAATGTTCCAAGATTCAGACATACCCTCGTTTGCATAATTCAACATTGCAAATGTTTCATTAAACGTCAGTGTTAATGTACGGGGTGAGTCTTTGACTCATACAAATATTCAAGCAGTAGATTCTAGAGGTCGAAAGAAACTCTTTTTTCCCATACCATTTTTTTAGATTCGGACCTAATAAAAAAATATAGCTATTTTAAGTTTTCATAATGAGCTGTGCCACCCCTAGAAAAACAAAATTACCTTCAGTTTAACTAGCTAAATCGGTGACACTACATATCTGTGGATCTTTTAGAAAGAGTTGCATTCGGTCAAAGTACCCAATTTTTCGAGTTTCACAGATATTTTTCATTTTTAAACATCAAATTACTCGAAAACAGCGCATTATAAGAAAAAATATGAAGAATACTTTTATTTTACAAAACGTTCAAATTTTTATGAAATAGGGTTCAACTTAGTTTCAAGGGTTTAGGTCTTTGAATTTTTGGTATTTTTATGATTCGTTATGGTGATAATGAAAGAACTGGAATACGTTGGTGATATCTTGTGTTCGAAAAAGATTCATGAAATAAATAAAAAACTATATTTCGATATTCATTTCTTCCGTTAAAACCGTTAGTGAGATATAACTAAAAATAACATTTCTTGAAAGTTTTTCCACAACCTGCATCTTTTAAACCCAGACGATTCGGAAAAATAGTAAAAAAATTTTTTCTTTTGATCTAAAGTATCTACTGTTAAAATATTTGTATGAGACAAAGACTCACCCTGTATATCCAACTCAGGAATCGAGAGAACAAAACTAGAATATTAAAAATGCATTCTGTTATATTGTTTTTTTTTCTGCTAGGGAAAACATACATTAAGGAAAAGGCTTTAGTAGTCTTTAAATACCTTCACTTTAAATAGCTCCACTTCGCTCGCTCATGCAGCTAATAACTGCAGACTGTTAAAACTCATTTTCTGCTTCTTACACAATAATATATACCTACTGTAACATCACTAAAGTGGAACCTATATTTGACACATGTTTCCTTCCGAAATATTTATGTTTTCCATAAGGAATCGCCTTCTATTGCTACATCTGTACTATCAATCACCTTGTATTTGTTTCATTAGCGCCTCACTGTGAAGGAATTATATTTTCTTTTCAATTTTGTATTATTCATGATGTTCTTCTACGTTGAGGATAGTTGAATGTTTGAGCGCAACATTCAGAAATTATATAACAACCATCCACTTTTCAAATGGAACCTAACCTTTCGGCTAAATAGCTGTATTCAATTCCAGTTGCAATGTGGAAAAGAAGTAGAAAAACACTTGGGAAGGAAACCAGATTTGGCCGAGACTGGTGAAGGTGTGTTTGAATTCGGACCGGAGAAAATGAGGAAGATGCAGAAATGTATGAAAATTTTCAGTAATGTCATGCTGATCATTACTCAAACTGGAGTACTCTGTATTTATACCGTATTCTTTGCTGATAGTATGATGAGGGTGAGAATTTCATTCAGTATTTTTACGGCCTTGTTCCTTGGAACCAGGACGTTATCATTTTTCCCGTTTTATTTTGGGCAAAATCCGCGAAATTTTTGAGAATTATAAGGCACTTTAATGTTTTCTAATATTAATAAAAATACCGATCCTTAAGAATTGGAACTACGTAGATGGTTGTACAGACTTGTGATAAATTTGGTGGATATCACACAATAGAAGAGAAAATTCAATGTCAGAAACTCTTCGACAAATTTTGCCTGAATCATCGAAACAATATTTATAATTTGGGAGCCGACGATGCTGAATCGGGATTTACTCGAGCGTCGTGGAGACCTAGTGGATTTTGAAAATCAGATGGTAGAAAGAAAAAAAGGTTCTATGACGTATGCGCTTTCAACAGTGTGGGAAAAACGTCTGCAGGTTTTCAAAGATTTTCAGAAAAATCGTCAGGTGTACATACTCGAGGGTGTCAAATTGAGATACTGTATATGCCCTACGTGTCTCTGACGATAAATTCATGTTATTCTGACAGTTTGCGAGGAAGGGCTAGCTGAGCGTGGCAGATTTTTAGTGGATATATTAATTGGGCCCACAGGAAGCTACTTTTCAAAGGACTGACAATTCGAAAGTGACGCAAGGTCACAGTGGTCCTTTGAATATGTAGAAAAAAAATCGTAACTTGTACATGCTCGAGCGTGACAGATTTTCATACAGATGGTTAATGTCGGTGTCGCAGACGTGTTAACCCATTAATCTGATACTAATCAGGGGGAGTTATCTTAATCACACAGTTTGAAGATGATAAAAAAGAAATTTTCAAAAAATATCTCCCTTTCTGTACCTCTAATCGTTTCTGCATTCATTATGACAGTTGTAGATATTAAAATTTTATACAACTTTTTTCTGAACCAATTTTACGTACTCTCAACTCTTTTCGAGTTAGAAAGCGATAAGGCGAGGAGCTTAGTCACACATGCGAAAAGCCAAGGTCAATGTAGACATCCAGTCTGATGTACATTCATCGCCATATTAGTTTCTCAAAAATGTTGGAAAGTAGAAAAAATTGCTTCTGACAAAATTTGTGGAAAATGTTATGCTCTACAACTTTTATGATAAATACGAAAACAATTTGAAGCCCAGAAGAGGAATTAATTCAAAAAAACTGATTTTTGTGACCATTATGGTCAATTTTTATTTTTTCGGCTTGCTGAAACTGTCAGATTATATTATTCTTGCAACCGCGCTCGAGAATGTACACGTGACTTTTTTGGCAAGTTTGGCACCCACCCACAAATTTTCGTCACGCTTAAATTGTCAGATTAAGAGAATGTATACTTTTCAACATGTAATTAACCACATAAATATATATCTCAATCTGACACGCTGGAGTGTATATATACAATGATCGTTTTTTTTTTTTTACTATTCTGACACACTGTCCTAGATAATTCCCCCTATATATAGGTCTAATTTTTGGTAGAGGTACCTACTCTAGAGAGTATCTCTACCCGGATATCTCCTCTTATATTAATCTGACACGCTCGAGTAAATCCTGAATTTTTATCTTGGGCTCCCCAACTATTAACTATATTAATTACTATTAGATTTGTATTTTTGAAAATACTAGAGAAATAATTCAAACATTCGTGATCCTGTCCCAAGTCAGTTTTTACCAATTTTATAATTATGAAAGGGACTACAAATCCAGTTTCTAAAGGGTGTATTGTCAAAATCAAATCAATTAAATAAATCCATAAGAGCACATCTGAAATTTGGATTATAAATAGAGCTTTGGCTAGAGAAGTTCCTAATGAATAAATTTAGAAAATTACACGTATACATAAATCGAATATTTTATTATTTATATTATTCATTGTTATCAATCTTCAGTCATAATATAATTTTTTCACCATTTTCCCAGAAGCTTTCATATCATTATTTCGCGCTTCATCCTACAACAAACATTTATGAACGATGACACAGGCTTTCTACCGGACTATGAAGGCATACGAGTTGAAAAAAAAATCTCATCACCTTACATCAGTAAAATCACACAAGGTTCATACGGTCTTATTGTAATTTCCATTATATTTTGATCTCCAACTCTAGATAAAGGCCTGATCTATCATTTCGGATACTAATTATTACATTTTTTCAGGTAGCCGAACATTGGGGTTACACAGATCTGAGCATTCAAATGTGGGTCCTTATTGCCTTCCCACCGATAGTAATTTCTTCCAGTACATTGGGAAACTTGAAACTGGTTGGATATTTATCGCTTTTTGCGAACATTCTAACATTTCTGGGCATCGCTATCACCATATACTTATTGTCAGTGGATCTTCCAGAGGAATTCACTTTCGAGTGGTTTGGAGATATGGCCCAACTTCCTATATTCATAAGCATAGGAATTTTATCTTTCACAGCCATACAAGTTGTAAGTAAGTTTTTCACTGATCAGTTAGTCAGTTACTCAACTAATCAGGATCATTTTCAACCTAACTATTGGAGGCTTGAGGTGGTTGAAGATTATGGCTACGTCCTCACAGACCTTAGAACATAAATACATGAAATGGACATTGACGTGCTATTTGTTGTGGTACAAACATTCGATGCTTCTCTGTGTAGCACAACACTAAGACAGTGGCGTAAAATAAATAAATTTATATAGCTCCTACCTTTTTGTACGGAAAATTGACGTGACAATGATGTCAGATTCAACTATCTCAATTTCGATTGGCCACACTAAGCAACTATCTCACTCCAGTCTTTGGACAACAACAAATGTTTATTTTCCATTCCTTGTATCTATGTCCAAGGCACAGACAGGAAGCTTGCCTCGCGCCTATACAGTGACTATATACCCCCCATATACAGGGTGTGGCGTAATGAATGGATAATATGGTACCTGCGGGTAGAGGACCTTACGGCGGTTCAGAAAAATATATTTTATGTTTAGTAAAAGTCCTTTGGTTTTCGAGATATTGGAGATTTTCGAGAATTCATGAAAATCACACCCTTCGCCACTCGTTTTGCAGGCAAAACTCCAAATGAAGGAATTTTTTCAAAATATTTTTTTTATATTATTTCTGGATAGACGCGCTATCGAATGTAGATTATTATTTTTGACGCGCATGAATAGTTATTCATGAAAAAAATATCTAACTCAACTTTTCCGTTTTGCTTATTTTTTTTTTCATAATTACAACCTAGCGCGGTGTTAAAAATAATATGGTTACCTAAGAGCCAATGCAAGAAAAAACATGCCCGTTTCATTGAGATTCCGAAATAGTATAACTCTCTGTATTTTCAGCATTGAAAAACAAAATTATCTTCAGAATAACTAGCTAAATCTGCGACATTACATATCTATGAATCTTTTAAACATAGTTGTATTCAGCCAAATAAGCGAAAGTACCTAGCTTCTTAAATTTCATAGATTAAACTTTTTAATTTTTGAACATCAAATTACTCGAAAACGGCGCATTTTTCAAGAAAATATGAAGAATACTTTTAGTTTACAAAACGTTCAAATATTCATTATCTAGCGTCCAACCTTACGATGGCATTTTCAAGAGTTGGGTTCTTTGAGTTTTTTAGATTTTTATGGTACGTAATAGTAATAATGAGATCCTGTATAGTTATTAAATTTCAAAATAATGGTGTAGCGGAAATAAAGCAACCAGCTATTTAGTAACAACCTAATAATGTTATTATTTTTATCTTCGGTCGAAAATTAAGGTTATGAATTCATATATAACCGGTTAGTTTTGCTAAGGATTTTAATGAATGCATTACAGTAGTCGAGATATACATTCAACTTTAAAAAATAATTGATTTTATAGTGCCGTCGCTATACCGTTCCCAACCCCTGTAGATTAAAACAAATTTTTAATCAATTTGCATAAATTCATGTACAATTATAAATCTATATTTTTCATTATGCTGTCACCCAGTGGCAGGAAAATCAGTTAAAATTCAATATTGTTTAACCATCCATTATTCTCCTCAAAAATTACAGTTTTAAATCGTAATGGACCATTAAGTCTTAATGGACGTATCTGGTACGGTAATGGTATGAAATACCATTCTGAATATGAAGTATCATGTAGAAAACAAACGGGGAAGAAATTCTATTTCTACTGCAGAAAATTTTGAAGATGAAATTTTTCCGATAATGATATTTTTTAGGTTTTACCTATTTACATCGAAAGCAAATATCCAGAAAAAGTAGGATCTCTTTTCGGTGTTCTCAATGTGGCTGCTTTCATTGAAGTGACTCTGACAATACTGATAGGAGTTCTTTCATACATGAAATATGGAAAAGATTGCCGCGGAAGCATCACGCTCAACTTCAAGAATGGGATGTATGTATGAATTTTTTCATCAAGTAGCTCATGTTCATAAAATGTTCTCTATGGGAACAACAAACCGTTACGGTTTTGTTTTTCTTTCACAGCATCTAATATCAGGAAGAATTGCTCTTGGCAAATATTGTATAATTTCTAAAGCAGAAGCAACTTCTACAAACAACAATTTTTTCATTTTTATGTGGTGACGTTGGGGAAGAAAACTAATATAGAAGTTCAAAAAATGCTTTATCCTGGTCAGAATTCAAATATAATATTTATCCAGGTCATTTGCAACAATGAAGCATTATGGCAGATTTTTCCTGGGAAGAATATACTTAATGAAGTGATAATAGTACAAACCTACAGTTTTCAAAATTTGTGTCAAATACATCCAACGTAGCAAACACAACTAATAATAAGTAATGTTTGAATAAACTCACACGAATAACAATGATCTAATATCCTATAACCTTAACATTAACATGTACTATAAAAAATATTCAAAGAAGCTAAATAGTTCGGGACTAGTATCCCGATAATTCCTGTAATGTGGACTATATTGTATGATTATCAGTACCAAATATAAAATAGAGGTAAATGATAAACTAACATTGAGACAGTCTGAATAACTTCGATCTTCGTTTCGTTTTTATTTGCAAATATTTAAATTATTAAAAATAAATCCAAGTTCCAAGAAATTCGTTAGAAAGTTTTTTCGAATACACTCATTACACCTATACATAGAAGATGATAGTGAGCTATGAAATTTTGGCACAATTTCTTATTCTTTTTCAATTGACAAAAATGTTTTTTTCAGAGCAGCTCAAATTGTAGTTATCTGTGTTGGTTTGGCAGTGATGCTCTCCTACACTTTGAACATATATGTAGTCATTGAAGCCCTGTTTCCAGTAATGTCAGAAAAGTGGGGCCCATTTCGTCATCCAAACATCGGCATATTTTTTTTCAGATTAGGTTGCATTATTTTTACGTGTGAGTATTTCAGCATGAAATAGTTATTTAATCAAGTATAGTTATCAATGATTGAGATATTCTCGAACATCAATCCCTAAATTAATAAACGAGTTGATTACCAGACTTTTCGTCGACCTCATTTCAAATTGGAATAGGGAATTTTGATTGCAAACAAATTTTCATCAATACCTAATCAAATTTGACTTATTATAAATTTTTATTATAATGTTCATATTATCATGTTGATATCATAGACATAGAGGATGTGAGTGTCTACTATGTAGAAATAGAGGCAATTCAGCAATACGTCGGAAAGGTGATGACGTAATTTGGGGCTAATGTCAAGCTCAATTGACAGTGGTATCTTTATCAGTGGCGTAACAATCAGTAAAGTTAGAAAGAAGTTAAAATACCTGCAACTTTTCTGTGAAAACTCACAGGAAGTGATGCACATACTTTTACAAGCAAAAGTGCTTGTGTGCTCGATCTCCTATTAGGCCACCTTTGCTGTATCTTCTTGGAAACGGCCATTACCTGTCTCTTTTCTGTGGATATAGACTTGAGTGTGGACTAATCAAAATTCTAGAAAAAGATAAGTACCGGCCGCAAGTTCGGTTGTCTTTCATATTTTTCTGCCATATATTTACTGTAGAGATAATTAGGAAATGCACAGTTCGTTCTCTATGTCTATGGTTGAAATGTACGCTGTTGACTGAAGAAGTTGAGAAGTTCATAGAGGAAATATTTGACATGTGACATTTTGAATATCGTTTCGTACAATATCTGTTAATGAATGCGTGAAGCTGGTAAAAGTTGGAGTTGTAGTATTGGTTACACTTGAACAATCATAATTTTTCTGCAACCTATACAAAAATTCATGTGTCCTCAATGCACCTCAGAAAATCAATGCGACCTACAAATAAAATAATAAGGAGAAATACGTACAAAATGACATATATGTTTAAAATGACATAGTCGCCTTATTTCAAAATTGGTGTGCTTTAGCGACCCAACAACTGTACCATGTGAAGGCAGCCATATTTACAATACTCTGAAATGTTGTACGCCATTGCCACAGTAGCGCCGCAGTAATCAGTTCGAACGTATTTCGTATGCCCACAAAAATTTATTTGACAGTGATTTTCTCTTTTCTCTACGATGAGTTATTTGTTGCTTTTTTGTGATTATTGATATTAAAATCGGTAATCGACAAATAAATAAAAGTGATGAAAAAACAAAACACCATGTCATTTAGTACGTACTTCCCCTACTCGTGATACCTGCTGAATGCTTCTATGTAAACAAACATGCCATTAAAAGGGCTCATTAATGGGTGATTTCCTGTACATTAAACAGAGCAATTATTATGTGGTTGACGGAGAAAATCCTTAAGGCCTGTCGCAGACATGCAACTTTTCATTTTAGCGATAGTTGCGCAACAGTTTGATTGCGCTCACATACGCAACCGAATAGTTTGGTCTCCGCCGGTGGACGCTGACATGCAACTATTCAGTTGCAAAATGGACTTAACGAGAAGGCGGAAGAAAATACGGCAAAAGAGGAAATATTGGGTATACACAATCATTTCCCAGCTTTTCATAAAGGGTCAATTTCATAAAGTGTATTCGGATTTAAGAAAATATCCCAAAAAGATTTTCAATTATTACCGAATGAGAATAGCCTGTATTGAATATAGGAGGTCCAGTGGCCGTCATCATCGAATTCTTGAAAGGAAAGATTCAATTTTATGTCAAAAATTTATTATGATAAATTACGAAAAATTTCATAATTATGATGGTTTCAACTAGAGATCATTATCTTGAAAACATTTACGGCATAGAATGAATAGTTTCAAGATCAATTTTAGGCCTAAAATGTTTCCATAAATATCAAGACCACTCACAGGGTATCCAACAGACACAAAGTTTCGAGGCATTCTAGTTGAAGAAATGAACTTATTGACATTTTTTGAAGGTCATTTTAGCTAAGAACAGTCGATTCTGCCAAAGTTTGACTCGTTCTTCTAGCCTACAATTTATAAGAGTTATCTAACGATCGATCGCTCTGTTGATTCATCACTCAAAATAAGAAAAAACGAACAGAATTCCTATGAAAATGAAAATGTTTTTGATCGACATAAAAAACGTGACAACAATCAAAATTATTATTATATTACGTTATTTTCACATACCAAAGACTCCAAGTTTACCGAGTTTTGTTCAAAACCTGTAAATTGATTACCTGAAAATACCTATATATACTTTCTTCGTAAAGTGTAAAACTGAATTAATCCTACTCTATATTATAACACAAGTTCTTTATAAATGATTGTAACATCGCAGTGGCCATCAATTTTGAAATTCTATATTTTATTCGAAACACCTGAGTTAGGCCAGCTAATATAATATAAAGCCAACTCCCATTTTACAATCGTTTAGTAAAAACACTGTATTTCAATCATGCAAATAAACGAACGAATTCAATCTTCTCGCGCATGGAACATGGTTCATTTTGGAAGAGAGAACTTGCAACTATTCGATCACATGTGGGCGCAGATACACTACGAGCGTTGTGCTCAAAACAGTTGCGCAATCGTTTAGTTTGTGTCGAGGCTGAAACTATTTGATCGCAAAACTTTTCAGTTGCATGTCTGCGCGGCCCCATATAAATTAGAGGTGGGAGTTCTAGTTCACTCAGAGGATATAGTTCACTAGTTCTCGTTCACGATGGTGAATAGTTCACATGAATCGTTCACTAGTTCACAATCGTTCACTTCCATTATGAATCATGGAACGATTGACGGTTATTGGTATGCTATGAATTAGTGATATGCAATCGTTCTTTCATGTCTGGAACTGGACTAACGTTGAATTGAAACTGAACTCTGATACGGGTTAACGGGTTTCACGAGAAAACAAGTGGAAGTGTACATTATTTCAAGCCTTATGCTTTTTGCTGGGTTCTGGGATTTGTTTCGAGAATAAAAGAAAAAAGAACAAAAGAACGAAATATATTGAGTTATAAAATAAAAAATAAAAAAAATACAGTGAGATTCGATGAACTTTTTAGGGTGAGGGGGATACGAAAACGTTGCGAACTCATCGATCGTTTCTGTCATTCAGGGAACGAGTGAACTATACTTCGAACTATTCGTGAACTAGTTCCTTTCGTTCCTTACACAGAATAGTTCAATTGAACTAGTTCGTTCACGAACTACACACATGCGGCACTCACTTCTGCAACTGAATAGCGACAGGCGACAGCCTTATACTGGTACATTTTGAGACTAAAGTGCATACAAATTATCAGGCGGAATATTATGCGTATAATGTATGAACAAAACCAGGCGCGAAATAAAGACAACAAATATTTCTAACTGAATATGAGATGTTTTCTCCACAAAGAAAGAATTATAGAATTCTTTCTCTGTTCAACTGATGCGTTGTGCCTTTAACTTTCCCCCTCTTTTCCTCTCATGGAATATTTCCTATCCCTAAATTACCTGTATAAATATACAACCACATATTTCAAAAACGACGATATAATTCAGATACTACTATCGAGAAAATTGTCAGTTATACGTTGGAAACCTGATTATTTATATGTACTTCCTCCCTATATAATGCAATGTAATTTGATATTACTTCATTTCAGTCATCCTCTCATGGACACTTCCGATGCTGGGACAGATCGTGGCTCTTGCTGGAGCTCTCGGGAATACTTCGCTAAGTGTAATTTTTCCGGCATTATTTCATGTCATCCTTATGTGGGAAAACTCATCAGTTGTAGTGAAAATAAAGGACTTCCTGATCCTTTCCCTCGGTATTTTCAGTCTCACAGCAGGGACGGTGGCAGCAATATGGGATATCGTCAGAGAAATCGATAAAGTTTATTTTCCGGAAGCAAAGAACTCGACGACGGGATAAATTATGAATTTACTATGTGAGAATAAATATATAAGCAAATATTCCAATTAATTCTTTTATTATTATAAGTAAAAGGGCTGCAGCTGTCGACGGACTTTAGAAATGTAGGAAATATTATACATTAGGGTAGTTGGTTCAGCAGCTTTTAAAATACTCGAATGCAATATACAGGATGACTGGTGACGTCACCCACTTAGCCGTTGAGGCTAATTGTAGATAGAGGACCTCAAACTTATTGAGAATTTGGGTTTTAAATGGCCCATAAGGATATTCTGTTCGGAGATACAGGGTGATTTATGAAAAAATGCTAAATCCATAAACTCCCACACCTTGCATATATGTTATGTTTTCTTGGGAGATCTAATGGGGTACTTTGTTATATGGTATTTTTCTGTAACCATTACGTGTCTGATACGATATTTTGGATGTACCTGTGCTGTATCCAAATTATATCCACATTTAGTGAATTTCATGTTCCCGCTTCATGATATCTACGTAACATATTTGTAACATTGTTCTTTATTTGCCATGTATCATTTTGAGATCATGAACAGAGCATGACACCATAAGAAGCGTTTTAACTACCGTCGAGGGCGCTGTAAAACGTAAACAAATATGCAGGATTGTGAGAAATGCTATAGATATTGTCGTTTTGATATGTTTTTATTATCATTTAGACGTTTTGTCAGTTAAAAAGTGGATTACTGAAAGTGAGGTGCATATATTGAACGTTTGATTAGTTATTTGTGTGTCATAGTGATTTTCCAGTGAAATGGTGAATTACTGAAAAGAAAGTGCTATGGATATCGAACTATAGGTCAATTAATCATTTCTCGTATTTTCATAGCAGCTCTATATGAAACATCATAGGCTATGTTTTTATTATATATCCAGCGTATAAAAATTATATTTCAATAAATAATGTCCTGTTTGGTGTAGATTTCGATATAGGTTATTTCCTTACGTGTTGCATGTACCTCATATGTAGAAATGAATAAATCATATATTATGTATTCAAAATTTTCTTCAGAAAGTTATGAAATATGCATATGGTATTCTTCTCATTCTCACAACGCATAACATAGGCACAATTCTCCTAAAATCTTCTTAACCTAAGCCAAACAAAAGATTAGTGAACTGTTGATTAATCTTTTTATAGAATGCATGAAAGTGCAAAGACCAGAAAGACCTGTCCTAATTTTTCTTGGAGAACAGTAATCATGAACCCATGCAGTTTGCATGATGTAATTTATTCTTTCTAGTTCTATTAACGTGTGGCCTAATCTTTTGCATCAATTTTGTGATCTGAAATTTATGAAAATATATTGTTTTTGAACATGAGTTCATTCGTCCACATACCCCACCGAACTGATGTGAGATATTTTTGAAATTTCCTTTCAACAATGATTGATAAAAACACACTATTTGAAATATCAAAATTCGAGTTCAATATTACAGAAATAGTTTTTATCAATTTCCATAATTTTTTGTTGAAGCGTTCTCAATAACAAATAAAAAATAATAACATAACACATGAAGGTAATACATATAGATATCCTATGAAACAAATATTTGTATGATCCATGTTTGAACTATTTATGATCCTTTCTGAGAGGAAATCCTTGTTTAAGGCGGACATAAGAGCATAGTTTCTATATAACTGTTCTATATTTGTGCTCTTAATGCTACATATTAAGGTTACAAAATAAGGAACACTGTATATATTTCTGCTATATAGCTGCTCTGTAATGTGGTCACCTGGGACACTTCCACGATTTATTAAACAAAATTTTTTGTTGATATTTACTTACCCAAGTAGTAAACGGGAATCACGAGGCTTATTTCTGCCCAAGTCACAATCGGGAAAAATGAAAAAAAAGTCTTAAGGGGAATAAATTATATTTCCTTCTGACGTTTTAAAAAATCCATCTGAGTAAATAGCTAATATTAAAATTCACAGTTCTAGTTACAAATTTCAATATATAAAACAATCTACAAATCATAACAATGTCAAATATCAACTATTAGGTATATTTTCACCCTAGTCGGTGACTAGGTACATTAGTTTATTCAAAACTTTAAACATTTTCTATGCCATCTGATTCACATGCGACGAATTAATTATCACTTAAAAATCACAGCTTCCGGAACCCACTTAATTATAATTGATTTAATACAGCAAAATTTGTAAATCACACTAAATTCATATATCACATAAACGTTAATCTCGCTACATCAAAATAGTTAGTTGTCAATGAATCAGTTTCGAGAACATAAACTCCAAGTTGATTTATTTCTTCCAAAACTTTCATTCTGCCAAGTTGCAATGTCAATTATACCGAAATCGACCGGTCTGTCGATTCATTAGTTTTTTCTTATTCAATGTCTATTTGAAAATTTTACCCCAAATCATGAAGTAATAGTAGCAATGAATCGGAATATTTTCCTATTCGTATGATAGAGTCGATATCAGTTGGTCGTTGTTGAATTTTGAAAAGCGTTGATGATGGAATGAACACTCTCGTAGGTGCCTGTGGAGGCTCCAATGATTCCACATATTATCACAACGATGTCGGAGAAAATCTGAATGAACGTTAATTCACCACGGCTGTAAGCTATCACGAGATGTAGGATGGGTGGGAACAAAAGGGCTAACGCTGTACTGCTCACAGCTCCAACTAGAGAGATGAAGAGTTGAAGGTACGGAATTGCCTCCGCTAGAATAACTGCAAAATAAAATATTAAATAATAAGCGAAAAACTAAATAAAAGACAAAAATTATAGAGTAAAAAGATGGGGAACAAAGCGACTAGAGTGATGTGAGCTCTATCTGTGTTTCAAATGTGTTTTTATTACTCAGACCCTTGGGCCTGTTGAAATATTAATTTTAGGGCCATTTGCAGAAACGTATAAAATTTTGTAAGATTTCAGATGGCCAGAGGTTTTTAATATTTTGATTCTCATACCGCCTTTTGTTTATCTAATTCCTATTTTATGATATAAATTGTACAAATTCAATTGAATTTATCAATTCAACACAATGTATTGTACACAAAGAACACTTTTGCTGTTCAACTGATCACTATATCATATTATGCTGCTGCGCACCTTGTCCAAAGATACAACCTCATATGCTGCTGATACTCTTTTCAACCGCTCACATGGGACGGTAATAATGTTTTGAAGTTTGGAACTGTTGATGATCAAGTAACTTGATTAAAAAATTAGATACAGGAAGAATACTTACACGTGATAATAACAAGAATAAGCCTGAAAATCATTTCAGCAAACACAGGATGTTTTAGATCACCTAATTGGTTAGCCACCCAGGGCCAAATAACCTCAACAGGTACATAAAACTGTAAAGCATAAGTCAGTAAAATACCCAAGGAAATCATCAGCTTTACACTTTCGGCCAATCTGAAAGGTAAAGAAGAACGGCGTTTCATTAATCGAAAATATAGTACAACTTTCTAGCTTAGAATAATTTCAGTAAATCAAAAACATATTTTTTTTAACTCAAAATAGATTATACGATTTTGACAAAATAAGTTTTTGAAACACAACGCGTGTTTCGCTATCACAATAGCATCTTCAGGTGGGTGAAGGTAAACATATATTTTTTGTTGTAAATATGTTCGCAAAAATGTTCGGACAAGTAGGTCTATTAATATTTTGATTTGCATTCTTGATGTAAGAGAATGTTATAAAGTGTATTCCGAATTTGAGATATGACGTCAAATTTTCCTGAAAAATTGTATTTTTGAGACTGTTTACGGCAATAAATGTTCTAATAATAAGGATTAAATCAGATGAATACCACCCGCAGATATGAATGTAGGATTCACAATTGTGTACTATAAATATTGTAAATAAATGTTGTCGTTCATGGAAGACTTTAGAAATCCGAACTTTCCGAAGTCTTCCGTTGAAGAAAATATGGGACAGCTTCAGGCCTTGAAGAAAATCAGATTTCTATAGAAAACAGTAGATAACGAGATTTATCGCCAACCCCTACACATGTTAAGAGAAAGGTCTAAACTTTATAGTTGCGTTTACAAAGTTACTCTCAGCTCAACTTTCTCATGAATCGATGAACGCAACAAATACAAGATTAAGGATAAATGCATATACTATTAAAAAAAGTCTACGCTGACATATACTCACACTTCATTCGGTAAATTGAGGGTTACACTACCCTTAATATCGTTCCCAAACTTCAAGTAAGCTAGGAACCCCATGAAGCTATAGAGAATTATCACACTTCCCATACCCACGTTGAGAACACCACAAGTTCTTGAGAAGTTCTTAGGGTTTTTCATCTCATTTTGTAGTGGCAGAACCTGCAATATGCAAAAAAGGAATATTAACTTATTCATTTTGTTATCATCTTCCATTTCTTTCTCCAATATTCCGCCAAGAATGTAACAGACATTATAATCATTCCGAATAGGAAATATTTCTTGAAGCGTGCCAGATTTTCAAAGGATATGTTAATTGGACCCAAAGGGAGCTACTTTTCAAGGGACTGACAATTCGGACTGGACGCGATGTCACAGCGGTCCTTTGAAAATGCAGAAAAAAAATCGTTACTTGTACATACTCGAGCGTGTCAGATTTTCATACGGATGGTTAATCTCGTGTTGCAGACGTGTTGACCCATTAATCTGACACTAATTAGACGTTAGATTCAATATTGAAGGCTTTTCATTTACCGCTGAAATCCCAACATTTGAAAATAGAGAGGACTCAGAAACATTGATTAACAAAATTGATTCTGTCAAAACTAGATAGGCCAGACCCACAAGATTGACTGTTAAAGATTGTTATGCTATGTATCAAAAGAATATGCAGGGTAAGAACTATTTAGAGGGGGTCTACAGGGATATCGAAAACCGTTAGGAATACAGGGTAGCTTAAATTACGAAAAAGTTGCGTTATTCAACGATGAATGGGTGGGCGTTAACAGTTCCCAAATATCTCTGATGGTTCCTGAGATATCTCGAAAAAACTGAAAATCAAAATGATCATGTTTTCTTCATACGTCATTTGATTTTGGAGATAACTACTCGAAATTCGGTGTGCGTAGTCATAATCCTATATAGCAATTATACTGGTGTACTACTTTAATCATAATATTTAATATTTTAATTTAAGCCACCCTAACGGTCATTTTTGACGGTTTTCGATATTCCTATAGTCAGCCTCTAAATAGTTCTAACCCTTTACTTTGCTTTGGATAGCAATATTTATTAGAATCTTTTCTTGTTGTTTGTTATTCCTTTTTTTTTAGTTTAGTCGCTCAGGTATTATTACACTTGTTAGTTGAATTATTTGGAAGATGGTTTTAATTTATAGTCATGATCATTTATAATTAACAAACTGTATTTGTACTACCTATCAAAATTAATACATCGATCTGGTATCAAAGATTATAGAGTAGAAAGATCTGTGTGTTTTTAAGACGCTAGGACTGGTTAAAATATTAGTTTGAGTGCCATTTGCAGAAATATATGAAATTTAGTAAGATTTCAGACGTCCATTTCGATCAAAGAGGTTTTGAATGTTTTAATTCTCGTACCGCAATTTGCTTATCTAGCCCGTTCTAGTTGCTGATTATTGAATGTTTTTGTCTTATTTTTCGGTAAAAATACCAAAATATTGTTCGAAAATTATTGAATGTTGAAGAACTGCGGATCAAATAATTAAATGGATTTTACGAGATTAAGTTTTTCACTCAACTAAGGTCAGTATTAAAACTCGTAACATGTGAATCGATCATTTATTGATTCTAATTTTCGGTGCTCCGAATTGGAAAAAATTCTCAGGGCGTGACTTCAGCAAACACTTCTGACTACACCATGTGCAGTGAACATTTTACTACAGGTCAATTGAGAACTGTTCATCCACGTAAATTGTTGTATGCAGAAAGCATCCCATGCATTTACGGCCTATTAAGGGAAAATTATGATCTTTATAGGTCCATTCAATGATTCTCAACTACTATTCGTTCAATATATTAAGAAATGTAGAGGTTTTATTGATTTCCAATTGAGAAGCATAGAAATATCAATCGAGTGAGAACCGAGTGACTGTCAAATTGTTGTTTGGAAAGTCAAAATTTTATGAAACCTACTATCAGTGTTTTGTTCGTTCATTAATCAATTTGTATATTGTGTCATAAAGAGACTATATCATAAAGAAATCTCAAAAAAAGCACCAAGAAACTATACTGACAGTCTGACATACTTGTCTTGTATATCTCTGTAAGGTTTTTTTTTTGAGTGCGGTTCTGGAAATTCTATGAATAATACCTACATACGTAAATAACTGGAATGTGTATGCTATGATGGTATATTGAATATTGGTTCATATTAATTTCTGATATATGTATATTTTACAAATTCAATTTCAAATTTTGTAAATTTTTTATAAAATGAACTTCAATAAAACAACCTATTGCACAGAAATAACATCTTCGACGTATAGGAGATTACCATATACTTTTTTTTGTGTCCTAGTCAAAGCTTCATGTATTGTCCATAATTTCAATTTTTGTAAATTTTTTAAAAATGCAAATAAAAATACAGCACATTCAACAGCGTTTTTCATTGATATCAATTGATTCCAAACAATGTTCAGATGAAAACTAACATCCTGATAACAAAATAAAACCATACTTTTGTTTTGTCGCTGAGGATGTTTGTTTTCTGATCGAAACAAAGTCGATATTAAAATTTAATAAAAGGAATAGTATTCGAATTTCGCGCCCCTCAATTAAAAAACAGAAAACTGTTATTAAAAAGTTTTTCTGTATCGACAGTTACAGTGACTCTAGCGAGACAGTGGCGACAATTGTGGTCTCGTTTTTCATCGTTTTAGCAAGGATATGGCGGATTTGGTCACGTGACGTGACCTGAGCCAATCCACATTCCGAATTAGAGATCATAGGATTGAAATCTGTGCTTCTAAGCCGCCATATTCTTGCTAAACTTCCAATTGTCGCCACTGTGTTTGATAGAGTCACTGTATCGACAGTGCGTTTTGAGCGCCATCTCATTGTCAAGCGTGTTTTCACTGACCAAAATGTAGTCGGTTTTTAGTACTAGATATATGAGGGCGTTTCCTATATGTTGTTCCTTTTTTTAGTTTATTCGTTCAGATATGTATTATTACACTTGTTAGTTAAATGATTTGGAAGGTGATTTTTATTTTTAGTCATGATCATTTATAATTAACAAACTGTATTTGTTCTGCCTATCAAGATTAATACATCTGGTGTTTTTTGATTTTCTGCATATTTTTCCAGAAAAAATCGCCAATATTCGAGTTTCTTCCGCGTCGGAAAAGCTCTTTGCTACGGCCCTGCCTAATGTGGATCAAAAACTATAAATGCGGATAAATAAAACTTACCAATCCTATTCCTTCAAAAGCAAACAGGGCGGTCCCAAAGAAAAGCGGCATTTGATGAAGTGAAGCTACATAATTCCTATCCTCTACCGAAGGCAGATCCTGAGCAATGTAGTAGACAGTTATCACTAATCCTATCAACATGAACACATTCGCAATCATGGAAAGAGGGGCTAAATACTTCAGATTACGAACTAACGCAGTTAGTAGTATCGGGAGGAATATAATTGCCATATTATAATGGACGTCCAAATGCAAGTCGTAATCCTTCAAAACCTAAAAGATAGAAAGAAATAAAAGACAACTTCAATGGGTAATGTTGAGGTGAGGATAATCAAAACGCCTTCCAAAATGTTTTAGGTAGTTTCCCTCACCCCTACTGTTATGAACAATGGTTAGATTCCTTTCCACTTTCAAATGGCACACCCAGTATATCTTCGCATTGCAATTTCAACAGATTTACACCTCAAACAATGGTCTATGATATATAAGGACGAAGGACAATCTCACTTTTTGGAATATTTCTGCTGGGTAGGTTATTTCAGAAAGAACCACTTTTAATTTTTCTTGTGTATGTAGTATTACAGCAATTATAGCACTGTTTGCTGTTTGTACTTAAAATGTACAGGGTGCTTATGAGAAAATAATTAATTTGAACAAATCGAATCATTCGAAAATACTCCTCAGCAGAAATATTAATAGAAGTATGGCTTCATTTTACCATTTTTTTTTATAAGAATCCCAATAACTTATAAACCGTTTAGTTTTTACCCAAGGTGTGGTATATGTACTGTTGAAATCATCATGAAATCAGCTATCTTACTATGCAAAGATACACAGGGTGTGCCATTTTAAATAATAAAGTAGTACAGTAAATCGGGGTGAGATTGATCAATTTGAACTCTATTTTCGTTACAATTCAAAAAGTTCGCGATATTCATCATTTCTAAGAACTTAAGCTGTTATATTATGGTCCTAAAAGTGCAGAATTAGTAGGTAAGGCCCGTTTGCACCAATATCCCTCAAAACGAGTACTTAACTAAGTGTCGTTCAAAGTTAATGGACGCTTAATTTTATTCCCAGTTGCAAGACTGTGGCTTAACAGAATCTTGAGTAAGGGGCCCATAAGTTTTTAGATATAGTAAGATTTCTGTTTTTTATTTTGGTGCAACTTCATCCTAGTCCAATAAAGCCATTTCATTGCTTGGCCGGTTGCTGATGATCCTTGTCATTTCATTACCCTTACTTTATTGTCGTGTCAGTCAGTTTCAAGTAAATTATTATATTATTATCAAAGAGTGACAACTTTTTGTTGTTGAATTAGCATAATTATTGATAATGATATGGATTGTCAAATGAAAGGTACCCCATTTTATATAAGTACAACACTTTCTTTGTAAGGTCTTATGTGAATTTGTTTTATTAATGTTGAATAGGAACTTGAAGAAAATGTCCTTATTGTCCTTGTTAGTAAGAATACGGTGAATGATCGCCCAGCAGGTGGAGTAATCTACAAAGAGCACTCAACTTTTCTCAACAGAAGAAAAGAGTTTGTTGCTAACTGCAGTATGATTTGTGACACATAATTGAAAATAAAAAACTGATGGCATTACAATAAAGGCAAAAGGAAAGGCTTGGTATTCAGTAATGAATTCATTCAATTTTCGAAATCCATCAAAAATGGGAAGTTCTGCAGCCAGTTCAACAAATTATTATAGGATAGAATCCCGCCCTCAAATATTTAAGTGGCCATTACAGGACCACTTGAATTTAAAGTTAGCTTTATCCATTTAAATGTCAGTTAACAGCTGGTGCAACATAATTTACGTTAAGGGTTCATTTTAAGGGACACTTAACACTAAGTGCGTTTGGTGCAAACAGGTCTAAGTAAATTTGTTAAGAAAAATCCCTTTACCTCATGAGAAATGAGAGATACCCTATGAACTGGGTATGGGATGAAATTGATAACATAAATTTTATAGCTATGGCTTTTATCAGGCCGAATCGGAAAAAATGATACAGGAAAAAATTAATTCTTTTGACCTCGAGAATCTACTCCTGAAATATTTGTACGAGTCAAAGACTCACCCTATATAACGTGGGATAAGATCAATGTCACCCCACTCAACATTTGCGGCCATCTTTAAAAAACAGACGTGTTTAGAAAAGATAAATGCCTAAAATCACTATCACAACTCCGTTCAAAAAAATTACTCTTTTTCTTTACCATCCAAAGTACCCGGACTATCGAAAAAGGACAAAGATTAGATTCAATTCAAAGAAGTATTTCTTTCTCACAGTGAGGATTTCAAAGTAATAACCACGTGAAGTAATCTCAGGCAAGACCAAGTAAATGATAACTACCAATTGCAGGAAATAATACATAGCTGCCGCCTGTATTTGCATATACGCGATTCAATGAATGATCATTCTCACCCCGGCATTCTAACCCCGTTTCTCGTTAAGCTGTTTCTGTAATAACCGGAAGTTGTGAAGGTCTGAAAATATTTAAGGGAGGAAGTCCATTGTCGAAAACATGCAAATTTTCAACAATAAATTGTGATAAGTTCTCCATAAAAGCCTAATAGCACATAAAGGTGGAAAAACCACGAACACCAAGACCTATAATAGTAAAAAATTCGAAAATGCGTTCAGTCTCATTTTCTGTCAAAAAAGCTTCACCCTTGAAAGCACCCTTTTTACTCCGTCGTTAAAATTATTCAGTGTAGTAATATCGTCAAAAAATTTGTAATTTCCGGACTCTAATACTTAATCGTCTCCTTCATTTTCACTTACTTATAACACAGTGCAAAAATTCATTTTTACAAATGCTTACATGAGCTTTCGATGTAAAAACATTTTCTTAAATGTTATAATGACAATGGTGATCGACTGAATCATCATTTTTATTCTCACCTGTTTCAAATTTTCAGCTATGAACACAAAATATACACAACAAAATCCTATTTGAGTTACACATAAGAATACATTCACCAACTTTTTCATAAACTTGGCCATTCTCTGGAATCTTGGCGGTCCTTCCAGAAATACCATTTCGACCGTTTCAGCAAAGTCAGGAGCGCTTCCATCCGCTTTTAAACCCACCTTTTCGGCAGCGGTCAACTGAAAAATAAGGATCTTCCATTAAAATTGAATGTCAATGAATAAAAATGGGTTAACAAGAACTAAAGCCTAACTACAAGCCAGAAGAAACGAAACCTGTTGCATAAAAGTTAACAGAGATATGGGTAATTATGGCATTCCAAGTTTTATTGCGATTAATGATTTTCTATTTTGTCATCTGAAGGAGCTTCATTTATACAAACATCCTAAGCTAGCATGGTATCACTTGGAAGACTGGACCTGGTCGAAAGACCCTCCCAGTCAAAAGCAAGATTTGGCTATTTTTAATTTACTACTGAAGGCATTTCTAACGACGAGTGTGATCCTCCACCAAGATCAGCAGAAGGTTTTTGACGCAGAGATGATATTCCTCCCAGTGCAATTGAAGAACAAGTTATGTACCTATAATTATTTATTTTATTTTTCATTCATCATCAAGTCTTCGAATTAGTTTTGATGAAAGCTTTATTATTCACTTTTTTCCTCGTTTTCTGCTCTGTTTCTTTGTTTCAGATATTATTTCGGAATGGAAAGAGGATAAAGAAATATTTTCATCAATGGAAAAGAAGCCCTTCAGTATTAAAAGCTTATTCTGTAAACATATTTCTCATCACTACAGTACTCACGGGGAGACAGGGTTTTTTTACTGAGGTTTTTCCCTAAGCTCTTCTATCATACTCCAAATTGTATGGTACCCCTTTACACTAACCTTCGCTAAAACTCATACATATGCTATATTTTTTGATAACCAAAAATGTATTACTTACATTCAAAAGAATATATATTATATATGGTATCGAAGCTGGCGTTCATTCTCCAGTTTCGCAGTGGTTTTACATTCGTCATATCGATGACTGGCAGCCAAGCCCTGTACTACAGGAGACCCGTTTCATATTCTGTTGATAATATTTTATTGCCGTGCGGGGATTTTTATTTATTTTTTCTGGCAAAAAGAACCAGGTGCAGTTTTCAAGAGAAATTTTCACGCTTGTCTATTTCACGAAAAACTTATCCCAAGGTTAAAAACAATTTTCAAAACAGTCCTTTCCAAGTGGGATCGTTACTTTTGGTTGTGTAGGTAGGTACACGCTATATTTCCGATAATAATAATATTTTATTCAAGAACTCATTGCTACCAAGTACAATAGAGGTGCTTTCAAAGATTTTCAAATCAGATGTCGATCTTAATTAGTCCCTAAGACAAAGTTGACTTTTCTGTTAGTGTCAAAGAGTGATGTAGGTAGAAGTATGGCTCTTTGTGTCTTCTATGTCTTCTGGTGCTATTTCTATAACTTTTGATAAAATTTCAGGATGAAAGAACATGAAAATTAGCACTCTAAAAAAGGCAGCCAAAAATTTTTCAGCCAACATCAGAGGAAGAAATGTCGAAGTTATAGCTAGAATTTCAAGAAAAATATGTGATTTCCATAGCAACGCATTGTATCCGAAAAGTGGCAAAAACGTCCCGAGGTGTTGAGCTAACTATCCACCCAGCATCAAAGAAATCTCTTTAAGGACCTCTACTATTCCGAAATTCTTCATAAAGAAACGAAAATTTTTGGCTGTCTTACATTCACACCTTGTACAACAAGAAGAATTTGCCAGTAGCAAATAGGCGAAGAAAAAGGTTTTCCATCTCGGGGTGTAAATCCAACATTATAAAAGGGATGTTGAAGTTTTAGCTTGTCAAATTTTTTAGGTGTTCCACATATCATAAAATCAATAGAAAATTTGTGCCATTCAAACGAAAAACAGATCTTTCATCAGTTTTCTTCGCTCTTCTCAAATTTTTATTTGAATTTATTTTATCTCATATACCTTGTGATATTTCTCACCTGACAAGTAAATTGAAATTTTTTAATATGGGCCTGCAATTATTTCTATTTTTTTTTTGTGCTAACGGTGAATGCCAATTGGAACAAGCTTGTGAAATATATCAGCAAAAATTTTACCATATTAACGAAGATATATAGGAGTTTATAGATTTAGCATTTTTTCCTAAATCACCCTATATCTCCGAAACGAATACCCTTATGGGACATTTGAAACCCAAATTCTCATTCAGTTTGAGGTCCTCTATCTCCACTTAGCCGTTGTCCCTTACGTCACCAGTCAACCTGTATATCAAAGTTTCTCAGAATCTATCTATCTATCTGTAGATACTGGAGATCAAAATGTCTTTATTAATCCTCTAAGAGCTATCACAGTTGAAAACTATGCATTCTTTTTCTGCCACATTCATTACCAGACAGTTTTCTCTTCACACCACTCAATAATGTCTTTCAGTATAAAATTGGCTTTCCCCATTGTCAGTTCATGAGTTGGTGAAGTCATCGAAAGGTTCACATCATCTAAAAAGGCAATAAGTTCTGCCATGAATCCGCCAAGTAGTTCCAGCATAAGTATACGGGGAAGATTGTTTATGTGTACTAGGAAAAGAAGAGGGCCCAATACACTTCCCTGTGGTACCCCGCTTTATTTTTCTTTCTCGTGGATTGATATTTGGTACTACCTATATTTACATCCACTGACTGCTGCATGTCCTTCAGATAGCTTTCCCTCAGCTTCAATTGTTTGTCCCTGAATCCATATCTTTCCAGCTTCGAGGGAAATACACTTCCCTGTGGTACACCGCTTTATTTTTCTTTCTCGTGGATTGATATTTGGTACTACCTACATTTACATCCACTGATTGCTGCATGTCCTTCAGATAGCTTTCCCTCAGCTTCAATTGTTTGTCCCTGAATCCATATCTTTCCAGCTTCGAGGGAAATACACTTCCCTGTTGTACACCGCTTTTTTTTTCTTTCTCGTGGATTGATATTTGGTACTACCTACATTTACATCCGCTGACTGCTGCATGTCCTTCAGATAGCTTTCCATCAGCTTCAATTGTTTGTCCCTGAATCCATATCTTTCCAGCTTCGAGGGAAAACGATTCCTGATGGAAATCGCGTGTTTGTCGCTGCATCTGGACAGGAGCAAAAACACCAAGATCACTTCTTAATGTGAATCCAGTTGTATATCTTTCGTGTTATCAATTATTCAATTCAATACAGCATCAATTGAGAAAATATCCGTCTTCCTGTTTCACACCATTTTTATCGAATCTTGCATAACATATTACGTAATAATTCAATGTCATGTAAATCCTATTTATTGAATACAATTGTAATTGTGTTACAGCCATTTCATCCGTAAACTGTTTCACGTATCTGACGCCTAAGAATTATTTAATCATCAATTAGGTTATCTTCCTACAACTCATTTTCGAGCTCATCATCATCTACATTAACACCATAATATAACCTTCAATGAACGAGAAGACCAAAAATAACTGATAGATATTCATTACGACAGAAATAAATATGGGTTAAACCGTTTTTATAATTTAAACTGTTGTTTGTGTTTATTCTTTTCTGATTGTTTCATCCTTTGTTAGAATCAATTGAAATAATCAGCTCTTTGCTGCTTCCCGTTTTGCCTTGTTCATTCTTTCAATATGCAACGTTAGTCTTCAATTAAATACTATTAGGTGCTATTATTGAGAATTCCAAAATGTTTGCGTTAATGTGAACATCAAAAACTTGTTAGAAAAAACTAAATAAACTAATTCAAAAAATTGAACGAGTTTTCAATGAAACTTAACCAATAAGATATACAAAATATAGGTACATTGATTCACTTTCAAATAGAAAAACAATTAAATAAAACGTTGAATTAGTTCATAACTTACATAGGCTTCACTTTCGAAAGCTTATAACAAATGAATACTTTATAGGTGAATATTATGAAAAACGTCAAGCGTCCCTCGAAGATTCCTTTTAAATCGTCTAGTGACGGAAATTCACTAGGGAGACAAATTTTTACGAACCTCCAACATTTACCAAGATTGGATACAGAACTCCATAAAGAAGAGTGTGGCCCACCCCAGACGCATCGCTCATTTTGAGTGAGTAAATAAAGATATTCCGAAAATCTTTTCTTGTGGTGTGTGTAGGGTGTTCAAAAACACAATTTAAAATTATTGTCATATATACAGGGTCTTCGAAAACAGAGATATAGACCAAAGTTACCCTTTTTTAAATGTAACACTGTGTATTTGACCTCAAAAATGGAATAACGAGTTCAAATTATGATGATATTCTTCAGATCACTTTACACCTTAGAAGGACCATTTACAAGAGAATGGCGAAAATGGTTTACTAGTTTTGAATTAAAAATCGAAAATTGCTCAGAAACTATCAGGTTTAGATGTAGAAAAATGTTATGAAGATAGTTTCGAAATTAATTTTCACGTTTAACGAGATATAAAAATAAAATAAGAAAGTTTTCGACGATTATTTGTAGTTGATATTTGAGAATTAATAATGGTCACTCTTTACATTCCAGAGTTGAAATTTTCTTTTATATGCAGGAGTTGCCAACTTGTCTACTAGAAAAAATTCTGTGCGTATCGCTGGTGTAACTAGTTTCTTCGTTAATTGCTATTTAAAAAAACTCCATATTTTAGATTTTTCGCCATTATCTCGTAGAGGGTGCTTCTGAGCTATAAAGTAATCTGAAGAAACTCATCATAACTTGAGCTTGCCATTCCATTTTCGAGGTCAAATATAGGGTGTTACATTAAAAAAAGTGTAATTTTGGAATATATCTTTTTTTTCGAACAACCTGTATATATGACAATAATTTTAAATTGTGCTTCAGGACACCCTACACACACTACATAGATTTTCAAAATATCTTCATTTACTCCCTCAAAATGAGCACCGCGTCTGGGGTGGGCCACCCGGTAGAGAAAAATTGAATGATTCATCAGTATAAACTTCTATTAACTAGTTTCTGAAAAACTGACTGACTCGAATAGATAAATACATAACAAATAGCAATAAATCATGCATATATGCTAAAGTCGACTGATTCTCATAAATATCATAAAAAACTTTTTTTTGTGTTTGAGCAAGATGACTGGAATATGTACCTGCCTGCATAAGAAGGAACGATGGTTGCAACATTTATGATATATTTTCCTACATAAAATTGTGTCAGATAAAACGCAACCTTCAGATGGAGTAAAATACACTCCTTATATTGACGATAAGCAACTTGGAAAAAATAAAGGTCTTATTGGGAGCCATCCAATTATGCTATTGAATTATTCTTCTTCACTGTTTCAGAACTATCAATTGTTTTTTTATTGCAATCATGACGAATATTGAATTGATGTGGCCGAAATCAGTAATTGAACTTAAAACAAAATTATGTATATGCTTTTCACTACCATGAGTTGTAGTGAGTTTACCTCCACCCACCTGAAGATGCTACTGTGATAGCGAAACACGTACCGTGGTTAAAAAACTCATGTTAGTGAAAATCATATACATAATTCGGTTTTGGGTTCAATCATGACGAATCGTTTATTACTAGCGTTCGTACAATTCTTGAAAGATCTTTGGTTTAGGCATATCTAAACAAAGATAAATATATGAATTATCAGAAAAAATTAAATTAATGTTCGGTGTTTTGGAAATAGAATTTTTTGTCAGAACTGTTATATCCTTCTAGGATAATATACAGGTTCTGTATAAATTATATCTAGTAATATTGCAGTGGAAAGTCATTCGTAAAATTCTATGACATTTAGTTCAACACCCTTTCAATAAGGAGTATAGCACAAAATAATCCCAAGGCGATGTTACAATCATTTATACCAATCAATAAGGAATTATTTCGATATATCTGAAGAAACCCCTTCACTGCAGCTAGTAAACACTTGGAAAGGAACAGCATTAATAATATGCTGAATCTCAATCAATTCGATCAAATCAATTGTCGCACATAAATGTAAATAGCTCAACGAATTCTAAGTACTTAGTTCTTTATTCAATTATGAAAGATGGAGGCAATTGCGAGTCTTCCAATTAAAAGATTGTTTATCATCCTTTCTCCTTTTTTTCAAAGCATATTCCAATCGAGAATCATTCAGAATGAGGCTTCTGAGGTTTCTTTATCGAGAATTAGGTTGAAAGCAGGGTTCTAATTTCACATTAATATTTGGTACATTTTTCGAAATAGCAATATTTTTCTTGTTATCAAAATTTGACAAAATATATAGGACAAAATGAAAAGTGTACGCCTGTTACATTTTTGGTGAAAATTAAGAAAAAAAAAAACGAAAAACAGAGATATACGTGTATATGCTGCTAAAAACAATCAGCAATTTCGGTGGATATTTTAGTAGCTCATTTCTCCCGAAATATTTGTAGTATATTGTACTTGAGAAGTTAGTACCTAAGTTTCATATCAATCTTTCGACTTGAAATATTTTGAAAAAACACAAGAAAATCAATGTTTAGTAGCACTCTCCAGCATATCAGCTGATCATACAAAAACATGGAGCCCCTTGTTGGAAAAACTATTTTATTGGCGAAACGAAGTAGTTTTTAAAACTGTTTGAAGTAAAAATTATGTAATTTACTCTATGTCCTTATTATTACCTACTATCATCAAGTATCAGCAAATATCTTTCCACCATTCACTGTTGGGTTAAAATTAACAGTGCTGTGCCTAAGGTGGCGTAAGGACACAGTAACAAAGTCTACAGAGAACCCAACTGGTTCTCCGAACTCCTACAAGCTCACAGAGCTTCTGAGGGGTACTTTGGTACCTACGGAGAATCAGGATAATATGATATGATATGAAAATATAAGCTACCTAAGATTTAGGCAACAAAAAAAAAAGTTCTTCACCAGAATCTACTTCTCCCAAACTTCACATGAAAGAATTTTCGAGATAAGTCATCATTTAAAATAAGTCATAACAAAAGTCATCAAAAATCTATGCATTTAGTCATAGATACTGGATTTGCATCCATTGAGCAAAATTGAAGAGTGAACCATCTAATTGACAGTATTTTTTACGGAATAACCAAAAATCTATCGGACATAAGCTTGGAGAATACTTACGAAACTTTGCACATATTTCTGAATTCTGCATTTCAATTCGAATGTTAGTTTCTATTTATTTCAATTAATTTTATTTTATGAATAACCCTGACAAAATACAAACAATATTCGCAAAATATATCCATGGTAGTCTATGGTTCAACGAACCACCAGATGAACCAGATGAATTTGAAAGTTTTATCTATTTTGTTGAATTTAAAATAGAGTATTTATTGGACCATAGACAACATCGATGTATTTTCCTAAATACGATTTTAAAGTTCCTGTAAGTACTTTTGCCACTTTTGAATGAAATTGCTTGATATAAATAAACAGTCATCATTGTATTCAATACATATATAAATTAATAATAGAGTGAGCATTCAAAAAATACCAGAAACATTTTTTTCTGACTATATGCAAGAAGAATACTGCCGTTTTCAGGAAAAACGGAAATTGAAATGAAGAAAAAAATGACATTGTCTCTAAACCATTTAATTTTGAAAACCAATCGAGTGTGGAACATTTTTTTTTTCGATAGGATATTTGGATAAAATAAATATAATTGCTATTATATTTATAGTTCAATTTTTAATTTTGTTGCACGAATAAGTTACAAAATCATTTTATCCACCCTTGCTTTGTCCAGTTCTGGATCTATTCTGAACTAAACCGTCAACAGAGCTTTAGAATTGGTTTTATAACTGAACAAATTACCTGACAATGATTTCACGAAACTGAAATACCATTCATATCATATTTTCTTATTCAGAACTCATACCTGTAGACGTTACCAACATCTATGCCAATCTGAGTATTGGACTTACAGTTACTTAGAATACGATTAAAATAAAGTTGTAACAGTCATTTTTGACCAAGGATTTTTACACCGTATCACAAAAGTAATTGTTTCTTTATGCATGTAGGTATATTGTATATCTACCCCTGAACTTTGACTTCAATACGAAAAATCGAGTATACTTTGAATTTAAGAAATGAATTAATGCTTTTAAATGTTGAATTGAATCGTATTGTAGAAGAGCTAAAGTATTTAGAAACACAGGAGTAGAAAAGGCCATTTCTACGAGAAAAACGATATAATGTATTATACCACAGCTGAATGTTATGAAGATTAAGCTCTCTGAAGCTTAAATCATGTCAGTCTTATCAGTCTAACTATGCTCACCAATAAATGTTGACAGTAAAGGCATATCACGCCTAAGAAAAGTATAACAATTGGTCCAACAACAATTCCTGCATTTTTAACAGCGTCACCCATGGCAAAAATTCCTGATCCTACATTTCCTTTTAGTAAGTGCATCAGTGTTTCCACATACCTGCAGAAAAATTGTCACAGTCAAAACGAATTGCTGTAGATTAAAAAATGAACCATTTTCATTCTAAGAATTAAGTTATGCTTCATAATTATGCTCCTAACACACTTGCAAATTCCATCTTACTTAAATAAAAAGACTGAAAAATGTCATCCTCAAATGAATTACAAGATTAACAAGTAATAATGCCGATCTGTCCTGAATCGAATAATCTGAAGAAATCTAAAATATGAAAATTTTCAAAGCGAATCAACTCACGATGTAGGATGTTCAACAGGAAGTCCATGGCCTCCAACAACTGAACTTAGTTTTTTCTTAGGGGGCTTCTGTGGTGAAGATATCGGAATTATAGGATCCTTCGATTGAAAAGTCATCTGATACATATCTTCGGTGCTGAAACGATGACAGAATGTTACAAAATTTCTCTCGAAAACTATTTCGCTCACTAAGAATTCGAAAAGATTATTTTTTAACGATAACCGAATTCGTTTGTGCGTGCCTGAATCAAACTGTTTTCAAAACCAAATTTCTCATGAACTGCTTAATTGTTGAAATCACTTTCATTCAGGTTTCATGATTACATTTGGATCCCTAGAAACATCTGAATTTTGATAAGCGAAGTGGAAAAAGTGAAATAGAAACACATTGAATGATATAGCTCTGTATATATACAGAGTGAGTATAAAGTAATTTATCCAATTTATATCTTTGATATTTACTATTTCGTAGAGTAATGCTCAAACAGGTCTTTTTTTACTTTACATAGGTATTACTTTTTACTTTTCATGTATAATAGAGTCATGCAACTTCTAAATTTTTATGACCTGATCGTGTTTTGATGTATTAGTGAAATTGATACGATGGAGTTTCAAAGTTTAATTGCTCGAATTTCGCTGAAGAAGAAAAACATTCAGTTTTGTGACAAGAACTATATAGGGTTGAGTCAGCACCATTGCCAACTCAGTTATTATTGATGCTACGAATTCGGTTAAATGGGCAAACTCGTAGCATTTTTAATAGTCTTCTCGATGCCGAATACAAACAAAAAATTGACAGTTACGTTTTCAAAATATTTCATAAAATTTTATTTTATTTATATTTTATCATGCATTTCGATGCATAGTAACATTCTGAACAACAAATCTCATATCACCTTTCTTCCTGAAGTTGAAAATAAACGACTTATGTGCAAATATTTATTACATTCACTAGTAAGAAAATTTCTTTGTTTTGGCGTATAAAACCTCATGATTGTCCAAACACCCAAAAAATATTGTCATTCGTATAAATACCAAAATTGGGTGTCACAATCATGAGGTTTGTATTCGAAAAACAGAGAAATTTATTGTACTAGTGAATTAAATAAATATTTCCACATAAGTCGATAACCTTTAGGAAGAAAGGTTATATGAGCTTTTATGTTGAGAATGTTATTACGAATAATACGAATCGAAATGCATGATGAAATATAGGGTGTTTAATTTGGAAATCATTTCATGAAATGCAAAAATTATAGAGTAAGTTATAATCTTTGTCTTAGTCTATAATCTTTTATGAAATGTTTTGAAAACGCAACTGCCAATTTTTTGTTTGTTTTCGGCACCGAGAAGACTATTAAAAATGATACTAGTTTGCCCAGTTAACCCAATTCCTAGAATCAAAAATAACGGAGATGTCAATGGTGCCGACCATTTGGAACACCGTGTATATTTCTTGTTTCATATTCGGTAATTTTTTTATGATATATTCTCAATCAGTCAATTAAAAATACTTATTGTCGGAAAGCACTCGATTTGTTTACCAAATTTAAAAGAATTATCTCCATTTGTTTCCAGGAAAAACACTGAGTGGTGGAGTTTTTCTTTTCATTTGTCTTCATATGTAGGAAAACAAATAATTAATATATGAAAATTCTAGGTGAGATTATAATTATACTTCCTGCTCGAGTGGATAAAAAACCATAAACAGATTATCTAGATAATGCATTATAATGAGCAATACTAATGAGTGGGCACAAATATTCCGCTCTGAAAAGAGGTTATGGACAACGATATTATGGAATTTTATACGGTTCTAGCACGAGATTCAAAAGTCGTTCGTTTATAAGGTGCATTTGAAAACACTGAAAAATGACTATCGTTGAAGGTTTTTTCTTGAATCTTGTATATCGAACAATAGTTAACCCAGTCCGAGAGAAACATTCTGAATTTTTGAGGAAAATTTCATGATAAAATTGCAAACATCCATATCGTCAGCTTATTGCCAAAACCAGATAAGTAATATTTTGTTAGATTTGTGTAAATGAGGATTGAAACTATACACACAATAAAACAACTACATGAAAGGAAACCTTCAATAAGGTGAGTCTTTGACTCGTACTAAAATATAAGGACAGTAGATTCTTGAAGTCGAAAGAAATACTTTTTATTTAAACCATTTTTCCTAATCGGCTCCGTTTGAAAGATACAGGATTTTGAAAAACCAAAGAAAAAATGTTATTTTTAGTTCTCACAAACGGTTTCATCGAATGGAGTATAGTTTTTCATTTATTGATGAATCTCTTTCGAACACAAGATATCACCCACTTCTTTCAGTTAATGATCATTACGTACCATAAAAATACCGAAAATTCAAAGAGCCCAACACTTGAAATTAAGTTGGACGCTATGTAATGAATATTTGAACGTTTTGTAAAATAAAAGTATTCTTCATATTTTCTCGTATATATGCGCCGTTTTCGAATAATTTGATGTTCAAAAATTAAAAAGTATCTTAGAAATTTGAAAAATTGGATACTTTGGCTGAATACAACTGTGTTCAAAAGATCCACAAATGTGTAGGGTCACAGATTAAGCTGGTTATTCTAAAGGTAATTTTGTTTTTTCATCAGGGGTGGCACAGTTCATTATGAAAACTCAAAATGGATATATCTTTTTGTCAGGGCTGAATCGGAAAAAAATGGTATAACATAAAAGTGTTTCTTTTTACCTCAAGAATCCACTGTTAAAATATGAAATATTTGTACCTGTCAAACACTCACCCTGTATATTGATATGAAAGAATTGGATTATTGATTTATTAATGGCATAGTTGCAGTCATATATTTTACAACACTTCAAGAATGGAATTGATTCTCACTTTTCAAGACTTTCGAAACTGATGTGTCTTCTAGAAGTCACTAGAAAGCGTAATCATTTTACAGCATGCTATGCTGAGATCCGATGAAAAAAATTTCACTACTTTTTATCTGAAGAATGAAACTGTGCACTGAAAAAGTACATTTTCGTTTGAAAAAATCAAGTTGACCTTGAAATAACGTTGAAATCAAGGTCAATAAAATATGTTCATTTTTCGACCCCTTGATAACAAATTTTTATTTGTTGCTACTGTAATTTTACTACGGGTAGGATTGTGGAAACAACATTGAAAAGAAAGAAGACTGTTGAACTTAGTGAATAATTTAGACCACTTCTTTGGCGATTTTACGAATACATTTCCAATCAATCTTTTTAAACTGTTGTCTGGGGTCTGGGGTCTCAATAGTTGTAGGTATGTAGAAATGAGTCATTTGATGAAAAATCGTTTATCCTAAGTTTACCTTTTATTTCAATGCACAAACCTAATATTCTGTGAATGTAAACCTTCATCCATCCTGAAGATGTTACTGTGGATAGCGAAATATGTGTCGTGCTTTAAAAACTCATTTTTGTGAAAATCATCAAACTGTTTTTAGTTCATATGGATTTTCATCAAGTATAGTCTACATCAATTCAATATTTGGTCAATTCAGTCATCACGAGATAAAGTGCTTCTCGTGGTTTTTCTATCATTCAGATTTCAAATGATATCTCAATTAAGCGCTGTCATTAATAAACTACTTGATTAAATAACTGATTCAAACTTGAACGTTTTGTAAACTCAGAACATTTCAACTTGATCAATTCTACTTTCTGTTAAAAAAACTCACCTTTAAAAACCTATACGATGCATATTATTCAGAACAATTTTAAGTTAATTTAAATGTTACCTACCTTCTTCCTTTTTCGTTGAGATCGTAAGAAGACTTCGTGTTGTACCATTTTCCATTACTTGGTTCATTGTGAGGTTCCATTCTGTAATTTAATCACATTAGTTGACTAATGGTTCAGTTTATCTAGTATAATAATACGTCCTAGCATATTTCTTATAATATATTCAAATGAGTTGCATACTAGAAACATTATTTCATTTGACATGTGAATTTGAAATGTTCGTAATCGTTGTAGGTTTGTATAGCTGCAAGTTTCAAAATGGCCTGTTAGTTACAGGGAATTCCAGAATATTAGGTACATAACCATCAGCTTCGTTTACTTTCTTAAAATTCCATTAAAACCATAGACTCTGATTGAAACCAAGAAGTGAATAAAGGAATTCATTCATCTACGACCAATGTTTAAATTCCCTATACTATACAGAATCATAAGGACTATGGAATTTAACTATTTTTCCATGTTCTGTATTATAAGATATACATATAGAGAAAACTGCTGAGTACCCAACTACCAACTAACAACTACAACCGAATCATATGGATTTATCATTGCATGAAAATGTATACTTAGATGTTGTCAAGAATAACAGATTTATTTGAGATAGAATTAAAAACATTTAACATTCACGCCTCTAGTTTGTCTTTTGGATAAGAGATATTATTTGAGTTAAGATTGATGGATATTCATATAATCATTTTTGCAGTTAGAAAACGTCATATTTGCAATGGATCTATGGATCGGGCAGAGTTCTGGACTTATGTGCTATATTGAGGATGTATTGATATCTAGTTAGCCTAGATCAGTTCCATGCATAAAAAAAATATTGTGTTACCATAACAACGAGCAGTAACTCATTAGAAGTGTCAGTGTGAAGTTTGAGGTCAAAAACTAGAGTTACGCAATAAATCAAAAGAAAGAAGATGTCCACCGAAATTGTGAAAATCGAAACATTGGAGTATCGAGCCATCAAGTACCTGTATTTGAAAGGGTTAAGAGGTAAGCAGATTTACGAAGATATGCTTAATATACCCTTGGTGATCAATGTCCTTCGTATGCGACCGTGAAAAATTGGACTGCAAGCTTCAAAAGAGGTAAATTTTCCATTGAAGATGATGACCAATCGGGAAGACCAGTTTCTGTCAGTCCGAAAATATGCAGTTCATGACATCATTTTATCAGACCGTCGAATTGGACTAAAACGGATATCTGAAGCACTGAATATTTCATACGAACGCGTTCATCTTAAGGTGCATTTACACCAAACAAGCAATGTTTTCGAACGTTCGAAAACTCAGAATGGGAGGTGTTCACACAGCCAGCGCCTGTCCGAACGAGCAGTTGTTCTTGATAATTCAGCGAGTTCTCTCTAAAGTGCACCGACATGGATCCCTCATTATCTAAAATTGCAATTTCTATTCAATCTATAGTAATTAGAGTCTCTGATAGTAATAATCTCTCAAATGAAAGAACTACGCCAAAGGAGGAGACGAACAACCTGGGTGAATTCTTTTCTGAAAGGAAGAAATTATACCCAGCTGCTGGATGACTTGAGAGCGGACGAAACTGAACTTTTTAGAAATTTCTGCCGCATGTCATTATCGGACAAAATTGAGGAAAAAGTGTCAGGAAAGACACCAATTATCGAGAGAGCATTCCAGCGTCGGTTAGATTGGCACTAACGATTTTTGGCTACAGAGGTGATTCTTATGGAAGTGTCATGTACCTTTACCGAATTTCAAAACCATCAATATTGAAAATTATTACCGTCTATCTGTGAAGCCATCGTAAATGGACTCCATTTCAAATTAATTATGAAATCACGATTCGAGAGATCTCACCAAAATTCAAAATAAATTAAATACCAAGACCCAATAACTTATCACGGTCCACAAGTGTTTTCGATGATATGACGCCAGAAGTGCAAGGAAATTCGAATCCCTTTGATGATTCGTCGGTTTACCGACATGAGACGGAACGGGATCGAGCTTTTTAAAACGTTTTGAAACAGGCTTCGTACACTTTATTCGGCGTCGATGGGTGTTTACATTAGAGGGTATGTTCATTAGTAAATATTCGAGAAATTCCGATGTTAACTTATTAAACAGGACTGGTATGGAACAGACAGTTGATTCTGTGATGTTTGATCTCGTTTGAGGCTTTTTCGATTTGTTTGTTGCAGATTACTTCATCTTATAATACTCTTTTCGTCTTCTGTCGGTTGGATGGCAGTGTTGTTTTTATCAATTCGTTCGTTATAGTTTACTTTGTCTTCTGTGACTTTTGTTTTTGTTCTTTTGACGGGATGGCGGTGGTAGTATATAAGTAGAACACGTATGATGTGATTATTTATCTTCATTCGTTTTGGTTATAACTGTTCTGATTTTTCTTCGATCGATCTACGACATTGCCCATTTTTTAAAACGGGATACTTTGGTGTTTAAAGGCCACTGCTTCCCCTTAAAGTAATTTTATGTTCGATTGCATCATAAACACTGTATTTATGAATTCGTTTAGGGTCCATAATTGGCTACTTTATTGGACACCACTTTATTGGACACCACTTTATTGGACTCAACTGTAACTATCATTCTGTCAAGTAAATATACAAGATGCAAACAACGCTTTATTGGAATTTATAGGAAGAAGAATTGAATTTCGACCTAAAAACGAAATTATGAATTACTATTATAAGCATTAGTGTGGTAGTTATATTAAAAACACATTCTTTGTTATTCTAAAAATGCATGCCTAAGGAAGTCGAGCTCGAAGTGGAAGCACAGTTTTCGATCTCCAATACTCTTGATGCTGCATCAACTACTTCCTGGCCCAATATTCTGGTGGCAAGACTTATTTTAGTACTTTCCGATTCATCTATGTAGTCCATAGCGAAGATCTTTCGTGAGCTTTCAATTCACTATTGAAGTAAGCCAGAATACTGTCTTCTGTCGATTTTACAATTTTCCTCGTTTTACACCACTTGTTATAGGCCGCATACATATTTTCATAAGCACTTTTAGATTAAGTTGGTAAGAGAGATTCTTTGGCGCATACGGCTAAAGTTTATACGCTTTCTTCTCCAGCACTATCCATTTTTTGGATTATTATGACGTTTGTCACAAAATTAAGGAAGTAAACAACTGTGTTTACTAAGGTTGCTAAGGTCGCTGGTTACTAAGGTAAGAAAATTAAAAGCACACTGTTTTTCAGTAATAAGCCATTTCAGAAAATGAAATTTCTGCATTGCAGTCGAACATAAAGCTTTGTATGCAACTCGTACATAATTAGGCTTTATGGACTTGCCCAAGTTATTGGCCTCGCTCGCTTTGCTCGCTCTGCCATAAACTTTTGGACTCGTCCATAAAGACCTAATTTATGTACTTGGTACATAAATAGCTATAAAAGAACTATTTTTTCAGACCATTAGCATGACTTCAGATGATTTTCATTGAATTGTTTCTGAAGATTTTATGTAAGTTCTTTTATTTATGACATTCTACCTTTTTAGTTCAGCTTTATTCATGGCGGTTTTTTACACCCGCTATTTTTAGTTAGGACCTCTTTAAAAATTTATATTTTTTTTCAAACTTTTTTATACTGTTGACTTTGTTTTATTTTATATAATTGACCTTCATAATTTGACTGCTGTTTTTTTGACTTTTGTAAGCTTTCATTAGTTTGCTTTAGCTTGTTGCTTTTATCGTTTTTGGATGTTTTTTATTTGAATTTTCTTTACTTTGTCCTTGTACTTTACTGTAGAGGATTTTTGCGTTTTCTCCATGAGTTTTTGTTGTTTTCCAGCTTCACTTATGTGATTTTTATACTCCTGAAGATGAGCTGAATTAGCTCGAAACATGTAGAGTTACAAATTAAAATCGCAAAAGTACTTACATCTGGATAGTGTTTCGATTTATCAGTGTTTACACCGCCTGTGCATATTGCGTGCATTGTTCGCAAACAGTGCCTTATAATGAAACATTACTTTACCGGCATGTGAGATCGAGCTCTCTGAAACGTTCGAAAACAGGGTTTGCGAACTCTGTTCGGCGCCGATGACTGTTTACACCGCCCGTACTACTGTTTGCAAACAGTGTTCGCGAATAATGCTCGTTTGGTATAAATGCGCCTTTATAGTTCACGTCAATTTGGACATGAGAAAAGTGGAATATTTATCAGATGATCAATATGATCATTTTGCATAATTTTGTTTGCTTATTTTGTGATACGAGTATATCTAATTTATTATTGATTTGTTGTGTTAATTTTCTTTTACTGGAAACTTATCTTATTTTACCTGTCCTATATATTCTTATTTGTAGTGTCAAAGGTATCAATAAAGAATTATTATTATGACTTCAATCCTCTCCAGAGGAATATTCGCTTATCTTAGATATATATCATATATCTTTTTAATATATAAAGATTAAGCTCTGTTGGAGCCCTTGCCTGGTTTTCGGGCTCATGGTTGTGGTCAAGTTTCTTCAGATTCTCTGTCAGTTCCTTCGGTATCAGGCTTGTTGATTTCTTGATTCTTTCAACTTCTATTGTGTCCTGATTTGTTCCCCGAGGTCTCTGTATTTAGAAATTTTTTTCGATGTGCCTATCTAGTAGCTTGTTATTTGTAATCGCCATGTCCTTTATTCACTTAATTGGTGTGTCGCACTGTATATACATATTCTCAAACATCTCCTCATATTTATTTTCTTCATATTCGGAATACCAGTATTTGGCGATTTTTCCCGATTCCTTCATATGTTCATATTATGATTTCGCATTTCGCTCTATTCAACGAGTGTTATAACAATAATCACCATGTTATCAGTTGAGTTGAATCGCGTTTTCCTCAAGATTAACGCATCATATATTATGATGCTATTAAACGATCCTCCTCAGAAAATTAAACTAAGTATATCGTTAGGAAATCTACAACGCGTTTGAATTTTATTCAGAGAACGAATCGAAGATAAAAATTCCAGTCGAGGAATGCATTCACACGTACGAAAACTATTTGTTTTATCGTTCCATTGGTTCCACCTTATTTTCAGATAATTGAAAAAACGAATCGCTAATTTAATATTTAACGATTTTTTACAAAGAAGGTATTTAATTGGGCAGGCAAGATTCTCTGATAGCTCTACTGATTTTTTTTATAGTTTATGAATTCGAAAAATATAATATCAATTAAGAAAGTTCAAAAATAATCTCTGTGGACGAATAAGAGGAGTGATACAAATTCAACACAAATTACTTAACTAACCAGGTGAAACAGCAAATAGAATGAAAATAATCGATTACATTATACATCAATAAAATAAGTAACCATTGGAAATGAAATAGAAAAAACATATTATGAAATAAGAAACTGAAAATCGAATACATGGTTTATCAAGATAAAAATAAAATAAAAACTGAGAAGAAACAACAAATCCCTCAACACTGACCAGTCAAATAAAAACAATGAATTTTTTTTCTAACTTCTCATTTTCGAGAAGAAACTTTTTTCTTCATTTTCGATTTTTCGGGAAATTGAAGAGACCTTTGCAAAAATTTCAACGGCACAACTCAGTCAATGTATAGCACAATTTATTTCAGCCTAAATTTTCGATTTTTTCTCTCTTGGCCAATTTTTTACATTTTGTGAAATATCTTGAGAACCGTATGAAATAAAGGAAAAAATTCAACGGTGCAAAACAACCCAAACCTAGCACAATTCAGCATTCTCGTGAAACTCAACAAATTGCATAAATTTTCAAAAGTTCAACTGTTCGGTCATAATTATTCAACAAGAATTGGTTTGGCTATTGAAATTAACGCTTGCAGAGCTCTTCTAAGTAAAAGCATACCTTTTCAAAGAAAATTCTTATGTGTGCGAATATTTTTCTATGAATAATATTCTGGTCTTCATAAATCCTTAATATATACTCACCGACTTATTTTACTGATGAAAACGAAGAATGGACTCTTTCGTGCATTGTTAGATCGTTTTATGCCTAAGAATGAAGTGAAAAGTTTTGTCATGTCAGGAAAAAGTGGAGACTCAGCAGAAGAAGTCATGGTCATGATAAAGAAGTAAAGCACGCTTTCTATCTCAGAACAAAAACTATACTACTAGCTCTGTGATTTATATATAGAAAGAGGAATTATTAATGTCATCGATACTGAGATAGGATGTGGTTACTAGGTATGATATTAGCACCTTTCTCTCTGATTATTTCTCATAAGTTTTTTATAGCTTCACAATAATCAATGTCAACTCATACAGGATGTTAAAGAATAAGTGCGACAGGAGGTGATTCTGCATGAAAAAATAAGGACATTGTGCTATATAACTTTTCTCCGGAAATGCTTCATTTTCCGAGATACGGGGTGTTAAAGTTTTACTTAAGAGCAGAATCTTGTATTACGTCTGAGGGAGCTCATTTTAAACATTTATTGTAGCTTTGCGCCTATTTATTTATTGGTGTTATTCTCTGGTTTAATGTTATTGTACTAGATAATTTTTGATGATGTACCTATTGAAGAAAAAAAATACGCCTTAAGATGTTTTATTTTTTTTGCATAAAAACGGTGTCCCGTACGAAAAAAGGGTAGGAGAGTTTTTCGTCACGAATTGAACGAAGAATTCAAAAATGATTGTTGGTTTGAGATATCTCAGTGGCGTACCATTTTTTTTTTGTAAAAATTGAGATCATTACCCGTATGCGCGCTATGATGATGAATGAATGAATGAACATAAAATTCTTAATTGCATCTAAGAAAATGAGTAACTACCTTTTGAAAACCACTAAATTTCATTTGCATATCTCGACCGGTTTCAGAGCAATAAATAAATAGTCAGTTTTTAAGTAAAACTTCAACACCCCGTATCTCGGAAAACGAAGCATTTGCGGAAAAAAGTTATATAGCCTAATGTCATTTTTTTTTATGCAGAATCACTTCCGGAAGTTTGTCGCACTCTATTCACCAACACCCTGTACGACCTCTTCAATTGAGTGAAAAATCAAAGTCCTTCATTTTATGGGATTATAAAAGAATTAAAATATGTATATGTTTGGATTGCTCCATATCATCGATCATTGAGAATAAAACTATGGTATTATTCTATGAAATGTAAATAATATATCATTAATTTATTCGTATATTGATATTTTGATACTCTATTCGTAAATTACGAATTAAATTTCAGGGGACGCATTCAATCGACGCTAGAAAAATAGTAATCATAAGACGATATCCTTCATTAAGCTTTCTCAAACTGCATCCAAAAAGTTTTTGAAGCATTGAAATATGTACGTGGAAATATTGAAAAATTCTTAGCCTACTATAGAACCAAACAAAATTTCAAGGTCAAAATATTTTATTACTCAACATGTTCTCCTCTTAATTGGATACATTTATTACAGCGAACCTGCAACGTCTCTAGACCTTTCAAAAAAATTTTTTCTTCTTGCTCTGCAAACCAGACCTCCACTGCTTTTATAACCTCCTCGATGGAAGAAAATTGTCGACCTATTAATTTTTTTTTCAGTTGAGGAAAGAGATGATAGTCGTATGGAGCCAAATCTGGTGAATAAAGGGGGTGTCCTGGTAATTCAAACCCTAAATCACGAATTTTTTGCATGGCAACATGAGATTTGGGTGCAGGGGCGTTGTCCTGCAAAAACAAAACACCTTTGGATAGCTTTTCGCGTCTTTTCTCTTTAATATTTTCACGTAGAGTGGTCAGTAATGTCGAATGGTAATCTCCGGTTATTGTTCTACCCTTATCCAAAAAATCAATCATGATTACTCCATGGCAATCCCAAAAAACTGAAGCAAGAACTTTTCCAGCAGATTTTTGGACACGAAACTTCTTGCGGTCTTGCGGAGAACTAGAGTGTCGCCATTCCATCGATCGTTGCTTTGTTTCTGGATCGTAGAAATGTACCCAAGTCTCATCCATAGTAACAATTTGGTTTAAGAAGTCTACATCGTTTTCAAATCGAGCACATATCGAACGCGATGCTTCTACCCTTGCACGCTTTTGGTCAACATTCAAACATTTGGGGATCCATTTTGCAGCAATTTTTCTCATGTCCAATTTGACGTGAACTATATGATGAACGCGTTCGTATGAAATATTCAGTGCTTCAGATATCCGTTTTAGCCCAATTCGACGGTCTGATAAAATCATGTCATGAACTGCATTGATATTTTCGGGAACTGACACAGAACTGGCCTTCCCGATTGGTCATCATCTTCAATGGAAAATTTACCTCTTTTGAAGCTTGCAGTCCCATTTTTCACGGTCCCGTAGGAAGGACATTGATAACCAAGGGTATTAAGCATATCTTCGTAAATCTGCTTACCTCTTCACTCTTTCAAATACAGGTACTTGATAATGGCTCGATACTCCAATTTTTCGATTTTCACAATTTCGGTGGACATCTTCTTCCTTTTAAGTAAACTTTGGTTCACTTTTTTGACCTCAAACTTCACACTGACACTTCTAATGAGTTATTGTTCGTTGCTATGGTAACGCGATATTTTTTTTATGCATGGAACTGGTCTAGGCTAACTAGATATCAGTACATCCTCGTATAATCCTTGAATCGAAAATATCAGTAATAGGTTTTGTTGTGTACCGATGTTTCCACCATAATGCTTGTGGTATGTGAAAAAGACGAGTTGAGATCCGTAACGATATTATATTGTCTTCATTTCAGAATGCAATCCGCCAAATATGGTATGTCTTACCTGTTGAAATCGGAGAAATCGCTGAAATCAATTACAGATTCAGAACGGAAATCCATTCCTAACGAAGCCATGATTCGCGGTTTTTATTCACTTGTTGGAATTTATTTTGTTCATAAATATATTCTATACTTTCAGGGTTGCACTGCAATGTCGACAAATTTCAACTCTTTTAGAATTAGGATGATTTGAGTAATAGTAATATGTACTTTTTCAATCAGAATTTCAGTTCATGATTTTCAATTTTATGATGTGTTATTCTTGTTCGTTTGTCGAAAAAATTTTTTTATCTCCCCTATTCAGAAAAAATTTATTGAAACGGACAGGATTTGATGAAATCAATACCTGATGATGATCATCTATCAAAAAGATTATCTGAATGATGAAATATAGTTTCAATAGGGGATTTGGTGGAGAAATCAATTTTCTCATAACATAAGTATACGTATGTGGTTAATTGAGTAAAAAAAGTATATATTCTCTTAATCTCACAATTTAAGGGCGACGAAAATGTGCGGGAGGGCGCAAAACTTGCAAAAAAAACGTCAGCTGTACAGTCTCGAGTGCGGTGGCTTTTTTGCTTTTTTTGAAGCTAATGATTCAAGAATAACGGAAAAAATATAATCTGACAGTTTCAGCAAGCCGAAACAATAAAAATTGGCCATAAAGGTCACAAAAATCAATTTTTTCGAATTATCTCCTCTCCTGGGCTTCAAATTGCTTGCACATTCATTATAAAAGTTGTAGAGCCTAACATTTTCTACAAATTTTGTCCGAAGCAATTTTTTCTAAGTTTGAACTTTTTTGAGATATATGACGATGAATGTACGTTATACTGGGTTTCTACATCAACCTTTCGCATGTGGTAAGCTCCTCTTACTCCCTACTCTAACTCGAAAACGGTTGAGAGTATGTAAAATTGCTTCAGACAGCTGTTGAGTTTTATTATCTACAACTTTCACAATTAATAAAAAAACTATTAGAAGTTCAGGAAGGGAGATATTCAAAAAAAGACTTGTTATCATTTTCAAACTGTCAGATTAAGAAACCCCGAGTTAGCATCGTCTGCTTCCCAACTATTGACTCAATCTTCCAATATTCATAGTGCTAGGAACAACCTCAATTAATTTGTTCAGCGAATCAGACTTCTAGGGATGATTTGTGCTTGTCTTCAAGCCAACAAAAAATATCTATTGAATTATGCATAGACCTCGTACTTCCTCAGAATATTAAACCATATTTTCAATAATTATATGGTTTCATGATAGTACTAAGTTCATAAGATTTATATAGCCAGGTTGTGAATTTCATTCTTCAAATTTGAGTAAAGAGAGTGTGACTTGAGAAAAAATTCCGACGTTATGGATATTTTTCAATCCTGCAAATGTTGCTCGGAATTTTATCGTTATCAACCTTCCCAAATTTTTTGAAATTCGACCGATGTACTGTTTTCAATAAAAATTGGTTCAAATTTTAAAAAAATACATTCCTTATAGATACTAATTTCATCTATTGTTTCGCTACATTTATCGCCTTTTGGTAGTTACATGATGTCGCGAAGTTCTATTAAAAATGAATTATGAAAATTCCAGAATTGACCTTCTGTTGAAATCATATCAGATATGTTATAGGTAGAAAAACATTTTTTACCTATCCAAATTATAGTTCCTGGGCATGAATTAAAGAATTGTTACTTATCATCTTATTATTTTGGGATTTGTAGATAACCATAAATTTGTAAATTTTTCAAGCGGATATCAGAGGAAAATTTTTATTTCAATATGAAGATTCTTTCAAATTGAAAATGTAGGTAACTGATAAAGTCTGAAATTTGATCGAATTCAATATCAAGACATTACTGTGAAATTTCTAGACAACAATCACACCCAATTCATTGGAGCTGAAATGATAGTCAGCACAATGAAATGAGAATTTTTCCACTTATTAAAACGAACACTCGACACACTCCACAACTACAAACATCCATAACGGAACTGGGCCTAAATCTTTCGAGATGTTGAATTGATATCAATTTCTACATCCAATAAAATGGCGCAGATAATATTGAAGCGAATAAACCTAATTGAAAAAAGGTGAAATCCATTGATTGATTCATCGGTCTTTTACGAAGCAATCGCATTTCAAATGCTTTAAAAATAACTGTTAGAAAACAATCAATCTAGGGAGCATCATATATTGAGAATTCAATATTGAGCCTGCAGAATGATAGAAACGCGTCTCAATTTCCCTTTATCGTTTGTTTTCCTTTCTCAGTGATTACTACCTATTAGGACATAAAAGTCATAAAACGAAATAAGATAGAGTCCAGTGTACCAGAATAACTGAATTATGATGAAAATTCATAATTAAAATTGGGGACTTATACCCAGCTGGAGAAACGTCATTTATAATTTAGTAGTTCGTAAAAAGTTTAATCATCCATTACACGATGTATATTTTCCGTTTGATATTGTTATATTGAAGAACCTGAAGTGATTCATAAAACACCTTATAGAGAATATTATGTAGGTAATCAACGCCTAATCGCAGGAAAGTCAATTAAAATATAATACTTAACTAAAATTTTAATTAGTTATTGAACGGTGTATATACATGGTGTCCCGAACGCCAACACCACACGTTAACCATGAATTCAAAATAAATCCTAATTTTCTTGATGAAATATTATTAGCAAAAACGGCTTCGTTTCGGATTCACAGGGTGTAGAAGATTAATGAAGAATCAAAAAGAAATAGCAGAATAAATCGTAATAATATAAATTTGTAATGATTCCAAATAATTTTCAATACACCAATCATTTCCACAAAAACTACTCGAAATTTTGTACATTACTTCTGATGTACCTACCTATGCTTCTGATATTTTTGTGTCAAATTTTCGAGTAACATCAAAAACTAAGCAATGCATCTTTTCGTTTCTTAACGACCAACTTATACAAAAGGACGGATTAATTCCATTAATTTGACACGCTAGAGTAAAACCCGAATTTTCCTCTTGGGCTCTCTAACTAATACTCTGGAAGAAAACGTGAAGAGGATACCAAAATTAACGAATTTTTTTCAAATAAGGTTCCTCTGGAAACAGCTTTCATTTTGCAATATTTTCTTTACTAGAACAAGATCAGATCAGAGCGCTGCCTCAAATCATAGATCAGATATTTTCTTGGTAATAAGCTGCTCAGTTTTACAAAAACAATAATCATTCGAATAATTCACATCAATTGGTGTCTCGGTTGGAGATTTGAGTTTGGATGTAGTGCCTATAGGGTAGAAGAGATTCTCGGTGCCAAGAAAGTTATAAATATTTCTTAAACTGCTTCTTTAACGTTATGAATGAAATTCTAAATACATATTACGATTGTTCAATATTAATGGTTTGTGATTGATCTATGTGATTGATGGCATATCAATCAAAACGACATAGCTTTAGTCATTATTTGGTACGTCATTTGTTTTCAAAATATGCCTTCTTGTGGATGTGATACTTTGACGTCATTTAATGGTCTCTCTGACATCATTGTCACATTTCGTGGTCAGAATTGTTTCGAATTTCGCAGGATTATTCCATTTGAAGAATCAACTGATAATAAAATAGATAGCTATCTGAAGACTCCACTTGAAAGAGATTAAGTTTGTACCCATTGTCGCAATTAACTCATAATATATCCATAAAATCGATCGTGCAGGAATTGAAAGGAAATAATTATTACACACGATGTAAGGTAAATCCATGTCACGATACTCAATATGGTTTGCAGCACATTTCATAAACTTCATTATTCAATGACATCCTATTTAATATCATTATTATTATTCATAATTAGGCAGACCTTCCAATATATTTTATATCAATAGATTCATACCTAAACTAGTATTTGTATATCGGTTTTAACACGTCTTCAAAAGAAAAAAATATATGGATATTTATTAAGTTCAATGACATTGGCAACAATGATTATGAGATGATAATGAATATAGCGAGATAATTGATCCAATTTTTCCATACACTCTTTGTGGTGGTATAATGTTGATCAACATTTCATCCGAGAAACAAGTTTTTTCGTAACAGTTATTCAGTCCTCATTATGAATTCTACAGGTGGTAGAATGTTTGGTATCATAATAAAGACATATTATAAGTCTCAAGGTTACAATTGAAGCATTTGCATGAAAAAAGAGTATGCAGCTTGAAATTTTTCAGACTAAATCATGATATTAATTGTTTACCTAACCCAATTGTTGATTTACAAGCAAAAATTTGAAAATTTTAATGAGTTTTTCTTAGTCTCAGTTTCATGGTTCATGTTGTTCTTTTATTTCCATTTGGGACAGTAAAACTATCTGAAGAAATTTTTAAGCAATATTAAATTTCTATAATTTCGTTCATAAGCATTCATTATATTTAAACTCCCCTTTAGGCCAAACTTTAAAACACTGCATTGCCAAAATTGAATTAAACATACAATGATACTTTTCTCTACTTATCTTTGACGATCATGTATATTTTCTCACGCAAAGTTATTTCTGATTCGACTTCAAGGAGAACAATGATTAATTTTAGTTGGATAAGCTGAAACATGTTATATATTTATTTATTTTTTGTACATTTTGATTGATCTCGGCAAACGTATCTCTGAGCGCAAAAAAAAGATACGACTACTTTTCAGAATACAGAGTCCTATAAATGAAAAGTGAAGCTTCCTGCACAGAATTTCCGAAGTTCTAATAGGAAAGAGAATTACATATACAGGGTAATTCACGAAGACAATTCCTTAGAATATTTCGAAGAAAGTCTCGAGATAGACACTTGAAATTATAAAGTTGAGCTTTGTTAAGAGAGATGAATTCTTGGAAAAAATTTGTACATTCTCGAGCGTGTCAGATTTTCATACAGATGGTCAATCTCGGTGTTGCAGACGTGTTGATCCATTAATCTGACTCTAATCTAACAGTTTGAAGATGATAAAAAATCATTTTTTTAATATCTCCCTTCCTGTACCTCTAATCGTTTCTGTATTCATAATGAAAATTTTAGGTATTAAAATTCTCTACAACTTTTGTCTGAAGCAATGTTACATACCTACTCTTAAGCGTTTTCGAGTTAGAGGGCGATAAGTGCGAGGAGCTTAGCCACACATGCGAAAGGCCTAGGTCATTATAGAAACCTAGTCTAATGTACATTCATCGCCATATATCTCAAAAACGTTCACTTGTAGAAAAAATTGCTTCAGACAAAATTTGCTTCTGACAAAATTTGCTTCTGACAAAATTTGTAGAAAATGTTATGCTCTACAACTTTTATAATGAATGCGAAGCCAAGGAGAGGAGATTATTCAAATATGTAAACTGATTTTTGTGATTTGTGTTTCAGCCAGCTGAAACTGTCAGATTATATTTTCTTCGCTATTTTTGAATCATTAGCTTCAAAATAAGAAAAAAAAGCGCCCTCCCACACATTTTCGTCAGGCTTAAATTGTCGGAATAAGAGAATATATACTTTTCAACATGTAATCAACCACATATATCTCAATCTGACATGCTCGAGTATGTACAATGATCGTTTTCTTTCACTATTCTGACAGGCTGTTCTAGACAATTCCCCCTATATGCAGGTCTAATTTTTGGTAAAAGTACTCTCACCCTTTATAAATCTGACACGCTCAAGTGAATTCCGAATTTCCCTCTTGGGCTCCCCAACTATTTGTCCTGTTGAATTCTAGAAATTCAAGGTTTTATTTTATCGCTCCAAGTGGATGAAAGCATGCAGGATTGCAGGTGCTTAAAATTTTCCGAAAATAAATACAAATCAATCAATTTCTTCGAATAACTTTCATTCCATATCAAAATGGAACTTTGAAATATTGTGCCAGTTAATCCACGTTACCTCCTGAAATTTGGAGGAATACCTACTTGTAGACGCTAAAGGGTAGCAAGGTTATTGAATGGCGCAACTGAATTCGAATGAATTCTATATGTATAATATTCCCTCTCTCTTAGTATTATTTTGAGTAGGTATTGAGAATATGTACTACATACATATTTTTTCCTGATTTTAACCAAACATGAGTTAAACTGAAATTAGTTCGAACTTGAAACAGATTTTCGATTTTCACAACAGTTTTTGAACCACAACACGTGTTTCACTATCAGTATAGCATCTTCAGGTGGATAAAGGTGAAGAGTTTACCTTCTGTTGTGAAAATCCTATAATCTGTTTCATGTTCGCAGTTCAGTTATTGATTTTCTTTAAGTATCGGCCACATCAATTCAATATTTGAAATGAGTTCGACTCCGTAGCATTTTTCAAATATACCGGATGTTTTCAAAGGTGAGGATTTTTTTTTTGACAGAAGGTAGAACTCATCAAAATAAGTCGTTACACCAAAAATTTTCCCTATAAAATATCCAAGATGGCTGAGATACAACCCCTAGAAATTGGACAGAATTTTATTGAATTTCAAGTACGGGACTGTGGTTTCGGAAAACGAAACAAAACATAAACATATGGCTGGACAATGAATGGTTCAGTACCAAGTCCATCGAGTTAGATTCATTAGGTCACTTTTGAGATAACCTTAAATTGTTGTATCGTGCAATTTAATGTGAAAAAAAATGTAGAAAATCGAGGCAGTTTCTTGAATGTGCTCATGTTAGTTATGTTGAAAAAGTGTTATGATGTTCCCCATTTCATCCCATTTTTATGACGATTGTTGGAATATTCGAACAACAAGATTGCGATGCCCATTGTGAAAAATTCGTGAATGATTTAGACGAATTTTATTGGTGAGATTTTGAAGTAATATTCTTTTTTTTTTACACTTGTGTCCTAAGTCTCTTCTGTCAGTTGGTATCGAAATGAGCCATTTCATAAAATCGTGTAATTTACTAAAAATAATGAGGAAAATTCGGCAATCCTAAAATTCTATTTCCATTACAACGTAAATATCGAACGTGCCAATATCCTAAATGAAACTACATGGTCGAATCGATAAGTTTTTCCATTGCTTTGCAATAATTCAGCTAACAAACGGTCTAGGGTATTAGGATCTATTTCGGTAATCATTTTCAATTTTTTTTTTTCAACTTTGTCATTTTGAAAGTTTTGTATGGGTGATTTCTGGTGAAACGCTTCAATTCAACCAGTTCTGCCTTCTGTTAAAAAAAGCCTCACCTGTAAATACACCCTGTATACTGGCATTCACTTTTGGGTAAGCTCAAGATTCTATTGGGCAACTTATTATAGGAAGAAACCAACAGTCGATCTACAAGGTAATGCATTACCATCGGTAATTCGAACTGTCGGGGTGTGTCACAACTTACAGCAGGTCTCGATCATTAACCAGAAAAATAAAAAAAAGGAATGATTCAATTCGAATCATTCTTGCACAAAACGATCCGAGAGTTCCGCAATTGGAACCTTGGGTATATGTTCCTGCTGTGTGGTCTATATTGAAGAAAGAGAAAGGCGATTCAAAATGTTCCATATCAATTGATTATGGGTTATTCTGCTTTCATCGGTAATACTATCTTCTGAAATGAGACACTGTGATACAACATTTGATGCAGAATCCTTGAAACCACTGAGAATTATGGGTGCCATTTGAAAAAATTGGTCATATTGTTGCAAGGCCCTATAACGGATGACACCTAGCCTAGTAATCGAGCTAGTAATTGATCTCTACGTAAATAAAAGGCTCTTAGGAAGTCATCAGTCATGAGTCATTTCCCAGATATTTTCCCGAGGAGTTTGAGCGTAGAGAGAAGGAGAACAAATTTCGAGGCTTTTTGGGCCAAAAAGTGTCCACATAAAACTTGAACTCCGTTAAAACTACAGCAGGACCACTTCGAAACTTCGTCAAACACTCTGTAAAAAGCAAAATGCAGAAACTGATTGATAAACCTTAGCATGGAAGGCGCCAGAACGAGGTCAACCATGATTACGTCGATATATCTGCGTCGAAATACTGGTTGACTTCCGGAAGGTTGTTTCCCCAGACAGAGGACCTTATCCTCGCCATCCAGGACCAGGTGATTCCGACAAGGAACTACATAAGATATATCGCCAAGGATGCCTCAGTGACGGACGATAACTGTCGCTATGACTGTGCGACACATGAAACCATCCAGCACATCACTGGGGGATGTCAGAAGTTCGCAGGCACGGAGTACAATAATAGGCATGATGCTGTTGCCAAGATTCTTCACCAAGAATTGGCAATACAATACCAACTTCTAACGTCAATAAAGGTTCCCCATTACAATCACCATCCGGATGTTGTATTGGAAAATGATCATCACAAGCTCTACTAGGATCGCACGGTTCTCACAGACCAGAAAAAAACTCACAATAGACTTGACCTCGTATTGCTGAATGAGGATGAGAACAGAGCACTATTCATCAACGTGGCGATTCCAAATAACAAAAATCTTCTGGATAGGCACACCGAAAAAATTTACAGAGATCTAGAGGAAGAAACCAGGAGACAGTGGAAGTTAAAAGAGATCAAGACCATCTCATGTCATTTCATCTACAGGCCTGATACCGAAGAAACTACTAGAGAACTTGAGGAAACTTCAGTTGGACGAAAATATCTATAGAGTCATGCAGAAGGCGGTACTGATGGGAACGGCGAGAACTGTAGGCAAGTACATGGGGAATGCAGAGGAACACCGTCTGCTTCGACAGGAAGTGCGGGTGGAGCAGGAATCCAACCAACAGCAAAAAGCCGAGGAGCGGTCCGAACCCGACCACCACCACGAGTCCGAAAACCTGGAAACGGCTCCAACAGAGCTTAATCCTTTTGATATCTGGGATAAGTGAATATTCCTCTGAAGAGGAGTGTGAAAGCCGCAAGGCTAAAGTCATAATAGTAATTATCTTTATTCCCTATCATCTTCACAGAGCTACGAAAATGAAAAGAAAAATATAAGTAGAGAAGTATTAGTTGATTTTAAATTTCAAAAACAAATATATTCAGTGACTTTTCAATTTTGAATTTATTATTTGTTGAAAATTTGTGTAAGAAGTTATGAAACAACGGGAAAATTTAAATTTTTCCAACCGAATGTGAGTACATTTCTAATATTGTAATCTGTTCTAATTCATAAAATGTAATTTTTTTTTATAATTATTCGTCTTTTTCAGCAGACTCCTGAGAGGCTAAAAAGTTGGTAAAAACCTTCAGATATTCTATTGAAACCTGAAAGAATTCATCAATGTGAAGCAGCACCCAGAACAAGTATTAGAAATTCTCGGCATAAAATAATTCGAAAATATAAATGAACAGTGTCTATCCTAATGAGGAAAGAATACATATACAGAGTCCAGCAATAGACGTTTTAGGAATTTAGTTGAGAAGCATTCCCTTTGTACTTTCAATTCTGCATCTCAGGAAATTATTTTCTGATATATGTACATGGTGTTCCCAAATAAAATTATTCAACAAATGAGTGATTTTTCAAATGGAACACTCCTTATATTTTTGCATATTTTCAATGCTCTTCAATACCTCTACCATGATGCAAAATATTACGGATATTTTTCCAACGGTACGGATCTTATTCAGAAAAAACTGCAGAATTTCGACGAAACAGTAGTTCGGTAAAAGCCCTTTACCGATTTCCAGAAGCGATAGAAACATGAATTTAATCTGGATTTCTTTTAACTTAAGAATTTGCCTAGTCATCGTTCCTAAATGATCAACCTCTCTTATAGAGTTTGTCCAAATATGAAGAATTTCAAATTGTTTTTTCTCGATTTTTTCAAAGGTAACACCCTGTAGATTTTCCATGATGATGTACACAGTTTAAAACCTTACGTCTCAACCTCCTGCGTCTAGCAGGCACGAAAAATGAAAATAGCCCTTTGGTTACTTCTGAAACAATGTAATGTTTCAAACTGGAAAACATGGAAAAAAATACATTGTGTTACATTTGAAAAAATCGAGAAAAAACAATTTCAAATTCTTCATATTTTTATTGATGAATAACAATGACTAGTAATAAGCAAAGAGATTTCCTAAACAATTATAATCTCTTCAAATTTGAATTACTATGCATGTTCATCATGTATTTTTGGAAAATATTGTTTAATATGCTCTTTCTCCCCATAATGTATTGGGAATTAAGTTGAAAACACTACACTACGTAAGAAAGTTTCTTATTTTTATAGTTTGCGCTGTTTGATTCCTTATCACGGCAATACTTATTTGGTTATAAGAACTTCATTATAGATTGAGAGATAATTTGAGGGGAGCATGTATTCGTTTTAAAACTTGGAATTTGTATAACAAAATATGTGAATTTTTGTTGAAATTACTCCTGTGTTTAACACGCTATTTGCAATTACAAGGGAAGATTTTACGTCATATTGTCTGATGAAAGGAGTCTGATCCAGACTCTAAAAAATTATGAAATTCATAATTATCATAAATACCGTTTTAAGAAAAAATTGTTTTTGGTAAATGTTTCATAGCTACTGCAAACGAGAACAGCAATTTTTATCCAACAGCAATTTTTATCCAACAACAATGTTTGTTCCATATGTTGGGGAGGAAAATTAATCAAAAGTTAGGTATACATAGGTAACCCTTTTCGATTAATAGTTTTTATAAGATTGATCACCGAAATCGTCAAATTTATCTTCGTTGAAAATTACTGAATGAATTGATTCACCATGAATTGCAGATTTTCTGCCCCCATGGCCCGGAAAAACCTTAAACCTGCACTGAGTGCAAGTTTTTAGTATTCCACATGAGTTCACTCAGCATACGACCTTTTTCAGGCTTCGTTAACTAGACTGAATTCTTTATCAGATAGAATATCATCATATCCACAGAACCTTCCAAAGCAGCGTTTATTTCTAAAAAAGAGATATTATCTGAATGGGGTGTTGAATGAAGAGGAAATCTGTTCATGATGATAACAATGCGCTGGCGAGGAATAAATTGCAACGTCATGACAATGATCCCTATGTGTTGTTTTCAATAACATCAAACATCTAATTTGTCCATGCAATTTAAAGTTCGAGTGACGGAAGCAACTACGTTGAAGTTTCGACATGACTGCGATATATTTTATTGAGTTTCGACGACACCAAGCAAACTTGAATTCGCGAACCATTAATTATTATTAGCAGTCCCCAATATAATGTCAATAAATCATTCCATAAAAAAGCTGATGAAGAGATAAGACCGCTTCAAACAGCTTACTAAAGAAGACCCCCCTTTCAGTTCCAAACCGAGTTATGTTGTTTCACCAGTAACATGCGTTCAAAATAATTCCTCGTCAAGTAGGCTATGGAATTTTGAATTTTGAATATTTCGTGTCTGAACGTAATTCTTAGCTTTTGCTGTACTACACTGCGCAAAAAAATTAACGCACATTCTGAAAATTATAACTTATTTTTTATGTTCTCACAGGAAGGTTTTGAACGAAACAACTTCTCAGCCTTCTATTGAGGTTGTCCCAAACCTGCTCAATCGGATTGAGAACTAGACTTCTTGCTGGCCAGCTGGCCATTCCATTGCAGAGACTTCAACCTCTTCAAGGTACTCCTGAACGATGCGCGCACGATGGGGTCTGGCATTATCGTCCATAAAAATGAAACCAATGTATGGGGCAAATGGCGCTACATGCTCTTCAAGAATGTTCCTTATATACTTATCAGCATTCATAGCTCCATTATCAACGAACACTAGGTCTGTGCGAGCACTCAAAGATATTCCACCCCATACCATAATGGATCCTCCCCCGAAACCAGTAGAATTCAGGAAATTGCACTGAGCATATCTTTCATGTGGACGTCTGTATACAAGGGAACGTCGATCACAATGGTAGAAGCAGAATCTAGACTCATCTGTGAAGAGAACTCTTTCCCAATGGGCCTCTTCCCAATGGATATGCTCTCTCGCAAATTCCAAACGCGCCCTTCGATGGGCTGGGGTAAGAGCTGGTCCTCTTGCCGCGACACGAGGCCTAAAATCATATTCTCTGAGGCGTTTGCAAACCGTTGTCTCAACGAAGAAACTCTCAAGTAACGTTCTTGAATGGCAGTTGTTACCCGTGGTCTACCCTGTCCTGGTCTTCGGACATTCATGCCTGTCTCCCTGAATCGCTGCAACATTATGGACACACTTGTATGGGAAACACCAAACCTTTCTGCAATTCTTGTGTATGTCCACCCTTCTTCTCGCAAAACTACCGCTTGGGCACATTTCTCTTGGGTCAAATTGCGTGTTTCGCGTTGCATAGCGATCGAGTGTAGAAAATCAAACGAAAGAAAAACTATTGATCACTAGAATTGATCGAGAACAACTGATTTTAGCCAATACATTCAAAATCTGATATCATCTTTTTTTATTCCTGCTGGGAAAAAAACATCTGTATTGAAGAAAACCGTTGAAAGTGGATAACATATGCATGCATAATTCTGATAAAAATAATTATCATTGAAAACACCTTCAGTTGTAGAATAAATTTGAGATTTCCATAATGTGCGTTAATTTTTTTGCGCAGTGTATTTTCCAGATGATCTGTCAAGTTAGATTTTAGCATTTTGGATTGTTGTTGAATTAAAATTATTTTGAATGAAAGACATAAGTTTGTTTTCATAAAGATTGACATGTTGTCAGAAGAAATGATTGATTACTTATCCTTGTAGCATCCAAAAAAAATTGGTGTTCGGTATGCATAAGTCAATGACAAAATGTGGGACCTATTTTCTTTCATGGTACTTCAATAGTAGAACGTTATGAATAAGAAGAAAGCATCATACCTTTTTACAGCTAAATTGAATTTTGATAAATTGTTCAATATTTATTTTCATGTAACTCAGTTCCCTAATTTGGTCATAAATTTTCAGTAACGACCAAATCAATTCAATATTTATAGTGAATTAATAAACATATTGAGATTCTTAATGTGCTTCATTTATATTACTGAAATATTATAGCTAAAACCATTTTACAAAAAATAAAATATAATACCACGATCCCTTCAAGATTCATGTCTCTTACGTATGAAAATAGTGGACTTCGGTTAAAATTTTTACCAAGAATTTTTCTAACCGCCTCAGATTGTTTGGATTCTTGTGGTCTGACTCAATGGAAGGGAAGAAATGCTTTTCGCACTTTGGGCGAAATTAAGTTTTCCTCAAAAGTTCCTTTCCTCTTTCCATACAAAATTACGATGTACAGGTTAATGTCATCATTGTTCGGCAAATGAAGTAATTCAAGAAAAGACCTACGTTCAGACACCGAATATCAACGTTTAAAGTTCCATAGTCTACTTGACGACAAATTTTTTTGAACGCACGTTAAAAGTAATGACAACTTTTTGATCGGTGGCAATCACCAAATTTATTTGAGTATTCAAAATCGCATCCACCTCATAATTCTTATGTTCCATAGGATCATTGTGGTTAATACTCAATGATAGGATTTAAATTGTTCTACACAGAAGTCTTCTAACATTACTTTTGCCTACATACGAAATGTTGGTTTTTGGAATTTCTGCCATTATTAGGTATAGCTGATTCAACCAAAAATTTTGTTTTTTTCGATTAAACTCTCTTGACTGATTTCGTAGAACTCTATCATCTAACTATCATCAGAACTCTCCTGAGATTAATTTTTGCCTACAAAAGTGGTGGTAATTTGCTGATAGCAGAAGAATTGGTTCAGCCTTGTGAGAATTTATATTGAACATGAAATACAATTCTGGGGGGTAATTACCCCCAGAAAAGAGTTTTCCTCACCAAATATAGGTGAAATAGAATCAATCACATGATTTTTCGGACTTTTTCGATTTCGGAGTACCCAATAGCGCTTCCATGAGGCGTTCTAAGATTAACCATATTGGGGGGCAACAGGGGCCTCTACAAAAGAGGGGCCCCCACAAAAAAGGAGCCACCACATAAAAGAATTCGGAAAAATTTCAAATTTGGACTAGAAAACACAAGTTAACAATTTTTTCTGATTTTGACATATAAACCGACACTTGTCAAAATTCATTGACGTTTTGAAACGTTTTACTTTTCGTATCCTGATGTTACGCAAAGTAAAAAATTTCGCAACTGATGAAACGCTACTTGCTTTCATAGTAAAAATTGAATAATTTCCGTCATTAGACGATTTTGAAGGAATCTCCGAGAGAAGCTTTCAAAGACGTTTTTGGTACTTTTAATTTGAATTCATAGCAAGATCCTATTCAAAATTAGACAAAATAGTCTGTGAAACACGCTGGCAAACACTATTTTTCGTATTCCGCGTTCTTTTGAAGTGAGTGAAAGTGTTTCATCTAGTAGGAAAAATATTGTTCCTAACTCAAGTGGAAAGTGCCTTTTCTGCACTCTACAGCTTGACCGAACAACGCGGAGCAGACTGCAGTCTCTTGCGGAAAAGTATCACTTTCCACACTTGTTAGGAAAATAACTATATTATTCATTGATCGCCAATCAGTAAAATGTTTCCACTAGTCATTTTATATTTGTTTTTCATCATTTTGGAAGAATATAATGACAATATTCATACTCGCTGTCTTATTCCCAGTAGTGTGTTTATCGAACTCATTATCACTTCCCGTTATTCCCAAAAATTCATAATGAAGTAGTACTACAATAGTAATACTTGACATTCACATTTGGGTGAAAATTGAACTGCTTACTCGATATTATATGTTGTGTAAAAATCGCACAAGCTCTTGCTAATTGGCTGCACAGTACGTATGTAATGAATGGAAAAATTTCATTTTTTCAGTGTAGTATATGTATGGCAATATAAAATTGAAAAACACTCGGAAATTGCGTTGTAGTTAAGGTGTAGGTATACCTAAAATTTTTACCTACTACTTCAACACTATTAACAAATGTATTTGAATTTTACAACCTGTAAGTAGGTACCTTAGTGATAATCCGCAAAATGCTAATTTGAGAAAAATATGGTGAATACGCAGGAATATCATTAAAGACATCATGCATGCTCTGGGGTTAACTCAACTTCTTCGGTTCAAATTTATTTCTTATAACAGGAATAAATAAATAAAATTTATGAGATTCTCACTTTGATTTCTTCACACATCAGTACAAAAGGATAAAATGGAACCTAATTCAGTTACCTACATTTTGATTGAATATTTTGAGTCATAACATTTTGCTAATGCATTCATATTTAAAATTCATTGGGTGATCAATACAGCAAAGCAATATGCTGGACATGAAATAATTTTCTTAAGTTTGTGTAACCAGAACGGAGTAAAGTTGGAACAAGTGTCATTAATATCAAAACGACGTTGTCATGCCCAAACCATTTACCGACTGCTGTTTTTTTCAGGCTGCAAAAATGCCACCAGAAATCAAAGAAAAAGTGTCAGGAACTCCGTTCACCTTCACTCTCACCTGAAGATGCAGTTAATATGAATGTTTATTATGTTTGTCACATCTTTTTTCGAACTTATTAATTTTCCAAAGTAAAATTACATTGTATGAAATATAACTAAGATCTCTATTTATAACGAACAACATAGCGCTGATTTGAAATCCAAAAATATTTTGACAAGCGTCATATTTGACTTTTTTTTACCATTCAGTGTGGAATATGTCAAATTTTCAAAGCCAATCGACTGCATTTATTAGGTATATTTCATAGACATAGAGACATGGACTGTGCCTTCCATTTATATCTATGCATGAAATACGGTCAAAAAAAGTGACAGAGAGAAACGCACGTCGGGCATGCAGTTGTCTTTTTCTAGAATTTTGATTGGTCTACACTCACCTCTATGTGAACAAAAAAGAGACAGATAAATGCCCGACGATCATTTCTCTCTTTCTATAAAAAAGACAATTTCATGCTGACATTGCTCAGTCCATATCTCTATGTCTATGGTATATTTATTTATTTATAATTGCTTGGACTATACAAGTAGAACTTTCCACATGTTTCGGAATTCTCAAACCCATCTGAAAAGATTCATGATTGGTAAATTATTTTGTGAACAAGTAAGGTGCACGAATCAACGGTTAAAAACTTATTATATTTATGAGAAAAATGGTCTTTGAGTGATCTTTCGTGACATGGAATAAAATGATATTGATATGATTGGAATACAAACGATGGAATAATTGAAAAATTTAATCATACAATCATATTCCATATGAGATAAGCGAAAGTGGAAAAACTAGATTTGATTGGTAATTAATCCAAGGATCTCATTTTCAAGTGTGTGCCGTTGTCATCATGATTTATTGGATAAAAATATATAATCGATTAATTTCAATGCGGTAATGAGGTATCTGACGAATGATTTTTGAGATTAAGACAAGTTTTATGAGTGCTTATGATCAGCATTGACGATCATCTGTGCCTATTGTTTGAATGACTTCAATCATTTGGTTCGATGTTAGATGACAGATTTCATACGATGTGAAAATCGCGTTATCAAGGTTTAGTTGGGGAGCCCAAGATGATATATCTAGCGTGTCAAATTTTCAGATGATATGTTAATTGGACCCAAAAGAAGCTACTTCTCAAGCGACTGACAATTCGGACATGACGCAAGGTCACAGTGTTCTATTGAAGATGCAAAAAAAATAGTTACTTGTGCATTGTCGAGCATGTCAGATTTTCATACAGATGGTTAATCTTGCTATTGCAGACATGTTGCATGTTAGCTTTTTCTATAAGTGTTCTCTAATCAAGTACTAATATTCAGGTTTGCAATGAACTATTTTCTTATTTTACTGACGTTTCTATTTGTTTGTAGACCATAAGAAGGAGGAAGATGTAACTCCGAAACGTTAGCTTTTAGTTTGTATTTGAGAACATAATAAATCGTTCAAAATCCTGAATAATTGTACATTATCAATGGAAATCAACCATGAATGACCAATTTCATTCCAAGCATTCAACCTTCTATAATAATATAATGTGGTTATCTCTTATTCAATACTGTCACCACTATGTAGATAGTTCTCATCAATAATTTTACAAGGTAAACTCTAGTACTTCATCAAGGTGTAATTAATTGATACATATATAAATCGACTACCTTATCTTATTTGAACAAGAAAATAAAGAGATTGGAAAATCTCCTGATTTGCATTAACCTGTTTTGATATAACACGAACATTTCGAATACAATAATGCTTTTGTTTTTTATAAAGCACAGTATGATTATGTATCAAGATATGAGAGATCGACGAAAATTTTCGGTTCAAGTATTGAAGAATTCGAATAGAAACTTTATCTCGTTTGACAGTACGATTTCAGCGCCATCTCATTGTCAAACGTGTTTGCACTGGCCAAAATGTAGTCGGTTTTTAGTACTGGAGATATAAGGGCGTTTCCTATTTTTTTGCTCTATAATCTTTGTCTTTGATCATTATAAATACATACACTGCGCAAAAAAATTAACGCACATTATGGAAATCTCAAATTTATTCTACAACTGAAGGTGTTCTCAATGATAATTATTTTTATCAGAATTATGCATGCATATGTTATCCACTTTCAACGGTTTTCTTCAATACAGATGTTTTTTCCCAGCAGGAATAAAAAAAGATGATATCAGATTTTGGATGTATTGGCTCCATTCCAAAATCAGTTGTTCTCGATCAATTCTAGTGATCAATAGTTTTTCTTTCGTTTGATTTTCTACACTCGATCGCTATCCAACGCGAAACACGCAATTTGACCCAAGAGGAATGTGCCCAAGCGGTAGTTTTGCGAGAAGAAGGGTGGACATACACAAGAATTGCAGAAAGGTTTGGAGTTTCCCATACAAGTGTGTCCAGAATGTTGCAGCGATTCAGGGAGACAGATATGAATGTCCGAAGACCAGGACAGGGTAGACCGCGGGTAACAACTGCCATTCAAGAACGGTACTTGAGAGTTTCTTCGTTGAGACAACGGTTTGCAACCGCTCGCCTCCTTCAAATTCAGCTTGAGCAAACTCATGAGGTACAAATTAGCACTCAGACAATAAGAAATCGCCTCAGAGAATATGATTTAAGGCCTCGTGTCGCGGCAAGAGGCCCAGCTCTTACCCCAGCCCATCGAAGGGTGCGTTTGGATTTTGCGAGAGAGCATATCCATTGGGAAGAGGCCGATTGGGAAAGATTATCTTCACAGATGAGTCTAGATTCTGCCTCTACCATTGTGATCGACGTTCCCTTGTATACAGACGTCCATATGAAAGATATATGCTCAGTGCAATTTCCTGAATACTACTGGTTTCGGGGGAGGATCGATTATGGTATGGGATGGAATATCTTTGACTGCTCGCACAGACCTAGTGGTCGTTGATAATGGAGCTATGAATTCTGATAAGTATATAAGGAACATTCTTGAAGAGCATGTAGTGCCATTTGCCCATACATTGGTGAAAATTTCATTTTTATGGACGATAATGCCAGACCCCATCGTGCGCGCATCGTTCAGGAGTACCTTGAAGAGGTTGAAGTCTCTCGAATGGAATGGCCAGCAAGAATTCCAGATCTCAATCCGATTGAGCAGGTTTGGGACAACCTCAATAGAAGGCTGAGAAGTTCAGAAAATCATCCAGCTACTCTTAATGACTTAGGAATCCAACTCGGAGAAATCTGGGAAGGATTAGATCAGAACATTTTAAGATCACTCATTTTGAGTATGAACCGTCGTTGCCGAGCTGTTATTAACGCAAGGGGTAGAAATACCAAGTATTAAGTCACTTATCAGCATTTCAGTATTTTGAAAATTGTTCATTTCTCTTCTTTCACACAAGATTCGGTGAAATCCTGAATTTTTCTTCCATTTAATGTGTCTTGTTTCGTTCAAAACCTTCCCGAGAGAACATAAAAAATAAGTTATAAAGTCAATGTAGAGTTAACTTTCATTAAAATTGAGATTTTCAGAATGTGCGTTAATTTTCTTGCGCAGTGTATATTGTGTTCATGGGACGCCAAAAAATTTCTTCTGTGCAGCTCCACCCAGCCATAATAAAAAAATTGGACAGATCTCAATTTTCAACTGAGGAAATAAATATACAGACCCTCTACGGGGGTTCCCTGTATAGTTTTATTGCCTTGGCTGATGTCACGTACCTACCCAATACATCGAGATGTTGAAGAAAATAAGGCGGCTTATAAGTATTTCGTTATTGAATACTCAGATTGATTGTTCTAGTCGAGAGGTATATGACGGAATCAAATTAAATTGGTTCAACTATTATATTACATCCATTATATTCCAGCAACATCATGTAGCATTGAACGTACATTTAGCGCGTTACGACAGTGAGGAATCTGTTAATGATTATAGATGCGAAGTTACACCGATGTCGCTAGTTCACAGGAAAAAAGTACTAACTAGATGGCTTTATTTATTCGCAAGATGAAATTTTGACAGGAACCTGAGGTTTTTAATGGGGCAGAATCTTAATGTATACATGTTCTTCACGAAAAGTTTGGTACAAATCTAGCTTCTTATTGCAGACAAGCTGCTATTCATTTCCACAAATACATAAAAAAAATGGAAATACTCTGTGTAATACAAGCTCCGTTGAAAGTTCCTTTAACAAATAAAATTCAATCATTTTACTCACTCAACAAGCAATCATTATCCAGTATATTTCAAAGGATCAGCCTGTCATTAGATATGGAATTTATGAGGCATTCTACGAGTTAGAATAAGTTAGCAATTAATAAATAGCAGTAGAATTCAATGATAGATAAAAGTGTGTTCGCATTCGTATACTTCATTCACTTTTATAAAATCAGTCGGAAATGTGAGGATATGACGCTTGTCAAAACATATTTGGGTTTTAATAAGCTCTATGTTGTCCGTTCTACGTGAATGTCTCAGTCTCAGGGCCATCTCAACGGCAAGACAAGGAAGGCACGTGGGTAATGGCTTTTGAGGGGCATTTCCCCAGTCTCAAGATGGTGTTTTTTTTTGGATGCTGAATATTCAGAATTTATTTTGATTATGGCTGGTGAGAAGTCAGTAATATTTATTCAACACGGCTTTATCAATAACTATTTTCGATGACCCCTTATAGTTGGGGAGCCCAAGAGGGAAAATCTACTCGAGCGTGTCAGATTAATATATGTTTAATAATATGTGGTTAATTACATGTTGAAAAATATACATTCTCTTAGTCTGATAATTTGAGTAGGTTTGACGAAAATGTGGAGGAGGGCGCCAAACTTGCAAAAAAAGTCACAAAAATCAGTTTTTTTTAATTATCTCCTCTCCTGGGCTTCAAATTGTTTTCGCATTCATCATGAAGTTTTTAGAGCATTTTCCATAAACCCTGTCGTCAGCAATTTTTCCTACGTTTGAACGTTTTTGAGATAAATGGCGATGAATGTACATTATACTGGGTCAGGGTTTCTACATTGATCTTGGCCTTTTGCATGTGTGGCTAAGCTCCTCACATATATCGCCCGCTAACTCAAAAACGGTTGACAGTATGTAAAATTGCTTCAGGCAAAAATTGTATAGAATTTTATTATCTACAACTTTCATAATGAATACAGAAACGATAATGGGTACAGTATGGGAGAAATGTTAAAAAATGCCATCTTTAAACTGTCAGATTGAGAAAACCCCCCTGATTAGTATCAGATTAATGGGTCAACACGTCCGCAACACCGAGATTAACCATCTGTATGAAAATCTGACACTCGAGTATGTACAAGTAACGATTTTTTTTACATTTTCAAAGGGCCGTTGTGACCTTGCGTCACGTCCGAATTGTCAGTCTCTTTAAAAGTAGCTTCTTTTGGGTCCACTTAATATATCCTCTAAAAATCTGACGCTCTCAAAAAATGTTTTACACCATTGTCAACTCTTCCGTATAGGGCCAGTCCCACCACGCAATCTGTCAGATTAACATGAATTTCTTATCAGAGAGAGACACTGTGGGCATACACAGTATCTCAATCTGGCACGCTCGAGTATGTATACCTGACGTTTTTTTTTACATCTTTGAACACCTACAGACGCTTTCCCCACCACTGAAGGTGCATACATCAAAGAACCTTTTTTGCTTACTATCCTCTTATCTTCAAAATCCACTAGGTCTCCATGACACTCGATTAAATCCCGATTTTATCATCAATCTCTTCAACTTTTCTTCTTCTTCTTATTTAGTCTTTGCTGAACATAGAGCCTTTTTCATTTGTTTTCATGCCTCTCTGTCTTGTGCCTTTTGGAATCATCTATTCCAACTACTCGTATCGTAGAAGTTACGAATACTTATTACAATAGTTTCCCTTTTCAATTTGTTCAAGCAAAAGAGTAGTTGTGAAAATCGTAAGAGACAAAGAAAAAAACAAAGTTCTAGGGAGTTGATTATGGCAAAAATTCCTAAATTAACAGATATTTTCAAAATGAAAAATGATCAACCCGGTGTAAGTACTAGTGATATAAACCAAAACCAAAGTGAAAGAATCCCTTGTGTTAAAAAAAAGGGATATGCGTATAGAATTCTGATGAAAAATTCAGTACACTAACTTTGATTTGAATTCGGAAACAATCAGAACTATTCATTATCCACATTTCTTGTTTTCTAACATATTTAGCAAATTTAACAAAGAAGGCCTCACAAACTATACAGGCTGCCCCAAAACTAGTGAATCAAACGTCACACCACGATAGAATGGACCAAATACTATCGAATTACACCAACATTAATTCAGCGAAATTGTACAGTTTCCGAAAGAATCAGAATTTTATGGATATACCTAATATTTCCGATTTTCCAATTATTATTTCAAATCACAGGGACAGTTTCCGAGTTAATCTCATATTAATATTCATCCCAGATTATTATGTTATCACCTCTAATTAAAATTATTCTAAGAAGGTAATCGAAAACCTCAGTAAGTGTAAATTAAAATAATTTTTCTTCCACATAATTTTTATGACTCAGAATAAACCCCCGTTAGAGGGTAGAATTGATGTGGGTAAAAAGCTCTATCCTTAATCACAAATTAGCCCAGTGATTGAAAAAAATAGTTCGAAAATCGGCAGTTTTAGGTTAAGTTTTTTTTGGAAACGGTACATTTTCGATGGACTAATGTTGGTGTCATTCGATATTATTTGGTTTACTCTATCGTGGTGTGATGTTTGATTCACTAGTTTTTGAGCACCCTGTAGATATTTCTATGAAACCAGGGTGCGTTATATCGACAATTTAGTGGGAAATTGGAAAATGCAACAAAAATTATAGGTTGCCCTTTAGAAAAACAAAAGTCCCTATATCTAATTTATAATATAATCGGTCTTCCTTTAAAACTATGAAAACATTTTAAGCATATGATTATGGTGGGGCCTATTGTTGAATAGAAACAATGTTATGGACCATTTATATATTTGAAAGCACACTTTTCATGTAGGGTAGCAATTGATGACTCATTCGAAATTAAAACACTAAATAAATGGGAATCGTAGAGGAAAGGGATCTTGGCTTCAGGACCAAAAGTATAGAAACATCGACAATTTTAAAAAGAATGTATAATTTCCCCTAGCAGTCCTTAAGGCAATATCCCTTTTCCCTATTGAACAGCAAGGACGAGAAGGATAGAGCTTTTTTGACTCGACTTCCAGGAATCTTCAACAGAAGAACGACGAAAGTCCCATCAATTTATTTTTCAAAATCTTTTTATCCATTTATGTATATTTATATTCGTTCCACAATTTCACGAGTTGGTTGATGTTGTTGTTGACATTTCGTATTTACGAGATTTCGTGTGGATTAATTCCACTCCAATATAATCCGCTCCAACATTATCCTTAATAGCAATTTACTCCTATTATGAAATATTTGTTCGAACGATTCGAATCTAAATGTTGTCGAAACTAGGTGAATGCCATATCAGTGCTGTAAGAACTACCATACCGGTTCAGTTACAACTCTCAATGCAGAATATTAAAACTTGTGCGGCCTTTCAGCTCCGTTTAAATCAAGGATGATCTACACAGAAGAGAAAATACTGAATGTCTTTTGTTGACTTTTGTACTTCTCTTGCACTTGTAGGTAATGAATGAAAGTTCGAAAGTATCAATACCATAAACCATCCAGTGAAGGTGTAAAATTTAATGGTGAAAAATCCTGCATATTTTGATGATACCATTTTGAGCCCACTTGCACCCTAGAGATCTTCTCTTTTCGGTTGAGTAACTGAAGTGATGCTGAATTGTGAAAAATTGGATTGATGTGGCCGATACTTGACAAAAATCCATAATTTAACTAAAAATTAAATTACATCATTTTCACTTATATGGACTATTCAACCTCGACACGTGTTTCGCTAGTTTCTACTTGTATTAGTAGAATCTTCAGGTGGGTGAATGTTGAATAACAATTAGTGAAAATCATATAATAAAGTTTTTTGTGTGAAAAATTCAATTTTTTTAATATCCCTATATTTCAAAAAATTCTGGTAGTATAAGGAAAAAATGCTATTAAAATTAAGAGGAAGTCCAGACACGTTAATATACAGCGACTTCTACAAATGCTGCTAGTTTTTTTTACAATAATTGGAAAATTGCTATAATTATTAGAATTTTGGAAATATCGGTAATGTATAGCTCGTAAAGGCGATAGGTGGAGACAATTACATGAACCTATTTACAAAATGAAACAAAGCTAGAAAAAAAACTTAAAGAACAGATGTTTTTTCAGAAAATTTATACAGGGTGAATCTTTGACTCGTACAAATAATTTAACAGTAGATTATTGAGACCAGTAGAAACACTTTTCTCCTACTCTAATTTTTCTTATTCGGCCCTGATAAAAAGATATAGCCATTTTAATTTTCATAATGAGTCGTGCCACCCCTGCAAAAACAAAATTATATTCAGAATAACTAGCTGAATCTGTGATGCTACACATCCGTGGCTCTTTTAAAAAGAGTTGTATTCGGTCAAAGTACAAAATTTTTCTAATTTCACACATATTTTCTATTTTTTAATATCAAATTACTCGAAAACAGCGAAAAATATAAGAAAATATGAAGTATACTTTTATTTCACAAAACGTAATATTCATTAGATAGCGTCTAACGTAGTAAACTAAAAAACTAACATTTTTTTATGGTTTTTCAACATTCTGTATCTTTTAAACCAAGCCGATTCGAAAAAAATGGTAAAGAAAAAAGTGTTTCTTTTGACCTCAAGAATCTACTGTTGAATTTGCACCAGTCAAAGACTCACCCTGTATATCCTCTCCCAATATCATATTTGTGTTCTGTTTTCTAAGTGTTTACGATAAAACTAACTTTTACTGTATTCATTAGGTTTGCAATTTGTGCATATTGAAAGTACTGAGTTTGATGAAATGGTTTTATTTTTTTCAACAAGTAATATGAAGAAGAACAAGAATAATGAAGGTTGCTGTCAGACCGTCAGAAAGTTTGAAATAATCATTCTCACAGTATCTCTAGTTTCTGGATTTCGTCTTTCATTTTGAAGCAATATTGTCATTGAATTGTAGTTATCAGTAATAAAAATATGTTTCCAATTATTACTAAACCTATATCATTAATACATTCATCACGGCTCCTAAAACAACTGAAACACAAGAAATAAAAATGGAAAATCTATCACAAGAAAACTTCTGAATAAGAAGCCTGACGAGAGAATATGGCTGAAGAATTTCTATTTATTGTCCTGTGAAGGAGTTTTATACGTGTAGGCTTCGAAACACTATTTATATTGTTTCGATATTATTCGTCAAGTTAAATTATTTGAAAAATTGGTTTCTGCCAATTAGTGTTCAACACCATACGCTTGAGCAATTTCTACAAACAGTATTTCTTTATGTGTATTCCTTGCGTTTGAAATATTGAAAGAAAAAATCCATTAAAGTTTTCAATTTCAAAATCAAAATGCAAAAAATTGAGACCTCCTTTCCCAAGATTTTTGTGGTTAGTTTTTTGGACAAAAATAAACGAATAATAATAAAGCAATAAGTGTATTGTTTCGAAAAGAACTGAAGATAGATGAATAAACTTTGACAAACTGCCCTTCAATATCCTTTGAGCTAATTCTTCCCACTAGAATAATGTATTCATAGTTTCAGCTCCGTCATTGAGTGATGTTGGTCACGGTATTATACTAACTAATTCTGCTACCAGGTTATGGGGAACTACCAAGAATTACCTATTCAAGAAGTTGGTTTGTGAAAATACGGTATTTCTAATAATAGATGAAAAGATTAGTTTTTTTTCAGTTTTTTAAGGAGGATACTCTCAGATAATGTAATATCGATTAAGGCAATTACAAGGTTGACATACTAAGTAAATAAACTACATTGAAGATTCAGTGATACCTTCAATCATTATGTACAATCATAGAGTGCTCATTTGTACATCTACTTATTATACGAAATGTTTTTTGATATTTGATATGATCAATGTTAGAGTAACTTTGTGGCAGAAATTTGGAACATGGACACCACTAGATTCTCGATGAATTTCAATTGAAAAAAAACCTGCAATTCGTCCAACATTGGAAGATAACTAAGCATATGAAGAAAGAAGGCTTTTCTTTCATTTCAATCTCAAGCCGAAGCAGATTCGTGTAGAAGATGAGAAATTATGGAAAAAATAATTTTGTTGTCTTGGCAAAGATTAAACTCGTATTTTATAAAAAGTTATGTTTTTATCAAACCTTCGTTATCGAAGAATGTGAAAACATAGCACAAGTCAAAACTAAGGTTGGGATTCACGAAAAATGAATTTCCCTTTCAACCATTTGGAAGTTGTTCGATTAGAATTGAATTACACACAATCTCTTTCCAGTATGAAAACATTGGAAATACGAATATTGGAAGTCAACCAAAAAATGACATTGAAACCGAGACAAATCACCAATAAGGAAGCTAAAGCAATTCATCAATATTATACCTATACTGTAACATTTCGAACAGCGTGTAACAGAGTGTATTATAGTACCTACTCTTAAAACGTTAATAAAATGCGTTTACCCTTTCACTTTCTTTGTTATATTTTCTCCAATAATTCAATTTCTTTCTTCGTGAGAAATTGACATCATCCCCATATTTTTTTGCGGAAAGTCTAATTTAGTCTTTTTAAATTATCGTAACATCCCAGTTGGCTTCGAATTGCCCTATACTCTTTCTTATAAAACGGTTTCTAATTTTTTATCATAGAATTTTTGGGATTGACACATAGACATATTAAACACATGGACACGGCGTAGAGAGAGAGGGGGTGCGGCCGAAATAAGATAGAGCTAGTATGGGCAAAACATTCGTTTGCACTTTGTATTTATCGAAATTTTCAGAATTTTCTCATCAATTTTAGATCAACTTTAAAAGTCGTATCCTTTTTCTATTATGAAAGTAATAATGGTGTCCTAGTAGAGTGCAATTAATAGTACGAAATGAGTTGAAAAGACAGATAAAGTGAAATTTCACAGGTATAGTAACTTCGAATGTATTAATCGATTTATTATATCATAGTTGAATTATTCATTTCAAATCAATAAATGTATGTCAATTCTTTTCTCATCTAGATAAAATAATACTCAAGAAGCAGTTGAGATTAGAAGAGAAAATAAATGCCCAAATTGCGAGCTTTTCCATTGGGACAAAATATAAATATGCTTCCTAAGAATTATCCTCAGTTGAAAAATTTCTTAGTATGCTGATTGTAATATCTATTTTTCAACCTTTTGATCAATATTGATCAATGAAATATTTTTTCAGATATTGAACCAAAAAGAAATCAGAATATAGCTCGGAAATTAATACCCAAATTAAAAGAATTACGTTTATAATCAATTATCGAAATATTTCTAAGCAAATTCCATTTCTAATTTTCCCTATATGAAAAAAAAAAAATCGAAATAAATCGTATGCGCTTAGCGCTAAGCCGTTCTAAGGAACGTTTTCTTGCCCATACTAGCTCCATCTCATGTTGGCCGCACTCGTGGCTATTGAAACTCTCTGGAAGGGCGCGTCCATGTGTTTTATAGGTCTATGGATTGACACCCACTGCGATTTTGTAGTCATAAAAAACGTGTAAATAGGTGAATCGAAAATTGAAGTTTTCAACATCAGATCGATCTCACTCTCGAAGCAATCCATACCTTTGTTACGGTTTGAATCAAAATTCCATAAATTGGGCAAGCAATATATTGAACTGCATTCATGATTCCATAAATTGGAATTCCAGACGTCCAATTACGAATTTCCAGCGATCTCAAACCGAAATGAAGTTATTTTAAACGAATACATAATAGTCTAGAAACAGTGTCTGGAAGAAATCAATTAAACTGATTGCACACTTCCTCAGAAATTTGCTGGTTAAATTAACATAAACAGCATTAATGCGATCAAATTGTTCAACATTATAATTTAGACCTTGTTCGATCAATGTAGGTAGCCAGAAAATAAGGGCACAAAGATTTCGCATACTTCGGTTAATCTTTCTTGAATTTGTTATTATTTCTCATTGAAGACGCACCGAAAATCTGTTGATTGACTTTTCTCTCTGAATTGCTTCTCCAACAGAGGGCTCTCAGTCATTCTTCAAAACGTCATTTAATATATTTGTTACCAAATTCGAATTGATTCAATAAACCCTAATGTGAAATTTTCTCATTCGGCAAGCGTCAGTTCTGATTGGAGTTCCTATACCTACAGTTCATAGACTCCTTCACCGTCAAATTTATTTTTGAAATGCAACAAATCGATTTGAAAATATGCCCCGTCTAATTTAATGCTAATAAAGTTAGTATCTGCGAGTTAGCTTGACAGAATTGATACAGAACGTTCAAAACAGTTTTGGGTTTTTATCATATTACTTATGTAATATATAGAAATAAAAGAATCCGATGAAATTTGGAAAAATATTAAAACTTCAACACTTTGTATACAGGGTGATTCATAACTATTGGGGCATAGGATAAGGGCAGATTCTTTGGACCAAAATATGGCGATAGGACCAAATATACCTCAATAAAATATTGCTGTGGAAAAAGAAAGAGGGCGTTAAAATTGAATTTTTTATAAGAGGACAGAATAATATTTTATTCGAAGTTTGAAAGTCCTTTATTAAAAGAATTGGAAAAAGGCATAGAAGTCGGAGGAGGCCACGTATAGATCAATTAATTTAAGTTTATTCTGTTCATGTTACATTGTTTTTAATTATGCTTTATCGTCGAAATAAATAAATAAAATAAATAAATCGTTACTTCAAATCCCCTTCCGATGCTCTGAACTGTTCAATTGTGTTTTTTTTTTTAAACGGATGAAAAAGTATACAGTGAAATTATTAGCAAAAAACGAAAAAAAAATTCAACTTTAACGCCCTCTATCTTTTTTTACAGCAATATTTTATTGAGGTATATTTGGCCCTATCACCATATTTTGGTCCAAACAATCTGCCCTTAGCCTATGTCCCAATAGTTATGAATCACTTTGTATATTAGAAATGATGCGATGCGGTTCGATGTTTATATAGACTTTTAATAGAGCACCGCTTCCAAACAAAAATATTCTGAATGCGACATTTCCACTCCGAGTTGGTTCCGATTCGGCACACGCTAATTTTGGAAAAATCTAAAAATTTATAGAAGGTAATTTTCTTCAAAAGAGATTAGAGACTGTCGATTTGATGTAAAAAACATTTCGATACCGCATTTCCGAATAAAGATTGCAGAGCGAATTCTTACCTGAGCAACGATTATTTTATTGAGGTATAAATCGACATTATTTCATCCCGCACAACTTGTTTTAATAATGTGAAATTGTTTGAATTTGTTCTGAAGAATAGGAAAGAATTCAAATGGCTCACCTTAGTTTGTTATCAGCAATGCTTCTTGAAGCATTCCAGGTTCACTCGAAGCGAAATCACAGAAGTTACGGAGACTGTTTAAAATCCACTATTATCCGCTAATCTGTCTTTCACCTGGTCGCGCGAATTTCAGATAAAACAACTCTCGGCACTTTTGAATGGCGAAACCATGTGCGGTCCAGCTGTTCCCCCACTTTTTCGGTTTAATAACAGTGGAGATAATTATCTATCCGTCCTTAAACTCCTCTGTACGCCACTATTAAAGAAGAATGAAGATGATGGTTATCATTATCGCATCGTTTGTCAACAAAAACCAGTGTTAATCTCGCTCTAAAAATGAATGAGTTGAGTTTGTTGCACCGCTACCTGGGCGTACTAGACTTTGTTTGACAACATGTCTTGGGACTCCTAAAACAAAGTTGGAAACAAGACTTCTGCCCGAGGCATTGTACCTGTATCGCTGTCTCGTAATTTGAATCCCGAGGAAGTGAATGGGAGGGCTTTGTGGAAATCTCTCCAAATAAAAAGTAATTGTTGCTATATAATCTTTTAGTTTGTCCGGTAATACATTTACAGATTTGTTTTTCCAGGAATTTTCTTGTAAACTCAACATTCGCAGATCAGAGGCAGCTTGACCTATGAGAAAGCAGAGGCAGTGCCTCACCAATCGATTTTGAAAATTACACGAATTCATTCATTCAATTTCATCCAGAAGTAGCATAATTTCTTTTCAAACAAATCCATGAAATACAGCCCTGGCTTTCTGTCGGACTACCAAGTCTCAGCGTTCTCCATATCTCACAATCCCAGTGTATCCATCTCACTTCATCTTCAAGAAGTAGATAGTTAAAGGTCTGCCTCTGCCCTTCCTTGTCTAGCAGGGAACGAAAACAGAGTGTCGTGGAGAAGAAGTAGCGCCTTCAAAATATCTGTTTAGACGAAATCTCAATGTCGGAAATGATAAGTGCGATGAAAAATATGTAAAATAATAAGTTACCAGGTCTAGACGGCGTTCCAGCGGAGATTTTCAAAGCCCTAGATGGAGACATTCTCATTAGTCTCCTAGCACTATTCCGCAAGATCTGGGAACAAGAAGATGTGCCACAAGACTTCAGAGTCGCTTTAGTTAGCAACCTCTATAAGAACAAAGGCGATATGTCAAATTGCAACAATTACAGGGGCATATCGTTGCTTAGTGTGGCCGGTAAAATTCTCTCGAAGATTATGGCTAATCGTCTGATTCCACTCTTAGAAAAGCTATTACCTGAACCCCAGTTCGGCTTTCGACCCAATCAAGGTACAGTGGACCTAATTTTTACACTGCGACAGCTGTAAGAGAAGGCCCGTGAACAACAATCAAGGATCTAAACAGCCTATATCGATTTAAGTAAGGTCTTCGACTCGGTGAATCGGAGTGCGCTATGGAAAATTCTTAGCAGTATGTAAAAGCCTCCATACCAACAACACCGCTAGAATACATCCTAATGACTCTTCAAACGACCATTTCTCAGCCAACTCTGGAATAAAACAAAGCTGCGTGTTAGCGCCTTTACTGTTCAATATTGTCGCCATAGTCGTCTCGATAATTGCTGGCATGAGTATGCATGCAAGAGGTGTTGGAATAAGATTCAGATTTGATGGAGGTCTGTTTAACCTGAAGCGCCTCAGGGCAAAAACCCGTACAAAGTTTAACTTCAACTTCAATATGTAGACGACTGCGTACTTATCGCTATAGCAGCTCAGAGGATCTAGAGATAATGTTTGGACACCTTTAAACATGCATACGAAGCTTTAGGCCTAAGACTCAATATTGACAAAACCAAAATCCTGGAAAGTCCATCAGAGATATCAGCCTTGAGGATGAAACTCTAGAACAGTTCAAATACTTGGGAAGCTTCATGAATACTAGGATTAACCTGGACACGGAAAAACACAACCGTATCAAAATCACGACCTCAATCTGAAGACCAAGACAGATGTTTACAAAGCAGTGGACCTCCCAACGCTTCTTTACGGAAGCGAAAGCTGGACGCCCTACAGGTGACATATTAAACAGCTTGAACAAACGCAGCAACGTCATCTAAGACATATAATGCACATTAGATGGTTCCACAAAGTTTCAAATGCAGAAGTCTTGCAATGCACGAGTTGTATAACAATTGAGACTCAAAAGTAACGAGGGCCGACTCAGATGGTGCGGCCACATTCTGAAGTTGCAAGACACAAGATTCCCCCAAAATAGCTCTATACGGTGAATTCACAGAGGGAGCTCGAAAACCAGGAGGCCAGTATAAGCGGTTCAAGGATATTCTGCATCCATCCCTAAATTCAGTTAATGCCAATCATAACTGGGAACAACTAGCGTTAGACAGATCAAAGTGGAGGTTTTTGGTCCACAGCTATAATGGAGACTCGAGAAGAATACAGCGGCGGCCAAATCTGGTTGGTGAATATCCATGCCCAGAGATAGGAAGGATCTGTAGGTCGCGGTTGGGTCTCTTCAGTCACAGAAGGACACACAGTCGCAAATAGCCCTAAGATATTATAAGTTTGATCGCACCTACAGTCTGGTTTCTCAGTTTTTTTGTAGATTCATTCTCGGTAACTAGATTTAGCAATGAATGAAAGAATGAATATTGAGGAAATCCTCTAGAAGGTGGAGGAAGGAATCAAAATAATGATGTTTGCATTTGGCATGTTCCGATTGGAAAAACAGTTTTAATATTCCCACCCTTTCCTCGATGAGGGTGAACTGTACTTAATTCGGTTAAGCACTACCTTGACTGTGTGATATTTTTTGGAGGTAATTTTCAATACCTTCAGCCGCAGTGGATTCAGTGTCACTAAATTCCTTCAAGAAATAGTATACCAAGCTACGACAACAGGCTTCGCCGTGGAGGACAAGATGTGACAGTTGATGGATGGGAAATTTATTTTTTCTAATCTCGACATATAAAGTGACACTTTTAAAAACTCATTGACGCATTGAGACATTTTACATTTCGTAACTCGTTACGAAAAGTGGACTCAACCTTAAAACATAACGTCGAGTTTCAGAGCTGTAATGTCAAAGACAAAAAAATTATCTCAAAAACAAAGCATCGTAGAAGGCAACAAATTTCACAATACTTTGTTTCTGGGGAAAGGAGCTCTGCAGCTCTGAAACGTGCCATCTGCTTTGCTTTAGCTCATTTAGCTTATTATTATTATTATTTTAACTGCGAATAACGATTCCAATTGACAAAACGCTTGACGAGACATTGTCTCACAATTATTGGTAATTTTGGGTTGATCGGGCGAAGTTGCTGACAATAATTGCAGTATATGAAAAAAGGATCAGCTGGCCAATAATTGCAGTAGGTATATGAAGAAAGGATCAGCTGGCCAAACGACCGGTTTTTGTCAGTACGCTACTGAATTGTTGCTTATAACCCACTTTTCATAATAAGGACTTTGACGTCCAGGTTCAAGAAAATTCATTACAAGGATTGATCATTTCAGATGCTACATTTATTTAGCGACGAAGGTCGCGTCAATGGAGCCTGATCATCATTTGTCGAATCAATCAGGAATACTTGGATGAACTTCAATGTTGTTACCCGATAATTGATAAAACCAAAGTGTAGAAGTAGTAGTAGTTATATAAGTGTTTAAAGAGCGATTGCTACTGGTCTTGCGCCTGGTCGCAACAAATCTATGAAGAAAAATAGGTAGATACAAAGATTAGAGAGAATATGTTATCTATGAGATTGGTCTGCGTCTTTCTCCGTCTCACAGAATCTGCACTGATCAGCTTCTACTGATCTACTTTCATTAGATGCTTTTTGGAAGGTGTCAGTGCAGTATAAGAAATACCAGTAAGGAGGTGTAGAACGTTTTAACTAAGATCCAGATATAGTGTTTTCCATGGTTTTTCCGGGTTTTTGTAGTAAACAAAACACAAAATAAACTAGATCATTTTAATATTTTTACACTAATCTTTAACATAATCATCATTTAACTCATTACAATTAAGTGGATATTGTGCCACGGCTTCTATATGACATGACAAGACTCTTTTAGCAAAATTTGCGATACGTCACTACACATTCGTGGTGGAATTTCTCTAAGTATGTTCTAAATCTCCTGTTGCAAATCCGGAATGGTTCCTGGATGGTCCACGTAAACCTTACTTTTAACATAGCCCCTCAGAAAGTAATCGAGGGGCGTTAAGTCGTACGATCTTGGCGGCCAGTTAACATCACGATTTCTTCGGCAGGATTCTTCCTCTGAAGGTCGTCTGCAATAAGGCCATAGTTTCTCGGACGGTGTGAGACACAGATTACAGAGAATCTCTGTAATCTCTGTAATCTGTGGTGTGAGATGTCGCACCATCATCCTGAAACCACATGTATTCTTCCATATCCCTTGAAGCTGGCCACAACAATTCGTTTATCATGGCGCGGTAACGTTTACCATTGCGCGCGGTAACCGCTTGATCGATTGATGAGTGCAATGTCACATCAACTAACTGTCATCGAACCATGACACCCTATACTTTTTAGATATCGTAGTATTAAAGAAACTTCTAGGAATGATTCAGCCCTGGAATATTTCCTTTTTTCTTATTACCTATATCATTAGATTCCTTCGCCTTTCAATAATTATAGTTTAAAGCCATTCTGCCCCGCCTGTTCTGAAAATGAGATCGAACATATTGTCTCACCTACCTTTTTGTTTTTCAATTTAGATATCGCCTCAATATTCAGAATGTTGTATTGGTTATGAGCTCTTTTTGTGCAATTTGTTTTTGCTTGCCGCCATTTAATTTAGTCGATTTTGAGAAGAGAAGAATTTATATGACAGAAAATTTGTCAATATTCCAACATTGTTTACGTATCTTGTATAGGTATCTATAAGTGTTATGCATTTCTAATTCATAACCCTCTGTATCTACTGTGTGAATTCTTTCTAGCTTTTATGACTTGAAAATGAGAGTAATAAGATCAGACAGTTTTGACAAGACTCGAAAGTAGTTGTCACAAACTCCCAATAAAGATAGTTGGACAAAAGGATTTTTTATTCTCGTTCATGATGAACGATTAATAAATTTTGCAATTTATTCCAAATCAAATTATTATATGTATCGTAATAATTGTTCACTAATTGATCGATAAGTTTCTGGAAAATAATCTCAATATATTGCATTCAGGAGTACCACTCATTCACGTTTTTTCCATTTTTATCGGATTTACTTTCGGTTTTCATTGGTTCAAAAACTGAAGTGGTTATCCGAATAATTTTCAGTTCAAGGCCAACAAATATACTTGAACTCTAAATTCGAATGCCTTTCCATTGTATTCCCAATGAAATTTTTTCGAAAACAAATAACTGAATAGTGAAGATACGAAAAATGGAATTTTATCTAGCATAACTATCAATGATTCCTGAAATTTAAATTGATTAGGTATCACAGTGTGAAGTATATTCTCTACATTTATCGAATAAATCTTTCACCCTAATGAAATGTACAATGAATACAGAAATAATAAGAAATGGACAAGGAGGACATGGAAGGATGAGAGTTAATAAACATGCGTAAAAAACTAGAGAAAAATGTCTGAAACCACGTGTAATACAAAGAACGAACATCCCTCTGTGGTCTCCGAAAGAAGGACGTACATATCTGATTGTGAAACATTAGGTAATATAAAAAAGGGTTCATGAGTCATGAAGTATAAAGTAGAAATTCATTCGAAACCCAAAACGTGTCACCGTTGGATATGGACGAACGTATCGTACTTTGTAGTTTTTCGAGTATTGGCTCAGAGATTGTTCTCGAAGACAACTTGTTTCGGCAGGACAGCTTATTATCCTTATTTGTCACTGGTTTATGCTAAGAAATCCGCGAACACCAGAGTAGGTATCTAAGGTTGACATAAGAAGCTTTATCAACGAACTACCGTCAAATGTTTACAAAAAAGCGTACTGAAATTTAACGCCTGATGAAATGGACTTTCCGGTGGCATCCTGAAGGATGGCTTTTACATTATTTGTTGATATTTATATCGATCAGTGCTACTCTTTCAGAAATACTTATAAAATAGGTATCTACCTAATTTTTTTTACTCCCGTGTGTTTTTATCTACTTCACCACTCGTGTGGGAAAGTGATAGCTTAGAAACTGAAATGTTACAAGGAGAATGTGAAGAAAAGGTCCTAGAAAAAAGGTTATTTCCAGCTCATGCTCTATAAATTATTACTTATATACTTATGAGTAAGTTGCAGAATTCAAATACATTTAAGAAAAATAACAAACTATTTAAGGCAGATGTGGATAAATAAGGCCTAATAATACAGGGTAAGTCTTTGACTCGTACAATATTTTAACAGTAGATTATTGAGGTCAAAAGAAACCCTTTTTTTTCTATACCATTTTTTCCGATTCGGCCATTTTAAGTTTTCATGATGGGGTGTGCCACCCCTGGAAAAACAAAATTACCTTCGGAATAACTAGCTATATCTGTGCCATAACACATCTGTGTATCTTTTAAACAGAGTTGTATTCAGCCAAAGTACCCAATTTTTCAAATTTCACAGATACTTTTCAATTTTTGAACATCAAATTAATCGAAAACGGCGCATTATGCGAGAAAATATTAAGAATACTTTTATTTTAAAAAACTCTCAAATATCCATCATATAGTGTCCAACTGAGTTCAAATGTTGGTTTCTCTGAATTTTTGGTACATATTTTTAAGGTACGTAATGGTCATAATGAGAAAACTGGAAGACGTGGGTTGTATCCTATATTAGAATGAGATTCATCAAATAAATGAAAAACTATATTCCGAAATTCATTTCATTCGATGAAACCGTTTGTGAAATAATAAAATACATTTTTTTTTATGGTTTTTCAACAGCCTGTATCTTGTAAACCGAGCCGATCCGGAAACAATGCTAAAGGAAAAAGGTGTTTCTTTTGACCTCAAGATTCTACTGTTAAAATATTTGTACGAGTCAAAGACTCACCCTATATATGCTAAGGATGATTTGGAATGAATCGAAAACTATGATCTCCAATCACCAAATTTCATTGTTGATGAAGCTTGAACATCAAATGCTCTGAAATGAAAACAAAAATTGGCTCCTTTTGCTGTAAGGAGAAACAAAATTGAACATTTGCAAAAACCCTGTTAGTAGGCCTTGTTATACTACAGAAGGATAATATAATGCCTATTACACATTTACATACATAAATAATCACAATAGGCATTATATTTGGTAACTGAGTCCAGTATTTAATCATTATACATAAAGTTGTATCTATCGTTCAAAAATCAACTGCATGATCCGCTGACTAGCTAACGCATTGCTCTTGGTAATATCCATAGATATTAATCTAAGGTAATATAGTAATATCACATTAGCATTCAATACAACTGTGATACCACTCACATAGACAACCTAACCACTGATACCACTGTGATATATATCTAACGCGTCATGGCAAAAGTGAGCATATCAATACATTGGCGACAATTGGAAATTTTGCACGTTATATCACGAGACCAAATCCGGCTTGTTCTTGCAAAAATTATGGAAAAAGAAAAGGGACCACTGTAGTCATAGCTACAGTAAGTACAGTGACTATTAGTAGGGAGTATATAGTAACTGTAGTCATAGCCGCCTTGAGGCGCCATCTATGAATTATTGCAACCTATTTTGAACGCCAGTCACCATTATAAATTTAAATTATGTTACTTAGGCCTTGCTTGTTATCCGATAGAAAAATGGATTTTTTCTACATCTTAAAATTCATTCTTTGAATTGATTTCGAAGAAAGATATCACCCGTAATTCTGCGTAGGATTTGATAATTTTGAAAGAATTCATAGTTCAATATAATACATTTTTCAAATTCAATTTTTGAGTAGCGTACTTTTGGAGTGTGTTGATATCATTTGAATGATAAATAATTGAAAAGAGGGCTTTCATCATTCAAAATCTCGGCATGTGGCATTGAAAATTATAAGTAATAAATAATTGAAAATAGGACTGTATTCTCAAAATGAAGCTGAAATATGATTTCGTTATTCGTTTCTCTATTGGAACAAGCGTGCCAAGCGAAGTGTGAAATATGAATGAATAAAATATGTTTTTTTCAATTTCGAAAACAAAAAGACTTCAATTGATTCAGGAAATATAGATTTTGATATTTGAAAAATAAATCTCAATATTTTAAGTTATATGTCCTGATAATCTGTGAACTGGCATGTGCCATCAAATTTTCATCAAAATCTGACTACCTACTCGTTCTCAAGTTATGGATATCGGAAATTTAAGCCGAAATCAATAAATCATCCTGCATCTCCGAATCTAATATCTAATGGTCTTTGGGTACAAAAGAAGCAATTTTTCTGAAAGGCCTAGATGACCCTAATACACTATTAGGCTATGGCCAACCGCTCGTGGAACACCCTGTATATCTTCTGCCCCTATACATATACAGAATATATTATACATGTACAAGAGCTAGAAGAGATAGTCTACCTCTTCTGAATCTTGTAGAGTAGGTTCAGATGTTATTGGCAGCATTCCGATCTCGCACAGTTTGTAGGCAATTAAAGACTCTTTTTCTGGGTTTCTGCAGTGGCGTAGCTCGACCCAGAGTAAGGCAGTATCAGAGTTTGGGCTTTATTTTGCTTCGAAACCTAAGATGAACGGTGCACATGTTTTACAAGGATAAACAGGGGGATAATCATCGGGGTATGCATATCTGAATAGCAGAAACCTGGGGAAATTTCGTTCCGTTATGTGTTTCAATGCTACTGAGAAAACACCTTACCTGTTGACAATGCACGTCTTGAAAGAAAATGCTGTGAGCGTCCAACTCCTATAAAATATTCTAGCTCACAATTCGGATTTTTATATATTGTGATGCAGTCTCTTGAAGCATGTTATATATTATGTTTGATGAAAAATGATCAGATATGACTTTCTCGAAAAGCTCATAGCTTATGGCCTGAGCCCAAGTACGTATACAGTAATAGCTTGTTTGGTCTAATATTTTATCAAATCTGCCATGGCGACCCGTGTGGTATATTATGACATTCAATCATGCATTACGGACTAAAAATTTTCAGAAAAAAATTTCATTATGTTCTTCAGACAGGGGAAGCACTCTGTATATCCGTTTGTGACGTGTTGGTTAAAGTTTACCGCAAGATACTGAGTCCTAGGCTAGCTGCTCGTACGAAGTTAACTTTAAAAATATTTTGAGTAGACTAGTACATATAATATATTATAATTGTCCTCTCATTACCTTACATTACCTCCCATTATTGCTTAAAGATTATGTCGATTTTGGTTCTCTATTAGCTACTTCCAGAAGTTCGAAATAAGCCGATATTCCTAAAAACTAAAGTTTCATTCATACGTTGGTACAGCAATGCGTTTATTTTGGTCGACACATTGCAAGTAGTAAAAGCAGTGTTTTTGTGTGTATAGAACAACAAAATGTGGTTTCATTTCACAGTTGATTGCTGCAGTAAACGACTCTCGGATTGAGAAATGGGACGCGCTCAAATTGCACTAGAAAGGGAAAAAATTCAAGATTGACAAGAGTTCCCAAAAATTCATATTGTGGCCGTCCTTAGCTGGACCAAGAACCACAGATAAATAAGTTCACCTCTATCCTCCTCTGAAGATGGCACTATGATAGGAAACATGTGTCCTGGTTAAATAACTCATGTTAGTGAAAATCATGTTATTTAGTTTTTAGCTCGAAAAACGAGGTTTTTGAACTCCCATTACAAACCATTCGTTTTTGGAAACTCTTACTACCTACCAGTGATACCACACGAGCATATTCGAATATCTCCTCCTACCCATTTTCACAATGAGTTATCAGCGTCCCATTCCAGTGTCTAAAAGGAATTGAAATATAAAGTTTCCCTTTTCGGAGATAAAGGTATACACTTTAGCTGTGATGTAATGTAATGTTTTTCAGTGTTATCGGAAACATGCCTTTTTCGTAGAGTAAGTTATGATCTTATATAAAGATCACAATCACAAAGATGAATGAATATAATATAATTGAAAAACATCAATCCCTCCTAAAGTATATGTCCGTTGCCTCAAAATACATAGAAAAAGTAAAAATTCGACCATTTCATCTCGATAATTAAAGAAAGTTTGATAAAACAACATTATCAATCAAATCACCATCAACGACCAAATCATCATACATTTCTGGCACAAAAAGTAGATAGGTACCTCTTTCGGGTGTTAATAACAAATACAATTCGCAAAATTTCTTTCATATATTTAACAAAAAAACAATTATAAGCATTGAATTTTATTATGACTACTTCATCCATCACAGAGACAACATCATTCCATATCGTCACCATATTTGTTCTTTCCTGAAGGAGCAGCAGGTGATGGTCTCATTGCGGGCTGATACGGGGAACCAGCTTTTGGTGGCTCCCTGAAAACAAAAATCATTGTTCTAGAATCTGACAGTTATAATTGAAATAATTTCATAATTTTCTGCAACTTAATAGGAGGAGAATTGTTCATTCAGTTGTTTCGCCCTCGATACAAATCAAGGAAAACAGACATCTTGGATATTTTATAAAGACAATTTTTGGTTAAACGACTTATTTTAATGAGTTCTACCTTCTGTCAAAAAAAATCACCCTGTATATTCGCAAACACAATAGCTTAACCTAATTATGAGCCTTTTACTTTTGATACCTTGAACAATCAACAATTACAAAATTGAATTTTATCGAAAAATACTAAATTTGTAGATAGAAAAACATGGAGAAATAACACCTTCTCCTTAATATCTTTGGAAAAATCAGGAAATGTCTGTTTTTCCTTGCATATTGATTTGTTAACAGTTTTGAAAACTCATCTAAAGCGATTATGTTCCGTATTCGTACGATCAAATGAAATAGAAAAAAAAAATAGGCTGAAGGACTTCGGTCGATGGCCATTAAAGAACAGTTATTATTATTATTAGAAAAAAATGTTGCTTTGCTAGATCAAAAATGAGAAATTTTTTGGGGACTCATCGCTAATGCCGGATTGTACCGACTTATTTGAGGCATACGGCATACTTATTTCAGTAATTACTATATGCCTGTTTTGGTTCGATTTTTCGATGGTTCCAGATCGATTTAAAACAGACAGAGCGTAGCTTCTCACACCATCGCTGTTCAACTACTTTGAACCGATTCTAAACAGTTCTGAGTGCGAAACAAAGCTTATGATAACTGTTATAGAAAGCAGATAAATAGTAAGCCTTCCTTGTCGGTGTAAACGGGCTTTATTAGAGCCACTTGCCAATATGCTACATTCAGCAGCACTGAATTCGGTTTAATATTAGCTGCGCGCGCATATGATTTGTGAATATACCAATTGAATTCAGTATAGCGGCAAGCGGCTCTTACAAGTGAAAAATACGTAAGTTGAAAAACCTACACGTTTTCAGAACTACTAATAATTTCAGTAAATGACATCTGAAAACTAAATGTCAATTCATATTCAAAATTTTCAAGTTCAAGAAGCCCAAATGCATCCCATTCTACGTATATATCTTCCCATCACTGCCATTATATTCCTCTTTTATTACTGCAATGCAGAAATGCTAGAAAGTTGCAGACCAAGTGATGTCCACAAACCACCCCGCGGTTCCATACCTATCGATTCCAAAGAGTACCTGAAATGCAACAAGATGCGGCCGGTTGTTTCTCCCAAGATAAAGGAAAAGTTGAGGGATTTCTACCTAAGCGATAGAACTCTGGTAGAAATACAGAGAAGATTCTTGATCGATGTTAACAAAGGTCTAGCGAGAAATACGCATGAATCAGCAGTTGTTAAATGTTACGTGACATATGTTCAAGACCTACCTACTGGAAATGAAGAGGGAAAATGTTTAGCGTTGGACTTGAGCGGTACTTTTCTTAGGTGATATATTGATTATTGATGAAAAACCGTTGAAGTAGTAAGTTGTAGGATGTTATTTATTGTAAGGCCATAGCCAAAACTAGTCGATAACTTGAATTACGGATTCAGCACCCCAAAAAACATGAAAATCCTGCGAGAAAAATTCTTCAGCAATTTTTTACTGAATCTACCTTATTCAGACACCAAATGACTGGACTCCATATGTGGGTCAATTGAATTTCTGCTAAAACCACCACAGTCGAAAATAAAATAATTTCTCCGAATTTGAAATGTCAGCTGATGATGAAAAACTTTTAATTAAATGGTATTTCGGTGGTCAGTCAATTCAAGATAAAAACCACTTGTTTATTGTTGCATTTGATGATAGGCCAGTTTTTTCACTATTTCTAGAATTATTGCAAAATTTTGAACAGGATCACTAATCTGTCGAAAATGCTAAAATATTGATGAAGCATTAATAGTATATCATAAACTTACGGCCAGTTTCATAATCAAAGTCACCTTAATTTTAAAGCGTCCATTAACCCTACTGAAAATGACACAGGTTGCTTTAAGCTAAAAGCGACTTTAAATTTGGTTATAAAACTGGACGTTATGGACTAAAGAGGCACTTTAAATCCCGAGGCGAGTGTTTGGGATTATTAGAAGTGATGGAAGGAGACAAAAGTTATTGAATGAGCACAGAAACCGGACATAAGAGGTGTTAACACCGCTTTCTAGAAAGACACCATATGATGTCCTAAGTGCAGTTTAGCACTGAGGTGATGCTGGTGTCGAACACAATTCACAGAGTATGTGAATAAGAACCCACCAGTCGAATTAATGCACCCTACTGCAGCCTTTCGAACAAGCTATTAGTATGGGTTCAATATGCAAGACTGTTTCTTACACATAGCACCTTTGGAGTTACTAGTCATCGAATACTACAGGATAACCTCTTTCTTCAGAAGGATGATCACGCAAGCTAACTGTGGGGTATAATATACAGCATTGGTATTAAAACCGAAGTACTTCCTCAATCAAACGTTCCATCTGTTGAGCTCTTTGAACTTTTTTTAATTATTTTCTGTGCATAAGGTTAGAATTCGAGATATCTTCGCATGTGGCAAATGCGCTTTTCTTATTTGATCAAATAATTTCCAAATATAATAATTAATTCCAGAGTACTCCTAGTAGAACTCAGTAAGGAGAGTTTCGAAATGCGATCCAAGCTTTTTGCCATACCCAAACACATAATGCTTGGTTCTGGAGAACATTTGTTCGATCATGTTGCTGACTGTTTGTATAAATTCATGAAAGAAGAGAACCTACTCTCCGAAACCTTACCCTTAGGTTTCACATTCGGTTTTCCTCTGATTCAGAAGAGTTTAACATCTGGTATTTTGAGGAGATGGACCAAAGGATTCAATTGTACCGATACCGAGGAGCATGATGTAGTTCAATTATTACAAGATGCTATCAATAGGAGAGGCATAGAAGGTAAATTGATATTGAAATTTGAGTTGTGTAATATCTTTGATCATACACATTGTCAATCTAAGTATTGTCAGGACTAATTTGGCAGCTCACTCGGAGATTGAGCGACATCTGTCATTTAATTTGATCAATGTTAGTGTTAGTTCATCTCAATCTCAGGTGCGTGTTCAGTTTTTACACTAGGTAAAAATATCGAACAAAGATTATTCATTGCATTTTGCCTGGAAACTGATATGTTTTGTGCTAAAACGCTAAAAATGTCAAGTGGGCGTGAAAGTGAATCCTCACTTGTGATGTATGGGCTATTAATCACTGGTCTATGTATCTTCTAGTGTTTACTTTCTAGGGCATGTTCGAGTAAGAGCTATAATCAACGATACCACTGGTACACTTATAGCTTCAGCGTTCCAAAATCCGAATACTAGAATTGGTGTCATAGTTAGCACAGGTAGCAACGCCTGCTATCTGGAAAAGCAATCGAATGCCGAGCTATTCGATGGAGTCAATATGGGATCGGGCAACGTTCTGATAAACTGTGAATGGGGTGCATTCGGAGATGACGGTAGTTTGGATTTCATTCGTACTTCTTTCGATAAAGAAATTGATGAGCACACTGTGAATCCTGGAAAGCAGCTCCATGAAAAAATGATTTCAGGTACGATTTACATGCATTGATAATAAATATCACTTGAATATGCCATTCCAGAAACTATAGAATGTTATTTTTGCACATCTTCAGACAAATCTATCACTTCGAAGTGCTTGTTAAAAAATATACATACGAGCTTTGATGGCATCATTTTGCTCCTATCTGAAGGGATCGGAAATCTCTATTTCAAATCTTTATTGAGTAGAATACGATAAAATCCACATTTTATTTTTATTCTATAGGAATGTATATGGGAGAACTGGTAAGATTGATTCTGGAAAAATTCACAAAGGAAGGTCTCCTTTTCAAAGGTGTTGGTTCGGATCTCTTATTCACAAAGGACAGATTCAACTCCAAATATGTTTCCGAAATCGAATCAGATCGATTTGGCACATACACCAACTGTATAGAAATCCTTGAAGAATTAGGTTTGAAACAGGCCACCGAACAAGACTACATCAATGTAAGGTGAGATGATATACAAGCACTATTGGATTGCACTTAAAGTCACCATTCATTACAATAGAGTACCTATGCAAAATTGTTTCGGACAAAACTTATAGAGAATTTCATGATGTACAACTTTCATAATGAATGAAAAAATTATTTTGTGGCTCATATATCCATGTGTATCGACTTGTCCACTAATACCGAATTAAGTAATCTCAGATTAAATTTTATAGAAGAGTTAATTTTATTAACCTGGAACTGGAACACACAGTACTCCACCATCAAGTGCCACAGCCACCACGGAAATATAAAGAGTGTTTTCAAAGGTTGGGTTTTTTTTGACAGAAGGTAGAGCTCATCAAAATGAGTTGTTTAACCGAAAATTGTCTATATAAAAGATTCAAGATGGCTGGAGGTACAACAACCCCTAGAAGTTCGACCAAACTTCATTGAATTTCAAGTACGGGACTCTGTAAGTTGACTCCGGCATCGCTAAAACGAAACAAAACATAAACATGTGGCTGGACAAAGAATGGTTCAGTACCAAGTTCATCGCATTAGATGCATCAGGTCTCTTTTGAGAGATTCATAATCGTTTTATCGTGTAATTTAGGGTTAAAAAAATGTAGAAAATCGAGGCAGTTTCTTGAAAGTGCTTATGTAAATTATGTTGAAAACTTGCTATGATGTTTTTCCATTTCATCCCATTTTTACGACAATTGTTGAAATGTTCGAACAAGAAGACTGTGCTTCCTATTGTGAAAAAATTCGTGAATAATTTAGACGAATTTTATTGGTGAGATTTTGAAGTATTATTCTTTTTTTCAAACTTGTGTCCTAAGTCTCTTCTGTCAGTTGGTATCGAAATGAGCCATTTCATGAAATCGTGTAAGTTACTAAAAAATAATGAGAACAAATAATCGGCAATCCTAAGTTTCCATTTTCATTAAAACGTAAATATCGAACGATCCCATTATCCTAAAAGAAACCACATGGTCGAATCAGGAGATAAGTTTTTTCCACTGCTTTGCGATAATTCAGCTAACAAGCGGTCTAGGGTCGTATAAGGATCTATTTAAGTAATCATTCTCAATTTTTTTTCAACTTTGTCATTTTGAAAGTTTTGTATAGGTATAGGTGATTTTTGGTGAAACGCGTCATTTTGACCAGTTGTACCCTCTGTTAAAAAAAAAGCCTCACCTTTAAATACACCTCGTATAAAATGGAGACAATTCAAGGAATTATCGTCCCATTAATGTGGGTGTGGTATTTCTGGGACTCATGGGTGCAGGATTCTACAGAGTAAGTGAGGCTTGGTTCAGTCAAGGAAGGACAGGTGGCGCGTCGTAATGAGACTTCAAAAACTATCCCTCATAGAGGGCCCCCAATTTCGCTTAAAGACACCATCCTCCGGTTGAGATACACTTCACTCTAGTGATGAGGTACAATAATCTCGAAACCGGTCTAGAGTTTGTGTTTATATGTTTCAGCCTCTCTGAGAATTCCTACGCTGATTCGCGACTAGTTCGCGTTAATGGGATGACAATTCTTTGAATTGTCGTCTCCATTTTAGATTCATTGCAATGATCAGAAAGTCCAAGCGATATTCCACACTTTCATTTTGAAGCCGGAAATCGAGGTGTTAAGTTTTCGTTGGACCACACTGTATTTTCCAATAATTTAGGATAATTGTTATGAAATACCGTCATAATAATCATAATAATAATTGGAATAGACTATCTATTAGTTAACGCAAGGGCTGTTCTGTTTCCACTTTGCCAGGAGGATTAACACAAAGTTTATTAACTAAGAACACAGATTACTTAAAATTAAAAACCAGGTGTGCTTGAACAGATTGATTTTTCTGCGGAAATATCATCGTCTACTTAAATCCCTAATAATATCGTCAGGACAGCAACTGAGAATCATTTTAAAAATGTACTTATCCATATAGAATATACATCATAATACGATGCAAGGATGACATTCTCATAAAAATTATGTCAGGTAAATAATATATTAAATTAATTGACATACATAACATCCGTTGATATAAAATCGACAAATGTTACGATCTGAATCGAATGAGCCAAAACCATCATCACTCAAAAAGTCGTATTACTAACCATAGTTTCAGCCTCATTTGACCTCGTCAGAGCAACACAACTCCCAGTTTGACGATAATGGCGCTCATCTCTCTCGACAGCTTGATATGAGAATTTGAGCAAATGTATTTATATCTTCTCTCTGACCGTCTGTTCCGATATTCCTGAACAGTACTGTCAGTATTTCAGAGACGATGCCTATTGGCCCGGTCGTTCGACTTCTATTGTTATTCGATTGCGGGCCAGTAAAACCAGCAATATCGGAACAGGCCCTGAGTGTAAGAAAAGTGAATTGAGTTGGACATCTTTTCCTACCAGATAGAGCTAGGGCCGCTAGGATCTATCTAGATCGTAACATTTGTTGATTTCATGTCAATGGATATTACATTACATATCTCAATTAATTTCGTTTGATATTCTGAATATTGATAAGTGAATTATCGATGGAAAACAAATCGATATGATTACGCCAATCAAGCCAGGCGCAAATAGAAACGCAGGTTGGTGAGGTGACGCAACGTGAGTTTTTGTAAAACATAGAAAAGTACAAGACCGCGCAAATAAAGTATGACAGTGACTTGTCAGATAGCCTGCAGCTAAGATGTCTAAAAACATGGTGTATGCACTGATTAGATTTTGTTTTTCATCTTTGGAAATAAGGGATGAGTTTCGTTTTTCCCACTGCAGGTAGCGAAAAAGAAAAAAAAAATTTAAGTGTAAATCTCAAATATTCGTAAACAGCTGACATTTGACGAAATAATCCACTTCATTTTTTTTGGATTCGTTGATCGATCGGGATCACAGATTACTGTAATTTGTGATCGATATCAACGCAGAACAAAATAAAACGAGAGATTATCATTAGACTTTCTTTGAAAGAACAAGGATACAACATGGTGGCGCCACCACGAAACAAATCTCTTATTTTCGATTTGGTCTAATGTCATTGCATTCAAAAATTGACGAGTGCATATACCATGTTTTTAGACATCTTACGTGCAGCGCAGGAAAAAGCTGCGTCACCTCACCAACCTGCGTTTCTATTTGCGCCTTGGCTTAAACTTCGGTGCCCTTTGTGAAACCGGGCATAGAGAAGGCCGATTCCATCGATCATTATGACGAGTTGCCACAATTCAAAACAAAATAGGCGGCTTCATAAACTGCGGTATTTCGGCATAAAATTTTCGGAAGTCAATAAATAATAATTTTGTTTGTAGGTTCATTTGTGAAAGTATCTCGAAAAGGGCAGCTTATTTGGTTGCTAGTGGTATTTCGGCGCTCTTGAATAAGATCGGCGAAAAAGTGGTAACCGTTGGAATTGATGGATCGGTTTATAGATACCATCCACATTTTCATAATTTATTAGTTGAAAAAATAAGCCACCTTGTAGATCCAGGTATACAGTTCGAGTTGAAACTATCCGAAGACGGCAATGGCATGGGTGCTGCTCTCGTTGCAGCAGTTGCAGAACAATACAATATTATGTAATTTATAATCAATTGTAAAATGTAAAATGAACTATGTAAAGAAGAAACCTCAATAAAACTCTTGAAATTCCTAATCTTAGTCACGTTCTCTATATTTTTACTTCAAAAGTGACCGGCCTGTGCTATTTGCAAAATTATAATATTCTACTCGAAAATAGATGGTTAAATGAGGCGAATGTTGAAACTCGCTCTAATTTTAAATCAAGTTTAACTCACTTATAGTTTCCAGTTCGTTTCTGCACATATTCTTCCCTATTCTGCTTCCTCAACTCTTCATAAGTCGTTACCTGTTTTTGCAATGGTGGCATTTCCACTTCTTCGTAACCAGGATCTGAAAATATTAAAACTTTTTCTCTCCAAAACAGAATATTCGAATCTATGATAATATTTCTCCTTCTTTGCACATCAGCGATTTGAAAATATTTTAAGACTTACTGTCCATAGATGGTCTGAATGAATCATCTAAACCATTTAATTGAGGTGTGCTAGTATCCAAATCATAAGACCTGAATGGACTTGAATCTGTGTATACATCTGAATTAGATATATTTCCGAAAGGAGTTAAGCTCAAGGCAGGTCCAAGACCAGTATCTCCACTGTAAACATTACAAAAATACAATACTTTCATATCTCACTGACATGAACCAAGAATACCTTTCCTGGACATTTCCCCTCTTCCTTTTTTTCAACATTTCTGCAATTGGGCTATTCGGCAACTGCATTAATCGTTCAACACATTTTGCTTGATATGAAATTTTGCCAAGAAAATATCCCACTAAACCTGCTATAATAATTTTTGGGGTTGCTCCAAATCTGGGACTTGGTTTTAGATAGCCTGAAGCAGAAAAATAAAAATGTACTTCATGTGGACCAACTATTGTACTTGATATTCAATAATATGATGTTTTCGATTGATCATTGACGTATAATAATCCGATTAATTGGTATTGGAGCCTTTAGTAGAGTTTTTTGTGACTGACAGATGCTCTCGTGCAAGCTAAGCCACTTCTTTATAGGTAGTGATGTGAGTGGCAGGAAATAAATTGTGTTCCATATTGACTTTGTTATTGTGACGTTGAGCAACCTCAGGCAGAGCGTTTAAGCCGAGACTCACTGCGCAATTGTAGACCACATCAACATATACTCAAATATTAGTATCTGAGTAATATAATAATAATAGTAATATCATTGAGGGGCAAAATTTGAGACTTCCGATGGCCGGGAACATACTTATATTATTTCAACGAAAAAAGGAGAAAACAATTTATGGATAAAATACGAAGAGTAAATTTGCACTTCACTTCAAAATCTCCAATGACACTATTAATCATGTTAAACTTTGTTTGAGGAGTCTTATCTCGAAACGATTCTAGCAAAAAACAAGTGTGTATCCAGTTTCAAATTTATTTATGATTTTCAGAAATTTTTCCCTCCTAAATGGGACAAAATCTTTGAATTGTAGCATCTACTATTTCGTACGGAAGTTGGATTCAGATCTCACTATCTACTTCAATAGTTGGGGAACTCAAGACGGAAATTCGAGATTTACTCGAGCGTGTCTGATTAGTATAAGGGGAGTACCTCTACCAAAAATTAGACCTGTATATAGGAAAAATTGTCTAGGACAGCCTGTCAGAATAGTAAAGAAAAACGATCATGGTACATACTCGAGCGTGTCGGTTTAAGATATATGTGGTTAATTACATGTCGAAATGAATACATTCTCAATCTCACACTTTGAGCTTGACGAAAAATGTGTGGGAGGGCGCCAAACTTGCAAAAAAAAAAGTCACGTGTACATTATCGAGCGCGGTGGCTTTTTTTTTCTAATTTTGAAGCTAATTATTCAAGAATTACGGAAATCATATAATCTGATAGTTTCAGCAAGCCGAAATAATGAAAATTGGCCATAAAGGTCACGAAAATCAGTTTTTTTGAATTATCTCCTCTCCTAGGTTTCAAATTGTTTTCGCATTCATTATAAAAGTTGTAGGGCGTAACATTTTCTACAAATTTCGTTCGAAGCAAATGAAAACGTCACGAACGGCGGATCTGTCATGCAAACAGTAAAATTCGCACAAAACCGAGCGATTTCTAGCATTTTATATTGTCAACACTATGCTACGTTGTCGGTGATCTAGCAATCTTTTTGCTTTGGTCAAAGAGTCTTGGCTGTTTATCTGGACTAAATTAACTTTTCTTCAACATTGTCACGTTGTAGAATTCCCCCTTATATAAGCAGTAAGTAGTCCACACAGTTAATACTCAATGTATGAAGTTCATAATAATAAATAATATCCAATATATCCATATTTAAATATGCCCGTGAACTGACATGCGTAAGGAATTTTCGCGTGCTAGATCTAATTCATAATTAGAGCGCTCACCCATCCATGTGATAAACTCGCCGAACGCTGATTAGCTAGTAATGAACTAATACGTATTTCCAAAAGTACAGATCCGATCGTACTGGGCACTTAAATAACAATTCGAAGATTAGTGCACAACTTAAGTGTTACTGGTCGAATAGTTTTTAAAATGAAAAATGCTTTTTGTGTTTTTTTTTAATTTTCTAGGAATATGTCAATTTAATAGGTATTTTTTCAAATATTGAGAAAAAACTGAAGATAATTTCGAAACCATCAGTCAGATTCTGCCTAAGACGAACTCAACCAGAATGGATTTAGCTCTTCTCCTTTGGAATTTATACACTGTCTATGGAAGGCTAGACGGACGGACAGAATTATGTTTGAGCCAATCAAGTTGAAACCAATCGGTTGAGATCATTCTCAATAGAGAATTCGAAAATTATAGACACTTTTGGGCAAAATGATAAGCCGCCCATTTTTGTGAACAAGCATGCAAAAAAATTAAAACATTCTATACAAGATTTGTTGTATAACACAAGTGTATTCAGCAAATATGAACTGAAGAGGAGGCAACAAATGGAATTCAATACTGTAGAGAACACAACTGATCTCCTAACTTCTACAAGTTCATTATGGAAAATAATCATCAAATATTGATCAATGCTCAGATCACTGTCTTTTCCATCATGAGTTGACTGCAAGTTCTGTATTCGCCCATTTAATTTGAAAATTATCCTGTAATAAAACTAATAAATTTATATTTAAAGGAATTCCCATTTCGAAGTGGCCTACTCCATGACATACTCGAATAATTTATGGTGTTATGCAATGGGCTTGCCCACAAGTGTGAGTCAAGATTTATTACAAAATTGAACTTCCTGATTTCAGGAATTCGTTCCATGTGATGAATAAATCTGGAATGTGCTTTTAATTATGATTGCCTTTTGAAAATAGCCTTCGATGGCCTTTTCCATTTGAAAACTCAGTTTTACAAAAAGTATTGGACTGTTGTTTACTCAGTTGTTTATTACCACCAAATATTAAATTACCTGTTTTAACACCATAGTAGGTTGCTACCCCCAAAACAGTACTTAGTGGAAGGCATCTCTGGAAAAAACTTTCTCTGCCACATTCTTGAATTACTTTCAATTCTTCGGGGCTAAACCTATACTGTATATAAAATATTAATTCGAAACAGTACAAATCAACTGTACTTTAAGGCCTACCGGTTTGAATCCTTCTCTCTGAGAATTTTCCATTGCATATAAACTATAAACTTATGAATTTGAATTGGTTGCGTTATTGATGGATTGGTATGTTTTTATTTAAATTCTGAATTGATAAGATCAAAACCATTATATTTATTGCTATTTGGAAATACAGGAATTGTAGAACTTGTTGACTATGTAGATTGTTCACTTTTGGTTATATTTTGAGGTTATTCACGAATGTCAGATTTTGTTTTGTGAATAATATCTTTGATAATATTCACAAAACAAAATCTGACATTCGAGCTCATACCAGAGAGAATAGTCACTTATTTTTTTCCTGCACTTCTAAAAGTGCCTCTGGCAGAGATATAGAAGGGGGGAGATTGAGCTTCAAGCTGCGCGAACTGGCTAAAATTGAAGGCCGCCATTTGTCAGGAAATATATACAGCACCGCCTAAAAGTGATAGCATGTGGCAAGAGTTATATCAAAGATTAACTTCCTCTTTGGTTATATACAGGGGCACGTAAAATTCAGAATTTGAATGTTATGATTTCGTTGATAACAGTACTTGAAATTATGAGATTTCGGTCAATTCGTTTCTTATTTCTTCAGTACAATACAAAATGAATACCAAAAATGTCAACAAAGGAAAAAATTATTTGTTTTGTGTATTCTGGTGAATATAATGAGATGTGCAAATATTGAACATATCATCTAAATTCTGAACTGTACCAATGAATCCTTTTGAATTATATTCAAGCGTTTGTAACCAACGATGAGGGGAGCGATAAATTTTAATTTAATTGTCTTTTCTATTCATATTGTAATAGAGTAGGTACCTATGTTTGACTTTATCTGGAAGTTTTCCGAATTTTTTCTCCCAGTTTGAGAACCTAACTCAATTTCAAAATTTTTTAAATCATTGAAATACATACTTCTATTTTGATTCTGGTTGGGAGCCAATCAGTGGGAAAAATAGTTTCCTAACATCAAACAAAAACATGAAACGAAATATCAAAATAGGTAACGTTTTCAAAATAAAATCCATGATTTCGAAGATTCTAGCAATTTGGTCTTATAGGGTAGTCTGATATATATAGACTTCGAAGCGTCACCAATATTTGGTTTGTTCCAGAATCGCTTCTTTTCACTACTGTTCTCTAATTACGATCAGAGAAAAGTCACCTGAAAAATTGCTCCCCCACTTTCCTTCGAGATACAATTCCGGAACTCTGCTATTAAGTTTAAATTTTTATTTTCTGTTTCTACAGAAACACGATTTTGTCTATCTGAAGGACACTAAATTTTTTGCACAAAGTGGATAATTTGATCTGATATTTTTTATTGGAAGTAAGACATGATATGATGAAAGTTAACAAGTCGATACATTTTTCAGTAGCTACTGGCATTAAACATATAAAAGAAAAAAACATTTTTCTATTCATTTTATTTATACAATATTGTATATCCAGTATTGATTGCTGCATAAAATCAAGTGATGAAGTCTTCTAATTGCAGAACCTTGAATAAACTTTTCACACAGATTGAATATTCTAATTTTAAAATGAGATCTGGCAATATTTTTCACTGAAAGAAAGCCATGATGTCTGCCAATCACTGAAGAATATAAAAAATGTTCTTTCAAGGAAGGGAACAAATCATCAACTCGATCATAAAATTTTTGGGACTGAATTGTTGCAAATAATTCGAGAAAATTTTCATCTCTTGGAACTTTATTTTTAGTTGAAATCATCAAATTCCTGTTTGACATATTGTTATAATTCCATATGATGGTACATGAAGTCCTCCTGAAACAAACATAAAATAAAATCATCTCAGTTTCATATTAAATTATCTTCTCATGTTACCTTGATTTTCGAAGAATATTACAATTCCCTCAAGACTGGAACTTTTAGGGTCATAGTATCATTCTCTACATTTTTTGAATATCTTTTCATCAATGTGGCACTGAATCAAAAGATTTCTCCCAATAATGGGCAGCATTTTCAGAAATACGTTGATCTTGTCTCAAAAAGTCCATCACTTCTTTCATGTGTTGTATTTTATTTTTTAGAGACTTAATTGTATAATTTCCCTATAGATGCTTGGAGTTTTTTCAATTCGATGTGTCTTTTCATCAATTTTGAAGGAGAAATACTGAAACAAGTTTAAAAACTTTGTAAATCTATCAAAGATATTCAAAAATTGATATAATTGGGAACTTACCTATAATTGTGAAGTAAGCCATCGTAAATATCCTGCTATTCAGCGAAAAAAGCTAATAAAACCACACGAATCCGCTAAATATCACCAAAAATACGTTGATATTTGTTATTATTGTTTACATTCGTTTGACTTGACAGCAGGCAATGGCAGCTAAATGACAAGAATATTCACTAAATTGTTAAACCGTGCTCATAATACCGTGCTATGACCTGACAAATGGCGGACCCACTTTTGTCCCATGAAAATAGGATGCGCAGTGGTCGAAGCTCAATCTCCCCCCTTCTATATCTCTGGCTACACTTCAACACCAAATTATAGCCACAGATCTATTGAAACTGTCCCTTGAAACTCTACTATAATGGTAGCTCGTGCAGAATACTTAGAATCGGGATTTGTTAGAAAAAAAAAACGTCTAACAAATATTATTTACATTTATTATATACAATCAATGGAAAAAAATTTGTTCACTTTTTCATATTTTCGGGCAATGATCTCTGCCCTCTTTCGTATCATCACCTTCTTCATTTTTTTGTCTTCTTTAGCCATGATCATTAATCTCTACCTTCTTTTGCATCATTAATTTCTTCAATTTTTTTCTTCCAGTTTTTAGCGGCCGCCAGCAATTTCAAATTAGGCCTATTGCTTTCATCTTCAGGAAAGATATAATCAAACACCTCTTCCCAGCCTTGTTCCGTTCCATCTTCGTCGATAACCTTCCTCCTCTTTTTGATCCTTTTTGGTAATTTAGCTTTGATTTTTTCTCTGGTGTCATCATTACCATGGGCATCTTCAAATTCCTTCCAATTTTCCAGAAGTATCACTCTCGATTCCTTATTATCACAATGTTTCAATGTTTCATTGCCTCTATTAAATACTTCTCTGGCTAAGGTTATATTCATGTCATCTTCAGTTTGATTGTTAAGTTCAAATTTAGCAAAGGATAGCCATACTTTGACATGAGATGCCCTTTCAAGTAATTTTTCATAAAGAATCCTTGCCTTATCAGTCTCCTCTTGTGAAATTTCAAAATCTAAAAATATCAGTCAACAGATTATTCATTTGGCTGAGCTAGGTAAAAGCTATTAAATTTAATTAAGATGTACGAAGTCAGAAATGCTTGCAAATCTTCTAAATACTCGAAAAAACTCTTATAATGGAAACTATATGAAAGAAAACTTATATTATGTTTCAAAGAAAGTTTTTGGATTTTTTGTCTTTGTGCATAACATTGACTCACAGAACTATAAACTAAAGTGTAGATGTTAGTTCTCAAAAATATTGAGACTACAAAAATTCACACTTTCTCTGCTTACTTACCTATATAACTTTTCCAGAGTAATTCAGGCATATCAAGCCGTGGCTGCTGGATACCTAGTTCATAAATAGCTCTAGCTCTGTCTATATCCCCTAGGAGAGTTTCCAATTCAGCAAATTTAATCCAAGTAATACAATTCTCAGGACCAAATTCTAGAAACTTTTGATACAATGTACGGCATCTGTCAAATTCTCTCAACTGAATTTCTAAATCGATGTAGCCCCTAAACAGTTTATCTTTAGGACACATTCCTATCGACATTCCTACAAAAAAGAGCAGTTAACCCAATGGAGTTGAAAACTATGCATTAATCTCACCTAAAATTTTCCTGCATGCAGTTAAATTTTTTTGACGGACTTCAAATTTTGCAAACATCAGCCATATTTTGGCAAAAGTGAAAATTTTATGAGGGATTATATCCAAGCAGACTTTATAAACTTGTCTTGTTCTTTCACAGTCTCCACATTTAAGTTCTTCAAAGATAGCATATTTAATCCAAAGATATATGTAACGCCTCCAGTATTGCTTCTCTTTTGAAGGAGGAACATTTGCTATGGCTTTTTCGTATGTTTCCCGAATCAACTCAATATCTCCCTCACTTTCAATGATTTTTATGTAATCAAACCATGCATCATAATTAGTTGGATTCTGCTCAATCTCTTTTTCATATTGAAACTTCCTTTTGGAGACTATCACATCTTCTATACCACTCCGATCCCCATATTTTTTTTCATGTATGATATATGCTTTATAAAGCTCTTTTGTGTTCTCTTTTGGTATACGATCTAAGGCGTATTTATAAATAACTCTGGCCCTTTCATGTTCTTTTTGGTTCTCCTCAAACTTTGCAAAAGCCATAAATAACTTTTCATCCATATAATCATCACCATAAAATTCTACAGCCCTTTCAAAGATCTTTCTGGATGAATTGATAAATCCATGATTCTCCTCGAACCTTGCATATTTCACCCAATGTTTGACTTCAGGATGTGTTATAACAAATCTCTCATAAATATGCCGTGCTCTATCAATTTCTTTGTATCTCAGTTCAAAATTTATATATGTTTGCCATGCTTGCTCATCTGGCTGCCATTCCATCCATCTTTCAAATACTGCACGAGCACCAGGGACATTGTCTAACATTTCTTCCATATAAGTATATTTATACCAAAGTTGATTGACTCTAGGTAATATGGTCACCGCCCGATCCCACAAATTCCTTGCGTGATTTACTTGCCGATTCCTCATTTCCATTTCTGCGTATTTGAGCCATATTGTTATGTTTCGATAATCCACATCTAAAGCTCGTTCATAAATGGATCTTGCCCGTTGAATTTCTTTTTGTGATTCCTCCCACTGGGCATATTTCAACCAATTTGGAATGACAGTTTTATTTTTTCTTATATTATCTTCGAATTGCTTCCTTTTACGTAGCTGGTAATCTGCAAGCTCATTAGGATCTGAAATTTTCTGTTTAGGAGGTGGTGGCAATATTTCGAGATCCCTTTCTTTTGCTTCACGAAGTAGCTGTTCAGCAGTAATTTGAATTTCTGCAGGAGCTTTGTTTTTAACCTGAAAATTTATTAATTATGAATTATCACGAATGAATTATTAGGATAAGTCCGTTTTTTAAATAATCTTCACCTTACCTTAGCTACTTTTGGCATCTTTTGAGGTTTATTCTCCATTTTTAATCCTTTTCCTGGAGAAAATTCAAAAGAAATGAAAATTCAAACTTAGGAGATCTAGCTAGAATTCGAAAAAGACAAGTTTGTTTACGAACACAGACAGACAGCAACACAGAACAGATGACTTACTTTATGGACAGCAAAGCCTATATTCCATAACCTAACAATACGTTATAATTTCGATGGTCCAGAGTTCCAGAGAGTCCAGGGTTGCGTTCACAAACTTACTCAGAGCTTGCTCTGAGTAAGCTCTGATTACCCGAAGCGTTCACAAACGTACTTTTAGTTCCTCAGAGTATGCTCTCTGAGCATGACCATACTCATACTCTACTCTCGGAGTAAGTTTATGAACACACCCCAGAGCGTAGATAGAGGTCCAGAGACACTTGTCTCTGGTCAACTCATAAACTTTCTCTATGACGCAACTCAGTGCGCGCACAGCGGCGTTACCATGGAGGTACCTCCATGGGCGTTACACTAGCAGGGCACCTCAAAGAATTTTTACATTTTCAGTGCCCTCGTTTTGCTCTCCATTCAGTTTATTTTGCTCACTTATGTAGAATGAGTTATTGGCAATTCAAAGTGCCCTGCTGGTGTAATATTACACTAGCAGGGCACAGAGATATATCTCTGGCAGGGCACCTCAAAGGACCTTTCCAATATTGGTTTCATTCGAAACCTCTCGTTTTGCTCATTTATTATAATTTCTTTTCACCCTAGCGTGTGGGATATCTGCGTTTTGCTCTCATTTTGCTCTTTTCAAATCTGCAATTAGTCTTTCTCTACCACTCACCGTTACCGAGATATAGATGATGAAAAGTGCCCGTCTGGTGAAATATATTACACTAGCAGCATTTTGCTCATCTTTGTTGAATGATTTCATGAAGTCTTCTGAGTGAGCAATTTTTCTCCCTTTTTTCAGACAAAACCGTCGAAGGTTTTGTAATTTTGGCGTAATCTTTTATGAATTTGCGGTAGTATCCTATGAGTACCAGACATCCTTATTCCACTTGGGTTTCTGACTTTTAAAACCTCAGAAAAGTTCAGATTTTTTATATTCCATATCACAGAAGGGTTATATATTCGATCCCTTTTTTCTTTGCGAAATATAGATTAATATAATATTATAAGAATCAATTCAGACGCATATCACCCGCTAATATGAATATATCAACATGTGTTAGGATCTGAATCGTACTAGCCAATTTGTCATCGTCAGTTCGCAAGGGTGAACGTTCCATCAAAGTAGAGTAGATGCGGGCCATGGTTTCGGTCTCATTTGACCCCAATTAAATACTAGTAGTAACTTTTGAGTATTACTAAGAATCCTAAGTATTCGAGCAACATCTGCTATGCAACGATATCCAATTCAATCCTACCCCCCAATGAAGACATTGGCAATGTCCTATATTTCTCCTAATTCAATATCATTCAATATAATTTTGACACTGTTGACCTAAGCCAGGGCCGGCATTAGGGGTGAAACAGTGAGGCGACTGTTTTTCAGGTGCCACTGTCTGAAGGGCGGCATATCAGCTCAGTTTATCGGCCGCCTTTTCGTATTTCATCTTCATTTTCAAATTCAATCGAAATTTGTGTATTATCATCGGAGCGGCAGCTGTTTGTTTTTGGTGGGCTGGGGGTTAGGCTTCCACTAATTCTTTCCGATTCGGCTCTGATAAAAATTCATTTTGAATTTTCATAATGCGCTGTTGCACCCCTGAAAAAACAGAATTACCTTCAGAATAGTTAGCCAAATCTGCGACACTATGTGAAGTATGACTCACTGGTGACTCTACACATCTATGGATCTTTTAAACAGAGTTGTATTCAGCCAAAGTACCCAATTTTTAAAATTTCACTGATACTCTTTGAACAACAAATTACTCGAAAACTGCGGTTTATACGAGAAAATAGGAAGAATTCTTTCATTTTTCAAGATTTGGTTTCTTTGAATTTTTGGTATTTTTATGGTAGATACGTAATGTTCATAATGGGAAAACTGGAAGACTTGGGTGATATTTTGTGTTCGAATAATTTTCATCAAATAAATGAAGAAGTATATATTCCAAAATTTTTGTTTCATTCGATAAAGCCGTTTGTGATATAGAACTGAAAATAAATATCTGGGCAGTTCATAGTAAAAGTAAATAAAACAATATTCCAGATAAAAACACTTAGGTGATTTTCAATATATCCTCAACATGTTTCTAACGATTAACAGCTCATCTTCAGAATAAAAATCACGAAATTGAAGCTGAAAAAACGAGAAAAAGCTCCTGGAGAAACAGTAATAAAGCCAAACATGAAATGACAAAAGTACAAAATGAAATACAAAAACTTAAAAAAACAATGACAAAACAAAGACAAAAGAGGAAAAAGTCAGAGGAATTAAAACTTATACAAAAATCTGTTGAAATGAAGTCAGTATTTAAAAAAAAAAAGCTCCTTTCATGACACATATCAAGAAAAAATTGGAGTCTCTCTGAAATCAAAATAACTAAGTGATAAAAGATCAATGAAGAAAAATATTTCAGTTAGCATACATATTTCTTCGTTTTTCCGTTTGACTTTACTGAAGAACTATTCATGTGAACAGTTGTCTACTCTCTTTCTTCTATTCTTAGGTATATAATCAGGCGATATATGGAATCTTATTATATAGGCAGGATAATATTCATTATCTTCGTATTTCGCGAGCACACTATTATCATGATATTTTCCGGATGTATCACAACCCACCTCAGGTAACTTCATGTTTTGTGTACCCAAACATTTATTTCCTACTAGAACTTTGGCGATGAACATCACTTTTTCATCGTCATCTGAAGAATAGTACGCAGCATACATGGCATTACAAGAAAAATAAACCCCACTACCGAATTGATGCCCTGTATTAGTTCCACAAAATCTCCAATTGAAATTATTTTTACAAATACTGTCTACATTATCCGATTTTGTACCGTGAAACAAGTCAAGTTCATCAATATGCTCAAAGTACTTCAGTTTTTGACGTTTCTTCATTTGGTAACTCGATTCAAGGAATTTGTTCTCAATTTTCTCAATACTATGTATTATAATATGTTTGTTGGTAATACTCCTCCTGATAATACGGGATTCGAGAGGTGAAACACGCAAAATCCGATAAACGGCAGAAGTTGAAACTGAAATTTCTGAGGCTGCTGGATAGTAGTTAGGATCATATTTCCTTCTTTGAACATTTTTCGGTACAATAGTATGATTGCATAAAGATGAAGGATGAGGTTTATTATTGCTTCTATTGTTCGACTGAATCTCTCTTTTCTTTGGTTCACAGCTTTCACCTAGAAATCTCGACGATTTACCTATGGCTCTTTGAGGACCTAATTTGGCTGTAGTAGTACCTTCTATTCGTGTCGCTTTCCTATTTGAAGCAAGTGTTGAAGTTACAATGCCTTGGTTGACAGTCTGAATATTTGATACTGCATTTGCAGTAGTTGAAAAAGATTTGTACGCTTGAAAATTTGATCTCGAGGTGCCTTGATCATTATACCGACTTGTTAAAAGTTGTTGAACTACACTGTCACTATTTAAATCTTGCCCATGTGGATCATTTGAAGGAAGTCGGTTCGCAGTTCCATATTGTGGGATTGCATTTTCTCCATTGTTTTCTTCAGGTTTTTTTGACAATAGGTCTATACACGGTCTACATAGGCATCCTCCCATTTCTTTAACACCACAAATCTATAATTAATAAGATATTAGATATTATATAAATAATAGGAGAGACTGAATTGAAAAGCAAATTTAGATGGAATCGCAGATGGACCATTTTCAATATAGAAAATCAGATTGTTTGTAATTGAAGACGGGGTGTCCCTGATGTTCCTTGTTGATTGTATGCTGTGATATACAGGGTGTTTCCTAATTGAATGTCAATATTTATGCGGGTGATTTTTAAGAAAAAAACTTTATATGAACATATGTGCTAAACGTCTTACCTTTTGAGAAACAGGGTGGTATTATTTAGACACTGACTGTATTCAACTATGAGCAAATTTGATCTCTTGAATTTTTTTAGTCCCACTCACGGGTTTCTACGTATGCGTCTGCATGGTGATATTGTCATATGTCTGTATTGGATATCTTTATGATCATGCAGAGAAACGGTTTTTATTTTTTTTCGGAAACCGTGAATCGGATTGAAAAAAGGTAAGTGATCAATTTTGGTAAGAAATGATCGGGAATTTCAAAAATAATTTTTATTTCAGGAAAAATCTGTGGCGTACCATCAATGTCTGCCAAAATAGGTAGGTCAAATTACGTACGAACGCCACTGGTGGAAATGAAGGAAAAAGTGATACATAAAAAAATGCCTCTTGATTCATGGTATACATGTATGACAAATTTCAATGAAATATTTGAAGCGGTATTGTAGATATTGATAATAAATGATTTATTTTTGAAAACTTTACCACCCTATATCTCAAAAGGTAAGACGTTTAGGACATATGTTCATATAAAGATTTTTTCTTGAAATGGGCCCAAAAATCACCCCCATAAATATTGACACTCAATTAGAAAACACCCTGTATAATCATTACAACCCAAGAGAAGGCATAGATGAGAGAGCAGACACATTACAATTTGCTGATGACACAACACACAAAAATTGAAATCGGTGGAATTATGATTAGACCTACAAACTGCTGTAAACACCTGGGTATACTCATACACCTTAATCTGAGCTTCAAAAACCACACGAAGACACAGAAAACAACAGCCATCATACGAGCCAAACATTTCACTCACCTATAGTTGGGGAGCCAAAGAGGGAAATTCGGGATACAAGTGGAGATTCCTTGGACCATGTAGAGTACCTCTACCAAAAATTGGACCTGTATATAGGGGGAATTGTCTAGGACAGCCTGTCAAAATAGTAAAAAAAACGATCATTGTACATACTCGATCGTGTCAGATATTTGTGGTTAATTACATGTTAAAAAGTTTATATTATCTTAAACTCACAATTTGAGCGTAACGAAAATGTGTGGAAGGGCGCCAAACTTTCAAAAAAACTTCACGTGTAAGAATAACGGGAAAAATATAATCCGAAAATTTCATCAGGCCGAAACAATAAAAATTGGCCATAAGGGTAGCAAAAGTCAGTTTTTTTTTAATGAATTCCTCTCCTGGTCTTCAAATTGTTTTCACATGCATTACTAAAGTTGTAGAGCATAAAATTTTCTACAAATTTCGTCCGAAGCAATTTTTTCTACGTTCAAATGTTCTTGAGATATATGGCGATGAATGTACATTAGACTGGATTTCTACATTCACCTTGGACTTTCGCATGTGTGGCTAAGCTCCTCGCACTTATCGCTCTCTAACTCGAAAACGGTTGAGAGTATGTAAAATTGCTTCAGACAAAAGTTGTATAGAATATTATTATCTACAACTTTTATAATGAATACAGAAACGATTAGAGGTACTGGAAGGGAGATATTTTTAAACAATACCTTGTTATCATCTTCAAACTGTCAGATTAAGAACACCCACCTGATTAGTGTCAGATTAATGGGTCAACATGTCTTTATCACCGTGATTAACCATCTGTATGAATATCTGACACGCTCGAGAATGTACAAGTAACGATTTTTTTTGGCATTTTCAAAGGACCGCTGTGACCTTGTATCCTCTAAAAATTTGACATGCACGAAAAAAATTTTTTTTTACCATTTGCCGTACTTCCGTACGTCCAACCCCACGAAAACTGTCAGATTAACATGAAGTTATTATTAGAGACACGTAGGGCATATACAGTATCTCAATCTGTTTTTTTTACATCTTTGAGAACCTGCTGACGCTTTCCCCACCGCTGAAAGTGCATACCTCATAGAACTTTTTTTCTTTTCTACCATCTAATCTTCAAAATCCACTAGGTCCCCAGTAAGCTCGAATAAATCCCGATTTAGCATCGTCGGCTCCCCAACTACTATAAGAACTCTGGAATTAATACACGACTGCTAGCTCAATTTACAAAATGATATGCAGGCCACTGCTAGAATACGCACATCCAATTTTATCGAACACATCAAACACAACTCTCAACAATTTAGAAATCGGAGAAAGAACAAGCTTATAAGAAAGATCACCAACCTGATACACCCCAACAACCCGTTGCACAATCTTCCTAACCAACTCTGCTTTACAAGTCAACGGAAGTAGAGCCAATATTATCGAGACTGCATAAATTAAACAAGAAATTTATCAGGAAGCAAACAAGCAAGACTATCATGGAACCACTAATTCACCACTACGATAGAGAAGTTACACCAAAGGGCAAATTACCAGCACTTTTTCAACACCTTCTGTCACTCGAATAATTTTTTTTATTATTTTATTATTCTAGTATGTATAACATTTATATACATATGTACATATACTTGAACCTAACTACCTAACTGGCAGGAAGACCTCGGTCGCTAGCCATTTGATCCGATTCGAATAAATAAAGTTATTTTCTCTCTCTCTCTCTCTCTCTCTCTCTCTCTCTCTCGATTTTTGTGTTTTAAAAAATTTGAACTAGCCAATTACTCTAATGGACATCACTTCTATCATATATTATAAATAGGATATTTTGGAAGATATTTTCGAAAAACTGGTCGCTAAACGAATATTTTACCTTATTTTGAAAAACTGGCAATAGTGAGTTCCTTTAAACGGAAACGGGTACTTCGAAATACAGTGGTGTAGCGAGCTTAGCTCGCGCCCGGGGCATAATACCTTTTTAGCTATAAATAAGATAATAGGCCCAAGCAAATGTATATGATCATCTAAAATTACTTCAAAATATATGTATTATTCATATTCATAAAGAAATATTAAGAAAGACATGTTGACCTATTAATCTGACAATAATCAAGGGGAGTTTTCTTAATCTGGCAGTTGGAAGATGATAACAAGGCGTTTTTTCAAATATCTCCCTTCGTGTACCTCTGATCGTTTCTGTATTAATTATGAGAGTTGTAGATAATAAAATGCTCTACAACTTTTTCCTGAATCAATTTTACATGCTCTTAACTGTTCTCAAGTTAGGAGGCACCCAATATACACACACACGTGTTTTATACGTTTATATGTGGTGGGGGACGTTGATTCAAGGTTACTCGTTGAATTTTGTAACGTTATATCGAAACCTTAATTCCACCATACGTTGATTTCACATTTCACATATAATCAACGTTTATGATTAAGCTGGTTATTGAATCCACTAATATATGAAACGTTGTTATTTCAGTGCACCCTCAACGTGTATTCAATAGGAAGAGAGAAACATGGAATTAACGTCGAATACGATACCATTCAACGACTCGTTACTGTAGTCACCAATATGTAACGTTTCTTTAGCGTACTTCTTCAACGTATATTCAATAGGAAATAAAAAACATTACATCAACGTTGTATACGAAATCATTCAACAACTGGTTACTGTAGTCACGAATATGAAGGTTTGGGACAACCTCAATAGAAGGCTGAGAAGTTCAGAAAATCATCCAGCTACTCTTAATGACTTAGGAATCCAACTCGGAATTTTTCTTCCATTTAATGTGTCTTGTTTCGTTCAAAACCTTCCCGAGAGAACATAAAAAATAAGTTATAAAGTCAATGTACAGTTAACATTCAGTAAAATTGAGATTTTCAGAATATGCGTTGATTTTTTTGCGCAGTGTAGTTTTTCATTTATTCGATTAATCTTTTTCGAACACAAGATAAAACATTCCATAAAAATACCAAAAATTCAAATAATCTCCCTCTCAAAACCAAGTTGAATGCTCTCTAATGAATATTTGAACGTTTTGTAAAATGAAAGTATTATCCATATTTTCTCGTATAATACGCCGTTTTAAAGAATATTTGTGAAATTCGAAAAATTGGGTGCTTTGACCAAATGCAACTATTTTTAAAAGATTCGCGGATGTGTAGTGTCACATTTAGCTAGTTATTCTGAGCACGTTATGAAAACTTAAAATGGCTATATCTTTTTATCAAGCCGAATCGGAAAAATGGTTAGGTGTAGGAAAAAAGTGTTTCTTCTGATCTCAAGAATCTACTGTTAAAATATTTGACGAGTCAAAGCAGACCCACCCTGTATATTGGCCTAACATTGCTCCATAAATAACGCTTGTCTTTAATTCAATTAGTTTACGAGTAATGGGAATTTGAATCTAGAGTGCTGAAAAAAATAATTAATTCAAGAAGGAAATCAGAAATAATAAGTCTATGTGCAAAAGTAGCAATTTCTTTTTAACCTTCAATATATAAATAGATTTTCTATTCGCTTCTGTTTCTCGAAACGTAATCAGGTGAAATATGGAATTTTATTTTATAGGCAGGATAAAATTCATTATCTTCATATTTCACTACGAGAATATCACTCTGATTTTTTCCGCATGTATCATAACCTTCCTCTGGTATCTTCATGCGTTGTGCGCCCAAACATTTTTTTCCTACTAACACTTTGGCGATAAACATTACTTTTTCATTGCCACTTCCAGAATAATTTGCGGCATACATTGCATTACAAGAAAAATAAACCCCTTTGCCGAATTTGTGCCAAGTCTTTGTGTCAGCAAATCTCCAGTTGAAATTATTTCTACAAATGCTGTCTGCATTTTCCAATTTGGTGACATGAAACAGCTCAAGTTCATCAATATGACTGAAATACTTCAGTTTTTGCATCTTCTTGATATGATAACGCGATTCCAGATATTCGTTATCAATTTTCTCAATATTGTCTATTATGATATGTTTGTTGGTAATCTTTCTTTTGATAATCCGACATTCTTTGGGTGAAACAGGCAGAATTCGATAAACATCGGAAGGTGAGATAGAAATTTGTGAGTATGCTGGGTAATAGTGGGGATCAAAAGAATTTTTTTGAACATTAATGGGTGTAATGCTATTGACCGAAGTTGAATGCGACTGAACCACTCCTTTCTTGGAATCGCAACTTTCATCACCATAATTCGACAATGTACCTTTTTGATTATTCGTGAAATTTCCCGGACAGTTGTAGAGCATCTTAAGTGGGCCTTCAATGTTACTATTCACGTAATTATGTTTTCGATGTAATTTGGGCTTAGTTAACTTAGAAGTATCTAGTCGGGTGGCTACATTTTTCCTATTTGAATCGAAATATCCAGCTGGAATCGTTATACAAGGCGGGACTTTGATAGTTTTATGATTATCTTTTTTTGTTTCATTTTGATATTCCTCTACGAAAAATATTGAGGTTGTGGTGCCTTGATATTGATCAGTTGATTGACTAGTATTTTTTGATTTTGTGTTATTAACATGTTCTCTATTTGAATCTTCACGATCTTGAAATTTTGACCTTGCATAAGTGCTCTGAGTAACCTTTTCATTTTGGGGGATAACATTGTCGCTATTCAAATCTTGCCTATTTGAACAATTCGAAGCTTCTTCGTTTGCAAATTCATTGCTGTGGATCAAATTTTCGCCATTTGAGTGTGTTTCCACTTCGCAAAGTACCCATTTTCGACATAACCATGCCCCCATATCTGGAATGAGTACTTCAATTCAAATAAGATATATTATATTATAAATAATATACCACAGATTTTTTATGAATGATTGTATAACATTGCAGGGGAGGGTCAATTTTGAAAAATTACGGATTTTAGTTCGAAACGCCTTAGTAAGGAGAACCCATATTTATCTATATTAATAAGAGAGGATCTATGGTTTACTTCAAAATGCTTCATTGTTCAAACGATCGCACCAAATTGGACAATTCTATTTTTTGTTGTGTTTATTATTGTTAGGTCAAGGTTTATATAACAAAATATTCCCAAAAAAAATTGTGCAGAACAGAAAAAAAGGCATTCCTTTTTCTTACGACCAATCGAGCAATCACGATGAGTTAGTTATTATTATCTACCCTAGAAATAATTTAAATGGCAAAACTAGGTTTGCTGGGTCAGCTAGTATTATAATATAATATAGAGGTAGAGTGTGGAATCCCAAATGGAATAAATTCATTATTTCGGTTATTGTGAATACTCATTAATTATACTGAAACAGTCGAAATTAAATTTTAACGTGTCATTAGTCTACGTAAAAATTCGAACCGTAGCTTCAACCCCTTTCGAAGGACAGGTACAACCCCCAATTTTTCAAATACTTGGGCTTAGGTATGATACATCGTTTGAAAGGTCATTTTCTATTCAGAAATGTAATCATTTTCATGTTTATTGCAAAAATCGCAGGTCGGTCACTCCTGAGATGTTGAATAATAATGGAAGAAATTTTTATGTCAGGTTAGGTGAACACGTAGGTATTTATTTGGACATTTAGGTACTTCATTAACTTTCACATTTTTTTGAATTTTAGTTTTCGAGTTGTACCAAATTTCGCTAATCTCTTGATTTTATTTTTATCGTTCTTCTAAACCATACATTGTAACGATTTTCATTCGACTTTTTGTTAGGAAATAAAAAACTCATTCAAAATGAATAAGGCATGACACTGTTTTATAGGTAAAAATTATCAAACGGACAAACAACCTCTACCTTTATGCCTGTGATGATATAAATGGTTGGGTTAGTATTCGGGATTTGAAGAGGTTTTACATAATGCCATATTTTATGTGGGGCGTCCCAATTGAAAAAACGGAGAAAATTATATGCATTTTTAAATTGTAGAAACGGTGCTTTTTAGGGCTCTTAGAGTTGATCTCTATATTCTTAAGAGGAGCTCAAAGTTTGATATATAATAGAGGGTTTCCTAAATTTTGTTGGCGTAAACTGCAATCCAAGAAAGATAACCTAACCTCTACTTATTACAGCATTTCTCATTTTGGACCATTTTATTGCTCAAAATTAACAATATATCCGAAACGAGCAATCTGAGGCCTATCTAATATATAAAATTCTCGTGTCATAGTTTTCGTTACCGTATTCCTCCGAAACGGCTTGACCGATTTTGATGAAATTTTTTGTGCTTATCCGGTATCTATGAGAATCGGCCAACATCTATTTTTCATCCCCCTAAATGTTAGGGGTAGTCCACCCCTAAATTTTTTTTTGTATTTTTCAGACAAAATTTTTAATTTCTATTTTTTTATGATACAACATACAAAAATACATACAATCCTCAATTTTCACCCTTCTACGATCAACCCTTATTTTTTAATAGCCATTTTAGTAATTTAATCATTAGGAAATTATTTATATGGCAAAACAACGTTTGCCGGGTCAGCTATCTATGAGAATCGGCCAACATCTATTTTTCATCCCCCTAAATGTTAGGGGTAGTCCACCCCTAAATTTTTTTTTTATTTTTTAGACAAAATTTTTAATTTCTATTTTTTTATGATACAACATGGAAATTATTTAATCGGCAAAACAACGTTTGCCGGGTCAGCTAGTGAAACTATATATTTGATTTCGTCTTTTTAAGCTCATATATTCAAATATTGAATAAAATATAGGGTTCCATTAAAAAAAAATTTACCTTAATTTGTATTGCCACTTTATTGTATACAAATGAATTAGTCGTATTGTATTATTGAAGACTGATTTATTCAGAACAACTTTTGCTCGACAATTTTTTCGGCAGTTTCGCATATATGCGAAATCGTATATATATCCATATACAGGGTGGGCCGCCTTCCATAACTTTCCACCCCGAATTTTGAGCTTTGGGATGGAAGATGGAATAACGGAAAAACGCTCAGACAAGTCAAATTTTGTTGAAAGGGGGGAAAATAAGGGTGTTCAAATGAGTTTGATATCACTACCTCTCCAGCCGCAACCCCTCCTAACAGCTCTCATTTTTGAATAGGGAAAAGGGATCGAGCAGCACCTTGTTGGAAAGGCAATTCAATTTCCTGCATGAGTGTATTTTTTTTCATCGCTTTATTATTATATTTATTATAAAAAAAGAATACGCTCATGCAGGTAATTGAATTACCTTTTCAACAAAGCTACTTGACCTCTATTATGTCTCTTCAAAAATAATTGCTCTAAGTGGTAGCGGCTAGAGGGGTAGTGATATCGAATTCATTTTTTGACCCGTCCGAGTGTTTTTTCCATCTCAAAAATCCAAATTCGGCGTGTGAAAGTTATTGATGGAATACTGAGTCACTCATCTGTATAATAATAAAGCGATGAAAAAAAAATACACTCTTGCAGGAAATTGAATTGCTTTCCCAAAAGGTGCTGCTCGACTCCTCTTCCCTATTCGGAAATGAGATGAGATGCGTTAGGGGTTGCATCTAGAGGGGTAGTGATATCAAACTCATTTGAACACCCTCCTTTGTCCCCCTTTCAACAAAATTTGACATGTCCGAGAGTTTTTTCGTTATTCCATCCCAAAGCTCAAAATTCGGGGTGGAAAGTTATGGATGGCCCATATACAGGTATATGCGAGTAAGTATAATAATAATACTAATAAGATGCATCTAATATACCATGATAATATAATTCGAATTTCCATGCATTACCCGATTACCCAATCATATATTGGTTGGGTTGAGAATTGATATTAGTTAAAATAAACTTCAAATCGAAAAAAATTATAATTATAAATATTTCTATTTTCATGAGTACCTACATCAGCTCACTTTAAAAAATAGATATGTTTTTTTATATCTATATACGAATCATAAAAACTCATGAAACAATTGTTTCAATTAATTATGCGAAATAGATAACATAACTATACCTGTTGGCTTTGGGATATATAACAAAAGATATAACTTCACAATTTCAGATCAAACAAAAATGATCTGAGAGCACAATAAACAAAATGGACAAAATATAGTGTGTAACGAATGAACAACAATAATACATGGAAATCTTCATAAAGATAAGAACCCATAACCCAAGAAGATATAGCATATGTTATATCTTCTTGGCACAAACGTATTATATGTAATTCCCATTCAGTTCCATATTAATTTTATTCTATTGATCGTTTATTTATTCTTATTGATTTTGCCTAACTATTTTAAATACAGGGTTGGGATAAAGTTTGGCACCAAAATAATATATTTAAAACGGAACGGACGGTAATTTTGAAATTTATTGTCAGAGGTGAATGGCAAGCACTTCGAACATTTAAAATGATTTTTTTTTAAATTATTTTCAATAACTTTTTTCTGCAAGTAAAAGCCCTGTATTTCTTCTTTTTATAGATTTTCATAAAAAATACGTCATGAAAAGCAGAAAAAGTTATCTAATACAAAGTATTCCGTTTTATTTCTCACTATTGATACAAATAACAACGATTTATTTATTTGAATGGATTTTTTCTCAAATGTACAAAAAGAATTTCTTCTTTTTACAGATAATTTTTACATGGAACCCGATATGGACAGATCCGAAACAAGGTGCACTTTCAGAATCTGCAGAAATATACAGGGTGTCCCATTTAAATAAAAAGTTTTGTCATTTCCGGTTAAACCGGAAGTATCTCATTAATGAAAATATGCTCATCAGATGCATTGTGGTCCCTTACACTCAGCTGCCAAATTTCAAAAATATCGCCCGTTTTGTTTTAAAGATATTAATTTGGTGCCAAACTTTATCCCAACCCTGTATGTTTTATTATTTGTATGATGATGAGGTATAGTATTAATGTTATATGTTTTTGTTTTTAGTTAATGAATGCCTTTTTCTAGTCTTGAGAAAGGAACAAGATGAGTTCCGAAACGTTGACAAAATCATAATTGATTGCGAATTTTGTATTCTGAATTGCTTCTGTAAATTTTTCAACACCTGACACCTGAATATTGAATTATTTACAAAGACATAGGTAAATGAGTATATGAGTTAAGAATTTTTTTACGACCTTGCATTCTTTTGCCCATTATTTCGAACTCATTTTAGTTTAGAAAACATCACTCTCCTTCACTAATGCGGGAAAAGAATCACTTTCTGGCACTGCTGCTGGAAAAACACTTTCGAAGCTAAAAGAAGGACAGAATGCGGTAACAACCAATGAAGTATATTATTAGTTTAAAATGTAGTGAAAACGTAAGGGAGTAAAAAAAAGTTTTTCTTTTTCCCTCTCATCAAAATGACTTTAGGAACAAATTTTGCGACATTAAATTCGAAATAACATTTTTTTATCCATTCAATGTACGATGGACGGCACTATCCTTCAATTGAGCACGTGATTCATCAAAAAATCAGGCAACAGTAATCGCAGCGTAGGCATGCCTTTTAGTAAATCAATAAAAACCATTCTTATTATAGTGAAGCCTAAAAGGGAGTAAAGCCAAAACCTGATATTCAAGAAAATTTATTATAAACCTTCATTCTTTTAACAATTTTCTGTAGAAAAATTCTTCAAGAGGATATACATATGGACTCCAAATCTTCTAACTATCCAAAATCTATGTTTCATGAGAGTAGTTTTACATATGTTCCATCTGTGTTCATTGGATTTTACTCAGGATTTTATACACCAACTTTACAAAAGATTATGTTTCACAAGATATTGATTCATAATAATTACAACATATGAAGAGTATGAAATCTCATCACAATTATAGTACATAGCGAATTCAATAGAATCAATTCCAAAACAAAAATATTCCCTGAATTCTGGAATACTTGAATAATATCTATTCTTGAAGCCTGAAATTAAGATACCTTCAATTAATTGAATAAAAAGATGAATATCACATGCTCATTTCAGCCTTTACTAATTGAAATCAACTCAGAATAGAAGTTCCACTAGAAATTCATTAAATAATGAACAAATTTCAATTTATCAGCCTTATGGATAATAATTATCCAATATTTTGAATTATAATTACTATAAAATTCCCTGATGTTCATAATTAATTATTATAGACAGCCATTAGTATTACTATTTTTCTTTCTTTCAATTTATTGATTGAGCTTTAGCTGCAAAATAGTATTCTCAACAAAACAATATTCTACAGAGAAAAAACATCTAGATTCGGCCATTTTTTTAGAAGTTAAAAAAATAACCTTTTTGCTAGTGTTGGACCTACAGAACCATCATAAGCTAATTTTCGTTTCAGCACATTTTGATTATTTTCTGTTTCTACAGTATTCTTTATTTTTTGTGGTAAGGGTAACTTTAATCCTGGCGTTGGTGCAGGTTTGTTTGAAAAGAAGGGCATTTGCAAACATTGGGTACAGTTTTTTCTTTTCAGTGGATTTAACACTAAAATATTTTCAAGAACGTCCAATAGATCATCTCCAGCTGCAGTAAAAATATTTTTCATAGGGATAGGTGTGAAAGGTTTAAATTCAATATAATCTATCAAAGACTTCATTCCAGGCCAATTTTCTTCTGTCGGATTTCCGAACACTGTAAATATCTTCGTCAATTGGTCCAAATCTGATTCACCAGGAAACAAAGGCACCCTCAATAATAGCTCCCCTAATATACAGCCTACTGCCCACATATCGACTCCTGTCCCATATTGTTTAGCGCCAAATAGGAGCTCTGGGGCCCTATACCATCGAGTGACAACTTGATGTGTGAGAAGTCGAGATGGGGAACCAAATAATTTCGCTAAACCAAAATCACCAATTTTCAGAACTCCTTCAGCATTTACAAGCAAGTTGTTTGGTTTGAGATCTCTATGTAGCATCCAATTCATGTGTAAATACTCTAATCCTTGAAGTGTTTGTATGATGTAAGATTTGATATTAGCTGTGGTGAGAATCAATGTTGTGTCCTTTATAATTACCTCCAAATCGGTATCCATGAAATCGAATACTAACGATATATTTGATAAATGACCGAATACATCTAGTAGACACATCAAATTTGGATGATCCAACTCCTGCAGCAATTTTATTTCCCGAAGTGCTGTTCGATTAACTCCATCCTGTACTTCTTGTTTACTTCCAATTTTGATTTTCTTCACAGCAACTATACTTCCTGTTTGTAAATTTTTGGCTTTGAACACTGTGGCAAATTGGCCTTCCCCCAAAAATTTTATTTTATCATATTTTTTTCTTCGGTTGTACATAGTTGATACTGGACGATGGATAGAGAAACTTTTGAAGAATCGGAATGTAAATATTACAACCTAAAATATATTTCATCAACATAGGAGTGTTCAATTTCAAATTCAAATCACAAACACAGAGGTTGAAAACAGTGGTCTCGAACGTCAAACTGCGATATCGGTAGGGGTGACCAAAAAAAATCGGTATATTCGCTCGAAATTCGGTAGATACGCCAGAGTGTTGTCGAAACGAACGAAATTTTTTCTGAGAGTATGAGCAAAGAGTAACTTAACTGTTTCTTTGTTATGAGAGCCGAGTTGGCGAATTGTGATGCATGGAAATAAAAATTAAGAATATCTATATTTCATACAATAAAGAACATAAGGTAAATTATTCTCAATATTTCAACGATGCCCAACATAATTTCTTTATTTCGAAATATTTAAAATACAGAGGATATTATACATAATTAAAAATTAATTTCATAGCGTACATTAGTTTTAAAAACATTTAAATACAGAATCAACACAACAAATTAATTTGGCAAGGTATCTAACACAAAAATTTTGGGAAACCGACAAAAAGTTTCTGAAAGTACTATAACAAATAAAGTAATTTCTGTCATTTCTACTACCGACTGTGGCCTGTGGCTGTGGTAATGATATTTTTAAAGGCCGACCAGCTGCGGTGTTGTTTCGATCCTGAACTGTCCCTCACTTGTACTTTCCTTTGAATTTTGCCGACGAGATCAATGAAAATAATGATGGTTCATAAATAAAATTACCAAATCCTAACACAACAAGTGGCTGGTTATATCTATTATTCGAAAGATAAAAGTAATCCACAGCGGCAATAAGGCTGGAAATGTGTAAAACTGGTAAAAATTCAGGAGATTCGCCGAATCACAAAAATCGTGAAAAAATCTTTCTATTTCGGTATATCGGTAGCAAAAGCCTCAAATCGGTAGATCTACCGAAAAATCGGTAGGTTCGAGACCACTGGTTGAAAACATAACCTCCACAGATGGATAAACCACTGAACCACTTTGACACAGACATAGATATAACAAAAAGTTATAATTTCTATGAACACAGACTGCCCAGTGGTGGCGCAATCAAAGATAAATCAAAGGCAGAGATATTTCTGATCAAAGGTAATCTTTGCCCCTCAGATCAATAAAAAATATTGATCTGAGCTTTGCCCCTATATGTGTAATATCTTTGGACGCAATCATTTATGACATTTATGATCACGTAACCATAAATAATTTCTAATTTTAAAATATAAAATGACACTTTTTAAAACTAACTGACGTTTTGAAACGTTTTACTTTTCGTATCTGGTATATTTCATAACTGATGATGACAAATGATGAATATTTCCGTCACAATTTGAATTCATAGCCACATACTTTTAAAAACTAGAAAAAATGTTTAATGGAACACGTTGGAAACACTATTTTTCGCATTTCGCGTTCTTTTGCACATTTCTCGAAATATACTCTCATTACGAACAATAAATGCTTTTCTCACCTGGTTGCACAATAGTTTTGTTATATATTTTTGCGAATAGTTGGGAAAAGCATTATTTTTCGTAACTAATGAGCATATTTCTGCTCAACGAGCGAAGTGGGATGTGCAAAAGAACGCGAAATACGAAAAATAGTGTTTGCCAACGTGTTTCACACAATATTCTCTTCAATTATTGAATTTTCGCTTCGCTCGTCGCGCAACAGAACGGGAAATACACAAAATATTTTTTCTAATTTTGAATAGGATATGGCTATGAATTCAAATTAAAAGTACCAAAAACGTCTATAGAAGCACCTCCCTTACTATGAAAGCAAGCTTCTTTTCATCATCAGTTGCGGAATATTTTACTTTTCGTAACTGGTTATGAAAAGTTAAACTTCTCAAAATCCATGAGTTTTAAAAAGTGTCACTTTATTTGTCAAAATAAGAAAAATAATTATTACAAGTCAATATGGCCCGTTTGCACCAAGCGTAGTTTAAAGTTAATGGACGCTTAGTTTTATTGTCAGTTGCACGACTGCGGCTTAACAGAATCTTAAGTAAGGGGCCCTTAAGTTTTCTTATCTATTGATATTTCAGTTTTTTAGTTTGGTGCAACTTCATTCTAGTCTAATAAAGCCTTTTTATTGGTTGGTTGTCATTTCATTAACCTAACTTTATTGTCCTGTCAGTTTGTGTCAAGTAAACTATTATATTATTATCAAAGAGTGACAACTTTTTGTTGCTAAATTAGCATTATTATTGATAATGAAATGGATTGTCAAATAAACTTGACGTTATTAGAAAACCCACAGCAGTTCTGCAGCCAGTTTATGAGTTCAACAAATTATTTTAGGTTAGAATCCCGCCCTTAAATACCTAAGTGGTCATTACAGGAGTGCTTAAATTTAAGGCTAGCTTTAGCCAATTAAATGTCACTTTACAGTTGGTGCAACGTAATTTAAGTTGAGGGTTCATTTTAAGAGACACTTAACACTAAGTGCGTTTGGTGCAAACGGGTCTAAGTCAATAGTAGTCAGTTCTTATCATACCTTGATATCACCATTGAAGGATAAAGAATACTCAGTGAATGACATTTTCTCAAAAAGTTGATAAGGATTTATGAAAACTTCTCGAAATCACCATAACATGAACATGAACCCAACTTCAAGTCCATACAGAAATCACTCTGAAGTGACGTGGGCCCACGTCATAATGCGCATATTTCAAAAATGAAAATAGGATTTTGCGCAAAAGCATTCTACTTTGTCTAACGTGACGTGCGCGTAAAACCATATGTGGGTACATTTTTGAATCATGCGCATTCTGACGTGGACCATGTCATGTCACAGTTATCTTTATCTGTGTACACCTTTAATATTTGGTCATATGCACTTAGATGGTTTGTTTGTCTCTGAAGTGGCGTCAATCCGAAATGCCTAATTGAACACAGTTTTGTTATCAGCATCACTAGTTTACACTTTGTTTTTTTTTAAATTTATATTATTATATTGGAAATGTTGTATTTTTGTGTTTAGACTCCGAATCGAGTCGTGTAGATGCCATTGCAGTCGAGTTATAGCATTATTTCTGAGAAAACTGTCTGAGGCCCTAGGATGATGTGAGTTTAATTCAAAAATTTTTCTGAATCCTTCAATAAACTGAATTTTTTCCAAATAAGAGAATAACACTGTACCTAATATCAAGTAATCCAAATTAAATGCCACAATTTCAATACATGGGTCCATATTTAATTGTAGATTGTTGATGGCGCAGTTGTGAGAATTTTTATTTTATTTTTTTAATCATCATAACATAATGACATTGAACCTAATATTTTGATATATTAGGTAGCACAATTACCTATCACTTAATCTAACTAACCTAACACATAGAATATTAACCTAAACCTTAGCCTAGATTTGTGTTTGAGTATTCCTTTCTCAAGTCCTTGCCGTCCCGTTAGTGCCAAGCCGATCCTTTAACTGTCGCCAATGTTCAGCCGAATCCGTCTCTATTCTGTCCACGTCTTACAGACGTGGATTCAAAAGATGTTCCAAGCTACGACGGACCCAATGAGGGCACTAGTGGAAATGATAGGCAAGTCCTTCTTCAGTATGACACCCAGCCTGATGAGATCATCGGCTGATGTCTTTGACCAAATTCCACACCAAGAAATTGTAACTGCTAAAGTTACGATGTTCTGTTTTCCATGGGCTGCCCTGATACAATCAGCTAGAGGGGCGTTATCTGTATAGCATTTGATTTTGTTCAAGTTGACCAGATCAAGATCAAGTTGGCCGTTTACTACCTGCGCATCAATTATTAGTGATGTTAGGCCCAACGTTGCCACTACGTCGGACTTACTTTTTTTTTTTTTTGGTGTAGCAGGGGGAAAATCTGCAAACAGACGAACACACCCTCTGCTGAGGGGGAACAGTGTGGGGATTCTCACTCTCTGAGCTCGAGACCCACTAAAAACCCTTAACTGCTTCTTCATAGGTTCCGGGCATTTTGCCTATTAACCAGTTGACTCTTATGGTTTCTGGACTCTCACACGATCATAGTCGTGTTGATAGTTGTATGCTGCCTATAGCTTTTATAGGTTAAGCTCTTCTTTGGTTACATTTAAATCCTTAACTGATCTCTCGGTCTTCGGTGGTAGGTTCTTGACCTTCTAGCTTCTTCTGTTGGATCGTAGTCGACTAATCTTCGTAGTTCCTCATTTGGATGTTGTTTGGCTTTGTCGAATATCCTTTCCGCCTTTCTCTTCATAAATTCTGTAACTGGTTCCCATTCCAAGTCCTTGTAGATTTGTTTGTTCCTAACAAACCAGGGTACGTCCATCGCCATTCTAAGGAGTTTATTCTCAGTGGCCTGTATTCTCTTGATGTGGGTCTTGGCTGCGAAGCCCCATGCCGCCGATCCATATGTGAGTTGTGGTCGCGCAATAGTTTTAATCATCGTCAACTTGATGTTCTTATTCATATGACTTCTTCTGCCTATGAGTGGATAAAGTTTACTCATTGCGGCTTTTGTTTTATCAACAGCACATTTGATGTGGTTTTTCCATGTAAGTCCTCTGTCAAGCGTCACTCCTAGGTATGTTGCTTCATTTTTCCATTCAACCTCTTGTCCATCAACTTCAAGGTTTTCTTCCATCCTCAATCTTCTCTTTTGCAGTAATATTGCTTGAGTCTTTCTTCCATTGATTTGGATTTTCCATTTGATGCACCATTTGAGTAATTCATCTATGGCTTCCTGCAGTCTCCGGTGTATGATCTCTGGGCGTCGATGTCTGAACGCTATTCCTGTGTCATCTGCGTACAAGGTGAGCATATTCCTAGCATTCTTCGGGATATCATAAACGTATATTACGTAAAGCAGAGGTCCAAGTACCGATCCTTGAGGCACTCCCGCTTCCAATTGTCTGGTTTGAGAGGTTGCTCCATCTATCTTCACATAAAAGTTTCTATTCCTCAGATAGTTCCTTATAATCTTGCATAGCTTGGTCGAATATCCTGCTTTTTTCATCTTGTAGATTAGGCCTTCGTGCCATACTCTATCAAAAGCTCTCTCGATATCCATCAGAACTAATCCTGTGGCCTGTTTGGTCTGCATTCCTTCGGTGACGTATTCTATGAGCCGTAGTAATTGGAGTTCAGTCGAGTGTTCTCGTCGAAATCCAAATTGTTCGGGTGGAATTATCTTCAACATTTCTGTTTCCCCATTCAGCCTTTTGGCGATAACCCTCTCGACGACTTTTCCTAGTGCTGATAGTAGGCTGATTGGTCTATAATTTTGAGGAAATTTCCGTTCCTTTCCAGGCTTGTTGAAAACTAGCATTTCTGCAGTTTTCCATCTCTTTGGGTAGTATTCGGTCCTCATCACTCCGTTTGTTATATTCGTCAAGGCTGCTATTCCTTTTCTAGGCAATTTCTTCAACATATAATTCGTTATCCTATCTTCTCCCGGTGCTTTCCGGTTTTTCAGTTTCATTATGATCTCTTTGATTTCTGTTGGTGAAGCCGGTTTTGGAATGATTTCGGTTTCCGGTGGTTCCATCATCAGTTCTTCGTTTGCCTCCACTTCTTCTTCTAGATCTTCATTGTCATCATCATTTCTGTAATTTATTCTGGCTTCTCTCTCAATTGTGTCGGCAAGTGCTTCGGCTTTTTCAAGTCTCGTATATACCATTCCGTTTGCTCCATGCAGTGGAGGTATAACTGTATGTTCTCGTCGTAAGCGTTTTTGCATTTTCCAAGCCGAGTGATCTATTGTATTCAGTTCCCTTAATCTCTGGTGCCATCTGTTATTACGCAGTTCTGTTAAAGCATTTTTCAATATCTGACTATGCTTATTCAGTTTCTTCTTGTCTTCTTCTCTTTTTGTTGTTCTGTAGATTTTCCTGAGTCTTCTGTTCTTTTTTATAAGTTCCTTTATATCCCTTGGCGTATCTCCATGTGAATGTTTCGGAATTGGTTTCCTTATTCTCTTGGTGCTTTCTTCATAGGCTTCTTTTATATGATTTTCCAATTTTTCAACTGCTTCATCTAATTCATCCTGGGTGTTTATTTGGGGAATTTCCCTGATTTTCTCCTGAAGTAAATTCTTATATTTCTCCCAGTCTGTGCGTTCTTTGGTTTGTGTCTCTTCTTCGTTTCTTGGGCCATGTCCCACTATGAATTCTATGGGATTGTGGTCTGAAGTTCCGTCTTCTATTGTATCAATGCTGATTTCTTCAGTGATGTCTTTCATTACGACAATGTCCAGTACATCGGGTAGTCCATTTACTCTTGGTATGTAGGTCGGTATATCAGGTCCTATCACAACTGCATTAAGTTTTTCAGCATAAATCTTCAGTCTTCTCCCGTTTGTATTTTCGGACTTACTCACATCTTCGGATGTATTAAAGGTGGGTTCTTCTTGCAACCTATTCGTGAGAACCTTGTGCAGAGTGCTTACTATTAGGGAGGGCATTGTAATAGGGCGGAAGAGGCTTATTGGTTCTAATGCTCCTTTCTTCTTTGGAAGAAGGACGGTTCTTGCGCGGCCAAGGTCCCTAGGCAGTTTCTCGAGCCACATCAAGATGATGCAGATCCTGGCCATTATCGCTCATTCGCTCGAGATACCTTCCGCATCGTGCCTGTTAATATACCATCTGGACCTGGAGCCGTTCTTTTTCTAGAGAGTCTAAGTCTGGTCATCAATGAGAGCAATGCGTAAGTTGAGCAATAATTATAATTTATGAATACAAGCAGAGCAAGAATATTATAAGTTAAATGAGAAGAGCAAGAATATTATATAATTAATAAGAGAAGAGTAAGAATATTATAAGTATTGCGAGTAACGTTGGTCTTGAAGAATGCAAAATTCATCAATAAATACAACATTTACAGAGACAGACTTCTCACAAGTAAGCACGATTAGAACGTCCATCAGAACAATAGAAGATATAATTGATAAATTATGAGATGTGCAAAACGAGAGTACTAATGAGGGAAATCACTAATCGTTGGTTTCGAAAAGAGTAGAAGGCTTGAAAACTAACATGTATATGGAGCACGATGAATGAATATGAGAATGTATTAATGAGAGTACAAAGAACAACGATTAGATCATACCAATAATTGAGAGTGTACATGATTATACCACCTTTCAGGGTGGAACCAGGACAAGAGACTGTCGACCAGTATCATGGCTAACCAGTTACAGTTGAACCATATTTTAGAAGTGCACATCGCGTTCTGAAGGAAAACTACTAAATCCAGGGTCCACCCTAGATAACAAGAAGATTAATTCATCTGAAACTCCACATCAGTAATTAGTCATATGTAATTTAGAGGTTAACGAAGAGAAATGAAATAAACTGATTCAAATAAAAGAGTTGATCATGAAAAGACAATAAATCAGTATTCATTATCAATGAGAAAGACGTGAGAAGAATTCAATTCTGGTGCTACATACCTATTTCCTTGTAAGAAAATCTAGGGAGGTCTGAAAATCTATGTAAATTATAAAATATCATAAAATACATAATCTTGAGAAGACATTTAATCGAGTGGTCTCGTGTGAATATATCAATTGAGCAGAACTAGTCAAAACCATGAATATGTTTGAAGATTCTGAAATAATCTTGCACGTGGACTCATTTCATAAGAATGAAAAGAAGATGAAAATGGTTAAATTAATAATTTTGAGAAGACTATGAGTATGTTACCTTTTGATTTGAACAAATTAGCACCAGAATTGACTGAGAAGTAAATATATTACTTTGATGAGATGAACAGTTGAAGATGTGTTAAAATAATTTAAATGAGACAATGAAAAAATACTTCTACACAGTTAACAAAGAGAATGATACGAGAATGTGCAGTTTTCCACTTCGGAAAACACTGAGAGTGGGGCTGCTGCTTCGGTCAATTAGCGTACCGCAGATTTAGGGAACTATACGTGGCCATCCGGAGCTGGTCAAAAACGTCAACAAGGAAAAGATCGTAGTAGTACCTAGTATGACTCGATATTGTATTGTTCAATGTTGTTCAATATTATTGAATAACCATCTGATACATCCGCTAGGTATCTTATGAATATTGTGAGCTGTTTATGAAAGTTCGCAACATTCGTTCCTTCAGAATCAAAGTTTTTTGGATATGGTAGGTTTAATTTTCTGGGTAGGTAAGTATATGAAACATCGAATTCTCTCAAAATTTATTCTTAGTAAATCCATCTTGCAAATTCTAAGAGAAGCATGAAATAAACGATAAATTCAGACTACTTGATTCATCAAGTGCTTAGGTTTCTTCTCCCTGGGTACAGGAGGTGGTAAAGGAGCATTCTGTCTATAACGTACGGTGCCTCGTTTTTTGTAAACTGGAATATATTCAACTTTATCCTCTTCCTCTTCTTCTTGTTGAGCCATAGGTATTAAAGGTATATCATTCTTAACTTCTTTATGCCTCAGAACCGATTCTTCTTCTGGGGCTAAAACGAAAAATTTTAGTTGATTCTATAATGACCTAATAATATAAGAGCTTTTCGATTTGACGTGATTAGTAAGTTTTTTAAAATCTTTGAAGAATTTTTCTCTGCGGCTATCAGTGTAAGGTACGAAAGAAAATGGATATGGATAAATATAGCTAAATAAGCTGACCAATAAAATTTAAAACAAATAGGATGTCGACTGAAATTACTAGAGGCGAAAAATTGGAGTATCAAGTCGTATTCAAGCTGATATCTGTAGGTACTCGAATTTTGAAATTGTAAAAACGACACTACGAGGATGTACTGATATCTAGTTAGCCTAGACCAGTCCCAAGCATAAAAAAATATTGCGTTACCATAGCAACGAACAATAACTCATTAGAACTGTCAGTGTGAAGTTTGAGGTTAATAATGTTTGAATTTTGACCAAAAGCATGCAAGGGTAGAAGCATCGCGTTCGATCTGTGTTCGATTTGAAAACGATGTAGACTTCTTAAACCGAATTGTTACTATGGATGAGACTTGGGTACATTCCTACGATCCAGAAACAAAGCAACAATCGATGGAATGGCGGCACTCTGGTTCTCCATGACCTAAGAAGTTTCGTGTCCAAAAATCTGCTGGAAAAGTTCTTGCTTCTGTTTTTTTGGATTACCATGGAGTAATCATGACTGATTTTTTGAATGAGGGTAGAACAATAACAGGAGATTACTATTCGACACTACTGACCACTCTACGGGAAAAAATTAAAGAGAAAAGACGCGGAAAGCTATCCAAAGGTGATTTGTTTTTGCAGGACAACGCCCCTGCAGACAAATCTCATGTATCTCTCTCTGTGTCAACATGTTGCCATGCAAAAAATTCGTGATTTAGGGTTTGAATTACTAGAACACCCCCCTTATTCACCAGATTTGGCTCCATCTGACTATCATCCCTTTCCTCAACTGAAAAAAAGTTTAAAAGGTCGTAAATTTTCTTCCAACGAGGAGGTAATAAAAGCTGTGGAGGTCTGGTTTGCAGAGCAAGAAGGTCTAGAGACGTTGCAGGTTTGCTGTAATAAATGTATCCAATAAAGAGGAGAATATTTTGAATAATAAAATATTTTGACATTGAAATTTTGTTGTGTTCTATAGTAGGCTAATCATTTTTCAATATATCCTCGTAATTATGGAAAGAAGACTCGGAAAATCATCAAAGTTTGTTTTTGCAAGACAATTCTCCTCAACATTGATTGTATGTTGCTATACCTAGGTACAATCGTAATCTATTTTTTTTTCCTGAACAATTGATATTTTATTTTACGGGTTTATCACTTTTTAATTCTTGTCATCTCTTTTGTTATAAAATTTGCGACGTTGCATGACTTGAGCGTGGACATTATTTATCAATCTGTATTTTTTATGAATGTAGAGAAAGACACAGTATTTCATTGTACTTACTCAAGTATGATATCTCATCGAAACTCGTCAATGGATCAACGTCGAAATATGTATATAGGTAGTGGTCGTATCTTTGATCCATTACGATTATTATAACTGCACAAATAACGCATAAAATACCTAAAAAATAAAATATAATATAAGACAAAAAAGAATTGAATATTTATGGATAAAAGGGATGAAGGATTTCAAGTCAACAAATAAAATTGTAATAATTTATACTAAAAACCAATAGATTGAGGTTTTAGATATCCTGTGATAAAGGCAATATGTATGTATATAATATCACTTATCGGTTTCTGACTATGTCTACGCGAAGAGATAGAGAGCCTTTGAGTATTTCTGAACGCTTCTGGTGTTTTGGTTTCGATTGAAACAGTTCGTCTAAAACATCAAGACGTTTATCTACATTCTGGAGGACTCTTGAGAAAGATTCCACTAGCTCAAAATAGTATGCGAATTCGATTGAAATGAGCCAATGTGAATTGGAACTTGGGACGATCATTGAAGGTCTGCTTTGTTCACTGATGAGCCGAAATATAAACTGTTTTCGAATAGTTGGCGCAATCATCGCTGGGCACACAACCCATAAGGACAACATAATATGAGGGGTTCAGAGCTGAAGTGAACCAAGTCCATTCAGCCTAGTTTTGAGATGAATGGTTTAGAAGTTGTTTATCACCAAATTAATTCAAAAGTGACTTCTTTAGATTTTAAAAGTTTAGAATGTAAGCATATACTTACATAAGAATAATAATAAATAAAGAAGTCACTTTTGAATTAATTGGTGTTAAACAACTTCTAAGCCATTCATCTCAAAACTAGGCGGGATGGACTGGTTTCACTTCACTTTTTCGAACCCAAGATCTCACCCACGTCTTTCAGTTTTCTGATCATGACCATTACGTATAGGGAGTCCAGGAGAGTTGAACCGCTTTTCACTCTGAAGTCACTTAAGTTGTATCTGTAAATGGTAGCAACTCATTTTTTGCGTGAAGATATCATGCCCAAATAGGTAACGATAAATAATAGTAGAGTGATGGTGAGTGAACATTTTGAGTACAGCAATTCTGTTTTTAGGAATCGAAAACTGACTCATGTCTGAGTTGAACAAGGGGCGAGAGAGACTTGACCATAAGTTTGTTTATCAGAAAAAACATCGAAAAGAGACAATTTCCAATGACCAACAATTGTCTATGTTAAGGTTTTCATCATCAGATGTATCAGCGTATGAAATACATATTTTCTATTTCAGAGTCACTCATCTCACTTATTTCCGAGATGTTTTTTACTTTTTTGAACCTTTGTATATTTTTTATAGTTATTTCCATTAGTCAATTTTCTTTTTTTGAAGAAAACTATTATCTAAACTCAGTGCGGAGAATTTGGACCACTGATTATGTCTCCCGACCATAGCATGGGTCAAGTCTTCCGCACTCCCTTTTCGTCTATTCAACGGATGTTTTCTTGAAACTGTTACTACTATTATTAAAAAATCGCTCATCGTTAGTAAAACAATATAAATAAATGAAAGCAAAGAAACTAAATAACACTAAGTACCTATTTTTTCAGTTTTTCAGTTTTCAGACAGTGTAACAAACAAAAATTTCTTACTTCCTAACAACAAAATCACGTTCAACCCTCTCACTCCCGAATTGTTGTGATGGCGGCCAAAATGGAGCCGCCACTAGTTGTGCCTTGTTACGAGTATATCGCAAGCTATTTACGATACCGGTAGCGCGAAATTTGACTTGAAATATTCGAGGTGGTTCAAGTCTCGTACCTGAGCAAGTCTCCGGACTCCCCCTACTACTCAAAGTTTTGAATTTCTTTCCGGAATATTTTGTACACCGATTTGTTGATCTGTTCTATGTCGAAGAAAAATCTGAAATTGGTTAGATAAAAAAGAATGTGAATGTAGTATATGAAAAACGTATATCCTTGCTAGAGCTGTGCACTTATCAAAATTGTGAAATTCCTTCATCCCGGAGAAAGTAGTTTACCATTGAAAAATGTTATCCAGAAAGAACTTCCGAAGCTAGTTCTCAAATCTGCGCCATCGAAAGGGATGAACAGAGGGCTTGGGTTTTTAACAACAACCCAGATGAAATTCGCAGCCAACTGCAGAATCCCAGTCATTCCCAAGCAGTATCCGCCATAAACGATGACAGATCTGAACAGTATTAGTGCCAGTATCCAAGTAGCAAATGCACTCCACATCAAAATATGGCAGTACCACCCTGAAGTTCTATAAAATCTTCCATAACGAAATCCCTCACCATCTATAACGAAATAATCCACTATCCATAAAATTGGCGTTGGAACTCCACGCAACTGAGCAGCTCTGAACTCTTGCTGTAATCGGCCAGCTAAAAAATATTAAAATTGTTATTCTATATTGTCCAAAAGTCCAAAATTGCTTGATTTTGGCTATTTCTCGTACTTAAAGGTAGATAGACTGAAATACTGTCTCTAATTCTTATATCCAGGAAACTTGGACCTCGTATCGAAGTGTCGTTTGAGTCTGTGGAGGATGAGGTAAACGTAGTAGGTACCTAATCTTATTTTCAAAATGTTCTTTCTATGGTTAAAAGATTGGAAGATGTATGAGGCTGAGGCAACCAATCAATTCGATTGTCTTCTAAACGATTCATTCCGGCTACATGTGGTCGTGCATTATCTCCTCATATAATGTATACAGAGTGGTCCAACGAAAACTTAACACCTTGATTCTTCCACTTTTCAATGAAAATGTGTAAAATCGCTCGGAGTCAATTTCTGATTCGAGGGGGAACAACTTTTCTGCTTTTTTCATCCCTGTAACTTCAACGCCCTAAAGGGGGTGAGCAGAAAACCTTCATTTTGAATAAGGATGAAGGGTGTTGCGATAACTAATTTTGAAAATCGTATCGAGTACTATCTGACCTTAAAATTTCTGATATCGATTAAAATTCAATCTGGGAGGACTCTGCATCATCTGAAACTCTTTAGGGGTTTCACCCCCAGTCTCTGAAACAAAATCAATTAAAAAATTGAAATAATTGAATTGCTCCTGTGTGAATTCTTGCACTAATTCGTCATGAGCAAATCAGATAGAAAAACTTTAAAATGATAACTTCGTAACGTTTCGGAGTCTATATCAGACTCCTTCATCAGACGAATTCTTGAAAAAATCTTCTGAATTGTAGTTTCTCAATCGACATCAATTTGTTAATACATGAAGACGTTGAGACATTTAATTTCGCTTCAGAGTACCTATCGATAATGAAATAATAGCGAAAATCGTGAAAGAGGCAATGAGAAATGTATCTTACGATACATTTCAAAGGTATCAGTAGTTATGTTGTTAATTTTTTGTCTAAGAAGTATTAATTTTTTTACAAAAGAGTAGACGGATCATGTTTTTGATTTCCTTTATAGTATATCGGGAATTTTTAAGAACGTTACAAGTGTGTGAAACCGATTGTAAATTTTTATGGAATTAAAATGGTGAATTCCGTAGAAGAAAGGGTGAAAATGACTCTGCTCGAACAACAGAGGCCTTATTTAACGAACGACTTCTTGTAAAAAATGTATCCGTTGCTTACGCAGTGTAAATGGTTGCTAAATTTGACGCTATAGTGATTCATTCGGAAACAAAAAGGGGGCGCATTAAAGAGACGAAGCGAGTGACATGGCTGTCGTAGGTCATGTAGCAATGAATCCGACCTTTTACCAAAGGTCACTGTCCAAGTACTCTAGGGAATTGTTGGATGTATCTGGTGTTTCACGCACAACAATCATGAGAATCCTTGAACAACATAAAGTCCATACTTATTAGAAACGATTGGTTCAGGAACTGAATGAAGATGTTCCCGATCGCAGCCTGCAGTTCTGTGAAGTGGTCCCTGAAATGATTTACGGTAATCAATTCATTCATTCATTGCTGTATCTCGTTACCGAGAATAAATCTACAAAAAGACTCAAAAAAACTATCGTTGCGAACAGACTTATAATTTCTTAGGGCTAATTGTGACTGTGTGCTCTCCTGTGACTGAAAAGACCCAACCGTGACCTACAGATCCTTCCACACTCCGGGTATGGATAGTCACCAAGAGGATCTGGCCGCCGCTGTATCCTTCTCGAGTCTTCATTATAACTGCCTCCTCTGTGACCTGCCTAACGCTAGTTGTTCCCAGTTATGATTGGCATTAACTGATTTTAGGGATTGATGTAGTACCTATATCCTTAAACCACTTATACTGGCCTTCTGGTTTGCGAGCTCCCTCTGTGAATTCGCCATACAGAGCTATTTTGGGGAGTCTTGTGTCTTGCATCCTCAGAATGTAGCCGCTCCATCTGAGTCGGTCCTTTGTTACTTGAGTCACAATTGTTATACAACTCGCGCGTTGCTAGACTTCTTCATTTGAAACTTTGTGGAATCATCTGCTTATGTGCATTATTTGTCTTAAATGACGTTCTTGCGTTTGTTCAAGCTGTTTAATAGGTCGCCTGTAGGGCGTCCAGCTTTCGCTTCCGTAAAGAAGCGTTGGGAGGATCACTGCCTTGCAAACAGCTGTCTTGGTCTTCAGATTGAGGTCGTGATTTTGAAATACTCTGTCCTTTAGCTTTCATAATGCCCATGAGGCCGAATTGATACGGTTGTGTATTTCCGTGTCTAGGTTAGCCCTTGTATTAATGAAGCTTACCAAGTATTTGAACTGCTCGACCTGTTCTAGAGTTTCATCCCCCAGGCTGATATCTGTTTGAAGGCTTTCTGGTGAACTTACCAGGATTTTCGTTTTGTCAATTAGTCTAAGGCCTAAAGCTTCGTATATATGTTTATAGGTGTCCAACATTATCTGTTTATCCTCTGGGCTGCTAGCGATAAGTGCGCAATCGTCTGCATATTGAAGTTATGTGATAAACTTTGTACGGGTTTTTGCAAATCTGAATCTTATTCCAACACCTCTCACAGGCATGCTCATTTCAGCAATTATCGAGACAGCTATGGCGAAAATATTGAACAGTAATCAAAACTACATGTTGGATATCTATTTTTCGGACGAGTGTTCATTTTACCTTAACAATATTGTAAACCCGCATAACTGTCGGTATTGGTCAGATGAAAATCCAAGATTATTTCGGACCACCTCATTTATTTCAACCGGTACGTCAGTTTTAAGATGAAAATTTTCCTCACGCCTTGATTAATTAAAGAAAGGGACATATTGAGTGGCCACCTAGATCACCTGATCTGGCTCCACTGGACTTTTTTCTATGGGGGTAACCTGGAATCCAAGATTTACGCTACCCTGCCTGAGTCACTGGATGATTTGCGGATCATTAATGAATGCCGTCAAATTACACCAGAAATCTTGAGTTATGTACGTGAACGTTTTCAGCCAAACCATAAATTACTGCACTCAAGTGAATTATGCCTATTTCCAGCATTTAATAAACTAATCACAAAAGACAAAAGTAAGTACTTTTCTACTATTTTACCTGTCATTGCGTTATCGATTGAAATTTTGAAGGGAAATTTCAGGATCATATAGTACTCGATAAGATCTTTAACATGAGATATCGCTACACCTCTCGTCAACTTTTTAATAAAATAAATAAAGCGAGGTAAAAAATATATGTAACCAAACATTTCAACATAATTTTTTAGAGGCCTTCGAAGGACCATTCAAAAGATATAATTTTAGCATAGTCAAATATTTGATGCATCTCTCTGCTGACAATTAATAATTAGCAAAGAAGTTCATTACTTTTTTTGATTCTGAATTTTTCGATTACATACAGAAAATTCTCATCTCTTATTATATTATTATTATATACAGAATCCTATGCAATAATAGATATTCCTGTTTCGTCTTTACTAAAGTTATTTTAAATGCATATATGTACCTATGTGTCCAGCATTTATGAAATTGAATTTTTTTCAACTTGCTAACTAAAAATGATAGACCTCAATAGATCCGAAACATAAAATTCAACATTTTCATACGCAAAATGGTTCGTTTTAGAAGAAGAAGAATGAAAGATATTCGCTTACCAAATGGTCCAAAGCCCAAATTTCCCTGGTCCCATGTCCATGTGAATCTTTCATTGTAATCAATTATTTCACCCTTCAATTCTGAACTATGATTCGAAGTGCTCCTCAAAGTTATATTCACACTTCTGAGTCCGATATGGACACCTATTGTGGCATTGATTTCTGCTGCATTTCCTGCTTTGTAAGGCGTCTTAGCATTCACCACGGCTTTTTCCCAATTTTGCCCGAAGTTTCCTACTTAAAACGAAAATGTTCTCATTAAGTGCTCAAAGAAGAATGGCATATTTTTTCATTCATCGAATGCTTTCCCCTTAGAACTTAAAGAACAACAACAGATGATGAGATGCAGTGTTATCGGACTGTGTATACATATATACTATTAAATAATATAATATTGCATCATAATGATTTCAATAAACAATAACAAAAATATTTTGACGATGACGAACAAATATCAAGAATAGCGAATAACACGCTTTCAAAAAAACTTGTCAATTAGGGTATGGAAATTTGAAGGTTGTTATTCTGTAGAAAAATCAGGTGTTAATTCTGAGGAGCGTGGTTCTTAGAAATAATCTATGAGCTGTTGCCTCATTAAATTTAAAATCATATTTCCATCCTTATACTTTTAAAAGAAGATCTCACTCACTTCCAACTAGATGGAGCTTTTATTCAGTGAGGGGATGGCTCACTGATCATTTCTAAGACTAATATATTGGTGGAAGAGAGCCAATTGAACCACTCTCCTCAGACTTACCCTTAGATTTTTTTCTCTGGGGACATTCAAAGTCGGTTGTCTATAGTATAAAATGTATCCCCGAGATGTAGAAGAATTGAAAGTAAGAATACGCATAGCATGCCGAGAATTTCAAGTTGATGTTTTCGAAAACGTTAGGGCGGAATTTAAAATCACGTTATATTTTTGTTTACAAAACAATGCACAACAAATTTCCCATTATGTTCATGTATCATTTTCGGTACTAACAAAATGGTCAAGTTTATGGAATTTTTGAAAAAACATTCGAATTACCCTTAAAACAAGTGTCACTCAAAAACCCATTCAAGAGTTTAGGGGTTGCTGTCATCACGCCCTCAGAGTTGGACACAAATGGATTGGAACAAACCGTAAAAAATATCCTACGAGCCAAAGTTTCTTTTTGCATTTTTTTTTATTATGCATGTTGGCCGAGATATTAAGGGTGGTAGGTACCTTTTCAAATTGACCCACTTTTAAAGGGTAGTAGGTACATTTAAACTATCGAAGAATCCATTGAACTTCACCATCACCGATGCTTATGTGTTTGACCAATGAATGAATATTAATTAACAATTAGTAAATGCTCAATGGTCTTATCACTGTGATATCGACAGTCAATCATCCACTATGGAGTCAATTTAATGCTGAGTTACTAAGAACTAATACCTGAGTAAGGGACCACTCTAAATGGCAGAAGGCGTACACATGTTAGCCAGAGACTCTATGGTATTAGCCTTGTTTTTATAACCCTATAAACAAGTCTATAAACAAGGGTATTAGTTCTCAGTTACTCTGCATAAACTCACCATTAGACGCCTTTAGTTCCAGTGAGTTGAAGCGATTGAAGATTGACTCAGTGGAGTATCTATCTTCAAGTTAATATAGAAAAGTTATAGGTTTCCTTAAAAGCTTTATTTAGTTCACTGCCTGGAGCAGGCACGTGGCATTGTTTGGCACAATATACTTAATACCTAAGCAAATGTATAGGAACAGTGCATACATCTGCACTGAGGAAAGCGATTTAGTCCGAAACCATCGTTGGAAAATGAGGTGCACGATGCAGAGTTTCGATTTTGGGTCAGCTTGATATACGGGGTGATTCATAACTATTGGGACATAGGCTAAGGGCAGATTGTTTGGACCAAAATATGGCGATAGGACCAAATATACCTCAATTAAATATTGCTGTGGAAAAAGACTGAGGGCGTTAAAGTTGATTTTTTTTTTCGTTTTTTGCTAATAATTTCATTGTATATTTTTTCATCCGTTTTTAAGAAAAACACAATTGAATAGTTCAGAGAATCGGAAGGGTATTTGAAGTAACGATTTATTTATTTTATTTATTTATTTCGACGATAAAGCATAATTAAAAACAATGTAACATAAAAAGAATTAACTTAAATTAAATGTTCTACGTGGCCTCCTCCGACTTCTATGCCTTTTCTATAATTCTTTTAATAAAGGACTTTCGAACTTCGAAGAAAAAATTATTTTGTCCCCTTGTATAAAATTCAACTTTAATGCCCTCTATCTTTTTCCACAGCAATATTTTATTGAAGTATATTTGGTCCTATCGCCATATTTTGGTCCAAACAATCTGTCCTTAGCAATAGTTCTGAATCACCCTGTAGAACTAAAAATTGTTCGGACGAAATGAGAGAGAATAATGGGATTATGATATAATATACAATCGAATGCTTCGTTTAATCCCTCCAGTACTTACATAAGATGAGTAATCCAATGAGCAGCTGTATAAAAATTCTCGAATATGCAAAAATGTTCTGAAAAATACATAATTTTTTATTAGGTAGTCGTTTACAATGTTAGAACACGAATAAAAGCCATCATCATCTAAGTCAATATTGTCAATGAACCTCACAAACAGTCATATCAATTATTGAAGTAGCACACTATTTTCCGATACCGACTAACTTAAGAGCTTGAAGAAACGATACAGCAAAGCAAAGAATTTTTGGTTAGGTAAGTGAGGCGCTCCATAGCTCAGTGCCTTAGCCTTAGAGCATTGTTCTAGGATCTCTAGATACCCAACTTGATCCCGGAGCTAGAGAAGAATTTTTTAGTAGAAATGGTATGGGCTACTCTTCACTATTGGATTATGTAATGATAATTAATAGTGCTCTACCTACGGCGGCATTAGGACCAAGTAATAAAGCCTACAACTAGTTCTCCAAAACACGCATAAAGAGCTTCAGAGAGGTACCACCTAGGTATATAGAGTAATCAGGATGATGATACATAAGGAAAAAGTATAATCACGTTATGCTGTATTATTTTTTTCAATATTGAATTGATGTGGCCGATATTTGAAGAAAATCCATAATAAAACTATGAAACTGTTGATGATGTTGACGAAGATACGTTTTTCCACCACTACATGTGTTCTACTATCAGCTGAAGAAGCTATCGTGATATACAGGGTGAGCCTCTGACTCGAACAAATATTTTACCAGTAGTTAGGTACCTATATTCTTGATGAATTAAATTGAATAAAATCCTTTTCTAAGCAATTGATGGTATATTTTTGTACGAATTGAATTATTCACATCAGTATGTACCTAAAAATTTTTCAAGTCCTACTGAATTTCTCAGTGAGGAAATTTTTGATGAAACATTAGGTTATTCGGGTTGCATTTCAATTCCTTCAATGCTTACCGCTTTTTTATCTGTAGACGGTAAAGAAATCGCAAAACAGAACATCAGCATCAAAAACACTATTATTATACCCAATTCTATGGTATCGAAGTGCACTGCACTAGCATTTGGAGGGTATTGAGTGGGGAAACCCTCAGATCTTCCCAAACTGAACCACATGCTCTGCTAACTTTGCTTACCAAGACGAAACTGGCCATTCTTTTATCAAATTCAGAAACTTCCTCTGCATTCGATAAGACTGTGGGATTTTGTCATCATTATACGTTACGGTGTGATTCACTGTCTAATGTAGCTATATGAAAAGAGATCCGAATGAATTCGACTGATTGATATAACAAAATTCAGCCTGGCGAAGTATTCAAGCTATCTTGAACTCTATCATACAGAGTGCCCAAACGAAATCCAGCCAAACCCGATATTTCTCATATTATGATTACTGGTGATATTGAGGAAATATGTTCATTAATGTTCTTTGTAGGACACATATTCTGGTACTCGAAAGTCTTAAAACATGGGCTCTACAACCCCAAGAATTTGAATTGGGAACAAGTCGAGTGGTACCTCACTTTAAAGATCTTTTTCAGAAACGTCCGTTTCGAGTTTATCAATGTCATTTAAGATTTCAAATATGTCCAGTTCTCCAGAAACGTCTTATACGTACTCGAACTTGGGACGCCCTGTATAGTATAACTCGAAGGATTAAAGAATGTGATATTCATGGGTAAAATACATTTTAATCTAGAAGCCCCGGTCAAATTTAAAAAAAATTCTCAATTTTAATATGAAATAATTCAAGAATATTCCGAAGGCTTTAAAGCTAATGGAACTGCTCGTGGTAGTTCTTTTTATTACTTTTATCCACAACGGACAAAGTTGAATGAAAATATACAATGTAGTGCTTTGATTCTTGATTTATTAGGTTTGCATAATTAGAATCACTATAAATTTATATACAGAGCGAGTACAAAGTAACCACCACCACTGTTTCCGGATTAATAATATATGGTGAAATATCTATGGCATAAATTAAATTAAAAAAAAATAACTACAGGTTCCTTAAACCATAGAAGACTAGAAGAAGAATTCGAAAGTATCTAATTGTGTAAGTGGTATAGTAGAAGCTGTACGCACTACTTTCGAGCCCAAAATATAAACCTCTCAAAGCCAAATTGACGCGGAATATTTTTGAACGTCCGATTATACAGGCTGTCCCGGAAATACGTGATTCTTTCTCAAGTTTGAATAAAGTACCTATATAAAGACGTGTCAGGAATGATCTTCCTTCGAGCCACCCATCAATTCTGATTGAATATCAAAATGTTTTTTCATGAATAATGTAAGCTTTTTATTGTTGATATGGTTTCTGAAACTTCTTATCGAGTTTGAATAATATCATGAAATCTATACCTATTACCTAGTACTCATAATATCAATTATAGAAACGTCAACTAACCTTATACAGGGTGTCCGCGCCATGGGGCAGCGGTCGATTACTCAAATTCTATTGACTAACAAAACTAACAAAAAGAGTTTGAAAAAAAACTTTTCTTAAGTAGAGCATCCCCTAAAATTATTTGGAACAATACAAATGGTTTCGTTTCTTCTGGAAAACAATCAACTGCATTTTAAATGGAACACCCTATATATTTTTACATTTTTGAATTCCTTGTTAAATTTGAATATGATTTTGATAGCACAAATATGTCAGAATTCTGAACGGTTTTCGAGAAATTTGAATTGGCAATAACGTGTAAAATAACCTAGTTATACAGGCTGTCCACGCCATGAGGCAGCGGTCGATTACTCTAATTCTAATAACTTTACAAAAAAGAATTGAAAAATAAAACTTTCCTCCTTTTGAGTAGAGCATCTCCTAAAATTATTTAGAACTATACAAAGTGTTTCGTTTCTTCTGCACAGCTATCAACTGTGTTATTTTAAATGGAACACCCTATATATTTTTACATTTTTGAATTCCTTGTTGAATTTGAATATGAGTTTGATAACAAAAATATATCTGAATTCTGAACGGTTTTCGAGAAATTTGACTTTATATTACTATTTTGACAGTTTGAGGTACTTACATAAAGGACTATAACTCCGTCTCTATTCTATGTAATGGATTCAAATTTGGACTATGTCTAGTCAATAAATGATAAACTATAAATTCTCTTTGTAAATAATCATATTAAATACAGGGTCCACGAAAACTTAGATCCATTATCAAAACAGAAATTCATCAAAATCTTCATTTTTTTTAAATGGCAACCCTTTTTTTTCGTGGACCCTGTATAGAATATGGTTATTTACGAAGAAAATTTTCAGTGTATCATTTATTGACTAGACACAGTCCAAATTTGAATCAATTACATAGAATAGAGACGGAGCTATAAACCTTTATAAAAAAATATTAATAAAAAGTCAAATTTCTCGAAAACCGTTGAGAATTCAGAAATAGTTGTGTTCTCAGACTAATATTAAAATTTAACAAGGAATTTTAAAATGTAAAAATATATACGATGTTCCATTTAAAATAACAAAGTTGATAGCTGTACAGAAGAAACAAACACTTTGTATAGTTCTAAATGATTTTAGGAGATGCTATACTTGAAAAGAGTAAAGTTTCATTTGAAACTCTTTTTTGAAAAGTTAATAGAATTAGAATTAGAGTAATCGACCGCTGCTTCATGGCGCGGACACCTTATATAATTGAAACCTAGTTGCTTTATATATATTATATATTATAATTTCCAACCTTGTTTCCATTATAGGCATTATAGAGATAAAATGTTTGCACTCATTGAATTCGAATTTTAACTCTTTTTATGTATTTTTATCACTTCAGGATTAATTGATGGTTTTAGAGTGTTATCGAAAAAAATTTTCCCTAGGGTAGTAACTGATGAATTGTCTGAAATAAAAGTCGAATTACAAAAATGAATAAACATTAAATCGATAAAATCTTTTATCAATTACTGCCCTACGAAAAAGGCATGTTTGCGATTACACCTAAAAAAACATCATTCACTTCTAAAGTCTTTCTCGGAGTAGGTACAGGGTGGGCAAATTTCGATGTTTTAGCACTACAGTTTTTAAACCAGAGGAGATAGACAAAATCTGATACCCCATTCTCGTTCTCTTTTTCTGAGAAACTAACAATAGTAGTGGTCATTTTTGAAAACTTTCTTTTGTTTTCGAGTTATAAGCAAAAATTGGAAAAATGGCGATATCGAAATAAATTTATATCTCCGCTAATACTGATTATAGAGCTCTGAAACTGAAACATTATACAGGCACTTTTTCACGTAGAATCCAGTGGCGTGCTCGCCTTTTTAGCAGGATTTCAAATAACGAAGCTATGACCCAAAGTTATGTTTTTTAAATGGGAACGCCAGTTTTCTGTGCAATTTTTTGAAAGCTTAATTTTTACTGATTTCAAAAATATATATAATAACATCATATGGTTTGTATCAATTTAAATAATAGAAAATGGTCAAAAATCTTTTTTCTCAATATTTCAATGGTTTCAACTTTTGATGAGCATAGAAAAATATAGCATCGTATGATTACCACAGTCTCCTTCTATAAGTCCTTTCATTATTATGAAAATTTATGAAATATATCTTGATTCAAATTTTGTGAAAATTGGTAAAAAGCATAGAAAGAATGACATTGCCGGAAGGAGACTGCTTCCTTTTTGACCATTTTCTCTATTATTTATATTGATACAAACCATATGATGCTATATATTTTTGAAATCAGTAAAAATTAAGCTTTCAAATAATTGCAAAGAAATCTAATGTTTCCGTTTAAGAAAACATAACTTTGAGTCATAGCTTCGTAATTAAAAATCCTGCTAAAAAGGCGAGCACGTCACATGACTCTACGTGAAAAAGTGCCTGTAGAATGTTTCAATTTCAGAGCTCTATCATCAGAATTACCGGAGATATAAATTTATTTCGATATCGCCATTTTTCCAATTTTTGCTTATAACACTAAAACAAAAGCAAGTGGCCAAAAATCACTACTACTGTTGTAAGTTTCTCAGAAAAAGAGAATGAGAATGGGGTATCAGATTTTGTCTTTCTCCTCTGGTTTAAAAGCTGTTGAACTAAAACATCGAAATTTGCCCACCCTGTACATGAAATCCTAAGTTCAATCATTTCATCCCTATAATGAAAAAGGGTTGAAAAAAATATCAATAAACAAATCATCCTCAGCAACAAAACGTCTATCCACTTCTGGTACGAAAACTTGAGGTTGCCATTTAAAAAAATTTAACTACCCTTCCCTCCTCGCAGAGGGTGCTTGACAAACTGCTGCGTATTTTGAAATAAAAATTGACTTGTTCGATCTTTTACAAAATAAGAATCAATTTTTCTCGTTACTTTTTACTCAATCTATATAACACAATCATTAGCGAATCTTGACTGTAACTTAGTCATAAAGGACGGGCTTGGGGATTACCTTCTGCTGACAGCCCACCCATTTAAGCACCGAGTGCATTTCATTGTAGTGTTTCCTCCTCGAAATGATTTACAACTTCGATACCAAGGTCCGGCATTCAGAAGAGGGTGACCTCAGCTCTTCACACTACTCAATTACTATGGAATGCATGAATACATCACATCCCCAGGTACCGCATTGCACATTGCAATCTGACCAAGTGCGAATACCGATAGATGGCGCATCGATTCAACAGGTAGAACGCGGACAGGTAAGTGAGAGGTGGTTTGTCTCTCCCACTAGAAACTCACCTGTAAACAAACAACTTTACGTGCACCTGTGATGAGGTAAAGACTTCCAAGTCTATGAATCAAGTGAGCGGTTTCGGTTTGGTCGTAAGGATTTTTGCGTATTGTTGTGGAAAAATGTGCGAATTCGTTATTTGACTGGGATTTGGAATATACCGAGTGATTTGTGGAATATAGAAGTTTCCTCGGTTTTTTCGCACAGGTAAATTCCTTTGAGTTAAAAATTTATTTTAATTTTATAGGAGCCCTAAAAAATTAACAAGCCATTTATTGTGCATTGATGGCTCTATCAAGGCAATATTGCTTTCGAATCAAATCTACAGAATTCTTCAGAATTTATGAATGAGTAAAGAATAATAATATGCGCAGGTAAAAATAAAAATTTAATTGCGAATGATTTACAACTTAAACTGAATTAGAAAAAATATGTCAAGGTACAACTAGATGATATATAAACAAAATGTCTTTGGTTAACTGTAATGAATCGAATACGAAGATAGAATGATGATTTTAATACTAACATCCTGAAGATATCATCCTGTATCCGGGAGCTTTTCAATCATTAGTAATATATAAAAATTTCTCTAGCGAATCTTCAATTTAGATCGTGGAATATGATGATAACCTTTTCCCATCGTTTGATAGTCCAAATATTTCTTCCCAAAACTTGGACCCCATGAGAAAACCAGTAACATACGCAGTTACCGATATAATGCGTATACACAGCGATCTGTGCATTCTTTCCGGTTGTAGCTCCAAACTTGTATACCTTCTGATGTGCAACTTAAGCTCAATTCTTATCCATTATGTTGATAATGGATAATTCTGAATTTACCCCAATGAATCGAAAAAAACTCAGGAATAAGAACTTGGAAGCTCTCATTCAAAAGTTCGATATGAAAAAGAACTGGAACAGACAAAAATTCAGTGGTTTTTTTTCATATCTTCAATTGAACATTTATTTTCAAATATTGCCAGTAGAACACATACAAAAATATATGATGAGGAATGGAATTATTTTGCCGCTATATGCAAAAGTTGATTGATATAAATAACGATGCAGAAAATTTAAGCAAGGAAATCCAAAAATAATTATTCACATTATTAGGAAGTTTCAACCTTGAACTTCATGGCGAATATGTTGATTAGTGGAATTTGTAACCAATTAGAAGATCGTCATTCGAGTCAATTCTTATACAGGAGGTTTGCTAAAGATGCGGCGAAAACGCAGGATATGATTCATTGTTTAGAACATTCATATTTCATGAAGAAATATTTGGGTTAAATATACCTTTCTGAGATATGGGGAGGGGAGGACAAAATTGGAAATTTTTCATACGTTCTCGTTGATAAAATTGAAAATACAAGAGATATTTCGTCGGAGTTTTCGATATGTAGGTGAATAGTCTTCAGAAATTTGGATCTAGGCGTGACGCAACTTAATATTCATGAAAAACATCTTTTGGAAGCTGGTGGAGCTCCAAAGAAATGAAAAATCATTCGAATGGATTTAAAATTTATTTCAACTACGGACCCACGAGATTCGCTATACAGGTGACTCGTACAAATACACTGCGCAAAAAAATTAACGCACATTATGGAAATCTCAAATTTATTCTACAACTGAAGGTATTCTCAATGATAATTATTTTTATCAGAATTATGCATGCATATGTTATCCACTTTCAACGGTTTTCTTCAATACAGATGTTTTTTCCCAGCAGGAATAAGAAAAGATGATATTATATCAGATTTTGAATGTATTGGCTCCATTCAAAAATCAATTGTTCTCGATCAATTCTAGTGATCAATAGTTTTTCTTTCGTTTGATTTTCTACACTCGAAAGCTATGCAACGCGAAACACGCAATTTGACCCAAGAGGAATGTGCCCAAGCGAGAAGAAGGGTGGACATACACAAGAATTGCAGAAAGGTTTGGAGTTTCCCATACAAGTGTGTCCAGAATGTTGCAGGGAGACAGGTATGAATGTCCGAAGACCAGGACAGGGTAGACCACGGGTAACAACTGCCATTCAAGAACGTTACTTGAGAGTTTCTTCGTTGAGACAACGGTTTGCAACCGCTCGCCTCCTTCAAATTCAGCTTGAGCAAACTCATAAGGTGCAAATTAGCACTCAGAGAATATGATTTAAGGCCTCGTGTCGCGGCAAGAGGCCCAGCTCTTACCCCAGCCCATCGAAGGGCGCGTTTGGATTTTGCGAGAGAGCATATATCCATTGGGAAGAGGCCGATTGGGAAAGAGTTCTCTTCACAGATGAGTCTAGATTCTGCCTCTACCATTGTGATCGACGTTCACTTGTATACAGACGTCCACATGAAAGATATGCTCAGTGCAATTTCCTGAATATTTCGGGGGAGGATCGATTATGGTATGGAGTGGAATATCTTTGACTTCTCGCACAGACCTAGTGGTCGTTGATAATGGAGCTATGAATGCTGATAAGTATATAAGGAACATTCTTGAAGAGCATGTAGTGCCATTTGCCCCATACATTGGTGAAAATTGCATTTTTATGGACGATAATGCCAGACCCCATCGTGCACGCATCGTTCAGGAGTACCTTGAAGAGGTTGAAGTCTCTCGAATGGAATGGCCAGCAAGAAGTCTAGATCTCAATCCGATTGAGCAGGTTTGGGACAACCTCAATAGAAGGCTGAGAAGTTCAGAAAATCATCCAGCTACTCTTAATGACTTAGGAATCCAACTCGGAGAAATCTGGGAAGGATTAGATCAGAACATTTTAAGATCACTCATTTTGAGTATGAACCGTCGTTGCCGAGCTGTAATTAACGCAAGGGGTGGAAATACCAAGTATTAAATCACTTATCAGCATTTCAGTATTTTGAAAATTGTTCATTTCTCTTCTTTCACATAAGATTCCGAGAAATCCTGAATTTTTCTTCTATTTAATGTGTCTTGTTTCGTTCAAAACCTTCCCGAGAGAACATAAAAAATAAGTTATAAAGTCAATGTAGAGTTAACTTTCATTAAAATTGAGATGTTCAGAATGTGCGTTAATTTTTTTGCGCAGTGTATTTTAACCTTCAACAGTAGATTCTTGAGATCAAAAGAAACACTTTTTCTTCCGCCATTTTTTCCTAATCGGCTCGGTTTGAAAGATACAGGCTGTTGAAAAACCATAAACAAATATTATTTTCAGTTCTATCTAGCAAACCGTTTCATCGAATGTAATGAATTTCCGAATATAGTTTTTCATTTACTTGATCAATCTTTTTCAAACACAAGATATCACCCACGTCTTCCAGTTTTCTCATTATGACCATAACGTACCATAAAAATACGAAAGATTCTAAGAACCCAACTCTTGAAACTAAGTGGGACGCTATCTGCGATAAATATAGTTGAACTTTTTGTAAAATAAAAGTATTCTTCACATTTTCTTAAAAAATGCGCCGTTTTCGAGTGATTTGATGTTCAAAAATCAAAAAGTATCAGTGAAATTTGAAATACTGGGTACTTTGACTGAAAACAACTCTGTTTGAAAGATCCGAGTATGTGAAGTTTCAAAGATTTAGCTAGTTATTTTAAAGGAAATTAATTTGAAAAACTGGGTACTTATATCAAATGGGGTACCTTGTATTTTATGATTGGAAAGAAGTTCGATTGGAAAATGAACTTCAGCATATTTCAGAACATCCATGACCTTGTACGTAATAGCATTCAAATTTATTTTTGACACCAATAGGTGAATTCTCATAACTGAGAAAATTGCGTACTATATACTTTTTCTATAAATATTCTTTATTTTTGCTCAACTCCAATTAGTAATTGAAAGTGGTTCATTGATCATTTCCAAGAGAAACGGATTGATAGATAAGAGCCAAAAAATGGCCACCAGGCTTCCCAGAATTGACACCATTAGATTTTTTTTATTGGGGACATTTAAGGTCTGTTGTGTATGAACCACAATACCGCATGCTGAGAAATTCAAGTTGAAGTTTTCCAAAGTGTAAGGGCCTTATTTGAAAATAGGTTATATTTTTATCAACAAAAACATTCTACATTCTACAAATCTTTTATAATTAAAAATTTGCTTAGTTTTCATTGCATTATTATCTATTCTATTTTGTTTCGTGCCAACAGAAAATGGTGAAGTTTATGGCATTTTTGGGAATCGAATAGCCTTTAAATCAAGGTGTCACTCATAAGTTTTTAAAATGAGCTGTGCCACTCCTGGAAAAACAAAATTACCTTCAAAATAACTAGGTATATCTGTGACACTACAAATCTGTGGATCTTTTAAACAGGGTTATATTCAGCCAAAGTACCCAGTTTTTCAAATTTCACAGACCTTTTTAAGTTTTGAACATCAAATTACTCGAAAACAGCACATTATACCTAAGAGAAAATATAAAGAATACTTTTATTTTACAAAACGCTCAAATATACATTAGATAGCGACCAACTTAGTTCCAAGAGTTAGATTCTTCGAATTTTTTGTATTTTTATGGTACGTAATAGTCGAAATGAGATAACTGGAAGACTTGGTGATATCTTGTGTTCGAAAAAGATTAATCATGTAAATGAAAAACTATATTCCGAAATTCATTTCATTCGATGGAACCGTTTGTGAGATAGAACTAAATGTCAGCAATACAATAATAAAATATAGGTTGTAATTTCGAATATCTTGTGTTTTAATGAATTCTATTTGTGCAACTTGATCATATCTCTTCAGGTTCAGAAACACCATGTACATTTGTACATTTTCAATCCAAGCAGCAAATGTTCTGATACTATATGCAATGACAAAATAGAAAATAGTGAAGATTTTTTCCAGCAGAAATATTAAAAAAGGTATGAATCTCCCATTATCGCCATTTTTTTTCATAATAATTCCAATAACTCATAAACCTTGGACTTTTTACCAAAGATATGGCATACAATAGATATACTAGGTGCGCCATTTGAAATTGGAATGTAGTAGGCTGTTCCTGATATAACTGGAAGTATCAGAGGTCTGAAAAGTTTTTAGGCAGAAAGCTCACTATCGAAAACCCCAACATGAACATTTTCAGCAAAAATAATATAAACGCTTAATAGACCATCACCATGAATTGCCCTGTATATAATACTATAAAATAATGTTTCTATTTCAAATATGGGTTTTCATCAAGTGTCGACCACATCAGTTCAAAGATATTCGTTATTAGAACAGATAAGTGGTTATTTTTGGCAATATTTTTTGTTAGAATTATTAAATCTGTAGAACGATTTTGCTAAGAACGACACCGGTGTTTTCAACTATTTCATCTTCTAAGAGACTATTGGATTATTATCTACTAAGGCAACAAATTGAGGTAGGTATTCAATGGAACTCAATCGGATAAGATACAGAGTGCGTCGTAGGTACCTATGTGTCATTATCAAAAGCTACCTGTGTATTGCTCCAGTGGATTTAAATTCTATTGCAAGAACATTCCTGAAGTCTGAAGGATTCTTATACATTTATTACTTATGTTCCAATGAAAATCACTCGATTCATACCTATCGGTTTGTTGAAACAATGGCACGTATAATATTTCTTGTGTTCGATGAATCAATGGCGATATGGACCATATGCATATTACTACACAACATGACTTAGTGATTATATATGCATATATCACTTTATTCATTGTTTCTAATTGCCAAGCCTTGATAGCGTTCTCCATTATTCTTCAAGACTGACGTGTTTATGAATTGAGATTTGAACGCTCGATTGATTTGTGGCGCGCAAAAATTGGTAAATAATAAATTTAGGTCAATTGTTAAGATAAGTCTTTGTTTTCACATGAGTCAACTTGAGCTTAATACAATGGATATATTGCGTCCCTAAACTGCCAACTACACTCGCCGGCAAAAAAACTCGACCATCTAAAATTTTGCTGATGGTTCTTGGTCTTGATATTACTTCTCCATATAAAGGTAGTAGAGCTTCGTTGTCCAAGAATTTCCGTGATTTTCATCGCTTTCAATTTTTTCTACGCCAAATTATAGATGAATTCTTTAGTATTTTTTATTTAGGAATTATTCAAGAAATTTCCATGAAATGAATTTTCCATGTGTTATTCGGGATACTGAGAAAATGTACACATATTCTGAAGTAACCCGAGGTCATTCTCTATTCTGGATGGTCAGAAAGATGGGCTTACGTGAAACGTAAGAAGCATGAAAAAAGTTATTGGAGCTATTATTTCAAATGAGAACCTATATTATATTCATAACAAATAGATGATATTTTATCAACCATAAGTGTAAAATTGACTATTTCCGAGATATTCAGGAAATTACACGTTTCTAAGGTAGGTAACGGATTTAATCATGACAAAATCATAGCCGGTGCAATTCTTCTTGTGAAACACAGAAATGATTCCAATTACGGTGATTTAGATCTAAGCGATTAATAGGGAAACTAATCTAAAGAAGATGCTCAAAGTTCTGATCGTTCAGTCAAGGTATTCGAGTGCCAGAAATGTTAGATGCATGCGTTGATCTCCTAATCTCATCACGAGGAAGGCATCTTGAAAATTGTTCGTCAAAATCAGAGCGAAAAACGTATGGCTCCAGAAACAATTTCTGAAAATTGTATCCTTTTAAGATTAAAGGTCAAGTAGCTAGGATCACCTCTCTGATTATCCTGAGTAGATAAGAAATTGTCTATATAAAATATTCAAGATGGTTGAGCTACAACCCCTAGAATCCGACAAAATTTCATTAAATTTCAAGTACGGGACTGTGGAGGGTGACTTCGGAATCGAAAAAACGACACAAAACAAAAACATTTGCCTGGACAATTGTGGTTGAGTCTATCTGATTAGTTGCAACAGGTCACTCGAAAAAATTGTTGTATTTTGCGATTTCTGGTGAAAAAAGTGTAGAAAATTGAGACAGCTCATTATGTTGACAAAGTGCTATTATTGTTAGCCAAATTCATACCATTTTTACGACACTTGTTGGAGGGTTCGAACAACAAAAAGATTGAGCTAACCATTGTGAAAAAATTTGTGAATAATTTAGACGAATTTTATTGTTGAGATTTTGAATTAATATTTTTTGAACTAATTTTTTTACACTTAGTCCTAAGTATTTTTCTCTCAGTTGGTATCGAAATGAGCCATTTAATTTAATCGTTTAAGCACAGAATAATGAGTAAAATTTGGCAATCCCAAATTTCCATTTTCATTCCCACGTAAAAATCGAACGAGTGAATATTCTAAACGAAACCATATTTATGGTTTCACGAGATAGGTTTTTTCCCATTGCATTGCGATAATTCAGATAGCAAATGATCTAGGGTCATATAAGGATTTATTTCAGTAATTATTTTATTTTTTTTTTCAACTTTATCATTTTGAAAATTTTGTATAGGTGAATTTTGGTGAAACGCTTTATTTCGACCAGTTCTACCTTCTGTAAACTTTTAAATACACCTTGTATGTTTCGCTATCACAGTAGCATCTTCAGGTAGGTGACAGTAAACTTGTGAATATGAGAAGATAAACGTGTAGTCAGTAGTGGTTAAATAACTCATGTAAGTGAAAATCATCTTTTTCAGTTTTTTAGTTCAATTATGGATGTTCATCAAGTATCAGCCACATCAACTCAAGATTCAAATAAATCTGAAAGCTGGGGAATATACGTGAAGATATATGAACAAAGTCACAATAAAATTCCATGGCAAATACAAAAATATGATATTGAGCATGCCATTTCAAAAAAAGAAGTTCAAAGTTTCTTGCTATTGCTCTACTGTAGATTTGTTCGGAATCTATGAAGAGATTTTGAGTTGTACTTCGTACCATTTGGGGTGATATTAAGAAAGAATCGCTCTTTATAGGAATCGTAGAAAGTGACAAGTTATTAAGTGAATGCCGTTTCAATAAACATTATCCAAAAAAGTGGTTTCTATATACAAAGAATCACTCTCTCTGAAATTACGAAGTACCTACTCTATTTCTATTGATTTATTTTATTACATTTTCACAAAATTCATCAATTGAATTATTCATAATCTGGCATACTTATTCGTGTGCAGGTACATGTATCACTTCAATGATAATTCAGCGTAAAATAACCACATTATGATTGAGTTAACTAGGTGTTGTTGTTATTTCTTATTTACCGATACACTTGGTCGAACAGCAATTATTTTTTAATGTCCTGTAATTAATCGTTGCCTTTGAATCGGAAAGTTTCGTGGAATGAGATATTTTTAATCTTTCTAATCAATATCACGAACACGTTTCTAACAAGTAGTCATGTCATGAGATTTTATAATTGGGTTCTTTCATTGTTGGGGTGCCCAAGAGTGAAATTTTGGATTTACTAGGGAGCATCAGATTAATAATAATAAGTGGGGATACCTTGGACCATGTGGAATACATACTTATAGGTACCAAAAATTAGCTTTGTACCCATTATTTATAAGATATATTCAGTTAATTATACATATTGATAAGTGTATATTTAGAAAATCTCACTATTTAAAGTGAGAAAGCAAATGGAACGCGTCGAAACAACAAAAAGCCCATTAAAATCACTCAAATCAATTTTTCTGAAGTATCTCTCTCTAGGAGCCTTGAATCATTGTTCATTAATCATAAAAGCATCTTGAATATCCGAACAAAAATGACATTCAAAAATTTAGAGTGCAATTCAGCCAACTATTTATATTCTATTCAGGGAGAACGCTTGAAACTGTCGGGAAAGAGAGAAAAAAATTAACTGGTCTGGAAAAATTATACATGGTGTTTCATTGCGAAACGGAAATACCTAACAGGCGGATAGTTGGCATCGAGGCGGTTCTGGAGATTCTACATTTATTGGTCTTACTGTCTTCGTAACCGAGATACAGGATGTTTTATGAATTTTGCTCGTTTATTCCTCTGGCCATATCAGACGAACCACCCGGTATATTTTCTTCATATTTGGCAAACGTGTTTCTTATTCAAAGCTCAAATGTATCATTCAATAACCGCAAGGAAAAGCCAGGTCCGGATTAACAAAGAATTATGAATCGTTTGAATCCTCGATACAACGCCCTGTGAATCGAAATTTTTATAATCTGTTTCGATATTTGAAAAGACCACAAAAAACTCAACTGGGGCGTGTGAACTGCACAAATTTTTAACGTAAAATTGAATTTCAGATTCCTGAAAGTGGTTTGAAGGTACTTTCAATGATGAATTATCAAAACTATTGAATCCATAATTATTTTAACATTATTTAATAATTACTTATCACCTTGGTTTACCTTTTTCTAGCTGCAGACCATTTCAGTTTGTATTTTTAAGTTACCGTCTCTTCATTTCCAGAAAAAAAGACCTTGTATATATATAACTAATTATCGAAATGTATATTGCTTGGATATTGTTATTGAATGTTTCAGTGAAAGAAATGAGATGAATTTTCGTTGAAACTATTATGTATCTACATGTATTCCAAATAAAAAAAATGAACAAAACAAATATAAATAAAAAATTGAAAGGAAAAAACTACATAAACTGCTCGAAATGTAGTATAGTCCTCTGAGATCAATACTCTAAATCAGCTTACTAAAAAAAGCTAGCCAGAAAATGGAGAACAATCGGTATGTAATTCTGTTGGAATATTCTGAAACGAGCAAGGAAATGTTTAGACCAAAATGGAGGACATTTCGAGCAGTTTATGTAGTTTATTTATTCTAAGTTTGTAATTTTTTTTGTTTTGTTAATTTTTTTTATTTGCCAAACATGAATATGCATAATTGTTCCAACTACAATGAAGTCGACCTAATTCATCTCAATTCTTTCACTGAAACATTCAATAACAATATCTAAGCAATATCAATTTCGATAATTAGTTGAATACATGCAGGGTCTTTTTTCTGGAAATAACGAGAGAGTAGGGAACTTAAAAATATGTACAAACTGAAATGGACTACAACAGTCTATGTACGCAAAGTAAATATTATGAGTTGAGCCTTGCGGCTTTCACACTCCTCTTCAGAGGAACATTCACTTATCCCAGATATCTCAGATATTAAAATGATTAAGCTCTGTAAGCTCTGTTGCAGCCCTTTCCAGGTTTTGGGCCCATGGTGGTGGTCGGGATCGGGTCGCTCCTCGGCTATTTGCTGACGCTTGGGTTCCTGATCCACCCGCATCTCCTGTCGGAGCAGACGGTGTTTCTCTGCATTCCCCATGTACTTTTCTCGCCGTTCCCAGCAGTACCGCTTTCTGCATAACTCTATAGATATTTTCGTCCAACTGAAGTTTCCTCAAGTTCTCTAGTAGTTTCTTCGGTATCAGGCCTGTAGATGATATGACAAGAGGGATGGTCTTGATATCTTTCAGCTTCCACTGTCTCCTGGTTTAAATCCGAGACCTCTGTATTCTGAAATTTTTTCAGTGTGCCTATCTAGAAGATTGTTATTATTTGGAATCGCCACGTCGATGAATAATGCTCTGTTCTAATCCTTATTTAACAATATGAGGTCAGGTCTATTGGGAGTTATTTTCCTGTCTTTGAGAAACGCAGTGGCGGATTTACCATAGAGGCTAAGTAGGCTGCAGCCTAGGGCGGCAGATTTCAGGGGGCGGCAAATTTGGGGACAATTTTGTTTGCACGAATTATAGAAATTGAAATACTTGTATTTCATAGATATTTTAATATCTATCTACATCTGATTTTCCCTAATTATAAAAAAACTGACCAAGTAGTGCATCATTACTATTTTCCTGTTTGACTCTTATTTCGGCCGCTTTGGACTCTATACTGAAACTTCGTGAGGGTGAAAAATTTTGGTGAAACCAGATTCCGAATCATTGGGATGTGTTTCTTCGGTTCCTACGAAAACACAATTCAAGAAATGTTTGTCCAGAAGTTCGTATCTATGGCTCTATTTACAAGGTGAGCAAAATTGGTTGTCTACTGAGGGGATCTCGAGAACTATCGCAGCTAGAAAAAAAAACGGATTACACATTCTCAAGCTCTTTTTACATAACTAATCCAAATCTGGAAACAGAACCGGCCTATCATTTCTAGATTTTGAGTTATAATCAAAAATTTGGATTTTGACGAATTCGAAAAGTTCTCATAGCTTTTTTGTGTTTGAAGTTACATATCTGAAACTTACCTTCTTAGTGACTTTTATACGTAGATTCTACTGACAGAATTTATTTTTTCCAATTCAAAAATAACAAATTCAATCAAAGTTTGCATTAAAAAAAAAAACGAAAATTCGCCTAATGTTTCGAAATGAAAAAATATTTGGTGCTCGTCAGTGGATTCTACGTGAAAAAGGGCCTGTAAAAGGTTCAAGTTTCAGATCTTTAACTCCAAAGACAGAAAACTTATGAGAACTTTTCGAAAAATTTCATTTTTTGCTAATAACTCAAAAACGGTTTTCACCATTCTTTGTTTCTCTGAAAAAGAGCTCGAGAATGTGTCATCCGTTTTCTTCCAGCTTCCATAGTTCTCGAGTTTCCATCAGTAGACAAAGAATTTTGCCCACCCTCTGTAATACACCAGCGACTAATTGTTCGGGTGAGAGAAGCTTTTTTTGCCTGAAAAAGGTGAAAAGTTAGGTACCTAAGAACCATATTAAGCCAAGAAAAGCTGAACGCTTTGGCTGTTTTGTGTATAAAGTCAAAATTTCGTATGACGACATCGCAGAAAGATATTTTCACAGCGGGTTTCATAAAACTTTGATTGTGCCATCAACGCTTGATTTCAAAAAAGAAATCACTGAAACCTTTTCATTGCTGAATATATTGAACAACTAGCCATAATTTGATACGAGAATGATATTATGAATGATCATGACTGAATTATCGATTGAAAACAAATTGACGTCTTCTGTTGGTCAATCAAGCGTTGATTCCCTGATCAAGCTTTATGAAACCCGAGGTGAGACTTTTATGACTTACATTCCTATTTTATTGTCATCATCAGTTAGATTGTGACCATATAATACATATAATAATATGAATTGTAGGGAAGGTCTTTTTTTTGTGCCCCTGCTTAGTTACAGCCCCCAAAAGATGGCACCCGAAAAGCAGTTTTTGTATTTTTTTTATTGAAAATTAATAAACTTTCACGTATTAAATCAAGCAGATATTTTATACGGGCGGGAAGGCATTGAAAAAATTTTGGTTCTGTTCGTCTATGATAGAAAGGGGTAGAAAAATCCATTCCTGATCCTTGCTTCGCATGAAACTTTTTCCATATTCGTATCTTATAATAAAAAATTAACTTTGGATAACTTATGGCCATATGCACCGTTTCATTAAACGAGATTAATTCCTTATACATCCTTTTTTTCCATAGAGATTCTATGCTTAAACGTCGTTTTAGAGCTTAAACTTCGTTCAATCAAACGGTGCATACCACCATTGATCCATTCTCAAAAAATCATCTTGAGATTTTTGTCACATAGACTAATCAAGATGATTGTGTGCACAAACGCAGAAATATTCAATATGCACTTTGTTTTTACGCGAATTTACCCAAGAAACTACAAGAGACCTTATTTATTAAGAATGGATCAAGCTATCCAAAATCAATCAAAATGTTGCGTTGTAAAAATGATCTGGAAACTCGGGAACTGACACATCAATTCCCTAGGTCACAATAATTATTATGGGTAGTTATTAGGACCAACGTGTACAAATCTCTAAGTTACATTTTCACTGACACAAAAATTGTCATTAATATTTTGAACTAAATAATTATGGTAAGGGCGGCAAAATTTGAATAGCCTACTGGCGGCAAATATGTAAATCCGCCACTGGAGAAACGTGAGATCCCAGTAGAGCTTGTGATGATCATTTTACAATACAGCATCCGGATGGTAATTATAATAGGGAACCTTTTTTGACCTTAGAAGTTGGTATTTTGTTGCCAATTCTTGGTGAAGGATCTGGGCAACAGCATCATGTGAATTCTTGTACTCCCTGCCCGCGAACTTTTGACATCCCCCGGTGATGTGCTGGATTGTTTCATGTAACGCACAGCACAGCCATAACGACAGCTATCGTCCGCCACTGAGGCATCCTTGGCGATATATTTCATGTAGTTCCTTGTTAGAATAACCTGATCTTGGATGGCTAGCATGAAGCCCTCTGTCTCGGGAAACAACCTTCCGGAAGTCAACCAGTAGTTCGACGCAGATGTATTGACGTAATCATGGTTGACCTCGTTCTGATGCCTTCCATTGCAAAGGTTTGCCGATCAGTTTCTGTATTTTGCTTTCTGCAGAGTGTTCAACGGTTTCCAAGTGGTCCTGTTGTAGCTTTAACGCAGTAGAACTATCACGAACACAAACTGCTAGATGAAGTTCTGACGAAGCAGCTTTGTTATGGAAATATTTCCGAGGTCCTTCAATTTCCTGAGACATGCGGTTGGATAAATAAACAATTTCTCTTCCCTTAAGGTGTCGTGGCAGCTCTGTCCGTTTTATTGAACTTTTGGGATGATGTTTATGTGTTTTGTCAGCATCGTTCTCATTTTTCTCTGTAAGGCTGCTAAATCGGTGGTGGTCTAAGAGATAATACCGATGAGTAGCTCAGCGCTTTGATCAGATTCTTGTTGTTGAAATTCTCATTATCCTCTCCTCATTCTTCGGGTGAACCCTTCCATTAATTCTTCCTTCATCTGGCTCTGATTGATTTTTCTTGCCTGTTTTATGCCTAGATACTTGTACGTATATCCTTTCTTTAATGCTTCAATTTCTGCACCTTCCTTGAGTTTGAAAGTACCATCTTCTATTTTCCCTCTCGTTATTTTCAGCAGTCTATATTTTTCCAGTCCACCATTTTCAGCAGCAGTTGCATTTGTTTTTTTGGTAGATGCGAAGAGTATCAAATCGTCCATGTAAAGGAGATGATTCAGATTCATCATAGTTCTACTGCCGCTCTTGATGGCAAATCCGTAGTCAGTAGAATTCAATCTATGAGACAAGGGATTCAGGGCCATACAGAACCACAGAGTGCTCAGCGAGTCTCCTTAGAAAATCCAGCGTCTCATTGGAATAGGTCCAGTTGTAATGGGGACATCTGGTGCTTTCATTTGAAGACTGGTACACCAGGTTGTCATGGAGTTTTCCAGGAACTTAACAATATTAAGATTTACTTTGTAAATCCGTAAGATCGTCAAGAGCCATTCGTGAGGTATCGAATCGAATGCCTTTTTGTAGTCTATGTAAATATATCAATCAGTAGTCTACTAGTCTATGTACAGCGTAAGGAAAATTATTATTATTATATTCATTCTTGTAGAATTCCGGAAGACTCAATTGAAATTCCTTTGCAGGATCGACGTGCTGTCAGCAAAATTAAAATGTGGAGAAGAATTGACTGAGTTGAAGGTGGTTCAACATGGAATTTGCAATGGCGAAAACCATATTGTGGTTTATGTTTCTGGTTGTGAGTGTTGAAATCGTGAGTGCTGAGGAAGGTTGTTATGGCGCCGTGTTTGTTGCCACCTCTGTTGTACTCACCGTTCTCATCACGCTCCTGGTAGTTGGTGCTGTCTATTTTTGGTTCAGAAAAAGACAAAAATCAGGTGAGTGCTGAAATATTCAATTGAAAGTATGATAAGCCAAAAGGGTTTATTATTAGACCAACTTTGGTATCGGAGATTGTTGTGGTTGAAGATATCAATTTGTATGTAGAATATTTGAAGAATCTTCAACGTCTTGCAATTGAGGGAGCGATATTTATGTTATACAAATATTGTTCCAAGATTGCTTCCTCGTGCTTGTGCAACGTTCCTGGCATTATAATAGTGTGACAATATTCGGAAAAGCGTTTTTAAGCAAATCTGTCAACTTCTTCTTATCAATCCAGTCAGGGTAGTTATTATAGCACAATCATCACATAAGGGACAAGTGACAACTAATAATACCCTTTAGATTGCAAATAATGGGAAAACTCTGGTACTTTAAATAAATAGCTCAAGTGAATATTATGTGAAATCAGCATTAAATGAGGTAAGGTTTGCCTTAGAAATATGGTGAAATGTGAAATAATTCTATTTTCACTGATTTCAATATCTTTAGATTCATTTAAAAAAAGATTAATTGCTATTATTGAACAAGAAATTCTCTTCAGAAAAACAAAAACTCTAAACTACTTGAAAAAGAACTAGTAGAAAATTCAAGAGCACTGCGATAAAGTTATAAAAACATAAAATTAACTAGGTATAATGAGTACAAACACGCGTCAGCATTGTTAATTGCACTAATTCAAGGACACAAGTAATGTGCTTCTACCGCATCATGAGTACCTACTGTTATGGTTCTGTTATTGTCCTAGGAGAGCCAGGAGAGGTATAAAGGTTGATGAACAAACCATTTGACATTGCAATTCGTAATAAATGTTTTGCTTCAGAAAACATTGTGACAACCACTAAATTCACATATTCTATTCATGTAATTATAGAAATAGGAAATAGCTCTTTCATGAATACAGTGTAAATTTCTTCGGAAATATAGTTTTCCTTATTTTTCCATGAAATCCACAAGACCAATTTAATGTAAAGGATTCGTGCCATCGTTTATAGATTGATAAACGAGAAATAATATAAGAATATTATAGCAATTATCATATTAAGGATTTAGAATTGTAATCGATTAATGATTACAATTATTGTAAATGTTGATCATTTCATCATTCTATCAGTTCTGCCAGGACTGTAATAATTGATTTGATGCAATATTGAAACAATTGATTAAAAATAAATCGACAATAGGAATAGTTTATGAACACCTAGTTGTCTAGATCAGATGGATTCTTGTTACGATAATGCATCGAGCAGTTATCTCAGGGTAATGAAAAAATTTAATTATACATATTTATAATCCTAAACATAGTAGTCAAAATTATTTATTTATATTTTATTTATTTATTTAGAGAATAGGGGATACAAACAGTTGGGGAAGCCACAACAACAGTATCCACTATAGAAAACGTGAAATAAATTTTATAATACGAAAATAGGACAATATCTTTGAATGCATCATAAGTTTGCAACTTAATAAGGTGGAATTATAAAAATTAAAAATATAATAAATATAAAAAAAGAAGATCGAACTCATAGTAGATTCAAATAAAGGAACATAGGTATTATTATATTTATATACCTAGGTAACTGACACATTCCAAAAAAAAAAAATCAAAATGAATAAAATAAGAACAGAGACGTTTAAAGAAACAAACTATAACAGATTTGGATAGAAATGATCTAATAGGCTGTATGATTTCTTCAAGATCATTTTAATTTTGAGTGGTGTGAGGTAAAATACGTCAAATAAATTGTTTTTTTTTTAAGGGATAGCAATCTACATTATGCTGAAGTGTCAGATTCTTAGGGCAATACGTTTGAGAAAACGTTTCTGGACTCTTTCAAGGTGTGAGATATATATGTTATACTGTGGGTTCCAGATTACTGAGGCAAAGTTTAAGCGGCTGAAGACGTGCATAGTAAACATGTATTAGGGGTAGATTTTTTCTAAATGGTTTGCATTGCCTAAAAATATATCCGAGAATTTTACTAGCAGATTTCATTCAAAATATATTTACTGGGTTCCATATTTTATCCCAACCCTGTATTTTGAGAGACTACAGAATAAGCATTTATCAATTGTGCCTTTTAAAAGACCTGTTTTTTTCAACTTCCTTTATATTTGTGAATTTATTATATATAAAAATTAAATTGAGTTGAAGATTTATCATTCCATTATCTAAACAGAGACTTCCTTTCAACCGTCTAGATACCGGTAGATTCGGGTGACTTGGGACAGTTCTGTAACTTGGGACAATTACTCCCCTTGCAGATTTTTTTGTTTCTTACCATTTATGAGTGAAGGGACAAACTTATAAGATTGTGTAGCGTCTTTTCGGTTAGTTTAACAATTAATTCCTGTTGAGTTTGCCCTGACCAGAGCGTTTGAATCGACAGGAAAAATTAACGAATTCAGGAGAGTAAAAGCACTTCTTTTTATGGCCCTTATACTTTCTAGTGTCCTGTTCATCTGTTTCACTTTGTGCATGTGTTATTTGTTTTCTGGATACGTGGCATATTGGGATATTAGATATGTCATGAAACAATAATGTTGTTTACAAATCAAACGGCAATACGGATCTCATTCATTTATTTTGTTGTTTCAAAGGGTGACTTGGGACAATGCCGAATAGATACAAGCGGCGCATTGGCAGCAGGAAATATGCCGATTTTTCGCAGGATATTATTATTTACGTTATTTCCACAAAGAAATCACCAAAGAATGAGATAAACAAAGTTCCCTTGTTTTGTTTTTTTACATTTGAGTTGCAATATATATACTTTCGCTGTTTTAGGGTTTTATCATTTTATTTCCTTACCCAATTTCAACTAAATAAATAAAAAATTCTAATTTTTCAAAACTATTCAACGTCCCAAGTCACCTATTTCATTTGACAGTTGAGAAATCAATAGATTTTAACTTGTGCCCCAACCCAAGCCTCCCAAATCGGTGGGTGACTTGGGACAAGTAGTTATATTTTATTTTTTTCAAAATTTATATCCGAATTCTGAGGCATAGTATATATCCTAATCAATAGTCTGGTTCATTAAGCATATTCGAACCTCTTTTTCAGATAAAAATAGGTCACCGTTTTGAAAATATGACAAGTTGAATTCAACAATCGTCTCAAGTCACCCGAATCTACGGTACTCATTAATTCATATTTGTACTTGACATAGTATATGGACATTTCAAAGGCCCCATTTGTAGGTATCTCAAATAGTTGAGGGCCTTATCAAGTCTGAATCAGCCCAAATAATCATCCATAATAAATCTGGCCAAGATCTCAGCATACGTAGTATATGAATAAATAATAATTTATCATCTTAAAAATAATAAGACTTATTAAATTCAAATTTTCAGTTTTGCTTAACGAGTGAAAAACTCATTTGAACTGTGTCCCCGTTTCCCACTCCACTTATTATTTCTTTTCTGCCTGGTACATAAATTGGTTTCTACTTATAAAAGTAACGTTATAGCATCCATTTTACTGATTTAAATACTCTGCCTTAAGTAAACCATTAAATACCTAGAGTGTCAATGTCAGACAAAATTTGTTGAAGAAATCTATTCTCCTATTATGTGGCTCAGAGAAAAGAGTATTGGTAAATCTTTCGTGAATCACTCCTAACATCTAGCATCGTTCTATGAATCTTGAGTAGGTATAATCTTATCGCAATATTCAACACGGACTATAAAATAATAATGTTGGGTCAATGGATTTCGAGTTGAGCTATAAATGTGCGGGCACTCGTTTCGAGAGTTACCTATACATATTTTTGAAGCCGGTTTCAATAATACGAGCTGAGCAATTAAAATATTTCCGAGGCGGCAGTATTCTAATCATATACCTACATGTAAAATTACTTGATTTCCACCTTACTAAGGATGCATTGGTAAAATGTTGGAAGTAAAACTTGGAAAGCTAATGGTGAACTTGAATAAATCACAAATTATCTCTGATAAGTATTTGCCTAAAATGAAACCTGACTGAAAATAATTTCATTATTTTTTTCTTATCAATATAAGAATTAATGCGAGTAAACTATGTTCGTGACAAAACTCTTTATCACAAGAGTAAAATGGACAAAAGTTATTTCTGCTTTAACAGAAAAGTTAACAAACAAGTTGTATCACATTGGACGGTCAGGTGAAGAGTAATGTGTGAAGGGAGTAAAGTGTCTTCTAAAGCGGCCAACTAACGAGCGTTCAAAAAAAATCGTCGTCGAGTAGGCTATGGAATTTTGAATATTATGTGCTTGAATGAGATGCTTAGCTTCTGCAAAGTAAAACATTTTGTGATTTTGCGTTTTTTCGAAGCACGTTACTGTTAAGTTACATTCGAGCAGAGGGTAGGTACGTTAAACATTTCTAAAATAGGAAAAAAACAAGAGCAGAAAAATGCAAGAAAATAAAATTCAGTTCTATATGTCAGATTGACCTAAAATAATTCACAACCCAATTCAAAAAAGATTCGGAAGCTGCATGTATAGCCCTAAAACCATCCTTAAATTAATAAATCAGACAATGCTTTCAGATGATTTATGGTTTCTTCTGGTTCCCCGCATTCACAACTAGGGCTTTCAACTGAATTCCACCTGAAAAGCATACTATTGCACCTTCCGTGTCCTGTTCTTATTCGATTCAGAATACACCATTTTTTAGTGGAAAGATCAAAACCGGGAACTCTATTCGAGGGATCAGTAACTCGGTTGAAAATAGTGCACGTATTCCTTCCAGACTGCCAAATGTCCTTGTCCATTACATTCTAATTAAAAAAAGGGTTGGACCAAATAATAAGGGTTAACGCGACTTCAGTCTGGGAATCGTATTTTGTGGAATGTAGGACAGAATTGGAAACGAGTCGGGAAAGGATTGAAATTTATTCATAACCGCAGTCTGTCTATGCGAATATGAGTCGGTGCAATGTTTGAAAGAATTATACTCCATTGCCTCCATTCACATTTATTTTAGCAGTCGGTTGGCCATGAAATAATTTTCTCAAGTTTTTGTAACTAGAACGGAGTAAGGTTGGCACTCATGAAATGTCGTTAATGTCATAACGCCGTTGCCACAACTTATATCAATTTTTATTACGAAAATGCCGAAAGTGATTGAAAAAAGAGACAGGGTTTCAGGAAGTGCTATTTAGAATTCAGATCCGCTCATTCAAATAGTTATACCCTGATATTCTGAAATACACAATACGTCAGACGGTAGCGAACATATTCAATGTAAGACTTGTAAGAGAATTTATATAATGTTCCATCTGAATCTGAACGACTTATATTTCAGATCAATGTATTAAGATGAACAGACACAAATACGCGGTGGATGTCCTTTTAATTGTTTATTCATGTGAAATTTTTGTTCAAAGGTGAAGTTCATCTTGACTTGAAACTTCCTTTAATTTCTTTTACTTATATTGATGCAAGATGATTTTTGTTGAAGAATTTAACATTCTTGTAATTATCTGTTAATTCCTGCTGGAGATACTCATTCCCAACCACTGCATCATATGCATTTCATCTTTGGGTTAATATTTTTGAAATCTACAACTGTTGTAACGTATTCAAACTTCAGCCAAAGAAGATAACGAACATTAACTCTCCTCAAGCTAGTGCATATTATGATATTATACTGATCTCTTGTATTTTCCATGCAAATAACTGGATTTGGTATGCCTTCAATCAGTTTGTATAAACTTCAATTATATTCGTCACATATTTTCCGAAGAGATTCGACATTGTGATAAAATACGAAATAACAGAAACTTTAACCATTGAGTATTAAACCCACTTAATACTCAATGCTTCAACGTAGAACGGGCAACATAGCGTTGATTTAAAACCCAAAAATGTTTTTAGAGGCGTCATAACTACACATTTTAGTACTTTACAGAGTGAAATGTGTCAAATTTCCATGGCCAACCAAGTGCTAAAATAAAAATGAATGCAGTATAGTATAACCATCGAATAGTTGAAGATCTAATAGTTCCAGTTATAGTTCTCATGGAAAGATTCAGCTGTGCATAAATTTTTTGCACATGAATGAGCACTATTAACCCAAACGGGGCAACAATATTCAACAGCCGATAAACCCAAAGCAATGGCTGTCTTTCGAAGAGTAGGATATTATTCCTAGCTTTCAACTTCAGACGCAAATTTTCCAAGTACGCTTTGAATTTCAGCGAGGAATCCAGCTTAATTCCTAGATATTTTGGATTGAAGTTATCTTTCAGAAGAGAATTACCGAAAACTACGTTCAATTTTTTATATTTTTGATGATTATTCAAATGAAAACAGTGGAAACACGAAACCTCGGTTTTATTTGGGTTAGGATGCAAACGCCACTCGAAAAAATAATTACTCAGAATTTCTAGATCTGCAGATAGATTATTCTCTATACATCTAAAATCAGACTGACGAAATGCAAAATGCGAATACAAATTTCTCAAAATAATGAAACTAATTGTTATCATGGCAATTGGAAGCGCACTCGTGTTACATGTTTGAATATTGTTCGGGTCTTTTAATATAATTTGGGATGTAATGGAACAAATCAGGTAATTACCTAATTGTTTGTAAAGATAACTTCGACAATTTTGTGTTTCAATGGGTATTCGACGTTCCGAACATTTCTTGAAAAAAACACGAACGCAGAGAAGATTCCTTCTTAATAGTGGTCATTATCCTATTGTTTTTCAGCATTCTTTTTCAAGAATCAAGACAAAAAATGATTTAATTTTACTAGCTTCTTTCAATTTTGATATGGAATTCATGGAATTAAAGATTGATTATAACTAAGCAGAAGAGTAGAACTAAAAAACCTCACTTTTCCTCCTTTTCTAATTTAAGGTGGAATAGAAAAAGGGAAATCATTCAAAGAACTATACCTAATACCCGCAATTTGTTTTAGTTGTCATATTAATCTAGTTTTTAGTACCTATATCCGATCTACCAAAATACTTATTTCAGTATGAAATTTGTTTTTTGAGATTTTGATTACTTAAATATTTATGATAAGGTAGGTATAGATTAGATAAAGAGTACCGCCAGACCTACAACAAATGATAATACTACCATAAAGTATTTTGCACTAAGTATGTTTTTGTTTTGTTCTGATAAAGTCAGCTTCTGAAATTAGATTTTTTTAGGCGGTAAAGTTTGGTTTAGTTCGAAACTTTTGTTTTCAACACAATTAATTCATTCATTCAAAAACGATTTTCGATTGAGTTTTCTCGTTTGTACCTATTTATTCAACACATAACTAGTCATAGATAGCGAAATTTCAAAAAGTAATAAAGTGAGATTTTTTGTTTAATCTCCTCACCTCCTCAAATATTATTCTATACTGTATCTTTCACAAGTCCTCCAAAGAAAAATTATGCTCTATGTATAAATGTATTCAAGAAACCTACTATTCCATTAGTTATGCTAATATATTTCCATTGACACAATTTTATACGCCATTGTTTCTTATCTCCATTTCTTTAGAGGAAAGAAACGAACATTACTATTCGTGAAGAAGATTAATCGTTAAGCGTTCTTCATTCCTAAACAACTTTCTTTCACCTTTCTCGAGAAGAGTGTTGTTCGTCGTTGATCATGCTGGTACTTTGTTATTAGATGTTACAACAATTTTTAAGCTATCTTTTATTTCATTAGTTCATTCAGTGTTAAAAAGGCAATAGAGCACACATATTTGCATCGAAATGCATACAATCTCAGTTCAGGTAGGCTGTGAAATTTCGAATTATGCTTGTCCAAAAAAAAATTTTTTTAGGATAAACTCAAATTGTTCAATCCGAGGTTCAATCCATCATTTTTTGTATCTTGCAAAAAAAGCTGATAAAAACCGAACTAAAGGAGAGTTTTGTTATATTATTCACCGCATACCATTCCAACAATTTCGAACAAACTCACATCAAAAACTCCTACATGATTACGTTGGAATTGGACACCTATTTTTGTAAATTTTTGGTTGCGCCCTACATAACGAGGAGCTGTTGTTGGTAATAATTAACGATCGAGCATGTTTGAGACATGCTTCAAAGAAGAGTGAAAATGCATATAGGCAAAAACAGTTTGGGCATTCAGAGAGCTTCTGATATCCTAATAGAGGAAATTGTACTAGGAAAATAAAATCGAAAATACCAAATTTACTGGGTCAGGAACCCCTGATAGAAAATACCTATACCTATATATCATTATTATTCACTTTTATGAAAGCACTCGGTTGGCCATGAATTAATTTTTCCAAGTTTTTTGGCTCTCATGAAATGTCGTTAATGTCTTAAAGACGTTGCCACTATTTATATCAATTAATATTAAAAAAATCCCGAAAGTGATTGAAAAAGAGAGAAGACAGAATCTCAGAAGGTGCTATTTGAAATTCAGGTCCGCTCATTCAAATAGTAACCCTGATATTCTAAAAAATCAACAATATATCAAACGGTAGCGAACATATTCAATGTAGCTAAGTGAATTTATATAATGTTTCATCTGAATCTAAACGACTTATATTTTAGCTGAATATTTCCACAATCAGAAAGATTGTGAATGACGAATTTCCTCCTATTGGGAGACCCAAAAAAGTGGTGGCATTTGAGAATTTTATTATAGGGTGAACGAATGCGAAAAGTTACTACCTACCTACAGGATTTTCGATGAGTATCATCGTAGAATAAGTTTCAGAAAATTAATTTTTCTATTTTTCATTTGACTTGTCCTATACATTATAATAAATAATCAATAAATATATAATTATTATAATTACATCGAAGTATTAAAGATAAACAGTCATAAATATGAGCCAGTTTTCCTGTTAATTGTTAATTCATGTGAAATTTTTGTTTGAAGGTCAAATTCCTCTTGCCTTGAAACTTCCTTCAATTATTTCGACTCCCATTAATGCCAGATGATTTTTTTGTTGAAAAATTTAACATTCTTGTAATTATCCGTCAATTCCTTCGAGAGATACCCATTTCCTACAACTGCATCATATGCATTTCATCTTCGCGTTGATGAACAGACAAAGAATTTCCTTCTATTCGGAGACCCAAAAATGTGGTGGCATTTGAGGACTTTATTTTAGGGTGAACTAACACAAAAAGTTACTAGAGTCTTAAGGATTTTCGATTAAGGTCATGGTCATGGATAAGTTCCAGAATATTAATTTTTCTATTTTTCATTTTACTTGTCCCACACATTGTGAATGTTCTAAGGGATCAATAAATATGTATTATATTAAAGTATTCAAAAGAACAGCCATAATACCTGCCAGTTGTCCTGTCAATTGTTAATTTATGAGAAATTTCTGACTAAAGGTGAAGTTTCTCTTGCCTTAGAACTCCCTTCAATTATTTTGACTTCCATTGATGCAAGATGATTTTTGTTGAAGAGTTTAACATTCTTGTAGTTATCCGTCAATCCTTATAGAGATACCCACTCCCTACCACCGCATCAGATGCATTGTAACGTGTTCAACCTTTAGCCAAAGAAGATAACCAACATTAACTCTTCTCAAACAACATTTTATTTGTCAATAATTCAATTTTCTTCCATAGCAAAATAAATAGATTTAAAAACTGATCTCTAGTCCTTTACATGCAAATAACTACATTTGGAGTCCATTTAATCAGTTTGTACAAACGTCAATTATGCTCGTCACATAATTTCGGTTTGATATTTTCCGAAGTAATTTGACATTGTGATAAAATACGTAATTACTGAGACTTTTATTTAGAACGGACAACACAGCGCTGATTTAAAACCCAAAAATGTTTTGACAATCGTTATATTCGTTATAACCTCACATTTTCGTACTTTACAGTGTGGAATGTGTCAAATTCCTATGGCCAACCGAGTGTTTTTATAAAATTGGATGCAATATATGTGTACCTGTATACTCTACATACACACAAAAATGAAGATATTGTCTGGGTATGCCCCAGCTGATTCTAAAAAAAGTTTTCATGCATTACTATATTTCCTTTTAGAATTATTACGGTAGATTTTTTGAACTCGATTACCCTTTCTAATACTTCCTCTGATGCTCAATTTAATTCAGTACAAAAATAAATAAACATGCGGCAACTCCATTTCTTTACTTTCCGGTTCGTCATTGACTTACTTCTCGAAGATGAATGGAGAGATAGAGGACGGTCTCGTCTACAAACTCGGTATGTGTCTCGGATTGAAAATGGCAAAAAGAGACCAGACGAGAAAGTTCAAGTGTGTGAGGACTTTGATTTCAATATTTCGTGTGAAGTGAAATCCGTCTTGTCAAACGCCTGAAGGTTTTATCGCCGATAAATTTCAACAATCCCAGCAAACGAGGAATTCGAATCAATTCACGTTATCCTCGTTCTCACGGAGGGTCAAAATTGTTAAATGATTTAGAGGAATGCATTTCCCGAGTTCAGCATGGCGATTTGTCCTCATTCGTTGTTCGAAATATTCGGAATCATTTTTTGGATTTAGGTTCTAACGGGTTTTCCAATAGTGGGCTACGGTCCAAGTGCCAACGCTCCCAACCTAAACATTTTGAGAATAGGTCACTCCAACCTTCTAACCTCACAGAAATTGTGGAGGACAAGCAAACGCGTCATTACAAGGGAAACTCCTCATTTGAAGAATATTTTCGTGATTTTTCGTTGTTCCAAGATACAAAAGAGTGGTATTTTAGTTCTTTAAGAACTCCAAGAATATTTATTTGGCAATCTGTAATAGATTTACCAAATGTAAGTTTATATTAAACATTTGAGATGATAAATATCATCATCATATATCAAGATTACTGGATCAACTACCAATTTTCTTTCAGTGAAAACAAAGAATGCCCATTTCATTGAAATTTCGATAACAAATCGAGAAGTGGCCCACGTTACTCCCAGAAAATGAGCAAGATTGAAGGTTTTGATCCACATGCACCATTCAAGAAACAGATATAAGTTACAGTCACGATGGAATATGGTGATATTGTGGATTTTCTAGTTTCTACAAACATCTTTCACACTCAAGAGTTTAGCAACCTACATATACAAAAGCTTGCTCTTCAGGTTACGCTATAAAATATTTAGAACAAAATGTTTGGGGAAAGTATTTCACAAAAGGGTCGGCACAGATGAATTGGCGCACATGTAGAAAACGCAATTATGACCAACCTATGATAAAATGAGGTTATGAGGATTGTAAAATTTTTTGGATCCATAAGAAATTTGTCGGGTAGACCATTGTTCCTGACCTTTCGCTCTGCAGCGTTTGTACAGGTGGTATAGGGATAGAACGAATATTTTTTCAAAATGTTAATATAGGGTTTTTCAACAAGAAGTTTTCACTATGGCCCCACCGGAACTACATGAAATTTTGACATTTGGTTTTTGACATATCTATAGTAGAAACTTGGGCAATTGTTACAATGAATTCCATTTCACTCAAAAATCTTTTCAAAATAATAAAAATTCACTATGAAAATGGTGGATCTGTAAAAGTTTTACAGATCGGTCAACATAATCGAGAAATGTTAACAACTAAATTTTGGCCTATTGTTGAAGATATAGATATCACAAATATGTGGTTTCAACAAGACGGTGCCACAAGTCACACATCTACCGAAACAATGGATTTATTGCAAACCAAATTTCCTGATCGCATGATTTCACGAAATTCATCCGTTAAAAGGCTAGCTAGATCATGCGATTTAACACCGCTGTAACCGTGGTCGTGATGGACATTTATAAGATATCATTTTCCATTCATAATTGCCAAACCATTCTTTTCTGAATAAAATATAAATTTGAATCATTGTCATCTGAATTTATTGTTTTATTTTGATGTACAAAACAAAGTTCTTGTTGAAAAACCCTATACATAATATTATGTAATTTAGTTGTATTAAATACTCTTGAAAATATGCACTGTTTTATTGAAAACGTGTATTCACTATACATATAAAGCAGGACCAGTATAAAAATATAATCAATGCAAAATACAATTTGTATGAAAATAAACAGCATAAATATAATGAGTATGAAAATATAACCGGTATAAGTCAGCTCTCCTTAAAATAGCATCCAAATATTTTTGTTGTCTCCTTATCAAGTCATTTATATTTATATTATATGTGAAGCTTCTTATTCTAAAATACAGAAATTCCTCCAGAAGTACGAAAGCACTAACAGTCTCTATTTCCTCTGCCTCCACATCCAACAACACAGCAAAAAATGGCATAATTATTCACTATTCACTGCTAAAATACTGTGTTACTTACCCAAGTTATTGAATCCTTTAATTACTATTACTAACGTAAATTTAACGCTATTAGCGGAAAAATCGCTACTACTAACAACACCAGCAAACATTAAACAAAAATAATGCTATTTCCTTGTACGTATATTAACTAAAAGTACAATAACAGTCGCTAAATATTATATAGGTATACTTATATACTATAGCATAATATTTACTCCGGCAACAATAATATTGACATATTTGAGTAAAACAATATTTATAGCTTATACAGTTTCTTTTGCTCAAATTTTAACCAAAGGCCCACGTTCTGGAGGATATGTTTCTTCTTCAAGGCTCAAAAATAAGAAACGTCAGTAAAGCATTAAGTGAGACAACTCACACAAAACATTCACAAGGCAGACAATATAAATACTCCATTCACATTTATTTTAGCATTCGGTTGGCCATGGAAATTTGACACATTTCACTCTGTATAGTACGAAAATGTGGGGTTATGTCGATTGTCAAAACATTTTTGGGTTTTAATTCAACGCTATGTTGCCCGTTCTACGTAAAAGTTTCTGTTATTACGTATTTCACCACAATGTCGAATCTCTTCGGAAAATATGTGACGAACATAATTGAACTTCATACAAACCGATTGAAGGCATACCAAATCCAGTTATTTGCATGGAAATTACAAGAGATCAGTATAATATCATAATATGCACTAGCTTGAGGAGAGTTAATGTTCGTTATCTTCTTTGGCTAAAGTTTGAATACGTTACATCTGTTGTAGATTTCAAAAATATTAACCCGAATATGAAATGCATATGATGAAGTGGTTGATGGGAATGGGCATATCTCGAAGGAATTAACAGATAATTACAAGAATGTTAAATTCTTCAACAAAAATCATCTTGCATCAATATAAGTAAAGGAATTAAAAGAAGTTTCAAGTCAAGATGAACTTCACCCTTGATCAAAAATTTCACATGAATAAACAATTAACAGGACAACTGGCTTGTATTTGTGGCTGACATTGATATAATAATAATAATTAGGTATTCATTGTTACCTTAAGACATTTACAATGTATAAGATAAGTCAAATGAAAAATAGAAAAATCAATTTTCGGGAACTTATTCTACGATGACATTCATCTAAAATCCTGTAGTAAACTTTTCGCATTAATTCACTCAAACATAAAATACTCAAATGACACCACTTTTTTGGGTCTCCCAATAGAAGGAAATTCTTTGTCATCGTCTTCATTCACAATCTTTCTGATTGTGGAAATATTCAGATGAAATATAAGTCGTTTAGATTCAGATGAAACATTATATGAATTCTCTTACATTGAATATTTTCGCTACCGTCTGACGTATTGTGGATTTTAGAATATCAGGGTATAACTATTTGAATGAGCGGACCTGAATTACAAATAGCACTTCCTGAAACCCTGTCTCTTTTTTCAATCACTTTCGGCATTTTCGTAATAAAAATTGATATTAGTTGTGGCAACGGCGTTATGACATTAACGACATTTCATGAGTGCAAAAACTTATTCCGTTCTAGTTACAAAAACTTGAGAAAATTATTTCATGGCCAACCGACTGCTAAAATAAATTTGAATGCAGTATACGTACACCTTTGCTTGTCCTCCACAATTTTATTTTGAAGTCTATCTGACAGCGGGTTGGAGTGGCTTATTGTCTGCAACAGAACAAGTGAAATTTTGTAATGAATTCGGCATGTGAACGTTCGCGTTATTTATAAATCGATATTTGAGGATATCATGTCTGATTGTGTGGAATTTGTATTGGAACTCCTGATTTCTGGTCGAATATATCTCTCGACATAGACCAATTTTCCTGGTTTTTATTGAATCTATGAACACAAGTAAGATGAATGATGAACTATTCTCGTTCCTTCTAGAACATTGGGCGACAAATTTCGGTTTTAGGAACTTATGCCCGTTTGCAGCGAATTATTCAAGACAGGTTTATCGTTAAGGCTTGCGTATTTCTCTGATTCGTATAGCAGTCATCAAAGTAATTACCAAAGTTACTGACATAAGTATCTATACCGTCCCACTTTTACTATTGTCAAACTTCGATTCCATAAACGAATCAGCCATTGATCTTGATTCAGTATTCTAGTATCATTAAAAAAAGCAAAAACTCGAAAGAAATCATGAGCAGATGAGCTCAAGATCCACGAGGGGTTTCCAGAGGCCTCTGCTTTCAACTACTTATTCAAAAATACTCTTCCGCGGCCATTTTTTCGATTAGGTCTCTGATTCTCTCCCCAATTTTTTAGATGTTTTCACACTTTCCTGATAATTTGATTTTATGTATGGATTCACAACATTTCCATCCCCCATCCAAGAAAGACGTTATATCTAAGTTAGGGCTTCGTCTATTCATGCATGATTTTTATTGCACTCTTTTAGGTGGCGCATTATATCAGAATAATTTCAGTCGTTGCTTTAACGTTAAACGTTGCTTAAAAGCTCCGCTCATTCTTTTAGTAGGTAACCCTGATATTCTTATATCTTCAATATATCAAAAGGTAGCGAACATATTCAATGTAAGTGAATTTATACAGGATGTCGATATCCATTCTCACAAACTGGCCCTGTGATCAAGAAAAATAGTTCGAAAATCGGCAACTTTAGGTATTTCAATAAAATTCTGATTATTATGGAAACGGTACATTTTCGTTGAACTAATGATGGTGTCATTCGATAATACACAGCTCTATCGTGCTGTGACTTTTGATTCACTAGTTTTGGAACAGCCTGTGTAATGTTTTATCTGAATCTAAACTACTTATATTTTAGCTGAATGTTTCCACAATCAGAAACATTGTGGATGAAGAGGATGACAAAGAATTTCCTTCTATTGGGAGACCCAAAAAAGTATTGGCATTTGAGAATTTTAGTAGAAGTAAAAGAGACACTTTTCGTAGATATATTCCGACTAATTAAGTTAGTTGTTCATGAGCAAGGTACCATCAAATTCAGAGAACGACATCAAATTTGTCCCTAGAAAAACAAAATTATCTTCAGAATAACGAATATCTAGTTAAATCTGTGATACTACACCTTTGTTTATCTATTAAACAGAGTTGTATTCAGCCAAAGTACAAAATTTTTCAAATTTCACATTAGGTATACGAGAAAATATAAATTCTTTTATTTTACGAAACGATCAAATATTCATTAAATAGCGTCCAACTTAGTTTCAAGAGTTGGGTTCTTTGAATTTTTGGTATTTTTATGATATATAATGGTCATAATGAAAAAACTAGAAGACGTGGATGATATCTTGTGTTCGAAAAAGATTCATCAAATAAATGAAAAACTATATTCCGAAATTCATTTCATTCGACAAAACCTTTTGTGAGATAGAACTAAAAATAACATTTTTTAGGTTTTTCTTCAACAGCCTGTATGTTTTAAACCGAGCTGATTCGGAAAAAATGGTAAGGGAAAAAAGTCTTTCTTTTGACCTCAAGTATCCTTGGCTATATCCAATCTAAAAATTCGGCAAAAGAAATGTGTACACGCTAATGGTTTTCATTTCGAAAAACTCTTGAAATAATTTCAGCGTTTTTCATTTGTTTTTGTTTCCTTACTATATAAATATGTTTATTAAAGCTCCCGACTGTCTGAATAATTTTTCCGCCAACTTCTTAACACTAGCACTGTTTAACGTACACGAAATTAGCTGTTAATGAACCCTTTTATTGGTTACTTTCCTATTAATGCATTATTGTCATGGGTAATTGAACATAGAAGTATTCAGCAGCTTCCCAAATAATTATTTTATTTGTATGTCGCATTGATTTTCGTAGTACCTACTGGGTGAATTGAGAAGAGATGAATTGTGGAGGTTGCAGAAAATTATGATGGTTAGAGAGAAATCAATATATCTATGTATTACAACTCCAGCTTCCACCAGCTCCACACATTCTTTAACAGATATTATAGGGAACGATATCAATGTGATTTACTCAAAATGTCACAACTCGAATATGCCCTCTAGGGACTTCTCGAATTGTTCGATCGGCCGCATAAATATCAACATTCCGATATGAACATAGAAAATTTATAATGTGTCAAATTTTACTAGGTATCGATAGAAAATTTTTGCAATCAAGAATTCACATTCAATTCAAAATGTGGTAGATGGAAAGATCTTGTAATCAAACGTTTATTAATTGAGCGATTAATGATATCGAACATTAACGTGCGCGAAGGAAGCGATCATTAAAAACCTAGTTGATCGAATAACTATTTCACAAAATGCTTTTACGTTTCGTACTCAATCAGTTAGTTTTATCAATCCTTAATATGAATAAATTAAAATGTTCGAACTTCGTCCAATTTCAATACTTCATAAAAAAAGAATTGACAAATTTGAGTGGTACCACGTATTGGAGCTCAATTAAAATTCTTTCTAAAAAGCGAAAGAATTATTTGAAGTTCGAAATACAAAGTGCTTTTTTTACCCTCAATACTCAAGTGCGGATTAGTGAGTCTGGCCCTGGAATATTGAACTAATTGATATCTTTCTGACTGGATCTGACTGATCTCAGCATGAGTCAAAAATCTCCCAAGTTTCAATGAATTCTGTCGATAAATTTGGCTTTGATGATGGTCTCAGTATTTCCATAAATTTCGAAAATCATCCCATAGCTTTTCGAGGAAAGCCTGAAATAATCCATACTCAGCTAGTCCTATTCTATCTCCAATAAGAAGGTTAGAGTATGTTACTCCTGGTACCTGGCACCCAATTATTATTATTATTGTGACGACCTCCTGTCTCCATCTGTTGCCGTCTTCTTCTCCGAAGATAGAAACCTCGGGCGCCACCTCTAGTTTAAAGTGTTGAGGACACTCGGAACCTGTAGGCGGTATCCCACAGGTGACCAGGAGCTACAGTCAGAGAAAGTTATGTCCAGGGGTCAGATGTTCATGAAGTTCGGACAGTCCCCTATCTCTGAAATATCTTAAAAACTTTATTCGGGAGAAAAATAAAACACACAATAACCATGAAACTTCTATTCAATATCTTCTATATACATAATGATGTCGTACAGGGTATAGGGTGAATAAGCGGTGCAGAAGCAGAAGCGGGATGTAACGTGCTTTTAATGTCGAAACATGATGAGTGAGCAAAGTAAGAATGCGGGATGAAGCGGTCGGAGTTAGAATGAAGCAAGAGCGTAAGTGAAAACAGTGCAAGTTAACTCTACGTTGCGTACAAGCAGCGGGTAGTAACATGGGCAAAGTCGGTTATTATAAGCGAGACTGGTGTTAAGACGGACGGCGGTTTGCCGGTATACTTTGGTGAACCGAGGGAAAAACTAAACCACGGAACAAGGACGACGAACACACCCGCAAGGGTGTCCTCGGAATCCAAGGTGTTCCGAAATCACGGGGGCTGTACTCGCTGTACCCACCCCCGTAACCCCGGTGGGTGGCCTAGTTCGAAGGGGATCATACCGGACAGTTGTGTAGGATGGGCCGTTTGAAGCTAACATCGTACACCTCTGTACACTCGGAATTCCAAGAGCGATGCAGGCCGTTTGAAGCTAATGCATAATCTCCAAGAACTCGGGCGGTACGGTTAGGGAAAGGCGGGGTAAAAAAAGGGTTAACAAAGGGACATACCTGGCAGGTGTGTAGGATGGGCCGTTTGAAGCTAACATCGTACACTCCCGCACACTCGGAATCCCAAGAGAGATGCAGGCCATTTGAAGCTAATGCATCACCTCTAGGAACTCAGGCGGTACGGTAAGGGTGGGCTGAGCTAGAGACGGCGGAACGTACCTGACAAGAGTGTAGGATGGGCCGTTTGAAGCTAACATCGTACACCCCCGTGCTTTTAGGATACCAGGAAACATGCAGGCCGTTTCAAGCTAATGCATGGCCTCCAGGACCCGGGCGGTACGGTGGAAGGATGACACGGAAGCATGTACGCGCCATTTGAAGCTAGCGTACACACCTACGCATACTGGGAAAGTCCATGGGGTAGTGTAGGCCATTTGAAGCTACTACACAACTCCACGGCGGAAAGAAGGGTATGTGGAAAATAAATAAACCGGCAAATTAACCAAAAGAGTAATTAAAATAATCATACCTGAGACCTTGCCCATGTGTAACCCTTGAATGTACTTACTATCTGGTATACTTCTCGGACGGTTGATGGAACACTCTGGCTTCATTGACCGAATTTACGAAATCGCTCGAACTTATACCCGGCACGGCCCTTTTTTATACAACTGTCAAATGCGCAATTAAACAAATTCGGCATACGATATCCCCCCTCGACCTCACGTTGAAGACATCGCGATCCGGGAACACATGGGTCCGCCCGGCCCGAAACCGGGTGTCAATTCTCGGGATCACTCGTTCGTTGAGCGTATACGTTCGTGACGTCATGAGCGTAGATTTTTGGAAATTGCAATTCTCGGGTAACGAATCTATGAACTATTCGTTTGAAATCATCGTTCAAACATTAGTTCGACAACGAGTGATCTGTATCATACGCTCGATGACTTAAGCACATATATTTTGACTTTCGTGTATTAGTTATTCATTGATATTTTTAAATTATTCAAAAATGAATTTAGAGGTTGTTTTAGGAAATATTCATAATATTATGAGTGAAGCCGAAAGGTTTGTGCAAGAAGGTCGCGAGAGACATCATTATGACCAATTTAGAAAAAATCCATTCGATCATTTATCAGATAATATATTTATACGTTTATTCCGTTTGAACAAACAATTGGTTCGAGAGTTGTTAAAAGAGTTGAATTCTTTTCTTACTCCTCCTAGGAGACTTCATGATTTGGATGAAGAAACGAAGGTGAGAGTTCTTTTTTCATGAGTGTTATTATATAGGTTTTTTTATCGGGGGGGAGCGGAAGCCATGGCAAGAGTCAACCCTGAATTAGTAGAGGGGAGAAGAATTAGGAATATAGTAATGAATTATTTTCAAAATGTGAATTAACAAGAATAAATAAGTACATAATTATAATTTTGATATTTTCATTTAAACGAAAACTAAGAGTAAGTAACATATATTAATAATGAAATATAGAACAAAATTCAAGAACACAGGTAAGAAACCGTCCTGGGGTTATTTATTGCACATTTTTTCCAAAAGTATCCCTTTCATTTCTCTTAGTTCTGATGCTATTTTTTTTTGCTGCGACATCTCGTTCCATAATCAGAAGTTTTTTTTTGAAATAGTCTTCTTTAATTCAAATTTTTTGATGCAGTAGATCCACCCTTTGAGTATTTTGTTCTACAGCTTTATCCAAACGCTGCGTAGCAAAATTTCTCTTTTTTCCATTTTTTTTCCAGCGTGAGCTTCATCATTTCCTATATTATCATTAAGGAGAATGTCTTTCTGCAGAGGTGCATTAAGAGAATTGGTGTCCTTTTGTTTTTGATCACTTTCCACTTTTTTATCATTTTCCAACACAATTTCCTGCGCCTGTGGCTCTACTACTCCCAATAGCCTCTTATGGCAGTATCACCAATGATGCTTACGATTTTTTCATCTGCCTCTGAAAGATCTACCATTGCAGGTCCACCACCCGTTTTCGATGAATGGGCATTAATCTGCGCCTTTTTAGTTTTCGTCCTTGACTGAAGGTCGTGCCAACTCTAAAAGAATTGCATTGAGATTATATAAAAATAGTCAGCAAAGATGTATTTTATACACCTTCCTCCACTCTTTCCAGCTTTTTTTTGCACCTGGGGTTCCATTTAATATATTTGTAAGATCTTTCCACAAAGCTATGGAGTCTTGTCTAGAGAAAGTTGACGAGAATTTCTGCTTTATTTCAGGATGGGAGCTTATAAACTCTATTAATATTTCTTTTTGTTCGACGGCCATTGGTTTGTTTCTCTTTCCATATTCAAATAAGAAATGAAAATCTTTATTCACTACAAAACTGATGTTTTAGTCAAACAAAACCAACTCTGAAGAGTTTGATTTGACGTATTCTGTGCCATAAATAGGCACAGAATTATCAAAAGCATGGAATTATTAATATGAGTTTATGATTAAACGCTGATTATTCGATGAATTTTGCTACGATGCCAAGTTTATTCTCCGTTCGAAATGAACGTACACTTTCGTCGGAACGAGTAGTTGGAGATATGCTCGAGAATTGACTCGATTCGAACTATACGTTCGATTTCACTCGTTCATGAACGAATACGTTCAACGAACGAGTGATCCCGAGAATTGACCCCCCGGTCGACTTAATCAATTCACGTTACGGAAATATGAAAATGAATAATTCGGAAACAAAACTAATTGAAAATTTGCTTTGTTACATTATCAATGTTAATATTGTAAATTATTGAATGCTTTGTATGCATCTGATATATGGTCGCTAATGCGAAGTACCTATCTTTTGTTGGTTTCCACCACAACTAAAAATAAAAACAAATAAATGGAATCTGAAGTAATGGGTTTTTCCTAGACAAGTTGTGATTCTTTATTATGCCTCATGTAAATTCAGATAAATGCAACGATTGTGGTGAGAATCACTAGACCAAGGTTACAACATCAAGTGGATAATTATGGAAAATAAAACATTTCCATGTAGGAAATCTCTTCATCCCATTTTGTATACACATTATTGAGACTTTTCCATTCTATACATACAGGTTTGGGTGACTCATTTTAATGGGAATGTATTCCAGATACTGAATGATGGTAAATATAGTGAATGCAAAATAAGTTGCGCAGTCAATTTTTATTCCACTACATGCTTTCGATATACGAGCATTACTGAAAGCACATTATTTTTTATAAGTATTTCCAATTGCTTCGATAGCCGAACTCTGTTGGCTTCATAATCCTGTGGCAGTCAATGAAATGGTGTATTTCGTATGTCAATTAGAGAATGCATTATTTTCGAAACTTCGCTCCTAGCACTAGGATAGCGGCCTAACGATAGTGAGCATCAGATTTTCGAATAATATAGTGGTACAGAACCATAGAAATAAATCTTTGAATATTATGTAAAGTGTGGAGTTGATACCCCCAAATAAGAATTTTGAAACCAATATTTTGGGGTAGTTTATCCATCGTAGGTCCATGTTTGTCCATCTTTTAAAATAAAACGAGGCTTCGTGTTAGCGCCTTTACTGTTCAAGATTTTCGCCATAGCTGTCTAGCCATGACATGAGTATGCCTGTAAAGCCGGCCACAGACGTAGAGAGAAGACGGCGTGCAACATGCAACATGCAAAGAATGACAACCATCAACTTTCGCACTTATTCTCACATTAAAAATGCTCATTGAGAAAAGTCTAGAATATAATAGTCAACTGGTTCTCATGTTAGAAAGCTCTTAGCCACTGTCGCATAGACTATAGAAATACCCGTCTAACACACAATATTTACAGCAAGCATGAAGATCCATAACACAACTAAAAAATTTCCCGTAAAAGAAGGAGTTAGACAAGGCGATACACTGTCTCCAAAAATATTCAACACTGTTTTAGAATATGCTTTTGAGGCTCTGAATTGGGAAAACAAAGGTATTAATATAGACGGGAAAATGCTGAATAATCTACGATTTGCAGATGATATAGTGCTGATAACAGACAACCTCAAAGGAGCTGGTTTGATGCTAAACAAGCTGAAACAGGCCACTGAAAAAGTTACCTTTTATATAAACCATCAAAAAACAAAAATCATGTCAAACCTAGTACTGGGAGGGACTATATCACTAGGCAACAAAACCATCGAGGTATCGAGGAGGTCGATGAATACAAATATCTGGAACACCAAATCAGAATAAACAGAGACAACCAAACAAAGGAATTACAGAGGAGAATTGGTCTTGGATGGGCAGCATATTGAAGACTGAGAGATCTTCGGTAGCGACGTTCCAATGAGTCTAAAGCGGAAAGTATTAGATCAGTGCGTGCTGCCAGTGATGACTTATTGCGCCGAAACACTTACCTTGACAAAACGCACCGTTGAGATATTGGAGATGGCTCAGAGAAAGATGGAGAGAGCTATGCTAGGTATTAAGCGGCCCACAGACGAGCAACTTAGTTGACAACTATGTTGCCAACAAGGTTGTAAACCAAACGAGGGTGGAAATAGCGGTTGTCGACCAGGTTGCAAACATCATTTCAGTGGAAGTTTTCGTCGAGTGAACTAGTCGGTTGAGTCGGAGGAATTATCAGAAAATGGAGGAAGATCTTTCATTATATATAATAATAAACGAGTTATGCGACGATGAAATGCAGCACACTTCTAAGAAGAGAATAATTTGGGCAAAAGAGTGGTACCAAAATCGGGCTAAGTTTTCCCATTCCAGTCTAATGAAAGAATTACGTATCAGTGCACCCGACGATTTTAAAAATTTTCTAAGAATGGATTGCAAAACATATGATGAATTGTTAAATAAAGTGCGACCATATATTGAAAAGCAGGAAACAGTTATGAGGAAGGCTATAACTACAAATGAACGGCTTTCTGCTACCCTGCGATTTTTAGCAAGTGGACAGAGTTTTGAGGATTTGAAATTCCTTACTGCTATTTCACCCCAAAGTCTTGGAACACCCCTTTCTTTAAACTATCAATGTGCGCATTTGGATCGATTTTTTTATTATATATACTTCCAAAAGTGTGTCCCACCCTCTATTTTTTTATTCCGATCTTTAAATACATCGGACTTCACTTTCCATAATTCGGGTAGATCTCTCAAACATTCGAAAAAATCAGCCCAATCTGGTATATTTGGAATATTGATCATGTTTTATGTAAATATTTTACGTTCACGCGTGCGTTGAATTCAGAAACGATGAGATCTTCCCTCTACTCGTCGACAACTCCAACTGATGTTGCCATGCGCGTTGCTGATTACCCCCACAGACGCTGCAATTTTGTCACCAACATCGGACTCCGCCCATCGAATATCAAACCGATTTGATCTTACAGTAACCTAGTTGTCAACTTGGAATATCAACCATCAACCGGCCCACAGACGTTCAACTTGGTTGTAAACACGCCGTGTTGACAACCAAGTTGTCAACTAGGTTGCTCGTCTGTAGGCCGCTTTAGGATTCAAGATCGTGTCAGAAACACCGAAATTCGACGAAGAACAGGGATACAGGACATAGTCCGGCGGATCACAACTTTGAAGTGGAAATGGACAGGACATGTTGCGAGATTTAAGGATGACAGGTTACCATAAGAATTATAAACTGGAGACACAGAGCAGACAAAAGAACCAGGGGTGGACCACCAACAAGATGACATTAAGGGGATTGAAGGACACTGGATCAGAACAGCCCAATATAGAACCCAGTGGAGCGGTTTAATGGAGGCCTATGTCCAGCAGTGGACTCAACACCAGGCTGGATGATGATGATGATGATGATGGAGGCCTGTAACCTGAAGCGCCTCAGAGCAAAAACCCGTACAAAGTTTATCACGGAACTTCAATATGAAGAGGACTGTGCAATTATAGCTAGAAGCTCAGAGGATCTACAGATAATGCTGGACACCTACAAACATATACACGAGGCTCTAGACCTTAGACTGATTATTGACGAAACCAAAATCCTGGTACCTTCGCCAGAAATCACATCTCTGAAAATAAATATCCCTTTTTTTTTGATAGTTTTATACTGATAGCATATTCGGATGGCCCGTCCAAATACTATCTATAATGATGGTCCACCTCTTATTTTCGCCTAATAAATAAGTGACAAAATCCAGTGAAACACTCTGAACCAAGCTCCAGTCAACATGCCACTCTCCCAATCAATTAGGTATTGAAATTGATTATACTGAAATAAAATCATGTATTTTAGAATAATCTGAGTAAATAGTGTAAATGATTTCTTTCGCATCATGACAGTAACGGATATATAACGTGCGTTCAAAACATATCGTCGTCAAGTGGACTGTGGAATTTTGTATGTTGATATTTTAGTCTACTTTCATCGTTTAGCTTGTACAACCACATTATTCCAACAGTGCAAATATGTGAACATACAAGTGACATTATATTCTCTATCCTTTTTAGAGGATATGTTAATTGGACTCAAAGGAAGGTACTTTTCAAGAGACTGACAATTCGAACGTGACGCAAGGTCACAGCGAGCTCGAGCGTGTCAGATTTTCATACAGATGGTTCATATCGGTGTTGCAGACATGTTGACCCATTAATCTGACACTGATCAGAAGGGGTTTTCTTAATCTGGCAGTTTGATGATGATAACAAGGAATTTTTTTTTAAATATCCCTTCCTGTACCTCTTATCGTTTCTATATTCATTAGGAAAGTTGTAGATAATAAAATTCTATACAACTTTTGTCTGAAGCAAATTCACATACTCTCAACCGTTTTCGAGTTAGAAGGTGATAAGGGCGAGGAGCTTAGCCACACATGCGGAAGTCCAAGGTCAATGTAGAAACCCAGTCTAATGTATATTCATCGCCATATTCCTCAAAAATGTTCAAACGTAGAAAAAATTGCTTCCAACAAAATTTGTAGAAAATGTTATGCTCTACAAATTTTATAATGGCTGCGAAAACAATTTGAAGCCCAGGAGAAGACATAATTCAAAAAAACTGATTTTTGTAACCTTTATGGCCAATTTTTATTGTTTCGGCTCGCTGAAACTGTCAGATTATATTTTTTTCTTTATTCTTGAATCATCAGCTTCAATATAAGAGGAAAAAGCCACCGCGCTCGAGAATGTACTAGTGACGTTTTTTTTTTGCAAGTTTGGCGCAAGTCACGCTTAAATTGTCAGATTAAGAGAATATATACTTTTCAACATGTAATTAACCACATATATCTTAATCTGACACGCTCGAGTATGTACAATGATCGTTTTTTTTACTATTCTGACAGGCTGTTCAAGACAATTCCCCCTATATACAGGTCTAATATTTGGTAGAGGTACTCTACAGGGTCCAAGGTATCTTCCCTTATATTAATCTGACACGCTCGAGTAAATCCCGAATTTCCCTCTTGGGCTCGCCAACTATTATTTTCACAAGCATTTTGCGTTCGAAATGATAATTGGTATTTAATTGATGCCTACCTAATTATATTTGCTTTCAGTAGGTACTGACGGCTATCGCAAAGCGGAAATCAGCAAATATATTTCTGAAAAAGCTATGATAAAGGTGGGATCCACTGAATTTGAACACACCACGGATTCGTCTTGTAATGTTCTAATGGATGAACTCTAGTAGGTCATAGGAATTTTATGCCACGCACAATCTAATAAGATGCAAATAGGCTCGTGGTCAACTTTCCTATCATACAATGATTTCATTCATAAATCAGCTTTAAAATTCTTCGATGTGCAGTTATACATTTCACAGATAGGCTGTTCTGGTCGTTTTATCAATTTCGAGGTTACGCAAACGCAGGTCGACATGAATGATTACATCAGATCAGGAACGACAAAGAGAAGAGAAAAAAAAAGACGCGACCGTTGGTTTGGAATGGAGCTGAATTCATTAAAACAAATCACTGGCTGATGATATTACCGGTTCTGTGGACTGCCTGAGGTAAATAAAATAATAACAAGAATTTAAATGGGTGAGGCCTGACATGGCAGTACCAACAGGCCAACTTCAACGGTCTGGTATGAATCAAACGCGAAAAGAAGGAAATACCGGATATGTGAGGTTGGGCCGAAACTTGATTTTTTCGAATTTCGGTTCGAGCACAGGATTTTTTCCATTGCATATCACAATTTAAGGAAGATCGCGCTTATCGAACATCTTTTCGAACTCTAGCTGAGTTTAGGTATAACTCTGGTGTTTCCAGTAATTCGAGAAGATAATCCTGATATGCCGAGGAGCAACTTTTCAAGTGCAAGGTGAAACCACTTGAACACTTTCGAGAAGGTCCTGTTTATGAACTGAATAGGCTTGGGCACCTTTAAGTCGATTTTCATGACTGTAGAGCCAGAGTTCTAATTAACTACAGTATCTGGAATAGCTTCAAGGAGGTTACCTCTTCGCTCCTACAGGTTTCTCGTTCAAAGCATTTTTTACGATGGCTAGGAATGTAAGCTGGTGATCCGGAGTGTCTTTGTCCTGCCACAGAATATGCACTTGTCACTTGTCAGTTTCTATTTGATATTTCTCTTCAAATCTAGCAGTATTGAAGTTTCGAAGGAAATTTTGGCAATGATCCAGGCCTGAATGGCCTCTCTATTTCGATTTCTTCTTTCTGCTGAAACCCTTTCTTATATGTGCATTTTCATTCACCAAACAAAAGTTCCGCGCCTCATTTTCTGACAAGTGGCAGGTGTATTGGACTCCTCGTTTCCTCTGATTACCGTGTGAAAATCATTCTCTTCATTTTTGTGACTACCTTAATGGTGAACATTATTTATCTGCGTTTAATATCTTCTTAAAGTAATAAATGATTCGCACATCTTCGAATTAGGTACCGGTAGATTCGGGTGACTTGGTACAATCCTGTAACTTGGAAGAATTATCCCCCTTGTAGGTTTTTTTGTTTCTTACCATTTATGAGTGAAGGGACAAACTTATAAGATGGTGTAGCGTCTTTTGGGTTAGTTTAACAATTAATTCCTGTTGAGTTTGCATTGACCAGAGCGTTTGAATTGACAGGAGAAATTAACGAATTCAGGAGAGTAAAAGCGCGTTTTTTTATGGCCCTTATACTTTCTAATGTCCTGTACATGTGTTTCACTTGGTGCATGTGTATTTTTTTTTTCTGGATACGTGGGATATTGGGAAATTAGATATGTCATGAAACAAGGTTGTTTACAAATCGAACGGCAACAAGGATCTCATTAATTTATATTGTTGTTTCATAGGGTGTCTTGGGACAATGCCGAATAGATGCAAGCGGCGCATTGGTAGCAGGAAATATGACGATTTTTCGCAGGATATTATTGTTTACGTTTTTTCCTCAAAGAAATCACCGAAGAATGAAAGAAATCAAAAAAACTAAACAAAACGTTTAGTTTTTATTATATTTGAGTTGCAATCATAGATTAAATAGATGGATCATAAGCTATTTTCTCAGACTGTTCATTTTTCAAATTATTCCCACTCCCTGTAACCACCAATGAAATGAATTTTCGCTTGTATTCCCCTCCAGATCGCTTCTAAAATTTCTAAGACGGCGTGTGTATTTGTAATTGTCAAAATTTTATTTCAATCATTCACGTCGTAATATTTTGGAAAATAAGCAGCGATGTGCCGTAAAAGCGTGTGTTTGAAATAGAAGTGCAATTTATACACGAAAGAGGAAAGTGATTTATTTATTCTGGTAAGTTTTTGATCTTTTATTCTTGTTTGAGTTCACGACTTTATGAAATCAGGGGAGGGAGTTAGGGGACGCCAGGGTCGAATTTTGTTTGAATCCCATCTAATGATAGGATTGAAATGTTGAGTTTATACAATCAAATAATTGATTTCAATTTTAGATTTCCCAGAAATGAAACCAGACGACGGCAGTGGAGAGTTGCACTGGGTCTTGAAAAAAATTTACACTTCTCTTGTAATTTATACTCCAGACTTTAGTATAATGAGAGTAATCGACTTTTACCGTAAATTTGAAAAAAGATGCCATCCCGAGTGAGGTAAGATAGGTAGTTTACCACTTTTTTAACTCGCTTTATTGTCTGATTATCACTTTGTTTGGAATTTTGCAAGTGATTTCTGACTATTTCTAGTTTTGTGGTGAACTTGAAATTTATAGTAGATTCTCTTTTTCTTATTATATCATGCTTTTTTGTATGAACATTCTTCCTGGTTTCGAGATGAACAGTAGAACGAGATTTTAATTGCTTCAATAATGTTGTAATTATAGCCAATACTGTGCCAAAAATGTTATCAATACTGGAGTTTTTGAGGAAAATGGAAGGAAAATGGGAACAATATCAAGAAACACGAATGCCAGTTCAGGATTTGCAGAAATGAAAGCTTCTTGTAGTTCATGGATAAAACAAGTTAGATACATACCTACCCAGGGAGGTATACAAAATTCCTTATAAACTGCTATGGCAAATAAAACTGGTCTTAGGAATGAAAATCCATAAAAATGAGCAGAGGTCATGTTTGGAACTTTTTTTGAGAATCAAAAAAGTTTCCTTTATTTCTAAAATGTATTTCAATGAAAAAATTATGCTACTACTGTAATTATGATTACAATAATGACCATTCAATTAGAGTTCGGATATTCCCATTATTTTTATGAGTTGTTAAATGAAAATGTCTGTTATCAGGATACCTCATATTTCGAAGTAAAACTTCAGTTGAAAAATTGCAGGAGACAAGCGGAGAACAGAAATTAAAAAACAGCTAGTTGACGTCAGAAAACCGATTTAAGATTACGAGTGAGTCGTCAGTACTTCAAGAAAAAAGTTCCTGCCCTACAAGCAGTTCTCAATTCATTGGAAAGAAAAATTCAAGATGAAAGCTTGGAAAGCCGAGGCAAATACCTAATGAAAAATTTCTTCGAAGACAGCTGCATGCATAAAATACATAAATATGGCAATGGCCTCGAACAGTTAAAAATTATTGAGTTAAAGCTCACAGTTTCGTAAAATAACTCTTTATTATTATGCACTTCAACACCAAAAAGCACTTTTGAGGTGTTATAAAAATTTGAAGGGGGAAGCAGGTTGATGAACTAGGTATTTAAGTTGCTGAAAAACACTGCTCTTTAGTTTATATGCAATATAACTTAATTCAATTTAAAACTGCCCATAAAAAAAATATTGATGCTTCATCTAGAATTGAGGGATTCTTTTATGAGTTACTGTATACAATAAGAAACCATTTCCTATTTCACCAATGATTGGTTCATGTTTGCAGTATTACATTACTGTTTCATTCCGCAAAATCTGTACGGAAGACTTGAGGATTTCTCCAATGAACAAACTCTTTCAGATTCTCATTATACAAATTCCATAAACTTCAGCTGCTTCCACTTCTATTGATTTGAGAATTAACCCTTCTGAAGGGAATTTTTTTCATGAAAGTAATTTTTGATTTTCAGTTTATACTAAGTGAATAAAATTTCAAATAATCTGTATGTAGGTTAGTTTAGGTTAGGTAATTTTTGATTTTCAGTTTATACTTAGTGAATAAAATTTCAAATAATCTGTATGTAGGTTAGGGTCATATTGGCTATTTGTGTATGGTAACGTTGTATTCAAAATAAATTCTTTTTTACATCAGGTGTTTTGGTATTATTAGTTCTACATCCCTTTGATTAGTTGTCATAAGAAAAATACTCGAAATCTTTGCATTGAAACATATTTCCAGTCGATATAAAATTATTGCCGACTACCTGAAATATTCACAGTGTGACTAGTTCTGAATCCGCCTCTGTCCAGTTCCCCCACCCAAGATATCCAAATTCATATTTATGGCAGTATATTGTGAACGCGTTTTTGTATTGATGCTCTATCTCCTGTTTTATTAATCTATGGTTGCAATATATTTACTTTCGCTCTAATAGGAGTTTATCATTTAATTTCCTAACCGAATTTCAACTATATAAACACAAATACAAATTTTTCAAAACTATACACCGTCCCAAGTCACCTATTTCATTTAAGAGTTGAAAAATCAATAGATATACACTTTTCATCATGTGAATGTATTTACCCTTTCTTGTTTACTTTTTATATTTTTACTCGATTTTGAAAGGTTGACAAAAAACAATCAAACATGTATATATAACATTTCAGGCTGTGCCTTTTTTAAATTTGTAAAATTACATTGAAATGAGTTGACGAAAACAAAAACAAACAATAAATTTACTGTTTGTTTTTGTCTACGGTCTACTATATCTTTTTTCCTGTCAAAAATTCTGCCAATGAGATTGGTTCCTTTCTTAGGTTTCAGTACTTTAGAAGTCCGCTTAAACCCACCATTAGAGTAAAGCTTTGCCTTTGCCTCATACGGCAAGGGTGACAGAGAAAAAATTACTTGTTCTTGTCAAGGCAGATCAAAACTTCTGGCTATGTTATAAATGAGACTAGCCATTTTTTTATTCAAGTTGTCTTATTCCCCAATACAGCATTACGAATATTGTTGTCAGGATGGTAGAAATTACTTGGGTATGATGGTGAATTATAGTGTATTACATATTTGTAATGATTTTAACTATTTAGCTTTGCAAACAAGATAAACTTTCTTGGTAACCTGATTCAAGATATATATTTATTGGAATCATAATCACTGGGTTGGCCAAGACAAGAAAAACGATTCCGCAGTAGATACCCGTACGAAATTTGAATTTATCTTCATACCCCATGCACTGTGATTATCTTCGGAGAAACATGACGGCAAAAGAGGAAACAACTATAGATATGTAATATAAACATCCCGCAGGTGACTGTCATACCTACCCATCTGAATTCTAATGACTTATCTAGTCGTGATTGTTTTTAATGCATTACGCTCTTCCTGACGGCACCTCAATAGCTTTCTTTGGCTGACTCGTAAAGTTCACATCGAGTGTATGCTCCTGATGAGCAATGAAACATCGAAGACTGACCGGATAAATGTGCAAATACCACGTATGTCATAATTCGACATAACTCAGTATGCATAGCGATATTTAGGCCGGCCTGAATGACGGCACGCGACAGGTTCCTTTTTTTGGAAGAAGGAAATAAAAAACGCTATTGTGATATAAGTTATTACAGTTAGTATTCCGTTCGATTAAATTCTGATTCTACAGATAAGGATTGAACCAGGGGTCATCCAACTTGAAGAATTCAGAACTACTCTGAATATCTTCATTCAATGGCATAATGAAGCCCTTAGGGGCGAAGAAATAAACCGTCTAGGAAATTATTTTCTTGATATCGGGAGCATTCCTTCCTAATATGGAGCATAGAAAACCATCTCATTTCCATTTTGCTCATAAAGATAATTAAACCAGATGTCCGCAGCGTCCTCAAAGGTTATTGTGAATTAGATAAATGAACATTTGTTCTTCGTCATCTTTCAGTTTTTATTAACGATTACCCGACAGTCTGATGTTGATCTACCTACTGATCAACCGTACTACTACCTCCAGACTTTCATTGATGATTTTTGATAATACCAGTTTACTTGATTGTTTAACAAACTGACGAATTTTTCCAATACCTGCTTCACCAACTATGACAATTGTTTGACGTTTTTTTCTCCATGAAGTTGGTTTTTATACTCTCTAAAGTGTAATGGCAAATACATCTCTTATCTCTTGTCGATATTCATTGCTTTTTGTGCCACTTGGAACTATTTATTGCGTAGAAGGAGTCTGGATCATATGATCATATCATGCTACAAAGACTAGCTCTAACGCAACTACAGGAATATTCTTGATTAACATTGAAGATCCCGTGAGACCCATATTCGAAAAATCAGAATGAACTGCAGGAATGTCCTTCAAAGACATCACTGCAACGTCCAGTTGTGAGTCCTGTTTTGTCAAATTGCAATATTCTATAACTCTATTATGGCTTTCTTAGTGTTGAGTGAACTTCGTCATAATGGGATTACAAGTAGTAAATCAAAGAAAGTTCTCCCTCACTGGATGACATAACCTCACAATTGGAATCACAATTGGAGTTGATTTCGCGCTCGGTTATGTGATACTCGATCGTTGCGTTGACCATGGGGCTCCCAGAATATCGCCCCCAGATGCTTGTAAACAAGTTGTCTTTGGGGGTTCTTTAGGATTATTAGATTTGGGGCGTAATCACATAATTGCAATAATGAATTTGGGTACAGTTACGAGGATGTATTGATATCTAGTTAGCCTAGACCATTTCCATGCATAAAAAAAATAGTGAGTTACCACAGCAACGAACAATAACTCATTAGCAGTTTCAGTGTTAAGTTTGAAGTCGAAAAAATAAACCAGAGTTACGCAATAAATTGAAATAAAGAAGATGTCCACCGAAATCGTGAAAATCGAAAAATTGGAGTATCGAGCCATCATCAAGTACCTGTAGGTATTTAAAAGGGTTAAGAGGTAAGCAGATTTACGAAAATATGCTTAATACCCTTGATGATCAATTTACTTCGTATGCGACCATGGAAAATTGGATTGCAAGCTTCAAAAGAGGTAAATTTTCCATGGAAAATGAAGACCGACCGGGAAGGCCAGTTTTTGTGTCAGTCCCCGTAAATATCGATGCAGTTCATGACATGATTTTATTAGACCGTCGAATTGGGCTCAAACGGATATCTAAAGCACTGAATAATTCATTTAGTTCACGTCAATTTGGACATGACAAAAATTGCTGCAAAATGGAATCGATGGAATGGCGACCATGGCCGGTCCTACGGAGGGGGGTAAAGGGGGTAATTCCCTCCCCCCCCAGAGCCCCTAACGACTACGATTTTTTGAATTGTTCATATAAAAAAACTAAGAAAAACCAATATTATAATGAAATGAAAAGGAGAGATTCCTTTACAGAGCATCTCATCTTGGCTGAGACAGCCAGGTTTCTCGCTTGTTATTTAAGATAGAACTTTTTTGTGAAACTCAAGTTATCCTAATCAGATTTTGCATAACTGTTTCCGTTTATGAGATACAGGGCGATGTTGGAAATTGATACTTTTCGTATCCCTCCTTTATCTCCGAAGTTTTTGAGAAATAATGCTGAGCTGAAACTACGTCTGATACAAAATTTTGCGTAGAATACAGTGTCGTCCTCAATTTTTTTTTTCGGGGTATGGTTTTGAAGATACGACACAAACTTATATTTTTTTCAATAGAACACCCTGTACTTTATTACTTCGTTAAATTCAGAAATGCTGAAAAACACTAAAACATCACATAATGATGATTTTAGAGAAGAAGAATCAATTAGATGGCAAACAAAGATAATACACTCATCACTAACACGAAAAACAAAACGAAGGTACTGTTATGGTTTGCGTTTCCCCAATATATTATTGTTTAGTTCAGCTTTTCCAATGAGTACTAGGAATTAGAAGAAATTTTAGTTAATTTATAAGAAATTTATTCATCATAGATGCTATGCTAGGAAATTTTGGATGGCATGGAAACATAAAATAGGGAGTTGTCAGTCAAGAATACTTTTCAGAAAAGTCACTCCTTGAATAGACTAATTGAAATAATTTGCTTTTTATAAGCACGATTGTGTTGATGGATTTTAACAAAATAAAATATAAATAAAATTTGAATTCAGCGGTTCGTAACAGTACCTACCCAATAGCAGCACATAAATAATACAAAAATTCATAATGCAAATTAGATAGAGAAGAAATACCAATAAAATATTTATTGGTATTGATACAAATTTTGCATACATTGCATAATATTTTACTAATTAAACTGTTCAAATTGCTGTCCGTTCTAATACACAATTGACAAACCTTTTCAATACTTGGTATAAAGACTTTATACTTTATAGGTCTTTATACAATGCCTGAGTGCATTTAATATTATAAAAGGGCTGTTTTGTAATTTCTCTGTTGATGCACGAAGTTCTTCGGGACTGTTGTGTCTAAACCTTAGACAACTTTCTTTAGTCTAAGGTCTAAACACAATAACAATTCATAGCGATGACAGCTAGATCAGATTTGTTTTTTACTCTTCAATGCTTCAATGCTTCCAAATGTATAGTAGCCATAATAACAACGAGGATGTTTGTATCATACATGAAATACTACTCTTAATAATCAAAAGTAATAATCCTTTTATTGAAACTTGGAAAATTCATGGCTCACTAACAAAAAATCATCATTATGTGATGTTTTAGTGTTTTTTAGCATTTCTGAAGATCCTACCTATATAATGTTATACATAATTTTGAAGGGAAAAAAATAACGAATTCAACGAAGTTATGAAATACAGGGTGTTCCTTTGAAAAAATATAGGTTTGTGTCGTATCTTCAAAACCATACCCCGAAAACAAAAATTGAGTACGCCACTGGATTTTACGCAGAATTTCACAAAAAAGTAGGACAGAAACGTGAAAACCGCAAGGCTCTATCTTAAATAACAAGCGAGAAACCCTGGCTGTCTCACCCAAAATAGGATGCACTGTACAATTTAAAGAAAAACAATATGGTACTGCAAAAGCTAACTAAAGATACCTACAGGGTGTTATTTGAAGTCTTAATTTGAAATTTCAATTGTTCTTTCAATTACTACCCCCCCCCAGAAAATCAGTCTAGGACCGCCCTTGATGGCGACACTCTGGTTTTCCAAGACCTAATAAGTTTCGTGTCCAAAAATCTGCTGGAAAAGTTCTTGCTTCAGTTTTTTGGGGTTACCATGGAGTAATTATGATCGATTTTTTGGATAAGGGTAGAACAATAATCGGAGATCACTATTCGACATTACTGACCACTCTAAGGGAAAAAATTGCAGAGAAAAGACGCGGAAAGCTATCCAAAGTTTTTTGTTTTTGCAGGACAACGCCCCTGCACACAAATCTCATGTTGCCATGCAAAAAATTCGTGATTTAGGTTTTGAATATATAACTAGAACACCCCCCTTATTCACCAGATTTGGCTCCATCCGACTATCATCTCTTTCCTTGACTGAAAGAAAGTTTAAGAGGTTGTAAATTTTCTTCCAAGGAGGAGGTAATGAAAGCTGTGGAGGTCTGGTTTGCAGAGCAAGAAGAAACATTTTTTTTGAAAGGTCTAGAAACGTTGAATGTTCGCTGCAATAAATGTATCTAATTGAGAGGAGAATATGTTGAGTAATAAAATATTTTGACATTAAAATTTTGTTTGGTTCTATAGTAGGCTATAGGAATTTTTCAATATATCCTCGTACTTGCTACCTAGACATCTACGCCGTATGAGACACTCATATTATTGGTCGCCCAAATTTTATTATCTGCCAGCGCCATCGCCTGAGACCACTTTTTAAAAACGTAATTGAGACCTGCATTGCAGATTCCATTTCATAATTACAGATTTTATCTAAACTTGCCAATCATTCCGGTTTATGACTTCTATTCACACATAAATGAAACGAAACTGGACGTTCGATATTGCATCCGGAGAAAATATATGTTATTGCGTGAATTCATTCCGAATGAAAAAATAGGGGACGTGCTGAATTGATATCCATTCAACGCAACATATAATGGAGATAGATTGCACTGCTCCAGATACAATATGAATTTTAATGAAAGGGACGAGGTGATCAACAGCTAGAAAAAAAGTATTTAGTGACAGTATTGGCTGCCCACGATAGCAGAAATATAGAGGATGTGATCATATCGTTGTCCCAAAGCAAAATAAAAATAATAACAATCAAATTTGAAAAATTGAAATTTTTGCTGTGAGAAAATCAACGTAGAGGGGCCATATAATATACCAAGTAGAAAACAGAACACCCAATATTAATTCATTATAAAAAGATTTAAAAAAATATATATATTGAGTCATTATAAGAAACAATAAGTTTTTCAACCAAATCTTTAGAGTGATAGGGTGCGAACAGTAAGCTTTTACAAGGCTGGTTAATCCTTTATAGCGTTTTCTATCGGTAAAACTAGTGCTGCACTGGATCACAGAACATCAAATGTGAATTAGGATATCTTGAAATTATTGCACTGTTTTTATAATATGCTCTCAATACGTACCAGTTTTACAAATGAAATTTGCTATTATAGCGAATTTCGGTGGTAAAACTAGCTTCAGATGCATTGTAATGATTGTAGTGACATCAAAATATGCACTCGCACTGCACTAGTTTTACCAATAGAAAACGCTATTAGAGAAATAGCCACGAGGCACAGAATTATAAATACGGTAGCAAAGATTATAGAGTAGAAAGATAGGAAACGCCCTGATGCTACTATTAAAAACCGACTACATTTTGGCCAATGAATACACATTTGACAATGAGATGGCGGCGATGGCGCTGAAAACGTATTGTCAATACAGAAAAACTGTTTAATAACAGTTTTCTGTTTTATAAATTATAATTGAAGGGCGCGAAATTCGAATTCTATTCCTTGTATTGAATTTCAATATTGACCTTGTTGAGATCGGAAAACAAACATCCTGAGCGACAACACAAAAGGATGGTTTTGTTTTGTGACCAGGATGTTAGTTTTCATCTGAACATTGATTGGAATCGATTGGTATCAATGAAATACGCTGTTGGATGTGATAAGTTTTTATTTGCAATCTATAAAAAATTTACAAAAATTTGAAATTATAGACAACGAATAAACATTGACTAGGATACAAGAGTATATGGTTATCTGCTTTAGATACATCAAAGGTGTTTTTTCTGTGAAAACGTTTTGAATTAATAAACTGAGTTGAATTTTTACAATTTATATCAGAAATTGATATGAACCAATATTCGATTTACCGTCATAGGATACACATTTCCGTTAGTTACATATTATTTACAAAATTTTCAGAACCACTATTGAAAAAACCTTACAGAGGTAGGTATACAAGACTTGTATTCAAGCCCGTCAGTATAATTTCTTCATGCTTTTTTATGATTTCTTCATGGTATGGTCTCTTTATGACACAATATAATGGACGTATAAAAGTCATATTTTCCCCTAAATGGCCCTTCATGCTAGGGATGCTTCCTGCATAAAACAATTTACGTGGGTGAACAGTTCTCAATTGAATTGAAGTAAAATATTCATTGAACATGGTGTAGTCACTAGTGTTTGCAGGCCTGTACGCCCTGAAAATTGTATCCACTTCGTAGCACTGAAAATAAAAATCAATGGATGACCGAGTCACATGTTACCAGTTTTAATACTTACATTCCCATTTTCCTTAGTAAAATTCGTTTTATTTGATCCACAGTTCTTCACCATACAATAATTTTCGAACGATATTTTGAGGTTTTCACCAAGAAATTAGAAAAAAATTTCAATAATCAGCAACTAGAACACGCTTGATAAATAAAAGGCGGTAGGAGAATCAAAACATTCAAAACCTCTTTGATCAAAATAGCCATCTGAAATCTCAGAAATTTCATATGATTCTGTGAATGTCTCTCGAATTGATATTTTAACCAATCTTAGGGCCTTAAAAATACATTTGAAAGACAGATGGCGCTCACATCGTTTTAGTTCCTATCTTTCTACCCTATAATCTTTGTACGGTAGTAGATTGTTGTCAGGTATGAAATCAAAAACGTTGCACACGAAGCACTATGTAATAATATATCTCGTATCTTGATCAATGGAAAAATGGCTTTCCATTGGACAAGGGGTGATTATTTTTAAGATGTTAAAACACAAAATGGAAGGCCCTATGAAAGCGGAAAAATATGTGGATTCGGAACGTCGCGCGAAGAAAAGGTCTTAAAGTTGATTTCTATATTTTTCTTGGGAGATTTATGTTTGAAATTACTAAGTAGGGGGAGTCCGGGAGACTTGCTCAGGTAGGAGACTTGAACCACCTCAAATATTTCGCGCTACCGGTATCGTAAACACCTTGCGACATACTCGTAACAAGGCACAACGAGTGGCGGCTTCATTTTGGCCGCCATCAGAACAGTTCGAGATTGAGAGGGTTGAACGTGATTTTGTTGTTGGGAAGTAAGAAATTGAATAATTTTTGTTTGTTACACTGTCTGAAAAGTTTAATAGGTGCGTGGTGTTATTTAGTTTTATTGCTTTAATTGATTAATATTGTTTTCAGACGATGAGCCTCTTTAATAATTGTTCTAAAAGTTACAAGAAAACATCTGTTGGATAGACTAAAAGTGAGTGCGGGAGATTTGACCCATGCTATGGTCGGGAGACATAATCAATGGTCCAAGTTTCCCGCAATGAGCTTGGATATTAGTTTGCTCCAAGAAGAGAAAATTGAATAATTGAATAAATATAAAAAAATATACAAAAAAGTAAAAAACATCTCGGAAATGAGTGAGAGAGACTCAGAAATAGAAAATATGTATTTCATACGCTGATACATCTGATGATGAAAACCTTGACATAAACAATCGTTGGTCATTGTTTTCTTTCATTGTTTTTCCTGATAAACAAACTTATAGTCAAGTCTCTCTCGCCCCCTGTTCAACTCTCCCATGGGTTAGGGAAACATGAGCCAATTTTCGGTTAATAAAAAAAGAATTGCTGTACTCAAAATGTTCATCTCACCATGACTTTACTATTATATATCGTTTCCTATTCGGGCATGATATCTTCACGCAAGAAAAAGAGTGGTTACCATTTACACATACAACTTGAGTGGCTTCAGAGTGAAAAGGGGTTCAACTCTCCCGGACTCCCCATTAATCTATTGAAAAAAATTAGAACTTCTTTACAAACACGTACTTGGTCGATAACGACGAGCTTAAATCTCTTAAAACACATGCAAGGAGCGCAAAACAATAAACAATATTTTCTGTCAACAAAATCTTGGGTTAAATTCTACTTCCCAACTTAGCGCACAACAACAATAAAAATATAATCAATGAATTTGGAGGAGAATTCAGGACTCTAGATTCTCTAGACCACAAATCATAAGGAGTTGTTACTTTCAACCCCTAAAAAGAAAGTTATGAGAACAATTGCGTGAGCAACATCTACTTAGGTTGTGCTTCATATTATGTAGAGTATGTTTTATAACCCATAAAAAAATTAAAAATGTCAACTCGTCAACATCTTCCAAAGGCTGTATCTTGGAAGCAAGGTCGGTTTTGAAAAATATTTATAAGAACTACCCCTGCTTATTATTAACGAGGAATGTCCTTAAGTCCTCAGCATTTATTTACACGATGCATAGAGACCAAGGGCACATTTAACCCTGGAAATAACAGGGACTGCATTTGCATCTTCTTGATGCATAAAAGGTGTTTAGACTTAAGGTCCCCCGCTACCAGGTCCGCATACTATTGAGAGAGATTAAAGTCCAAATAAAATTAAACTCCGGGGTGTATTCATTTATTTATTTATTTTTTATCCTAAGTTTAAAGTTCGGAATAATGAAATTTGAACATTGCAGTGATTTAGTGAAAAATAATTTTTTTATATTATATGGTCCTTCCAAGCCTTCATAGAAAGGTATACCCATTATTTTGATATTTTTAACAAACATTCGTTACTTTCATAATATGTTGAAATTCTCATTCGAGAAATTCAAGAATCTTAGAAAAAAATGTCTAGTTGACTCGAGACCCATAGATGATTTTCCTTGTACAAAGTTAGAGGTAGAGAAACCGATTCGATTTGAATAAATTCCAACATAAATCAAGATCGTGCGAAGACAATAAAAAAAAATTTCATGCTGAAATTCAGCGCTATCTCTTTCGCGAAAGAAACTCATGAAATAATCGCAATGACAAAGTATTCATCGTATTTACTTCGAAGAAAAAACTTTATAGCTCATGGAAATCGAGGATGAGTGTTAGAATGTTGTATTCATTTATGCGAGACCTGTATCCTGCGATTCAATGATGAATGGCCATAGGATAAGATAGTAATGCAAGGAAAAGAAGAAAGAGTTCACACTAGTAGGAGTACACACTAGTACACAGTAAATGCATTAGAAAATTCATTCGTTTGATTGAAAGAATCAGATTTCGGAGTCATTCAACACTTTTTATCATTTTGCAATTATTCGAAATAATTATATTCCGACAGACAGTGAGGCAATAAAATGTTGAGAAAAGTAATAGGTGAATGAATTCATTGAAGTCAATTTTATATTACTCTGCGTATGACGAAACATTTGGAATTATTGCTTCACCTTGTAGATTTGGCGAATTATTTGTTTTATTGAGTCTGTATTGTAGTTTTTCATACAGCTATGTGAAGCTAGCATCTCCAAATGCGAATTTTGAAACAAACATTTCAGGGTCGTTTGTCCATCGTAGGTCCATGTTTGTCCAGCTTTTATTTTCATTTTTCCAGACACCGTTTGAAAGATATGGGAAAACAAGTTGTTTCGGTGCATTTTCTGAGCAGAATCCCGAAATTGCAGAAAAAATCATCTTGCATCAATATAAGTAAGAGGAATTAAAGGAAGTTTCAAGTCAAGATGAACTTCATCTTTGAACAAAAATTTCACATGAATAAACAATTAACAGGACAACTAGTGCGTATTTGTGGCTGTTCATCTTAATACATTGATATAATAATAATAATTAGGTATTTATTGGTTCCTTAAGACATTTACAATGTATATAGGACAAGTCAAATGAACAATAGAAAAATCAATTTTCGGGAACTTATTCTACGATGACATTCATCGAAAATCCTGTAGTAAACTTTTCGCATTAATTCACTCAAACATAAAATTCTCAAATGCCACCACTTTTTTGGTTCTCCCTAAATTCTTTGTCGTCCTCTTCTTTCACAATCTTTCTGATTGTGGAAATATTCAGCTAAAATGTAAGTCGTTTAGATTCAGATGAAACACTTTATGAATTCACTTACATTGAATATGTTCGCTACCGTCTGACTTATTGTGGATTTTTTAGAATATCAGGGTAAAACTATTTGAATGAGCGGAACTGAATTCTAAATAGCACTTCCTGAAACCCTGTCTTCTCTTTTTTTTCAATCACTTTCGGCATTTTCGTAATAAAAATTGATATATTAGTTGTGGCAACGGCGTTATGACATTAACGACATTTCATGAGTGCCAACCTTACTCCGTTCTAGTTACAAAAACTTGAGAAAATTATTTCATGGCCAACCGACTGCTAAAATAAATGTGAATGGAGTATATCTATCCATCGTTTCACTTACTGACGATCAGTAACCATTCTAAAATATATCTACAGATAGATCATAGAAACGAAATCAGATGGTTTTTCTATCTTCAGTAAGTGAAACAATAGATAGATAGGTTTACTGAAAACGGTCTATTGCTCATAGCAATAGAATCAAAACGAATAATTCACACAAAATAGAGGATAAAAAATTACGACTGTGCCACACCAGCTCCGATAAATGACCAAATATTTACATTTCTTGGTATGTGCAAAAGAATTTTAAATTTCACTCAGAAGGGCGGGCATAACAACTAACGAGGTAAAATCCCACATCTCTCTTATCTTTCTGAATTTTCAATTGACATCAGCTCACAGGCCCCACAGCATTTGTCGAAGCGAACCGATAATAAATGATTGCTTATGGTATTACTTCCGATAATAAACATTTGCAATGGATACATGTGTAATTTCTTATCTCTGTTCTGAATTTTTAGGTCTTTTCAGATAAATCCAAAAAGTTTATTGCCAATCTTATCAAAATGAATTTTCGAGTATTCAGTTCTTCAAGTCTTGAATCTCGAAGCTGAAATTCATGTACAGGGTGACAATTTAAAAACTTGCCAGACATAATTATGTCGCGACAAGGATGTTTTCAGAGAAAATGCCGGAACAGGTCAATTTTTATTCGGAGGGGACATGTTTCTAGCAGAATTGTAAGCCAAAATCTCCTCAATCTTAGGTGTAGTGGTTATCACCCCTAAATTCTTAATGGGGAATAAGGGGTGGGCTATACCTCAATTGAAAGATCACTTGTCCCTCTACTTGAAAACTATATGGTTTACAAATTTTTATTGATTCCTTGAAGTAGTTATAGGAGGTGACAATTTGAAAACTTGCCAGGCCAATTATGTCTGGACAAGGATGTTTTCAAAGAAAAAGCCGGAGCAGGTCAATTTTTAAAGGTAGGGGGACATATTTTGAGCAAAATTGTAAGCCGAAATCTCCTCAAATCTAGGTGTAGGGGCTATCATCCCTGAATTCTTCATAGGGAATAGAGGATGAGCTAAACCTCAATTGGAAGACAATATGTCCCAGTCCCTCTATATAATACCTACTATTGTCTTCCAATTCAGGTATGGCTAACCCTCTATTCCCTATTAAGAATTTAGGGTTGACAACCCCTACACCTAAGATTGAGGAGATTTTGGCTTACAATTCTGCTAGAAACATATCCCCCCCTGAATAATAATTGACCTGTCCGGCATTTTCTCTGAAAACATCCTTGTCGAGACATAATTGGAATGGCAAGTTTTCAAATTGTTAGCCCCTGTAACTACTTCAAGGACTCAATAAAAATTTGCAAACCATAGTATTCATGTAGAGGGTCAAGTGTTCTTTCAATTGAGGTATAGCCCACCTCCTATTCCTTATTGAGAATTTAGGGGTGATAACTTCTACATCTAGGGTTGTGGAGATTTCGGCTTACAATTCTGCTTAAAATATGTCCCCCTACGAATAGAAATTGACCTGTTCCGGCATTTTCTCTGCAATCATCCTTGTCGTGACATAATTGGACTGGCAAGTTTTCAAATTGTCACCCTGTATACTTTGGCTGCTTCAAATCCGGATCAATTGAATTATATAGATACCTAATAATAGGAATATTATTTGAAACTCGAAGGAATGATTCAAAGTAGAGACTTTGGTCAAACCTATGTAATTAGCAGAATTTTCCATTTCCGTGTATTAACACAACATGAATATTTCGTTATTATTCGTTGTGAAAGAAATTCGTAAACCTCACCAAGGTCTTATATATGTATTATCATATAATGCATCAAATTCGACAATTCAACCAACATAAGAAGGTTTCATTGAAAAAAGTCACTTCCGTTGTCGTTATAATTAACAAATAATAAAATTGACCATGTTTATTTCAGAACATCTCATCCTTGAGACGGATCCGGAAAAGGGGAAAGCAGAGTATGCCTTCGATAATCCAGGATTCAAAGGTGAGTGGATTCATTCAAATTTGCACCAAATCACTGAGTTCGAACCTTCTAGCTCTGCTTATCATCAAGCTTCATAAAGACACGGGGCCCGATGCTGGTCCAAAAAAGACGATATAAAAATTGAAAAAAATCGAGTTTCGACCGAACCCTAGAAGTTATGAAAAAAAAAACTCTGTACACTAGTAATCGGTACTCTAACTTTTTAATAAATATAAAAAAGATTTATGAAACGGTCCACGGTCCTAAATACGAGGAGTACCATCGATCAATGTAGCGTAGAAAGAGGAAGTTTATTTAAACTTGAAGAACTATCGGCCTACATCCCTCACGAATAACCTTCGGGAAGTCTCTAAAAACGAGATTGATTTCTTTCTTCGACAAAAACCGAATAAAGCTAAAAAATACCTACAGTTTCTTTAAGAATTCAAGTACTGAAACAGCTGTTGTTCATTTTGTGGAGGGGATTGTTGGAGCTACAAATGAATCGCTGAAATGTTTAAAGGTGTTTGTCGATCTAGCACGGGCTTTCAATACTATGTTTCACAGTATTTTATGTGACAAAAAGGCCTTCGACTCGGTGAATCGGAGAGCGCTATGGAAAATCATGGGACCTCTTGGAGTGCCCGAAAAATTCTGAGCAGTGTGTAAAAGCCTCCATACCAATAACACCCCTAGAATACAGCATAATGGCTTTACAACCGACCATTTCTTAACCAACTCTGGAATAAAACAAGGCTGCGTGTTAGCGCCTTTACTGTTCAGTATTATCGCCATAGCTGTCTCGATAAGTGCTGACATGAGTATACCTGAAAGGGGTGTTGGAATAAGATTCAGGTTTGATGGAGGCTTATTTAACTTGAAGCGCCTCAGAGCAAAAAGCTGTACAAAGCTTATCACGGAACTTCAATATGCAGACGACTGCGCACTTATCGCTAGCAGCTCAAAGGATCTGCAGATAATGTTGGGCCTTAGACTTAATATCGACAAAACCAAAATCCTGGTAAGTCCGCCAGAAAGCCTTCAAACAGATATCAGCCTGGAGAATGGAACTCTAGAACAGGTCGAGCAGTTCAAATACTTGGGAAGCTTCATAAATACTGGGGCTAACCTAGACACGGAAATACACAACCGTATCAATTCGGCATCACGGGCATTCTGGAAGCTAAAGGACAGAGTGTTTCAAAATCACGACCTCAATCTGAAGACCAAGACAGCTGTTTACAAAGCAGTGGTCCTCCCAATGCTTCTTTACGGAAGCGAAAGCTGGACGCCCTACAGACTACATATTAAACAGGTTGAACAATCGTCAACAGCGTCATCTAAGACAAATAATGCACATCAGATGGTCTTGCAACGCGCGAGTTGTGCAACAATTGAGAATCAAGTAACGAGGGCCCGACTCAGATGGAGCGGACACATTCTGAGGATGCAAGACACAAGACTCCCCAAAATAGCTCTGTATGGCGAATTGACAGAGGGAGCCCGGAAACCAGGAGGGCAGTATAAGCGGTTTCAGGATATACTACATCAATCCCTAAAATCAGTTAATGCCAATCATAACTGGGAACAACTAGCGTAAGGCAGGTCACAGTGGAGGTCTTTGGTACACAGTTATAATGGAGGCAGCGGCCAGATCTGGTAGGTGACTATTCATGCCCGGAGTGTGGAAGGATCTGTAGATCGCGGTTAGGTCTCTTCAGTCACAGGAGGGCACACAGTCGCAATTAGCCCTAAGAAATTATAAGTCTGTTCGCGCCGTTTTTTTGCCTTTTTGTAAATTTATTCCCGGTAACGGGATACAGCAATGAATGAATGAATGTGACAAATTATTCAACTATGGGGTTCGTGGCATAGGTGATGATTTCATCAGGGATTACTTTGACTGGCAGAACTCAGCAGGTTGAAATTGGAGATAAATTCAGCTCATATTCCACAGTTGATTTGGGTGTTCCGCAGACTACAGTTCTGGGACCTATTCTTTTTCTAGTATATTTCTAACAGCATTTCACGTATCAGTAGCTTTTCGGGAGACATTGTCTGCTACGCTGATGATATTGCGTATACGTTCTTCGGAAAAAGTTAGGAAGAAGCATTATTCCGAATCGCAGAAATAAATATGCAGATGATACAGATGTTTTTGAATAATAACTTGTTGAGTCTTAACATAACAAAATTCATTACGTTTCTTCTAATATCGAAAACCAACCTAGATTTCACCATTGTCACCCTTACAGTACATAGTTCAAGCTTCAATGACTATGCACTGTGCAACTGCCCTTCTATCATTAAAGTCACTTCTTATAAATATCAAGATGTAGCTGTTGATCAGCATCTCAAATGGACTGAACACATACTACATGTAACTCCGAGAATAAGAACACTCATGAACAAATTTTATGTACCTATACTGGGAGAAATACTCATTTTTAGATGCCTTGAATTACTTTTCAGCTGACCTCTTCATAATAGCACTGTTTAACGTACACGAAATTAGCTGGTAATGAACCCTTTTATTGGTTGATTTCCTATTAATGCATTATTCTCATGGGTAATCGAACATAAAAGTATTCAGCAGCTTCCCAAATAATTATTTTATTTGTATGTCGCATTGATTTTCGTAGAACCTAGTGGGTGAATTGAGAAGAGATGAATTGTGGAGGTTGCAGAAAAATTATGATGGTTAGAGAGTTATCAATAAATCGAATATGCCCTCTATGGGAAATTTATAAGGTGTCAATTTTGATCAAGTATCGATAGGAAATTTTTGCAATCAAGAATTCATATTCAATTCAAAATGTGGTCGACGGAAAAATCTTGTAATCAACTCGTTTATTAATTAAGCGATTAATGATCTCGAACATTAATGATCTCAAACATTAAACGCTTTCATTAATAACCTAGTTGATTAAATAACTATTACAGTGCACTTGCAGAATCAATTTTGAGATATTAATTGTATTGTGGCATGGGGTGGGTGATACATACAATAATATAATGATTCTTCTGGAAACTTTCCAAAACACTCTATTAAAAATAATGTATAAAAAAGGCAAATTGTTTTCCACAGAAGCGTTCTATAATGTGACTGAAATTTTATGTTTTCGAATACTTCATGCTTACCATTGTCTAATTTGGATGTTTTTCAAGGCTAATAAATTTTCTTGTACCTACAACATCAGAGACAATAAGGTCTGCCACAAATCAGTTCATTAAACTACCGTTTTTTAGGAAAGATTTATCTCAAAGATCTCTATTGTATTTTGGCCCTAAACTATTTAACATGCTAGCCAATAATGCAAGAAAACTGAATTTTCGTAGGTTAAAATTAGAAGTGAAAAAATTTCTCCTCGCAGAATCAATAATTTTAGGGTGTTTTGATCTTGTGCACATCCTCTGACCCCCAAACCTAGGGAGTGGGTTCTTACATCTTATGGATTCAACCTTTCAAAAAAAAAGAACAATATGAAAATTCTTTAATACCATGAATAATTTACCCACCAAAAGCATTTTTGCAGTACTTAGATAGTCCATAATTCAAATAGCAATCACGATATTGAAAATACAGGGTGTCCCGTAAAGACCACGTCAAACGAAAAAGGAAAGTAGATCAGAATGTGCTCTACCTGATATGAAAAAATCGTTCATATAAAAGTCTCACAGTTTTTGAGTTATTTGATGTTTTATGAAAATGTTGAATTTTTTCGCTTAAAATGCTTTCTCTCTTGCGGAAGCTACAATTTAATACTTTTCGAATCAGTTTTTTTCCGTAAATTTTGTTGAATGATTACTTCAATTCATCCAATAAAAAATACCACAAAATATTATGCAGGGATTCTGAAAAAAAAAATTAAAATTCATGTTCTGAAGGAAGTGTTTTTTTGTGCTGAATTCTATCTGACGTGGTATAAAAAAAAGACACTAGATCTTTTCTGCACATTACGTTGAAAAGTTGCCCATTTTGTAAGGATTCCGAAAAGGTAAAATATAGGTGATAACCTTCTTCACGAAAAAAGATATTTGAATGTTTATCGAAAATGGAGCAAATTTGTGAAAAACTGATTTTGTCGCCCTTTCTACAAATTCTTTCATTTTGCAGATTCTGCTGTAACATATTGAATAATTCTCTTGAAAAATGTCAGTTAGTCCTTAAATTACTTATAAAATGAAATTATTCATTAATTGCAATGATATAATATAATAACGCACAAGACCTTCAACATCAACAAATCTATTGTGAAGAAACTTTATAAAAATATCAATAATAGAAATTCAGAATTCTTATGAGAGTAAATGCTCAAAATGGCCCCCCCCTTCGCTAATACATGCCCTGCCTCTATTGAGAAATGCCCTTTTCAAACCACTTTACGGTGAATTTATGGACTGGAATATACGATGAAAAAATATTCGGTCCGACAGAATTGCTGCAATCATTAAACAGCACCAACTATTTGAATTTTCTAAGGAACAGTGTACCCTTACTCTTAGGAGATATACCACTGGAAATGCGACATAATCTATGGTTTCAACACGACGGGTGCCCAGCACACTACACTCGTCATGTTAGGGAATATTTACACCAAACATATCCTCCCCGTTCACCAGACTTAAATCCTCTGGAGTGTTTTTACTGGGGTTTTTTAAAAAATTAAATTTATTCGAATCCCATAAAAGATGAAGCACAAGTTAGGGACCGCATTCGTATTTCAGCAGCCAAAATAGCGGGAGAAGTTTGTATGGTTTGAAAATGTTATTTCTCAATAGATGCAGGGCATGTATTAGTGAAGGGGGTGGTTATTTTGAGCATTTGCTCTAATAATAATCCTGAATTTTTATTATTGATATTTTTATAAGGTTTCTTCACAATAGATTTGTTGATGTTGAAGGTCCTGTGCGTTATTACATTATATCATTGCAATTAATGAATAATTTCATTTTATGAGTAATTTAAGGACTAACTGACATTTTTCAAGAGAATTATTCAATATGATACATCAGAATCTGCAAAATGAAAGAATTTGTAGAAAGGGTGACAAAATCAGTTTTTCACAAATCTGTTCCATTTTCGATAAACATTCAAATATCTTTTTTCGTGAAGAAGGTTATCACCTATATTTTACCTTTTCGGAATCCTCACAAAATGGGCAACTTTTCAACGTAATGTGCAGAAAAGATCTAGTGTCTTTTTTTTATACCACGTCAGATAGAATTCAGCACAAAAAAACACTTTCTTCAGAAAATGAATTTCAATTTTTTTTTTTCAGAATCCCTGTATAATATTTTGTGTTATTTTTCATTGCATGAATTGAAGTAATCATTCAGCAAAATTTACGGAAAAAAAACTGATACGAAAAGTATTAAATTGTAGCTTCCACAAGAGAGAAAGCATTTTAAGCGAAAAAATTCAACATTTTCATAAAACATCAAATATCTCGAAAACTGTGACACTTTCATACGAACAATTTTTTCACATCAGATAGAGCACATTCTAATCTACTTTTCGTTTTCGTTTGACGTGGTCTTTACGGGACACCCTGTATATTGAAAACAAATTTGAATGATTCAGTTTGGGTCCATTGGAAATGTCGCCTTATCTCTCATGGTAATTTCTGCAGTTTTTCTACCATTTCAGGATTGCTATATTCATTCTGGGAATATACCAACCGATTCCTACCTAAACTTATCTAAACCACTACACTATAATTTACTGTATTATTTTATCAGATCTGTTCAATATTCATTACAACCTAACAACTTGCGAAACGCAGTTGCTAATATAATTGAAAGCTTTTTTGTATTTTACAAAGTTCCATCCAAATGAGAACAAGTACCTACTAACCTCGGAATTCTATTATTTATACATCGAAACTCAGTAAAAACCAGGGAAAAAATTTATTCTTTACGAATGCATTTGAACTTTTCAAAATGTAACCTTGATTGCTTGAGTGTTGGGTATCAGGTATTTATTTCGCTTGATACGTTCCTCTTGTGGAATTCATAAAGATCTGAACGCCCTTGAGTGAAACGTACCACGTTGTTCGATTTTCGATTAATCATTTGAGCCTGCACAGGATTCCACTTTGAATACTTCTTGTTTTTGGCTGGTACAAGGACAAGGTTTTCCAAAAAAACACCTTTTTGTAGATATAATTGAGGCTGAGGGCCACAGGTCACCTGCCAAGTTCGAACTTTTTTTCAACATCAAAGATCAAAGATATCAATTTCATAAATGAGCAAACAGAAGTGCTATTATAATTTAGGGAAGGATAGGTCGTGATCTTCACCGACAGATAACTTTTCTGATGCCTAAAATATTTGTAGGTTTATTGCTGTATACAGTGTGTTTTTAAAGGGGTTTTTCTTCTGAGGAAGTAGAACTGGTCAGAATATACCGTTTCACCTAAGATATAAAAAATTGTCAAGTTGTATGTAGATTCTAATACGACTCTAGATATACATCGTGCATAATCGGAAGGCCGAGAGAAAAAAAATACACAATATATAATAACTAACATTAACAAAATACTAAGTCCTTTCGATGATACACTGCCAACAAAAAGTCGGTCGATTTCATTCCAAAGGAAACAGTACCTACAGTTAATGCAATAGTTTCATAGGTTGCATTGTAATCATAGTCTATGATTATAATACATATCGATTTTTTTAACAAAAGATAATGAAATAATTTAGTAATAATGTCAGATCAAATATTCTATTGTATAACCAAATTATTGAAGAAAAGAACATCCAGTTTGAAGACTACACATAATGCATTGGATTCTTCGATTCATTGACAGAACTCCTGCATAAGCCATCTGATTTACATGCATAACCTGGAACAGAGAGAAAAAATAGTTCATATAAAGCTAATGCAAAAACTTCAGCTTCGGGTGTCCCCATGTTTTTTTTAGTCTAGCATTTCTGGAATGAGGAGATATAAATTGAACCCCATTATACTGCTAATTGCATGGTTGCTTAAGTTGTAAAAAAAAATTAGAATAACTTATCTTCTTTTCAATTTCCTATGTTTGGACTTTTCAATTTTTTTTTCAATCTAGACAGCTGCTCTTACTCATGTTTACTCATATCAAACTAATATTTTTCTCTTTATGAACTGATTCCTACGCTTGATATCAATTTTATCTCTGACCTATTTTCACAAAAGAGGAATAAGTCACTATACTTGGAGAATTTGAACCTAAGTGAACTAGTTCTCGGCTAACTATTATTGTCTAAATTTGGAAAATCTAATCTTCTCCAAGCACTATAGATAATTTCGAACCTCCAACTTCGAAATCAATTTCAAAACTCAAATTGTCCCGATTTGAAATCAGTGTAAAATTTGAAAAATCCGGTAGAGCTAAAGGTAGAAAAATGTTTTAGACTAAAATGGTCCCCACAAATTCTACTATTTGTATTGAAATAGATACAATTGGAATGAACTGAAATTGTACTTGGAGATCGAAAAAAGTGATTGTCTTGACCCCGTGTAATTTTTGTTTGCACAATGCAGCATGAAAACTGAAATTTTAATGATGCCATCCTATTGATCGATTGTGATAATAGGTGCTAAGAATTAATGCTTATTCCTTCACGTAAACCTAAATAAGAACCTGATGAAATAAAAATATAGCAAGCTCATATTCACTTCTGCCACTTTATTCTGATAATAAATGAATAAAACTTGTATTCACTACTGGGAATAAAACCATGTATAATGCATTAAGATCACAAGAAAAGTGTTAAACTTATTGAAAAACACTAGAAAACTTGAACTATCACTTCTGATTTTTCTAAAAATACACCTGAAATGAAAACAGAACAAAGTTTAGGTTATTATTTATTTATTTATTCTTGAAAGTTACAACACTCAAGCTAGCAGCCCCTCTAAATATGGGTTAAGACAATCTGGCCTCAGCACAATGAGGCTATGTACCCAATTTCGGTAGAATCTTGGTTATTGTTTTCTTGAGATCCTGAGGAACTGCAGGATTCTAGGATGATCCAATCCCCAAGAAAACTTTCAGATCTTTACATTTTGACGATCTATGATTTACGAAACACTCAAGTTTTTATGAATTTCTTGCTTTGTCCTGGAGCATCAAGAGTCTTGTGAATCCAATCCCAGAACTGTCTCTGGTAAAGTAATGTAAACAGTATCGATATAAATATTCGAGAATATATTTCATCTCTTCTACTATATCTTTATTTCGAACAATTAGTTCTATCTACATTTTAAACGACCAATGAGAGTTGTTAGCCTTTCCTTCCTTTGTCTATGGGTCAAAGACCTACCTCAACTCCGAACTTAGGCTGCCTTTGAAGAATATGACAAATATAGTTATAATAATAACAACAATTTTTTAAGAAACAATAACTGAGATCTTTTCGAATATTATTAGGCTTTATTCTCATAAAATAATGATTTTTGAGCCATTAGGTGCTTCATAATCAGAAAATTGGGATTGTTTCGAGGTTTCTCTTGCTTCTAAGGCTGTGCACCCCCAAAGATTCACACCAAGCGCGTTTTTTTATATATCATTGGAACTTCAGTCTCCGTCTACACCCCTCCTATACCCGAGTCTGAGTTCCACCACTACTGTCAATAACGCTGGTGTGGATACCCGGGGGATACAGAAGGCACTTTGAGGTGGCTACCCTTCCTAGAATATTCCCGCTCGTTCCCGTGTTCACCCCTACGGTTAGGGAAGCACTCTGCTGGTGTGGATACCCGGGGAGTGCCGAACGCGCCTAAGGGTGAGCCGTCGTAATTCTGTGTCGTCGTATTTCATCCCCCAACCTGGCTGAAGTCCGATGCCTGTCCGTTAAGTGTGCGTCTTCTTATGTTCTGGCTGGCGAACACGTCCGTAAACCCCATATAACGTTTGAGATCGGATCCTGTTTCATTCCGTCCGTTTTACCCCTGTAAATTCACTGATCTCGAGTCTTTCACTGTACGAATTTTATAATAGTGCCATTTGTGTTTCCTTGTACGAGTCGACAAATATAAGTTGTGTACGTTGATTTTGACATTCACTGGTTGTCGCTAACACCCCAGACAACGAGGAACCTTGTCTTCGGCTTCTAGCTACCAGGGTAGGTTTGCTATTTTCCCTTAAAGAATAGCTGGCGCTCGAGTACACCGAGAAAAAGACGTTACACTACGTATCAATATGTTTCATGACTTGATTTTTCTTTTCTAGATGCAACAATTCTTGCAAAGTCACAAGACCCAACAAAATGTGATCCTGAGAAAGCAGGAAAACAAAAATGGAACAACTGGGCGGGAATATCATCTATCACGGCGAAACCGGAAAAAAAGAAGACTCTGGATGATTCCTCCCTAAAAGAACAAGAAGTGAAAGTAGTGACATTGAAGAGTCATGATTTCGCTGGGCTAGGTTTTAATATCTGCGGAAACATGAAAGAAGGAATCTACATCAAGGATATTTTGCACAGAGGACCAGCTTCTGAGTCTGGAAAATTAAGTCCAGGTGAGAACGTTTTTTTTTTCAAGAATCAAATATCACTACAAGAGGCTTTTTGGAATATATAGATATTCTGTTTTTCGTAGCTAAGATAAGGAAAAATTCTTGAATCTTATACCTCGGAAAATATTATAAAAACAAAGAATAACTCCTCAATACCTTCAAAATGAACTCATAATGAATCTGAGAAGAAAGTTCATCATTGTGCCAAGAACATATGAATTCATCACGGAATGTTAATAATTACAAAACTCAGATTTCCTCTTCCTTTCTTGCCGGAGTACCCACTTGATTACTATGCATCAGTCATGTTAATTTCCTTGTAGGCGTGAGATATACTCATCAACTCATCCATACTACACGTTACATGCAAAAGACAATCAACTGCAGCGATGTCAACATATTATCCATTATCCAATTATACAGGGTGTTTTCAAAGGTGACGCTTTTTTTGACAGAAGGTAGAACTCATCAAAATAAGTAGTTTTACCAAAAATTTTATATATAAAATATCCAAGATGGCTGAGATACAACCCCTAGAATTTCGACAAAATTTCATTGAATTTCAAGTACGGACTGTAGAAGGTGACTCCGGCGTCGCAAAAACGAAACAAAACATAAATATATGGCTGTACAATTAATGGTTCAGTGCCAAGTTCATCGGATTAGATGCATCAGGTCACTTTTGAGAGAATCATAATTGTTGTATCGTGCAATTTAGGGTGAAAAAAATGTTGAAAATCGAGGCAGTTTCTTGAAAGTGCTTATGTTAGTTATGTTGAAAAAGTGCTATGATTTTTCCCCATTTCATCCCATTTTTACGATGATTGTTGTAATGTTCGAACAAGGAGATTGTGATGCCCCATTTTGAATAAATTCGTGAATAATTTTGACGAATTTTACTGTGAGATTTTGAAGTATTATTCTATTTTTTACACTTTTGTCCTAAGTCTCTTCTGTCAGTTGGTATCGAAATGAGCCATTTCATAAAATCCTGTAAGTTACTAAAAAATAATGAGAACAATTCGGCAATCCTAAGTTTTCATTTTCATCACGTAAATATCGAATGAGCCAATATCCTAAACGAAACCACATGGTCGAATCAGAAGATAAGTTTTTTCCCACTACTTTGCGATAATTCAGCTAACAAACGGTCTAGGGTCGTATTATAGGATCTATTTCAGTAATAATTCCCAATTTTTTTTTCAACTTTGTCATTTTGAAAGTTTTGTATAGGTGATTTTTGGTGAAACGCTCCATTTTGGCCTGTTCTACTTTCTGTTGAAAAAAAGCTTCACCTTCAAATACACCCTGTATATCGTTATCGATATGAATATGAATCGATACATCAATGCAAATGATCCTACTTTTAAGCCCGGTTGCTCAGTTCAGGATTAAGCCGAGATTTAAGTCGATCCTAGATTAACCTGACAGAATTGAACGGAAATATCAAAATTAATCAACTTTAATCCCGAATTGAACAACCTGGCCTTAAAATAATCTGAACCAGTAGGAGTTCTACTATTTTATCGGGAATCGTAATAGACTGGTGTGAGATTATTCGAACAAAAAAATTTGGATATTGAATTTATCCATTCACCATCAAATCAAAAATTGATAATATTGATGATCTACGAGTCATTGATCACCTGGGGCGAGAGACACTTGATCATAAGTTTGTTTATCAGGAAAAACATTGAAAGAAAACAATTTCCAATGACCAACGATATTATACGTCAAAGGTTTTCATCATCAGATAAATCAGCGTATGAAATACATATTTTCTATTCCAGAGTCACTCTCACTTATTTCCGAGATGTTTTTTACTTTTTTGAACCTATATGTATATTTTTTTTCATATTTATTTCCATTATTCAATTTTTTTTTAAGCAAACTATTATCAAACCTCAGTGAGGGAAACTTGGACCACTGATTATGTCTCCCGACTATAGAATGGGTCAAGTCTCCCTTTTAGTCTATTCAACAGAAGTTTTCTTGAAACTTTTGCAACTATTATCAAAAAGGCTCATCGTTTGTGAAACAATATTAATCAATGAAAGCAATAAAACTAAATAACACCACGCACCTATTAAACTTTTCAGACAGTGTAACAATTAAACATAAATTATTCAATTTCTTACCTACATCCTAAAAACAAAATCACGTTCAACCCTCTCAACTCCCGAACTGTTCTGATGGCGGCCAAAATGAAGCCGCCACTAGTTGTGCCTTGTTACGAGTATGTTGCAAGCTATATTTACGATGCCGGTAGCGCAAAATTTGAATTGAAATATTTGAGGTGGTTCAAGTCTCCTACCTGAGCAAAGTCTCCCGGACTCCCGATACTTATTATTTCTGTAGTATAAGAAAATTCCGATTTTGTATTGTATTGTTATTCTTATCTCCGATCAAGAGATCTTCGTTAACTCATTCCATTCTTTTTTACAGGAGACAGAATTAAGAGCGTCACCATCAATTTCGATCATATAGTTTACGAAGATGCACTTAGTATTTTGAGCTTCGCTAGTCCCTATGAAATCAGGTTGGAGGCAAAAGGTGGTAGAATTTTATTTGGTTCATCATCGAAAAGTGGTAATCCAAGTCACCCGATTTACCGGAGTTCATCTAATGTTCATTTACAAGAGGTGATTCCTTTCAAAATATACTAAAAAATGTACCTAATATCCGTCGTTTTTTACAGGTTATGAATATGAGCAAAACGAGATTGTCCACAGAAAATTTAACAGACCCAAATAGCTCCAATCTATCCAAATCATTGAGCAATACTACGACACTAGAAAGAAAGGATTCCAAATCACCACGACCAACTCATAATCAAGTAAACAAACTCCAAAACAACATTTTCAATCCAGAACAACTGAAGAACCAGCTTGAGCAAAAAATTAATTCTGCCGAAACAGAAATGAGAATAAAAGCTGAACCGATGAAAATGGAGATTGAAGTACAGAAGACTGAAAATAAGCACCAGAAATTTGGCATCAAAGTATTTCCTACCGATCTGCAAAGAAGTCCTAAATCAGCGGAAACTTCCCAGAACGACAATAACACCAACATTGAAAAGCGAGAAGTTCACACTAGCATCGATGAAGTGGATGCCAAAACAATTTATTCACCATCTACCGATGAATTTCTGCAGGAAAAAGAGCAGTTCAATAGAAATGATACTGCATACGGATCAGGCTTGAAACGGGACGAGAATGGTATTCCTCAAGAAATTCCCAGTCATATGCTGAATGCTGCTGTTGCGGCAAGAAGAAATCGAAAGAGTCAAGCGGACATGATATTCAGTGAGGAAGATTCTAAAGTACTCAAGAAAACCAAAGGAAAAGCTCCTTCACCCCCTACTGATGACAAAAGCAAAAAATCGAATGAAAATTTTAACCTCACAGATATCTCCTCGGACATGGAAGTCAGTCCCCAGTGCTCCCTTCATAATGTTGAATACAATTCAATACAAGCAGAAAATGGAGCTTCAAACGATAACGGAATGAAGAATTTCGAAGAAGATTCAGAAGAAGAGACTGATAAGCATTCATCAGTAAACACCATAGAGCTAAACTCCTGCGATATAACAATTCATCAAGGTGAAAATGATGAAAAACAAAGCAGGAAAACTGCTAGTACTGGCGATTTAACGAGAATACATAAGACCAGAATATCCAGCTCAGGAACACTTGAAAGGGCGCAAAGTTTGGATATAACGGATTCTGGTATTCCAAATTTAACCAAAAATACAAAAGGAGGGAAAGACAGATTTGACTTAGATTCGGACGAGGATTTCTTTGGGCAAGTAATGCTCAACAAAGAGCCGAGACTGTCGTTAATTCTTGATGGATTGAATACTTTTCAGAGGAACAGACTGAAGAAATCAACCGAATGGGGTAACTTGGAAGATGCCATTCTCAGGTCGAACAGAGAGGAGGAAAGCATTTCTCCTGATACAGTCCACAATCATTCACCTGCAAATTCGAGTTTCAATTTTGCAGAACAAAGTGCAGAATTCAATGCTGTAGTGAATAAAATCAATGAAATAAAAAAGGAATCACAAGAGATAGAGTACGTTAAAATGAAAGAATCTAACGATGACCTGCATCAAAACATAATTCAACAAAATGATCAAGAAAAATTGAACTTGAGTGAAAAACCCAAGAATCAACTGTGGCCTACAGAAACTGAAACATCTATAACTATACAACCAGTGAACCCAATAAGAGTGAGGCAAAAATCTACGGATGTGACAACGCCAAAAATCAATCATACGAATAAAACGAACATCCAGAACGAAATTTGGCCAAAAGAACTAGAAGAAATTGATCAAAGGCCAGTTGGGAAGAATGAACCGGGTATCACATCTTCGATATACAAAATTGAAACATATAAACCAAAGTACGAATTTGGAACCGTGAGCCCAAGAAATTTCGTATCAGTTTCAACAGAAAGTCATTCAAGCGGGACAGAACATGAAAAAATAGATATTGAACCAACACGTACGATTTCCAGAACTATTCTCGCAGAAAATTCGAATGAAAAGCCAGATTTTCCACTGGAAAACTCCAACAATACTGATTCGATAATTGAAATTGTGGCGAATTCGATTAATATTGATGATATGATTATGTCGGAAACACCACCAGAAGATATTTCAGAACTTGAAACTATAGAAATGAAGAATAGGGAAACATCAAATAATAATGAAATAACAACGGTGAATGTGAATTCGAACATAGAATCAATAGAAATAACACCGGAGAAAACTAAAATGGATAAAGTAAAATTACATAAGAGACAGCAGATACCAACAAAGGACAGTGAAAAACTTCTTCCACCTGAAATGTGCGAGACAGATATTGAGAAAGAAATGTTCGCTGAAGCGGGTACTGAAGTTTCAGAAAGTTTGAATTCAGAATTTATCGCATCAAGCAGCATGAGGAGTAACGTAGAAAGTCATTCGGAATTTGAGAGGAACTCTGAAACAGGTGAATTATATACAGCAATGAATAATACTGACGAATCTAAAACCTTGACTGACACCGCACCAAAGTATACCAAGGACACGGAAAGTTTCATCTTCAATGAAAAATATTCGAATAATCAAGAAGGAACTTATGATCTACGCGGGGACACTAATGTCTCAGACGACATCAAGGTCAGCCGTCATTCCTTTGGTAGCTTAGAGAGACCGAAATCTGATGATGCAAAATCGATCGAATCAACCAAATATTCAAGTAGCGTAATCAACGTCACCGTCAACAATGTTCACGCAGAAAATGGAACACCAAGTATGCACAGTTTGGAATTATCCGTGAATGGTTCATCTGGAGAGGCCACGAATTCACTGCAGAGTGAAAGTGAGTTATACACTACAGCACTGAACCAGTCTTTGAAAACGGAAAGGGAAACGAGTAAAATCTCCATCAACACCCCCGACCTGATAAAAAACGCTACAATTACCGAAGCAATCAATACGCTAAATGGTGATATGAACCAGATGGTAAGCTTTGAGGAAAGCTCCAATGTTGATCAAAAACGTGCAATAACTATAAACTCAACAAATCACTCGGAAACTGTCGATATGGGAAATCTGAAATCCAGTATGGAAAATTTAAGCAAGCACTCTAGTTTGACATACATAACTGAAATTCAGGTAACACCAACAAACACAAATCCAAATGTATCGGAAATTGAAATCTTAACATCAACAAATAAAGCATCGCCGCATTCCAAAAGTTTAGAAGCTGAAAGTTACGTGAAGAGCTACGAAATCAAAGATATGGAACCCAACAAAGAAACTAAAACCACATTTGAAGTGAAAGATATTAGCGAACGCTCTTCCTCATCGTTCAAAATCGATCCTGAGAAAGAATTACACAAAATACAAGAAATTGCTCAAGAACAGTTAAAAAAATTGCCAGAAATGAGATTCAGTACCTCGAGTTATGAAAACTCCATTAAGAATGTGGAAAAAAGGCAGTCACAGGTAGAACTTTTGAAATCAAATTTTGAGAAATCACCTCCGAAAACCCCTAAAACTGACATAACAAGGTCCCGTATACCAATATCGACTACAATGAAAACGCCACCAACTACACCTGAACATAAAGAAAGCAGTGCGAACGCAGACAATGAAAAGGAATTATTCGAAATAATGTCATCCTCTGTGCATTCAACACCAATGGTGAACACAACTAAATATCAAAAACCAGCAGTTACGAAAAATGTAACTGTAACATCTATACGAACCAATTCACGAATACCGTCAGGGTTACCGGTTAGTGGCATTAGGCCTCCCGTACCACCAAAAAGAACTGATCAAGATAATGATTCACTGAGCTCCACCAATAGCAGTATCAGTAGTTTTAAACAATGGGTATTCAACCCAGTAAATTCAGTAACGAGTATTCCTTCCCCTGGAAAGCAAGAGAAATAATTCGTGGTTCTAAAAGTGTTATATGTAAAATCCCTTCAAAATATGAAATTAAGAATCCTTAAAGGTATGTTACAAGTTATGATGATGAAATCTGAAACATACTTTTCATTGAATTGAATTAATTAATTTATCACATCAGTAATGTGATTACATCCGTTAATGTTATGTGGATTTGTAAGATTATTCTACTTATGTAATTAATATTTTTATGTCAGTATAATTGTTATCGAGAAATCTTTTTCGTATGTATATATTTGTATGTTATTATTTGAGAGAGAAAAACTACATCAATTTAAATCAATTTTTATACCTCTAAAACATTCTGTTTGTTGAATATTTTTGTAAAAAAATATGTATGTGAGTTTGGATATAAATAAACTTTTAAGAATATTTCTTACCAAAAAATCAACTGCGGCCAATAATATACAAGGGCAGCTCGTCAGAGGAGGCAAGGCAGGCTACACCTCCCCATACAGCTTACGGCCGTTTTCAATAAACCTATCTATCCATCGTTTCGCTTACTGACGATTAGTAACCGTTGGTAACCATTCTAAAATATATCTACAGATACATCATAGAAACGAAATCACATGCATTTTCTATCTTCAGTAACTGAAACAATGGATAGATAGGATTATTGAAAACGGCCGTAAGTCTATATACTATATACTAAAAGGAATTGGAACATAGAAAATAGAAATGGTAAAAATAGGAGGTAGTAAACGCTTCAAATGAGCCCGAAAGGCTCCGAAGAGAACGAAGGCGGAGCCCGAGTTCCCTAGTATATATGTACTAAAATACATTCATTTTTTTTCTGATACATCCTAATTTGCAGAAAGTATTTCCGAATACCCCGAACTAGACATTCAGATAAAATTCAGCTCATTTTTCAGTCCTCCACTCATAAACAATTATACAATAAACATAACAGACGCGTACGCCGCGCCGAATGTGAATATTTCCTAGCACTGTCTAGGAGGTTATTCTGCCCTTTTCTCATAAAGTAAATCAAGATCACAGAACATAAACATCATGATCAAGATAGAGGAGAAACTGAGATAGAAAACCCCGAAACTCTATTTTAGTTCCATAAACACCCGGTGTTTTCTGTGCTTTTGCTTTCGCTATAATAGTATTGTAACTCATGCGTACGTTATCTTGACTCACAATCTAGCCTAATAAGAATTCAGCTGAATTGAATGTAACGGCTTCGTGGGGAAATCGAACTTCCGGAAATTTTTGATATATTCTTTTGTTAGGTTAGGTTAGGTTAGTTGATGACTGGAAAGGTCTTTTTGTTTCTGATTTGTTGGCGCTCTGTGCAGGACCACTGGGCAATACTGCTATAAGCAAAGATTAGACATAGAGCCAGCTTAGCTTCTTCGGCACAATTCCTCAAGTATTTCCATAAATTCTAATATTCTAAAGACAGGTCTAACCGTCGCGTTGCACCAATATTGAATAATGATTAGTTTTTCCTGAAAGACAGCTGTGATTGTTATTGCATCGTCACTGCTCTTCAGCAAGACAACTATAGCTGATGATAACAATTAGATTATAGACCAGGAGAAACCAAAGACACCACAAAGCGTGGTTATAATATTACTTGAGCTCAGCATTGTGCTAATCCAGTTCGTTATGGTAAGACGGACGCCCCTAACTATGGCAGGCTTCACCAAGAACTAAGTGGGGGCAACGTTAAAGGCGCCTTCAATATATAGAAAGGCAGCAACATAGGTCTATCGTCCCTCTCGAATTGAGTGAGCCGTAGATCCTACACACAAGGATGTTGAAGCAAGATTAGTAGATTTGCATTTCTGGTATATCTACATATTGTTGAGCATGCAGGGAATGATTGCGCAGAATCACCACTATGATGTGCTCATCCATTACCTTCTGCAGGGTTTTCAGCTCAAACGATATAAGACTTATCGGTCGGAATGATTTAGGCTGCGAGTCGGTTTTACACACCTTGGGAGAATGTGCACGACTTTGACCTTCCCTCAGTTAAATTGAATAAAGAACCTTTTGAAGCAGAGCCGGAAAGATTTAATCGTCATCTGGCGCTTTATTATATGGAAGAAAGGATAAGACCACCCTTCTCACCGCGCTTGCAGTGATGAGTTTGTTGCTGGGTGACTTGCTATAACTGGTTTGTCCTCTGTATCTGCGTAATCGGGAAGTGGGAGTCAGCCATAACCTAAAGGGTTTCTGCACCACAGACTGTATAAGACCCGTCTGGTATATTGACAGACCCCAGCGTCGTGAACCACGCCATGGAGAGAAGTTTATGGAGACTGGTCCCACAAGCAACATCTTGGAGATGCTGCAGAAATGTTTCCATAACTCTCTTTTGACCCTTCTAACTTCCTTGTTATACAAGGCGAAGATTTGGCTTTAGTTTTCCCAGTCACCTGACGACTTTGCTTGGTTGAAATTTTTCTAAACTTCTTTAGGAAGTGTCTCTAAATTGGGGTTACACCTGGATACGTTTCTATAATCGGATTAATTCCTTAGTTGGCAGTTTTCATGGTACACATTGGCTTGACCAATTGGATTGGCTATCTACATCTTCATAGGATGTAGTGTTCCAAATTAGGGATTAATAGTTTTCAAACCTCCCAATGGGGAATTCCCCTCAATTTTGGTTCTTACTGCATATGCAAGTTTAAACTGAATAAGAAATGGATCACGCCTTCACAGTAAGGCAGGTAAATAATAAACGAATTAATTCAGATGCATAACATCCGCAGATAATGAAATCAACGAATGTTACGATCTGAATCGAACTAACAAACTACCATCGCTCGAAGTATGACCAGAATTTTCATTTCGTCGACAAAGAGTAGATGCTGACCATGGTTTCGGTCTTATTTGACCTCGTCAGAGCAACAAAACTCATTCGTCAACGAAATGCTATGAATTGCCGGCTCCTTTTATTCCATATCAGTAGCGGGTATGATGTATAAATACATCGTACCGACATCTGACAGAGAAACGGGAACCAACCCAATTCAATTTCCTAACTCTCAGAGCGAAGATAGCAGTATGCATCCATATGCTTTATTCCCATATTGCAGACATCGTATATTGCGATAATTAAGCAAGGGAAAAAGCGCGGAAAGGTTCGGATCATGGCAGTTACCGATCTGCCGTGGACATGTAAAATAAGAATGTGACGAGGTCAAATAAGACCGAAACCATGGTCAGCATCTACTCTTTGTCGACGAAATGAAAATTCTGGTCATACTTCGAGCGATGGTAGTTTGTTAGTTCGATTTAGATCGTAACATTCGTTGATTTCATTATCTGCGGATGTTATGCATCTGAATTAATTTGATTATTATTTACCTGCCTTACTATGAAGGCGTGATCCATTTCTTAGTTTCCATGTACGCGACAGATCGGTTACTGTCATGATCCGAACCTTTCCGCGCTTTTTCCCTTGCTTAATTATCGTAATATACGATATCTGCAATATGGGAATAAAGCATATGGATGCATACTGCTATCTTCGCTCTGAGAGTTAGGAAATTGAATTGGGTTGGTTCCCGTTTCTCTGTCAGATGTCGGTACGATGTATTTATACACAATACCCGCTACTGATATGGAATAAAAGGAGCCGGCAATTCATAGCATTTCGCTGACGAATGAGTTTTGTTGCTCTGACGAGGTCAAATAAAGCCGAAACCATGGTCAGCATCTACTCTTTGTCGGCGAAATGAAATTTCTGGTAATACTTCGAGCGATGGTAGTTTGTTAGTTCGATTTAGATCGTAACATTCGTTGATTGAATTATCTGCGGATGTTATGCATCTGAATTAATTTGTTTATTGAAACTGAATAATTATGAGTTTCATTCATGAATTTTTCAAATGCACCTCGGAATCTCGGAAACTATTCAAAATCATTCTTCAAATATGGGGTTTGGAAATTTAAATCACTTGGTTTCAGGGTCCGACCGAAACTAGTTTTTACGGCCGAAACCGAAACCGAATTTCGGCTACGGTCTCAGTTTCGGCCGAAAACGAAACCGAAACCGAAACTTCAATAATGCCATGTTTTCGTGGAAGAAAATTCATCATAATCAGTCATTATTTTTCACTTATATACATAATAATAATCTCGATAATCTGATCTTAAAACTGATAATCAATATAAATACATATAATTATTTTTTGAATCCAGTGAATAATTTGTGGTTTTAAAAAAATGTCGAAATGAAATGAGTAATTCCTTCCATATCTTTCCAATTTCATTAAACTTCGAATAACACACACTAGTGGAAAACATGAAATGAAGAATGCAAACAGAAATATTTTTTCTCAATATTTTTAATTGTACGAGAATATTCTTTCAACTTTAGGAAAAGAGAATATCTTCTAAATTTTGCTCATTTTGATGACTATCTTGTCAATGAACCAAAGTTAACTCAGAATGCCGATCAAAAAAGCTATAGAGATCTTTATTCAACGTTATTTAACGACAACCAGTGGCGGATTTGCCTTAATGCTAAAAGTAGGCCTGATATGGCGGCTGTTCGTGACAAAAACAGAGTAGGTGAAAATAATTTGACTAAATTCAACAGGGCTAAGTGCCTAGCAGGTTGCAAATCCGCTATTGACGACAACGTGAATGATATTGTAGATTTTATTTCATATACATGATGTGAATGAAACCAATAGAAAATAAGACTTTTGTCTTCGTCTTCTTCTATCGTTTTGAGATACTGTTGTGATTTATAGGTCATGATAGCCGTACCGAAATTTAACAGCAAACAGCACTAATGGAAAGTTCGCTGCGCCAAGACCAGTCACGCAAATGATTCGATATCATCCAGCGAGGACAATTACAATGAGCGCATACGCGATGAATAACGAAAGAGTAACAATTCTATGGATAACCCTTAGCAGCGCAGCTGCACCGAACTCAGTTTCGGTTACGGCTGTAGTTTCGGCTGGATTTTGGCCGAAAACGAAACTGAGCCGAAACCTGCTTTTTTGGCGGAAACTAGGCCGAAACCGAAAACGAAAGTTCGGTCGGACTCTACTTGGTTTCGAGTTTACGATTTGGCAACAGCGCCTACTAGACAATGAAAAGAACAATGTCCGATCAGCTTGTTTATAAAATAACAGATGTTGATTTACAGGCGCGTACTTAATGGCGAGCTTCAACTGCAACCGGCCATAAAAATCCCATAAAATTTTACGACTCGTTCGTTCCAGACTTCATAGACAACCTTCTTTGTCTATCTCATCAAGATAATGTATTTGTTGTCCTTTATTATCAAGGCATATTTCAGTCGATGTTGCCAACTTGTGCAATCGAAATGAAACGCTTTAAATTTTAAATACCCATTTTTATTTTACATTTTTAGGTGCTTAAAATGATTTTTTTAGGAAACGGTTGAAATGGTTATTTCAAAATGTGACGTTTCAAAGATATTTCATAAAAAATACATCATTTTCGTCAGAAGGAGTATTCCCTATTGGTCAAACTGGAATTGCAATATTCCTAAATGGGTTTGCCGCCTAATTCCATTTTAAATTGAATGTTTTGGTGATCTGAAACAGAGGCAATGTCTGATGCCCTCTATTTAGTAATTTTAGTTTAGTCCAGTAATTTTATGTTGAAAAACATTGGAAACAGTACTCAGTTCAACGGGGGTAAGGTTTTTGTTAAACTGTGTATTGCCTCTCATATATTTATGAATTTGAAAGGAAAAAATCTATATGTAGCTATTAATCTATCTCCAGGGTAAACAGTATGAATAAATAAGTAAAAATCCAGTGGTGTAGGTTGATATTCATTAGGTTTAAATTAGAAGACATTATTTTGAATTCAATCACATAACAATTGTTGGTATTATCCATATAGATTATTGGTAACAAATATACAAATTAAAAATAACTTGAAAGTCTAAATATCGAACATGAATATTCCTTTGATCCCTATATAGTCAATAGATTATAAAACAAAGTCATACTATGCAGAAGATTGCCTGTAGTTTTTAGTACTCAGCATTTTCTTTCCACACATAGCACAAATTCCTTTTTTATAAGCACAAGCTTGGCAATAATGTGATCCTGCTTGATGTACTTTCTGTCGACATATCCTGCAATAAATAAAAAAATAAACCAACAATATTCAACTAACTAAATTAAAAAGTACAATTTTCAATGTTTTTGAATTTCATAATATGTGAGCATGTTGTCCAAGCCTTAAAAAAGTAATTTCGATATACAGATTACAAAAATTTAATGCCGAACATAGGGAACGCAATGAGAAAGAGGAGGACTGTAAAAATGCAATCTCCCAGTGCGAGAATAATTTCATTACAGGTGTTGAATTCTTCGATATTCAACTTGACAGCTCCATATTTGATTTGCCCCACTTATTTTCAAGTGAACTGCTCATATCTCATCGGCTACGAGATACTAGTTTTTCCATCATGAACGTCAGGCTACGAACTCGCCTCTAATGACAAAGTGTAGTAGGAACTGATTCAGACAGCGGTCCATATGAACATTCAATTATATTACGTTATCCTGATTCTCCCTTGGTACCGAAATATACCTCAGAAGCTCTGTGAGCTTGTACGAGTTCAGAGAATTAGAGAATCAGAGATAATTTATCACATTCAATATACCTAATTATTTTCGCAATGGGCGACAGTCCTCTTCTTTCTTGGGGCAATTCCCACATTCAGAGTAGAATTTTTGCAATTTATATATGGAAATTACTTATAATATGCATATAATAGAAAGAAATAATACAATGCAATATGCACTAGACTACATTCTGAGAAATTAAACTATTACTTTTTATTTCTCTATAGTCTATATCTATACTCATAATACAATTTAACTGGAAACAAGATACCACAATTGAAATGGTGCAAGAATAATACATAGTACAGCACATCCACTGAACAAAAACAGATGAGATACAATAAAGAGGAGAAGTATTATCATTCTACATATATTGTTAGGTTCGATAATGCCTAATTCTTACCTACATGTTGCGAATTTGCTAGTGTATGGATTAAATCTATTAACACTCGCGGTCAAGGCTTTGTTTTCATTTACTTTTCTTCCACCACCTTCAGTAGTATTTCGTGCTCCACTTTTCCATGGATCAGGTGTTATAACTTTACCTAATTTCTTTTCGCACTTTTCGCATACCATTTTACTGAAGTTCAATTCAATTAATTCCAATTGAAAAATATCCGTAAAACAGAGACAATTGTTATCTTGTCTCAGGGGTCTATTCAAAGATATAATAATAATATTTTGGTTCTAATATTTATTTACATTCACATATTTTGATGTTTCGTGATTGACATTTGACATAGAGGTGAGCTACTTACAGGTTGAGGTTAGAATAACTGAATCACTAAAATACCGAAGACCACTGAACATATAAAGAAAGAGTAACTCTTTGATATAAACATAATTAAAATTTAATTAATTAAGCTTATTAATTAGTCTACGTTGGAAAGTAAGTTACGTACGGAGAAGTAGTATATATCTATGGTCTTATGTCCTTACGTGAATGTGAATGCTGAAATATGACATTTCATGTAACAAACATAAATATTGATATTGATTTCCAAATCATCTTAAAATTTTATCTCATATCACTCACCACTCACATCAATCATCAATTCGTTTCCACAGATAATAGAGTATAAGTCCATTTTTTTTTCTTTGAGGAAAAAATGTAATTTTTTAAGTGTTCGATTTGAAGTAGAAGATCCGAAGACCAACTTACACTGAGCATGAATCCTGACGAATCCAGACCAATAATTAAAGAAATTCTCTATGCAGGTGCTAAAAAAATTGCTTTTAGAGAAGGGACTAAAGTGCATTTTCATTTCCAAACGAGAATTTTGAATAATGATAACACATTATTAGATGACTCAAAAAAGTTGGGTCAGGGTAAACCCGTAGAACTATTGATAGGCAAAAAATTCAAATTAGAAGTATGGGAGTCTATTTTGAGAGGTATGGCATTGAATGAAGTGAGCCGGTTTAGAGTTCATAAATCTTTAGTGCTCGAGTACCCCTTTGTGTCTAAAGTTCTCAGGGATTCACACAAGCCTAAAGAGGAAAGATCTAATACTCACTGTTGTGCGATGACACTTCAAACTGAAGGAATTGGATACAATGATCTCAATAATTTAATCAAACAACCAGAAAATTTAGAATTCATTATGGAAATAGTTGAAGTAGAGCAACCTGAACAATATGAGAAAGAAACCTGGCAGTTAACAGAGAATGAACTTCTGGAGCTTGTTCCAAAGCTTAAAGAACAGGGCAATGATCACTATAAATTGAAAAAATTCAAAGAAGCCTCAGAACTATATGCTAAGGCCATTGGAGTTCTAGAACAGTTGATGGTTAAGGAGAAGCCTCATGATGATGACTGGAATAAATTAAATGAACAAAAAATGCTACTATTATTGAACTATTCTCAATGCCTCTTGAATATTGGCGATTATTATGGTACTATTGAGCATTGTACCACTGTATTGAATTGTAAGAAAGATAATGTAAAAGCACTTTATAGACGAGGAAAAGCTCATGTTGGTGCATGGAACCCAGAGAAAGCAAAAAGTGATTTCTTAAAAGTTATTGAATTGGATCCATCTATGGAAACTGTAGTTAAGAAGGAATTGGCCAACTTGGAACATTTGATGAAAGGGAAGAATTTGGCTGATAAAGAGAAGATGAAAAAGTTATTCATGTAAACTTGTATAAATGTATAATTTTTGTATATATGCAGATGTATAATTGTACAGAACACTTTACAAAATAAATTGAAACATAAGTTTCAATGTGCTTGATTATAAGTTCAATAATAACTCCACAATGAAAATATTCAAATGAATTCCAGAGAATGCAGGTGTTTTAATTATGACTGTGGTTGCTACAATATTTATTTGAACTTGAATGCGATGAACGAAAATAAAATCGCCGATATCGAACGTCTAACCTACATACTACGTGCATAGGCTAGCTTCAAGAAGATAAAGCGATATTGCTAATTATCAAAGATTATAGACTATAATCTTTGCTAATTATCTTCTTGAGCTATTTTTGTTGATTATCGATAAAATAATAATAAGATGTTTCTATGGGCACGAATAAAATTTTCTCTGGCAGAGTTTGTCTCTGTCTGTGGCATTTTTTATATTAACCTCACTTTTGTCTGCAGTTTTAATTTAATTATTAATGCTCTTAAAATTGGATAAACGAAAACCATTAGTTGATTATGGCAAAAGTTGCAGCAGGATTTATAATATTCAGAAGATTCACGGGTGTCATTGAGTTCCTTTTATTGCAATCTTCTAATGGAGAACATCATTGGACACCTCCCAAAGGTTTGTGGTAATTTATTTCATTGAAAAAGGTTATTCTTTCTTTTCCCGTGAAACTAAATTTAAATTTTAATTCACATTCATTAGCTTGTTATGGAAGAAGTGTAATTGAAGATCTTAACACAGAAGTAGCGTTCCCTGAAGAAGTATGCCTTCTTTTATTAATATTGGAATGGACTATTGATATTAATCAATATCAATGGTGATGATTGATGGGTTGCTGATCTCTGTAACAGTATGAACTAAAATGATTTTTTACGTTTCAAAAAGATTTTTTCTTCTTCATAAAACGTTGTTTCCCGGTGTAGATATATTGTATTCAATTATCAGATGGTGATGATGCAATGTGGAGTGCTCAAAATAGATAGATTTGGAACACGGTGTAGTGACTTGTGTTCTAAAATACTGAGTAATATTAAAATTAGGTTGTTTGGACTTTTTAAAAAAAATTTTATAGGTCACACCGATCCTGGGGAAACTGATCTGCAAGCAGCATATAGAGAAACTAATGAAGAAGCTGGACTCGTGAAGTCAGACTTCAAAGTTTTTGAGAATGAGAAATTCACCCTAAATTATGATGTTAAAGGAAAGCCAAAAACAGTGCATTATTGGTTAGCAGAACTGACCGATAATAATGCTTGTATCAAACTGTCCAATGAGCATCAAGACTATAAATGGTTACCCGTTCAAGAGGCTTGTAACCAGGCCAAATACAAAGACATGGTGGATTTGCTGAATAAATGTCAAATGATTATAAATGAGAAATATGCTTGAATTAAATCAGCTGTGTAATATTCTGAAAGAATTATATTCAAATATGTACATAAACAAAGATGCAAAACAATATTTACATTATTTTTTGAATCTTTTATTTTTGTTATTCTTATTCGGATTATTCCTTTTTCTCTTCTTTCCTGTTGACCAGTTGTTATTTCTCTTCATTTCCCACATCATTTGTTTTTTATCTGAAAAAGAGTAAGATTTAAAACTTGTCTGGTAGAACTATATGACACATCATTTCAGAGTAATTTATGATAAAAATAAAAACATAAATAAATTAATTTCCCAAAAAAGTACCATTACCACAGACAGTTTCAAAATCAAATTTAGTGTTCCTTTAAATTTAAAGCTTCATTTTTAGTAGAACTAAAGGAAGCTTCAAAATTAAAGTTTGATTATAAAACTGGCTGTTGATAATAATCGTAATGAAATTATTTATTATTATTATTCATTTACTTCAAGTTTCATAATCAAACTTTAAATCCTTTTAAAATTAAAGCTTCTTTTAGTTTCATTTTAGTAGGGTTAATGGAAGCTTTAAAATTAAAGGGAAGTTTCATTATGAAACTGGCCGTTAGTGTATGTATAAATATAGAATTTATAAGAGTCAAAGGAAGCATTAACAAAATGTCCATTTTCCCTATTGTGAATCTTCAACTCCTATTGTACGATCCACGTTTACCAGTAAAACTTACGTGATTTATCGTTGTTGGACAGTGTATTTGAACTACCAGGTTTTCCATAAGAACTTCCTTCATCCTCTAATAATTCTGCAAACTCTTCTGCTGGTGCAAACACTGATTCGTTCTTCTTATTCTTTTTAGAATTCTTTTTTGTTTTATCCTTCAGTTCATCATCACTAAACATTATTTCTTCATCATCATCATCATCTAAATCTTTCAGTAAATCTGTAATTGAAATTAGTATTTACTTTCTATCATACAGTAATATATTAACACAACTGATGACCATAAATATTTGTCACAACAGCATGAGTTGCTGTTGCAAACAGATCGATATTTTCATTTTTTTTTACAAATATCGTTAATTTCAAAATACTAAATCTAGAAATATGGGTAATGAATGCTGTATCGAATTGGGTAAGGAATTTTATATTGATTTTTCAAAATATTCTGAGACCTTGAAAATTATATGGTTGATTTGATGAACAATTTATATTCAATGAAAAAGTTAGCTAACCTGTTAAGTATCCTAATCTGATAAATCTACTGAAAATTATTATTGAAATGTAAGAAAATCATGTTACCTTCGTCACCTTCCTCCATGAGATCGTCATTTTCATCATCTTCGATATCTGGAAAAATTTCATGAAATGAAAGTGTGCAAAATATGCATGAATGAAAGGAATAATAGTTCGACTTGCCAGACCATATACAACTAATATACAGTTCAGAATTCAGATTTGACAAGACACTTGTCCTGGTTTAAAGAACCATGAGCCAAGATGCAGACTCCTCACCAAATGTCCCTAGAGGGAGGGAGGGGGTCAAAATATCGAAAAAAAAAACACCTCATGTAATGGATGCCCTCTTGGCCCTTACTATGATCCGAAATGAGAAAACATTGTACTCATCATATTTCATTCAATGATGTAGCGAATAGGTATTCAAAAATAAATCTACTTTTTTTTTCTGTTATTTGTTATATCAATAAAATTCACATTACCTTCATCATCTTCATCCATCAGTTCTTCCTCTGAATCATCCTCATCAGCACTCTCATCATCAGCATCTGAAAAATGGAATTTAATTGATACAATATTTTACTAAGGCTGAAGGACTTCTGTCGATGGTCATTAAAAAACATATTATTATTATTTTTAAATATCAGTAGAGAAGAAAATCTAATTCCATAACTTTCCAATTTTGAGCTGTAAAATGTTTTTAACTACTAAGTTAGATTCATTGATTAAGAATTAGTGGTTAAAATAAATTCTGTTCATTAGTCTGTACACACTCTTACTTCCAAAAGAAAAAAGAGCTAGGAACTTTCAAGGAAGTTAAGGGTGTCCAAATGCGATTATTAAACCTCTAGCTGGCCAAATACAGCTGATGGTTTTGGAGTTATAAACATCTTCCAATTTTTTTCCAATACACTAAAAAATCCAATACAACTGAAATGAAACTCAGAACCAAAAACAGAATTAATTTGACCAATCTATTTTAGCAAAATGAAAAATGTCTTATTGAGGAGAGTATTATTACCTTCATTTCTGGCTTTACTTTTATTCTTTTTTAATCTATCTCCTATATCTTCCATGAAGTCCATATCCTCTTTTTGAGTGCCTGTCATTTTCTCAAGCATCTCTTCAAATTCATCGCTTGCTACAGAATCGACATCACTTTCATCTTCGTCTTTCAAACTTCTATTACTATATTTCTTCTGAAGATACCTAATATTGAAAAGATAGTGTGATTACAGTGAATATATCACTGCATCATGGAAGTAAACAAATAAAGTAGAACAACTATATTAATCAAGATTTCTGACAGAGCCGACATGCAAATTTTCTGGACTTGAGACACTTTTTTCTACAATAATAAGAATTAATTCACACGTATAACACCCGCTGATATATGAATATCAACAAGTGTTACGATCTGTACGAACTAGCCAATTGGTCATCGTCAGGGCAACGAAAGGGAGACGTTCCGTCGAAGAAGAGTAGATGCTGATCTTATTATTATTATTTGAGCCGGGGTCGTTGTGGCTCGATTAGCTTTTCGGGAACTGCGACCATGTATATCTTTTGTTCTCTACCCTACTCATTCATAGGAACACTAGGAGATCGTCAATGTGTTGATAAAACCGACAACATCCTTAGGGGCCTTGGACGTTACCTCGTGAGTATCCAGGACCGGTTTCCCCATGTGAATGGTTCTTAGGCCAGCCAGCTCTGGACACCTGCATACCATGTGTTCAGGTGTGTCTGCTTCTGATCCTCAGAGCCTACAAATCTAATCTACTGACTTTCCCATACGGTACTAATGATATTTGTACCGACAGTGCCCTGTCAGCAGTCCCACCATCACCCGAAGCTCAGCTCGTGACAGCTTTAGCAGTTTTCTGTTGTAGGTCGGTGAAATCATCACGAATTTCTCTGACTGAGTAAGTCCAGGAGTGTTTCTCCAGAGGGTCATTCTGTTGTTCAACTCCCATTGTTGGACCGCTGCCCTATATTGGTATTTTCCAAGCCATCAGAAAGGTTCAGGTCCAGCAGGTATTAACCTTGATGCTCTTGTTGAAAGTTCATCGGCTTTTTCATGTCCTTCAACACCACAATATCCTAGTAGCCATAGTAAAGTCACTTTATTGCCTCTGGCCAATTGCTTTATGGTATTACAGCACTTCCATGTCAGCAGAGATCCCTAGCAGTGTGATTGCAGGGACCTCAGCGTGACCTGGCTGTCGGTGGTTATATAGATATACGTCCCTTTGCAGTTCATTTTAGAAACTCCTGAGTGCATACGAAAAAAGCCAGGGTCTCGGTCTGTAAAATAGAGGGCTCACTTCCAAGGGCTTTATAGATCCTCAGTTTAGGTCCATATACGCCAATGCCGGTGCCCCTTTCTGATTCATCAGTAAACCACGTGGAAGACTTTTTTTCCAGACGATTTACGAAACTTATTGCACTAGGAAGGTCAGCTATGACCGTTTAAAAGGGCGTTTCGAAATCGAAGATGATTGGCATAACATCCGATGTTTTTGCCAAGAGGTTTGAGTCCAGTTGGTTCAATATTCTCATACGTCCAACCCAGTTTCCGGGTAGGAGATTCCCTTTAAGGGATTTTCTTATTGTTTCCAAAAGGCTGCATTTCCTCACATGTAAGTGTAGGGGAGACAGAACAAGTATGAGATGCTGGCCTTAGTTTCGATCTCATTTGACCCCTTCAGAGCAATACAACTCAAACTGCGACGTAAAGCGCTTTGAATTGACGGACCCTAATTAAATACTCGTAGTAGCTTCCGAATATTATTAAGTACTTAAGCGCCATCTAGTATGTAACGAGATCCAATAGGGAATACTCCTTCTTACAAAAATGATGTATTTTTTATGAAATCACATTTTGAAATAACCATTTCAACCGTTTACCGAAAAAAATTATTTTAAGCACTAAAGCCCATTTGCAACAGCCGAGAATTTTCTAGAGAATTTACTCGAAGATTCATGCGCCGTGGAATTATTTACTGTTGCATACACACTTTCGGTAGAATTCTATGTTCAGTTGCATACAAAATAATCTCTGCCGTTTTCTTGCGAGAATTTTGTAGAGAATTCTCCAGAGAATTATCGGCCGTTGCAAACGGGCTTCAAAAATGAAAAATAAAAATGGGTATTTAAAGTTTCGAGCGTTTTGTGAGAATTGCACAAGCTGGCAACATCGACTGAAATATACCTTGATAATAAAGGACAACAAATGCATTATCTTGATGAGATAGACAAAGATGGCTGTCTATGAAGTCTGCGACGAACGAGGAAGGTCGTAAAATTTTATGGGATTTTTATGGCCGGTTGCAGTTGAAGCTCGCCAGTAAGTACGCGCCTGTAGATCAACAGTTTTTATTTTATAAACAAGCTGATCGGACATTGTTCTTTTCATCGTCTTGTATACGCTGTTGCCAAATCGTGAACTCCGCACAAAGCGATTTAAATTTTAAAACCCCATTTGTTTCCGCGGTGAATTTGAAAAAATCATGAATGAAACTCATAATTTTTCAGTTTAAACTTGCATATGCAGAGATAACCCAAATTGAGGAGAATTACCCATTCCCTCCAGATCGGAATATTTATCCTAATTACGTTGGACTGCTTATTGTAGTCAACGCAACACGCGTGAGAGAAAAGAAGAGGTGGAACGCGTTCGAGTTCACACAGAAATGATGCCAGCGGTAAACTAATGAATAAGAGAAAGCGCCTTTATCAGTGAGGCAATGAATACAATAATGGGAATAATTCAGACGCTGAGATGAATATCAACAAGTGTTACGATCTAAATTGAACTAGGATCCGTCAATTCCAAGCGTTTTCCATCGGGAAGGAGTTGTGTTGCTCTGACGAGGTCAAAGGAGACCGAAACCATGGTCAGCATTTACTATTATTCTTTTGTTGTCCTGACTAGTTCGATAACCTTATTGATATTCATATAAGCAAGTGGTATACATCTCAAATAATTCTCACTGATATCAGAACCAGTTCAGAATTGCACCGCGAACATGGCCAATTATTGCCAAAAGGTGATATTTTATATTTGAAAAGGCTCAATTTCAACGTCACCTATTCATACAAATAAAAACCAACTGAAAAAAATCGGCTAATGCCTTGATTAGTGTCTGACCGAATTTTCGGTTTATAATTACTTTATTTGATCAAACCAAGAATCAGTACTCAAAAATGCAGTTACAATTGGCGACCATTTCGTGACTCAAAACTATGAGAAAATACTTACATATGTAAAAACTTCTCATCTACAGGGATATTATCTTCTCTTGTACGTAAATATTCTGACGAAGTTACTGATAACGACTTCACTCCCTTGGGTCTGTAGAACTTCCTCTTTCCGAAAGTTGGATGGGATCCACTTTGGAATTCATCCGTTTGTTTTGGATTCTTAAAAACGAACCTATCCAAAAATCTGACCAACGTAAAATCTTTCAGTGGATCTCCCTGATATTTTATGAGTTGACCTGAAAGTATAAGGATAATAGTATCACGAACCTAAGTGACCATAAATTAAACAAGAAAAAGTAGATCTACCGTGCAAAGTGAATCAGCAGGTAAATTTGCATTAAATAGAAAGAAAACTTACCATTCAAAATATTCATTGCATATAAGGAAACCGTAGGGTGAAAATGCTGTCTTAAGTAATGCAATTCTACAAAGGCTGCATGTTCAGCACCAGCAAAGAGAGGATTTCTCACTAGAGGGTTATATTCACTGGTATTTTTTTCTTTTTTCACATTCATATTCAAATGGTACCAACCGCGAGACTTCTTAGAGCCCTCCTCATCTGTTTCAGTTTTAATTTCGGGATCTTTACAATCAACAATTTCGACAGATGCGTTCAAATCGAATATTTCCTCTTTTTCGTTCGAAACATTTTTTTTTATGTTAATATGTTCATTTTCAACCTGAAAATTATAACATTTCAAATTATATAAGTGTAAAATTGAACCAATTACTTTCATCATTTTAATATACAGGGTGAGTCTTTGACACGTACAAATATTTCAACAGTAGATTTTTGTGCTCGAAAGAAACACTTTTTTCCTTCACCAATTTTTCCGAATCGGCTCGGTTTAAAAGGTACAGGCTATTGAAAAACCATTAAAAAAATTATTTTTAGTTCTATATCACGAAGGGTTTTATCAAATTGAATGAATTTCGGAATACTTTTTCATTTATTTGAGTCTTTTTCGAACACAAGATATCACCCATGTCTTTCAGTTTTCTCATTACGTACCACAAAAATACCAAAAATCCAAAGAACCCAACTCTTGAAACTAAGTTGGACGCTATCTAATGAATATTTGAACGTTTTGTAAAATGTTTTTAGTATGTCATTTATTTGGAGAAATTACAATCTACTCATAATGGTATTAAGTAATTTTGATGTAAGTTACAACATGAAAGTGAAATGTCCAGTGACATTTCTACTTATTCTGCACTAGTCTGGTGGTGCTGTGGGAGATCTTCAGGCCATGATTTTTTGAGTCTTCTGATGTTTGGTCCTCCTGCGTACAGATTCTGGGTAAGATCGTTAGAGTGTCCCTGTAGTCGTTCTTGGTATTTAGCAGAGGCGGTTTTGATGACATCAGTTACGTATGGGATTTCGAGATCTTCATGTAATCTTTGGTTTCTAACGTACCATGGTGCGTTAGCTATTGTTCGAAGAGTTTTTGATTGGAATCTCTGAATTATTTTAATTCTCGTTGGTTTCGCACAACCCCATAATTGTACGCCGTATGACCATATCGGTTTTAAAATTGCTTTGTACACTGTCATTTTGTTTTGGATGGATAGTTTTGATTTTTTTCCGATTAACCAGTACATTTTTTTGAGTTTGGTGTCAAGATGTTTTCTTTTTGCTAATATATGTTTTTCCCATGTGAGCCGTTGATCTAGGTGCATGCCTAGGTATTTTACTTCCTTTTTGGTAGGTATTGCTTTTCCATTTAAAGTTACTTTGGGGCAAGTGCTGGTTCTTGTGGTGAATATGACTTGGACTGATTTGGTCTGATTTATGGTCATCCTCCATGTTTTGTACCAGTTGTCAAGTTTGTTTAGGTGATCTTGAATGTTTTTGGAGGTGGCCAAGGGGTCGTCATCTGAGGACAGTATAGCTACATCATCAGCAAATGCAGCAATGGTTGTATTCGGAGTTTCGGGCAGGTCAGCTGTGTAAAGTAGGTACAGGAAAGGCCCTAGGACACTTCCTTGTGGTACGCCAGATTTGAGGGAAAAGTATCCTGATGTTTCATCATTGTATTTGACGGAGCACTTTCTATCGGAGAGGTAGGACTTCAGTAAAAGGTAATAGTTGTTATTAAGGTTTCTTTTTATTTTATAAAGCAAACCTGAATGCCAAACTTTGTCGAATGCCTGGGAGATATCTAGAAATACGCCGTTGCAATAGCATTTATTTTCAAGAGAGTTGGCTATTTCATTAACTATTCTGTGGGCTTGGTTAATTGTTGACATTTTTTGCCGAAATCCAAATTGGTAATCAGGAAGAAGGATGTTCGTTTCATGGTCCTCTTGAATTCTTTTTAGTAGCAGTCTCTCAAATATTTTTCCTGGTATTGACAGAAGGCTAATTGGTCTATATGACGCTGGTTCGTGTAGTGGTTTGCCATCTTTGTGTATCATAACCATGTGGGCATATTTCCATAATATGGGAAAGTAACTTAGATTTAGCATTCTATTGTAAATGGTGGTTAGGAACACTATTGCTTTTTTTGGTAGCCTTTTGAGGATCTGTGCAGTTATCAAATCATAACCAGGGGCTTTGTTGTTTTTTAGTTTGCGTATTTCAGCTTTCACTTCTTTGGGAGTTATTGATTTGATTGGTAACGATAATTGGCATGATGCTTCTAAAAACTCTTTGACATCGATTGTTAGCCCTGGTGTTCCTTCAGGTTCTACAAATACCTCAGACAGATGTGAAGCAAAGGCATCCGCCTTTTCTTTGCTTGATCGTGCCCAACCATTGTTTGTTCTTATCGGGCTGATATGTGGTGTTGGTCTTTTAAATTTTTCTGTGGCATTCCATAGGCTGTGATCTGCTGTAGTCAAGCTTTCTGTGTAGGCTTCGAACGACGCATTTTGGACATCTCTTTGTGCTGCCGAGAGAACCCGAGTTAATCTTCTATACTGATGTAGATCGTTGATGTTTCGTGACCGTTCCCAAATTCGCCTTGCCCTTCTTTTTTCAGATATAAGTTGTCGTATGTGGAGAGGAGTGCTTAAATAATTTGATACTTCTTGTGGGTTCAAGGGAGTAGCATGCCAAGCTGCTTGTTGAATCGTACTGGTGAAATGTTCCACTGCTTCATCTAATTGAGTTGGGTCTTTAATACTCATGTTGCTCAGGTTTTCAGTAATATATTTGCTGAAGTGTTCCCATTTTGTATGTTTTGAGGCTAATTTGGGTGGAAGCTTTGTTTGTATGGGTATACTGTTTAGGCTAACAACAACAGGCGTGTGATCAGATGTTAAATCATAATGTGATTCCACTAGGCAATTTTGTGTTGGAATACCGTTCGCTACAAAAAAATCAAGAAGGTCAGGTAGTTTTCTTGGGTCTGTTGGCCAGTATGTGGGCTCTCCGTTTGAAAGGTGTTCATAATGTTTGTCAGTCATAGCCCGGTGTAGGTTACGCCCCTTGACTGTTGTAAGTCTGGAGCCCCAAATTGTATTCTTGGTATTCCAGTCACCGCCCACAATGAGTGCTGAAGAATTCCTTATACGTGTCTGTTGAGATTGTATGTCGTGGTGGACAGTATATTGATGTTACGCATAGATTTCCGTTGTTGGTTTTGATCTTAACAGTCGTAGCCTGAATGGCGTCCGTTTGAAATTTTTCTAGTTCGTGATGGGATATGCATTTTTTTATCATTATAGCTGATCCTCCATGAGCAGTTCCATCAGGATGAATTGTGTGGTAGACTGTGTAGAATGGAATAGTAAATACTGTTCGACTGGTGAAATGTGTCTCAGAAATCAGTAGGATGTCCACCTTGTTGAGATCTAGGAATGTTTGGATCTCTTGTTTGCGATTCATCAGACCGTTGGCATTCCATGTTGCAATTCGGAGAATATTATTTGCCATTGCTTACAAGGGTAGTGAGTAGATTCAACATTATGGTGTTCTGGTTCAGTAGTTGTGTAAACAGGCTTTTGAATTCATCAAAAAATGCTGATAACTCCTGGTTAAGGTTGGAAGGTGTCTGTTCCTGATTTTTATTAGTTGTCGCTTCAGCATAGGTTCGTGGAATTTGTGTTTGTGGTATTTGGTTGTTTGATGGGGTTTGGGTTTTTGGCGGAAGGCTTGAGGTATTAATTTGTGGGCGAATGGTGTTTCTGGGATGGCTTTTCTGTACAAGGTCTTTATATACTTGGCAACCCCTATAGTTGGCCGGATGATTACCGTTGCACAAGACGCATTTTGCTGGTGTATTTTTCTGTTTTTGGCAAATTTTTGTGTCGTGTTGTTCTCCGCATTTTACGCAGTTGTAAGGTCTGTAACAGTATGCTTTGGAGTGGCCGTATCCCTGGCATCTCATACATTGTATCAATCCTCGCTTCTTTCTTGGTGGTTCTATGTTGACTCTGGTTCTATTTATAAATTGAATATCATAAACAGTTTTGTTGTTAGGTTGGGGCTCAAGATCAACGAAAAACATATGCAATGGTTCTCTTGTTGCTCGGAAATCGGAACTGTGTGATGAAGGTTCCTAATGACCACTCTATATGCTCGTTCTTCGCGTATTTGGTAAGTGTGGTGGATTATTTCTTCCTTTCTCAGGTGTGCAGATAGTTTTCTGTAGGTGTCTACTGTGTGCGCGCTTATTTTAATTTTGTCGTTTGCTAGCACTCTTGTGTGAAATGAGTCTTTCTCTATTATCTGTGTGAAGCTATTCAACATTGCCTTATAGTCAGCAACGTCGTAGATAAAAATCGGTGGTGGAGTTGGCATTTTGTTTTCGTTGTTGGCTTGTTTCTTTTCATTTCCGTTGATATTATCGTTTTGGTCGCTAGTTGATGTTGTTGCTAGCGGTGAGAATCTGTTATTTGTTGGTGTTGTGGGCGGACTAGGAGTTTGGGTGGCTGATCTCTTGCGTTTTTTCGCCACCTGCCAGGTATTTTTGCTGTTTGTTTCCATGCTTTCGTCAAGATGTGGATGTATTTGTTGCAGTGATAAATTCCTTGAATATCCTTGATTTATTTCGCTTGATGGGAAACCTCGAAACGGGTCGCTTATTTGGTCATCAGACATTTCTTATAGGTGTGTGGAACACTTTATATTTATCTGTTATCGTCCGGCACGCGCCAGATCTGATAAAAACATCACAACAATATGTTCGCTTTTCAGATTAGAGTTTATTATCGGAATATTATTGTCTTTTCTCACTTTGTTTCGCGAAAACTTTGAACTGTTTTATTTTTCACTTAATTCAGAATTTTTGGCAAGCTAGCTCGATCAATCCGGGTTTTTTAACGCCTGGAGTCGGTGGCTGATTGCTGTCGTATTCAAAAATATTCGAAAACGAATGCTATAATAATCGACGCGTCCGCATGAGTTGAACACACGTTGATGTTCATAAACTGTTTTGTAAAATGTAAGTTAGTAATTTGATGTTCAAAATTAAATAGTACCTATCTGTGAAATTTGAAAAATTGGGTACTTCGGCTGAATACATCTCTGTTTGAAATATCCACAGATGTGTAGAGTCACAGATTTAGCTGGTTATTCTGAAGGTAATTTTGTTTTTCCAGGGGTGGCACAGCTCATTATGAAAACTTAAAAATAGCTATATCTTTTTATCAGGGCCGAATCGGAAAAAATGGTATAGGAAAAAAGTGTTTCTTTTGACCTCATGTTAAAATATTCGTACGAGTCAAAGACTCACAGTGTATTTCTGGAAGAATTATTGAAATATCACAAAAGACAAAGATTAATTTTGGATTGCACAGGTTTTTCAAATTTTGTATAAAATTTATGAAGCAATTTCAAAAAACCTTTTTTGTAATCATGCTTTAGTTGGCATCCTCCCTAAAATGCATGCATATATTTATATTATGAGCATGAACATACTTACATCTGACAAAATTTCATCTTTCACTTCAATTTCAGCGTCTACTTTCACATCATTATATTTTTCCTCCCCATCATCATCTTCATCCAAAACTGATAAAGTGGCTTTCTGAATGGTGGAAAGCAGACCCTTCTTTTTATTCAAAAGTTGGGATATCAGATAAAGAATACCGCAAGTGAAACTTGTATTTAGATGTAGGCATAACTGAAAAAATAAATATTGTAATGAAACAAGTAATCCTTCATATAGTCTGAGTGCCAATCGGAAAAATTGTAATCAATACACAACCTTTTCTAACTTCTTCTATGGCTTGATTAGATGTATTCGGAAAGCATGAAATGATGTCATGCCAATAGTAACCACCTTGGAATTCGAATCGAGCGATTTCTAACAGTTTATGTTTTCAACACTGTGAATATTTGAATAAATCCGTGACTTTCTGAAAATTTTCAGAAAAAAGACAGAAATTCAAACATTTTCACAGAGGAAAAATATGGTGTAGTACATCTAATCAAGAACTTAGAAAATGTTATGTATTTGAAATTTTTCCAAAAGGCATCAAGATGAATATCAACGATAGTACTATGTACTATAGTTCAATGCAGATGATAAAAAGACTGGGTTCATCAAAATAAGATATGGTATCATACTTACTTGTAACAATCTTTTGATAATTGCTTTAACTCTATTCTGTTCAGTATCTTTCAAAAGAGATTTGTAGATTAAATTCAACAGCATCGCTTGATGACTGGTTGCTATTATTTTGGGATCAAGCAATTTTCGATACAAAGCTGAATAGTACCTAAAAAAAAACATCAATAAGAATTTGATATGTCATGGGAATAGTTAGATAGTTTACCTATCAGCCACATTATTTGTGAAATCAGATACCTGATAAAGCAAGCATAATGCTTGCAAACTAACATTGAAGTTTGCAAGGTGTACAATCTTATAAATTGTGTCTAAATGTTCAGAAATAACTTTTTCTTCTAATTTTGCATAGGGATATGCTCTGTTCACTCCGATCAATAGAGCTGACATCATTCTACTATCTATTTCTCCCTGAAAAAATAAAAGAACGTATGATAAAATCAAGAATCGATTGGGTTGCTACAAACACATATCGATGAAACACAAGAAGAAGGTATTTGTGCCATAGACCTAGGCTCCTTCACTTTCACAGGACTATCGATGGCTTATCAAACAGTTTCAAAATCAAATGTAAAGTCTCTTTAAATTTAAAATATTTCTTAAGTGTGCTTTTTGGTAGGACTAAAGGAAACTTCAAACTTAAAATGAGTTCAAGTTTGAATATGAGAGTGGTCATTCGCTTGAGCTTTCTCGAGCGGCGCTCTGTAGAACTTTTCAGTATTAATCAAGGGCGGCTCGTCAGAGGGGGCAAGGGAGGCTAAGCCTCCTCATAAAGCTTAGAGCTAAAATACATTCACTTCGAGCATGTCCTCATTTTCAGAAAGTAATTTCTATATAAATTTTCCGAACACCTGAACTAGATATTCAGATAAAAATTATTTCATTTTTCGGTCCTCCGCTCATAAAAATCCAGCATAACAATCATACAATCCACCGGCTGCGTACGCGTCCGCCGCGTCGAATGTGAATATTTCCTAGTACTGCCTATTCGGACGGAGGCTGTTGGGCCTGCTGCCTCCGTTGATAGTGTAACTCACGCATACGTTCTCTGGACTCGCATACTAGCCGAACAAGAATTCAGCTGACTTACTGTACCATATTCGCCCGTAAAATGTACCAGAGGAGGCTCAGCTCCCCTGTTCTCCATTGATTCTTTCGTGCCGTCTTCGACTATATTCGCTTGATCTCCGACGGTAGGGGCGTTGTCCAGAGGTAGTTGTTATGATTTCAATTTTTAATTTGAATGTAACGACTTCGTGGAGAACTGGAACTTCGGGAAATTTGTGATATATTCTTGTTAAGATAGGTTGTTTTGTTAGGGCGTTAGGGGTAAGTACTGATACGGATCAAAAAATAAAATGGAATTGAATATTGAGAATTAACTGTACACGTTGTTAAAACCTTTACAAGACCTCCACCAAATTTAATTACACTAAAGTCTACCGAAAGCGTCAGAATAGACGTTTCAGTGTTGTTTGGTAGTTTTGGTACGATAAATGTGATTGGTTAACTGGATCGATCAAACGGGAAAAATTATTTTGCTGGCCATATTTACTATTTCCTCATCAAACAGAATATACTTCATGGTTCAAAACGGGGTTTTCCGAATTGAAAAATTTACCGCGATCTATCGAAAGGCATAACAAGTAAAAGGAGCATATAGCATCCTCTTGCATTCAAAATTAATCTTAGAACTGACAACTTTTCATTATGTTGAAGAAGTATACTTTATTGACTGATAAGAGTTTGTTCCAACACTCCTCGAAAACTATTAGCCTCCTCAGCTCTCATGACCACGAGCCGCCACTGGTATTAATAAGCTTTTTATAATTAATAATCTATGGCCAGTGAAGAAGTAAATGATTAAAAAAAAAATCATTGAAAGTAATTAAATAAATAAACTTTAAAATAAATAATTCGCAGGACTGAAAAGCATTGCAATACAGAGTATTTTCAAAGATAAGGTAGAACTGATCAAAATACAGGGTGAGTCTTTGACTCCTACAAATATTTCAACAGTACATTCTTGAGGTCAAAAGAAACACTTTTTTCCTTTATCATTTCTTCCGAATCGGCTCGGTTTAAAAGTTACCATAAAACCATAAAGAAAATTATTTTTAGTTCTATCTCACAAACGGTTTTACCGAATGTAATGAATTTCGGAATATAGTTTTCAATTTATTTGATGAATCTTTTTCGAACACAAGATATCACCCACGGCTTGCAGTATTCTCATTATGACCATTACGTACCATAAAAATATAAAAAATTCAAAGAACCTAACTCTTGAAACTAAGTTGGTCGCTATCTAATGAATATTTGAACGTATGGTAAAATAAAAGAATTCTTCATATTTTCTCATATACTGCGCCGTTTTCGAGTAATTTGATGTTGAAAATAAAAAAATCTGTGAAATATGAAAAATTGGCTACTTTGGCTGAATACAACCCTGTTCAAAAGATCCACAGATGTATAGTGTCATAGATTTAGCTAGTCATTCCGAAGGTAATTTTGTTTCTGCAGGGGTGACATAGCTCATTATGAAAACTTAATATAATATCTTTTTGTCAGGGACCAATTGGAAAAATGGTATAGAAAAGAAGTGTTTCTTTTGACCTCAAGAATCTACTGTTAAAATATTCGTACGAGTCAAAGACTCGTCATAGACTCGTATCTCAATACAACCCTAGATCGTTTATGATCTGAATCATCGGAAAGCCACGAGAAACTTTATTTGGACCTGACTAAACTAACTCGGTAGTTTCATTCAGAATATTGACCAATTCAGTTTTTGAAAAAAACTCTGTATTTTTCTCATTATTGCAAGATTTTTCATAACATGGTTTAATTCGATATATTTCACTCATTGAAGAAAAATAATTAAGACATCAGTGTGAAAAAAAATTGAGATAAGATACCAAACTTATCAATAAATTCGAGCGAATCATTCATGAAATCAAAAGTTGTCACCACTGTCTGTTCAAAGTCGTTTGCACACTCCCACCTGACGTAAAAATACGGTAGCAATAATATCACTTTGTCAAGAAACAGTGCCATAAGCACTTTCAACCCAGTGTATCAATTTTTTACACTTTTTTCATCTTCCGCGATGCATAATGTATAGCGTCGAAATTTCTGGCTTCCAATTCTACACAAATTTGAAATCGCATCGAATTGCAATTGAATATGTATTATATAGGCGATTATCAATGCAACAATGAATTTTGCCTTCTGTCAAAAAGAATACTCACCTTTGAAAACACCCTGTATATCTAACCAGTCTGCACCCATTTATTTCAACTATGGGGTCATTATGTCTAGTCAGTAATTTCGAAAAATTTTATGTTATACAGGCTATTCCAAATTAAGTCCAAGTCGGCACCATTGCCAACTCTGTTATTATTGATTCTACGAATTCGGTTAAATGGGCAAACTAGTAGCATAGTAGCATTTTTAATAGTCTTGTCGATGTTGAAAACAAACAAAAAATTCACAGCGTGTTCACAATATTTCATGAAATGATATTTTTTCAAATGGAACACCCTATATTTTATCATGCATTTCGATTCGTTTTAACATTCTCAACAAAAAATCTCAAAACACCCTTCTTCCTAAAGTTGAAAATGGGCAACTTGTGTGGTAATACTTATTTCATTCACTATAACAAAAAATTCCTTTGTTTTTCGAATCAAACCTCATGATTGTCCAAACACCCAATAAATATTGTCATTAGTATAAGTACCAAAATAGGGTGTTGGGTTTTATTCACCAAGATGAAGAAATTTTTTGTTGTAGTGAATGAAATAAATGTTTCCTCATAAGTTGCTCATTTTCAACTTTGGGAAGAAAGGTGATATGAGCTCTTTTATTGCGAATGTTATATCGAATAGAAATGCATGATAAAATATAGGGTGTTCCATTTAAAAAAATATCATTTCATGAAATATTTTTAAAACGAGAGTGTCAATTTTTTGTTTCTTTTCGGCATCGACAAGACTCTTAAAAATGCTAGTAGTTTGCCCATTTAACCGAATTCATAGCAACAATAATAATGGAGTTGGCAATGGCGCCGACTTAATTTGGAACACCCTGTATAACATTAAATTTTTCGAAATTAGTGACTAGACATAATGACCCAATATTTGAAATACATAAGTGCAGAATGGTTCGATATACACAGTATCTTTTCAAAGGTAAGTATTCTTTCTGACAGAAGGCAAAACTCCAAAATACATTGTTGTACTGACAATCGCCAACTTAATTTGGAATACCCTGTAGAACAGAGAAGGCTGTGGAGTATCCTATGTAGATACAAAATATAAATGTTGAAAGCGAGTGCATTTTCCATAGAGAAAATAACAAATTATTTGTTCATTATTCTCAAGAAACCAAAAATGATAAGTCATTGAAATCTAAATGTTTGAATCACAAGTTGTTAACAATCTGACGATAACAACTTACATTTTGAACATGAAGGGCACCGTGAGTATGACAATTTCTGTAATATAAATGATTTATTGTAATACATACCTTTTTAACACAAGCTTTGAAGAAACCAAAATATACATTTATCAATCGTTTGGCTACTTCGTGTTCTTCATGGCTCAAATAAAACTGGGATAAGTAACACAAACTATAGTATTGTGCTTTTGTAGATACATTAGATCTGAACAAGAGTTTTTCGACTTCGTTTAATATCACACCCTGCATATTAGGATGCTTCCTTATGAGCTGCCCCAAACAATAAATAGTTTTTGATGCTACTTTCTGGGAAGGATCACCTAATTTATTCACAAGGAAAGCTAATAATTTCTGAAAAATCAGTAAATGATATGAATATATAGATGTTGCAAGATAATATCTATCTTACTTTTTCTTGCTCTGGATTTCCAGATAACAGCTTGAACAAGCCTGTAATAGCCTTTTCTTTATTATTATCAACAGAATCATGTGCAGCTGTATTCAAAGCTTCTATATAGGTGTCATAAATTTCTTTCAATTGATCTTCAAAGTACCAAACACTTAATATTTTCCGTCTGGATACTGCATTCCCGGAAGAGAGATTATTCAATAAAGTCAATGGTTTCTGATGAAATGCTTGTAATTTTCTGTTTGGTAAGAGTAGATCTTCCAGAAAAAGATCTGTGAGTGCATCTAAAATAATAACAAGAATCATCATTTGTTAATGGGAAATTCTCCTATAATTATTGTGTGATTTTAGATCAGTCTGTAAATGATAATAACGAGGGGTGAACCGGTCATGAAAATGTTGTACACCACAATTCAGACAATTCACGCAATTCCTATGATAACATATAAAACAATTCAGACAATTCCAACAATTCACACAATTCATGGCAATTCCTGACAATTCACGGACAATTCATGAAAATTTAAAACAATTCATACCAATTCAACACAATTCAATACAATTCATGGCAATTCAACACAATTCATTACAATTCATGGCAATTCATATTTCAGAGTAAGTCTCAAATATGCAATACCGAAGTTTTTTCAAATCATTATAAGAATACCTACTTAGTCAGATTTAGGTCCGGTTTCACGAAGCTAGATCGGGGAATCAACGCTTGATTGGCGAATATAATGAAACAACATTGACATGTTTGCAATCGATTTCAACAACAATATGAAACTGGATAAGTGAACTGCTAGGAATTCTTGAGAATGGTCGTGAATTGACAGGAAATGTTGTTAATTGTAGTAAATTGTCAAGAAATGTTGTTAATTGTAGTAAATTGTCAGGAAATTTTGTGGATTTCCGTGAATTGCTATAAATTGTCAAGACAATTCACGAATTGTTTGAAAATTTTGTGGAATTGTTATGAATTCCAAAGAGTTTTTTAATTATTAGGCCCTTAGAACATAGAACAATATATAGTTGTTCTATGTTCTAAGATTAGGCCATGCGCTGACATGAAAACTTCAGTTCTGCAATTTTCTAGTTGCAGAAATAAGTAGTATGCACGAACCATATACTGGATGCATGTCCATTAGGTGTATGCATATTTTTCATCCTTCCCCAAACATTGTAATCAAAGTTCGTTAGATGGGGTTGACTTGGTGGCCGTGGAACCAGAAATTTTGTTCTTACTTACAGTGGAAAGAAATGAGATGTGTAGATGAGACTTTTACTATTATTCATTATTTAATTATTTGAAAATTAGGTAAATAATTAGAACTAAAAGTTACTACTAGATATACCTATTATTGGTTGAATATTTCAAAAATGATGAATTACAGGCATATAGTTGATGTGACATTTTTTGATTATTTTCAGAAGTAGAAATCATAAGACGAAATCTAAATTAAGAAGTGGAATTCATGACTGTGAGTTATAATAAATAAAGAGGTTAACGGCATGCAGACAATTGTTGAAAAAGTACACCTCTTGATTCCCTGCAGATATCGCTAAATGTCGACGATGACATGGGTAAAAAGGATTTTGATGATCACTGAAAGTGAATGTTGTTCCCTTACCACCTAACAGTCTCTCACCCTTGCGAACGTTTCAATGTTCGCAAGGGTGAGACATCTACTAACAAATGGATTCTTCCTCAGTATAGGTCCGTCAACGCAGAAGGAGGTCGTGAACTCTGGTAGCTCGGTTGGTAAGAGCACTCGACCGGTAATCGAGTGAGTCGCGGGTTCGAATCCTGTCCGGAGGTGTACTTTTTCAGAATTCAATAATTGTTTGCATGCCGTAAACTTCTTTATTTAATGTAAAAATCATAATTAAATTGGGGTTCCCATTTTAAGTTTTTAACGACGAATACAGAATATTTTTCCAAGAGCACAAATGTCCCTGGAAATCTTCGAAATATAAGTGAGGTAATCCCATCAAAATTCGATGCCGGATCCAAAAATTTGAAATTTATTGGGCATACAAGTGGGTGACTAAAACTCATACAGGGTGTTAAAAATTCATGCGACAAAATTCAGAAGGTCAATGCTCGTATGAAATTTCCTCAGCCGACCCCTTTCCGAGATATCACCCTAAAATTAAGTTTTTATTTTTCTTCCAAATTATCAGTATTCCATAACACGTAGACTATGTTCCTTTATTTTGGATGGAGGCGATCATTTCCAGCATTTATTATAAACCCTCCACATTTTGCTTCTTTACTCCTTTCCACTCAATTCATTGAAAACATTTTAAAATATGGTTTTTCTATTCAGCTATTGTTTTTGGGAAAAAAGTTTTGATATGAAATTAAGTAGGGTTGCTTATTTCACACCCGTATAATGTAACAGGAATATTGAAAAAATACCCGTGGTTAGTCATAAGCGAGTGCAAGAAAAAAAAACAGAATTCCAAGTTTCTATTTAGCTTTACTGGAATTTCAGAAAAAAAAATGAAAACTGAATTTTAGTCACCACCTTTTAGGTGTGATATCTCACAAAGGGGTAGGCTGAGGAAATTTTGTTACAGGAAAGACCCATCTTAATTTCATATGAGCCATCTCCTCCTGAATTTTGTCGCATGAATTCGGGAGTATATTTCATATATTCCAAATTTCAACGACATCTCGGATAACCCACTGAAAATGAATTGCGTGAAAATATCTTCTGCAGTTTTTCGTATGATTTTGGGTGGGATTAAGAAAGAATGACCCTGTATACTAGGTATGCCCATATAAATGAATAAATGCTACTCATTTATAAGACTAGGAAGTTGCACAACTAAAAATTACATGTCAGCGGATGCATAATAATTTAAAAAAATGCTTCGCAATTCATAACAATTCCAAACAATTCACCACAATTCTCAACAATTCCTGGCAATTGACGACAATTCATGACAATTCCTGGCAATTCAATTCAATTCATGACAATTCATGGCAATTCACAACAATTCCTACAATTTGTACACCACAATTCACGACCTGTTCACCCCTTGGATCACAATATCAGTTACTTTGAAATCCATATCTGAAGACTTTATCACCAAGTATTGGAACTACTCTAGAGTATAGATGAAACTCTTACCCATAACTCCAATGCATTCTTTTTTCTTTCCAACTTTGACCATTCCAACAAAGCTTCTCAGTAATTCCAAATTATGGACTGGATCATTTTGGATCATAACAGTATGAGAAGCAATTTTATCAGAAACTGTTCCTTTGGTCATAACAGATTTCATCCACTGGTAATTTGAGTTAGTTTTGGCATTTTCTGAAAGAAATTATTACTGTATAATTGGAGAGGTCTACAATTTTGAATTTAAATTTTGTTTGTGAGTTCGCTGAAGAATTTTATTTCCCATTTTATGGACTGTTTTATTTTTCTGGCATCTACTCTAGCTACTTGTTTACGATTCATTTCATAAAAGAAATACTGAATATTTTTAGAGGACAGTCAATCACAAAGGACTTATTCATTTGCTTTGCAACTTTAGACTCAATGTGTTAGCTGATAATTGACTGAAACGAAATTTTCATCATGAATTTGATTCTTATTATGAACTAAAATCTGATTCAACTTCTTAGTTCCTTCTGGCCTTGTCGTTCTGCCTAAATGAAATGTTAAGTCACCTTCACATAAAAACTATGTGAACTATTTGTGGAGACACCTTGGCCTACCTATGTATATGGAAGATATTGGAAACCCTCAAAAACTTACTGATCTTGTAATTTGCAGTTTCAGATTCCAGACATTTCTTCGCCTCTTCTTTCAATTCAATAATTAGTTGTTCCGTTGCTGGAGGAAATTTTTCCGGTACAACAGGAACCTACAAAATGAACACTTTAGTATATTTTGACCATGATTTTGACAAACAAATATGTTTTTCAGTACCTGTTCGAACCATTTTTTTGTGTCTTCAATATAATCTTCGAAGTCATCATCACTGTTGTGATTTTTATGTTTATTTTTGAATTTCATTGCGTATCAATATAAAACACAAAATTCAAAATATTTCAAAAACACCTCTTTCAAACTCTAAGAACTGAGAACATTCATAGGTTATGATATTTTTTTAGGTTAAGAATTATGTCCTTCAGTTCCTATGGTTAAACCATAGAGTATATGGATAAACCATCTTTATCTTACTGAGATTTCAAAAAACGTTGCATTTTTTTTCCTGAGTTTACATTTTTAAAACAACAAATGTTCGATTCGAGATTCACAGTTTAAGTTAGGTAAAATTATTGAAATAGAAACGCTTTTTATTCATGCATAAAGCCCGTTTGCAACAGCCGAGAATTCTCTGGAGAATTCTCTACAAAATTCTTGCAAGAAAAGGGCGGAGCCTATTTAGTACGCAACTGAACAGAGAATTCTACCGAAAGTGCGTATGTAACGGTACATAATTCACGGCGCATGAAATCTCGAGTAAATTTTCTAGAGAATTCTCGGCTGTTGCAAACGGGCTTAAATCCCGCGTTTGTGATTCAAGAGTAGGTTGCAAAGAGTTAATTTTTGATTGAACTCAAAAAAAAAACCAGAAAGATTTCTCTTTGGTTCAATGGGCATAAATCACAAAATGAAATGTAGTTTATCTCTATGAATGGGGTCTTGTCATTGTCATTGATGACGTTCCAATTTGCCAAATCAAATTTTCATTTTTAATTTATTGCTCGTTTTTTTAGTAAAAAGCATTAAAAACAGTGATATAATTAAGTGAAGTTAAGGCAATTGTTATTTTAAGCAATGCAATATTTTCAACTCGCATTCTTTTTATGAAACAGTTGTAAATTAATGGAGATGTAACATTCCGCACTTGAAAATCAGATTGTTTTTAAATTATTGTCAAGGAAACGCCGGTTAAATTCACACTTGAAATTTCAACATGGCGAGTAATAATTGGATATTTTCATTTATTATCGTTTTTGGTTTCTGTACCTTTTCGAGTTACGTAGAAGGACAAAACTCAGTTGTAGAATTGAATGAGGATAACTGGACTGATATGTTGAAGCGGGAGTGGATGGTCGAATTGTAAGTATTTCTATAGGCATACCTACGATACAAAGTGATCATCATGTATCTGTATTTATCAATAAAAAATACGGTAATAATTTAATACTCAAAACACAATTTAAATTCACATCAGATTTTGTTGAATTTCTCATTCATGAAGTATATTATTAAACCATATAACGGAAAATCTTATCAGTGTATAATCGAACGTTTATACCTTGTTTATTAAAGCTATGCTCCATGGTGCCCTGCTTGCAAAGCATTAGAGGGGATTTGGAAAGAATTTGCTCAACATTCTTCTGGTTTGGGCATTAAAGTAGGAAAGGTAGATGTTATAACAAGTCCTGGACTGAGTGGTCGTTTTATGGTAACTGCACTTCCGACTATTTTCCAGTGAGTATTTTTAATTCATAAATTTAAGACAGTCAGAACTGGCTGTCGGAATTGAGATTACAATTAACATTCTTTCCTTAGCGTTATAGTAATATCTCAAATATTGTCATAAATTTGTAAGTAGAAGTTAAGTTGAAGTTATGTTTGCATTGTGAACACTTCACAAATTATGACAACATTACTTCTACAACTAACGTTTATTCCAAACGAGCACTTGATAGGAAGAGCACCTATTTAAATATATCCAGTTAGTCTGGTGCTTGTCTATTTTTTGTATGGATTAATCTACCTCTTCATTTTCAGTGTATTGAATGGGGAATTTAGACAATACAAAGGTTCTAGGGATAGGGAATCTTTAATGACTTTTATTGAAGAAAGAAAATGGCAACAAGTTGATCCTGTACCAGGATGGAAATCGCCAAACTCTCTTCAAATGTCTGTTGTTTCTTCGTTCTTCAAATTGTCCCAAAATTTGAGAGTATGTTTTCATAAAATGGAATTTTACACTTCTCTATTTTTAGTCTATATTACTTTTCTTGCAGGATCTCCATAATAAAATGACAGAAGACTTTGGACTTCCAACTTGGGGTTCATATTTAATATTTGCAATTGCAACTATTTTGATGGGTGCTCTTTTGGGATTGGTAAGTTTCGTCTTTATAAAATTTTTTGATTATTGTCTTCAATCATTTATCTTTAAAAAAATCCATTCATTTCGGAAAGTGTTCAGCAATTGAAGTTCATAATACATGGTCTTGAGAAATTATGATATGACAGTTGGCTGTGTAATTTTACTCTGTGCTATTTTTATTTTTTGTTATTCAATATTTGAGTTTTCTGTTACAATAAGATACGACTCAAACAATGAATAATTTATCACTCTGTAGTACACCGAAATCAAATTAATTCCAAAACATCGCCGTCAAACTCGATTGAAAATAATTCATGACTGAATTGCACAATTATTTTTATGTTGATTTTGTGGACCTTCGTTCTCAATACTCCCACATTCTATAGTTTCTTTCATTCATACAAGGATTTATGAACTGCTAGAGAGAAGAATTTTATTATGAGGTTGTGAGGAGCTATTCAACTTTTATCACTTATTTATTCAAATTTAACTCATTAAAAATAATCATTAAAGTGACCCCTTTTCACACTATGAAATCTCAAGTAGAAAACACTTGAATACTCTCATTAGTCATTAGTTGAATAGATCCAGCCTGTTCATTATAATCCACAAATTTTCACAAGAAAATCTGATTTGGTAGTCTTGGTACTTCCAGTGGACACTTTGCGTGAAACACCCTCTATACTTCCATTAACTGATTCCCAATTGCTGTTTTTCCAATGTATTAAAAATTGAAACAGTTTCAGTGATTTTTCTGAGAAACAAATGTCTATCTATGAATCTTCAAAGTGTCTTTATTCATTCTAAAAATACATAAAAAGCTGAGTTGAACTTCAGAGAAATCAATAAATTTTCTTGAATAAATCGAAAGCATTTGTTTTATATTTGATGGACTTTTTACTGAACATAGTTGATGGAAATTTCTCATATTACCACTCAAATTAATGGTCTTGATTCATAAATATTCCTACAAACCCTGTGGGGCAAGATTTAGTTGTTTTATTTCTTGGAACAAAATGTTTTTGGAGCCCCACAAGATGAGAAATTATCAGTGTATATTTTGAAATATGCTTTATTCCAGGTTCTTGTCTGTTTACTTGATCTGATCTATCCCCCAAAACACACAAGTGTTCAGTCTAGTGTTCCTACAAAAACACAGAAAAAAAAGGATTCTGATGATGAACTGGTAAGTTTTAGTTTGAGTTTAAATATTGAATGGCGACTACAGATTAGTTTACGTTGATTAAACCAACAAAGATGTCTTCATGAAAATCACCAACTGATATTTAGGGAACAAATCATAACCTCATTCTTTGACCGTGACTGTGCCCAAAGTCGTTTCATCTCGTTCAGGAGTCAATCTTCTTAGGGCCTGTTTATTATCTAGAGAACTCAATATGTTCTTGAGAAACAAAGTTAAAACCTCTTATTTGGACAGTTTTTGCAGCGAATTTGATCTGTTTCAGAGGTCCCGCAATGCTAACGTCCTTGTGATGTGGTCAAAATCGATCCAGTCGTTTTTGAGTTTTTTTTAAATTTAGTGTTTTGGAACGTTTTTGCTGGTATGGGTTTTTTCGAACGAATTTTATCTAAGATTATAATTGTACAAAAGCGGTAATCTGAGGGACATTTCTTTAGTTTAGTTGATTTCATTTATTTATATTACTCTATGATGCGTTATCTGGTTTAAATTTTTTCAACAAGTGTTAGTACATACTTGGTTATTGAAGATTTTTGGTGTTTTTATAAGAGGCTCCTGTAAATCCTCTGCGTCGAAACCAGCGACCTTCTGATCCAATTCTAAGGTAGATCTAGTTTTAATCTTGTTTTTTTTGGACAGGCTGATGAAGACATCAGAGATGATCTTGTTGATGATGCTAGTCAGTCGGAAGGAGAGAAACAAACAGATTCTGAATCTGATCAGGACTATAAAACTCAATCACCTAATAAAATGAAGAAGAGGAGACCAAGGAGGGCAGATTAAAGTATAAGTAGTTCATGCACAAATATACATGAACTTGACTTGACAAGTTTGATAGTGATTTCATTTTTGCTCCTTCATTTTTTGTAATAGTCATAAAATAAATAATTTATTAACGTTTTCTTATTGAAACTAGTGATGTTTATGCTGCATATTTGTTAATATATTACTCTTTTGATAACACATAAAGTTTTAAGAGAACTGTATAATTCAATTTCTTAATTCTTATTGTTTTGGTTTTCTATTTTTCAACATTTTTCAAAGAAAATATTTTATTTCTTTGAATTCGATTGTGGCGTATTGAATCATACTTAAATGATGAAAATATTGTAACTTGAGTCAACACAAGTAACATTAGTAACAATAAAAAATATCTTAAACTTTCCAATTTTCTGGACATACAGTGTTGAGTTACGTTCTAGGAGTCCACATGAAATATTAAATTTCTCAGACTGCAAATAATCTGAAAGCTTTTCAATTCATGCTTGTTGCAATATGTTACCAAAAAAATGATGAAAATTCATAAGTTTGAAGTGCGACAATTATAAGAGAAAAATATTGTTCAAGACCAGATAATTATTTGAATTCCTACAGAATTTACTTCATTCATAAATAGTTCAGGATTAATTTATTCTTAGTATCCTAACAAATTTAAAAAAAGTATTCCGAAAAGATCTTGTTAATCTGAAGTCCAAACTTATTAATATGAAATTATTTGTAGGTATATTCATTCCAAATGGTTGTGTATAAACAATATTCTAAAGTTGTAAATTTTGTATATTTAAATATTTTTCATATTTTCAATAAATGAGATTAAGAAGTATGTTTTATCTAGTTTTCTTCCGTTTGAAATTCCCAACAAAATGTTGAAAACAACTGAATATGGATAAGTTATTATCCTTATACAGGGTGAGTCTTTGACTTGTACAAATATTTTAACAGTAGATTCTTGAGATCAAAAGAAACACATTTTTTCTTTACCAATTTTTCCGAATCGGCTCGGTTCAAAGGATACAGGCTGTTGAAAAACCATAAAAAAATGTTATCTCACAAACGGTTCCATCGAATGAAATGAATTTCGGAATATAGTTTTTCATTTATTTGATTAATCTTTTTCGAACGAAAGACCCACGTCTTCCAGTATTCTCAATATGACCATTACGTACCATAAAATACCAAAAGTTGAAAGAACTAATTGGACGCTATTTGATGAATATTTGAACGTTTTGTAAAATGAAAGTATTTTCCATATTTTGTTGTATAGTGCTCCGTTTTCGAGTAATTTGATATTCAAAAATTAAAACGTATCTGTGAAATTCGAAAAATTGGGTACTTTGGCTGAATACAACTCTGTTTAAAAGATCCACAGATGTGTCTTGTCACAGATTCGGCTAGTTGTTCTAAAGGTAATTTTATTTTTATAGGGGTGGAACAGCTCATTATATGCTCCATGAATGTTCTTATTTTAAAATGAAGTCAGTATATCAACGGCTTCGATTTGAAACGAGTTTTCTCAAAATGCCAAGACGTGAATTAACAAACGATGAGGCTAATAGGGCTATCGGAATGCTACAGGATGGCCTAACTCAGGTTGTTGTAGCGGAAAGGCTCCGAGTCAGCCAAAGTGTGATATCTCGACTTTGGAATAAGTTCAGGGAGACAGGTTCTGTGTTGGAAAGATCAAGGCTTGGTGGGCGACGAAAAACAACACTTGCTCAGGATCGTTCCATCACCGTTTCGGCGAGAAGAAACCCTACATCTACGTGTAGAATGGTACGGAATACTCTTAAAAATGCAGATGGGGTCCAAGTTTCCATCGAAACCATCAGACGACGTTTGAGAGAGGTGAATCTAGGTTCTAGACGTCCATTAAGAGGAGTGCCATTAACACGTGACCATAAGCGTCAAAGACTGGAATGGGCAAGTCAACATATCAATCGAAACGATCAATGGCGTAGTGTCCTTTTCACTGATGAATCCAGATATGGACGATTTTCAGATTTTCGAAGAATAAGGGTATGGACAATCCCACGCATACCCCGTAATCATCGCTATGTCCAAGAAGTCCATCCATTCCGAGGGGGTAGTGTTATGGTATGGGCCGGGATATGTTTCAACGGGCACACAGATCTACACATTTGTCCTGGGAATATGACCGCCTCACACTATAGGGAACATGTCCTTGACAATGTTATGCCAAATTTTCACGCTGCTATTGGTGAAACTTTTCAATTTCTAGACGATAACGCTAGACCGCTTCGTGCAGCCATAGTTGAGAATGCGCGCGAGGAGCTTGGTATTCCACATTTACCAATACGTCCGCACTCACAAGATTTGAATTGCATAGAACATGCATAGGATATGCTCTAAAGAAGATTAGATAATCATTAACCTACCCCAGAATCCTTGAATGATCTGAGAGAGCTTCTGCTCCGTTTATGGAACCAAATTCCTCAAGAAATGTTCAACAACCTCGTGTGTAGTATCCAAAGAAGATGTCAAGCTGTTATTGATGCCTGTGGAGGCCATACATTCTATTGATAGTCTTAAACTGCTTGAATTCTCTGGGAAATAAAATTTCGTTATTTTACTCGATTTTTCTTAACCACCCTGTATACGCTGGAGATCTACAGGCTAAAATTAATTTGCCACTTGAAATCATATTAATATGAATTTTCATCACAAAAATCTTATTTTAACTATATTTTTGCAATTTAAGTCAATATCCCTAACTCATGTGGAGCAGTTTATTTCTTCTACTGCTTGAAAAATTGTGGGATTATAGTGGGACCCACTTCCATCTGATGCGAAGAAAAACTTCAAAGTTTGCAAAAAGGGAATAAACTGATGATGGATATTACAAAACTGCTTTGGCAGTATTTGGCACCAACTAAACTAAGAAGCAACTGGGACAACAAAAAATCGCCTAAGTTTGACTAGCTGTAACTTCGACTTTACTTTGGTGATATTGGATTTTCACACCGGGATGCAAAGCATTGTCTTCATCTGTCTGTACGTCACTGCCTCACGGTATTTTTTTCAACCCCTTCTTTTTTACAGGGTGTGAGTGTAAGACAGACAAAAATTTACTTCAATGCATGGAGAGGTACTGATCTGAACTAAGTGGTTGTTCTCTGCCATTTCTAACAGTGATTTTTTACAGTAGGTACCATATTCTTGGCCTCCAAGGGCTCCAAGTGATTAAAGCCTCTCGAGTACCTGTGACAATTCTTACTTTCCTGTATCTACTATCTAGATACAGACTTTAGGCACAAAGCTCCGTTGTCAGTATTTCAGTTGGAAGTTTTCGAAGATGCATATTTATTTCCTATATCCTATATTTCATCAAACCAGTCTTTCCTCTTCTTTTATGAGCCCACCTGTGAACCATATTAGCTGATTCTTCAACAGAAAGAATCAGTAGGCACTGAATCAAGCTTTGAAACTTTTGCGTTCTTTCTATCTTCCCTATTGCGTCAAGTAGGTAAGTACTTGTTTGTTAACGAATATGTTGATCTAGCAAAATCCTTGATGGTGACTGAAGAAGGATAATACATTGGTAGCTGTTTCATATATAGAGTAAAATTTCGAGTTTGAGCAAGAACAAGAACCGACAAATGAACATTCGAAACAATAACAGGGATACTCCCTCCTCCAACAAGATTTTAATAAGAGCCAATCATGTGGATCCATTTTATATTCATTTTATAATTAAATTTATCATCCAATCGAAATCGTTACCAGGAAGGTCACGCAAATAACAAATTTTCGATTCAAACATGGCGTATGTTGAGACGATAGAAATTCTTTTCGAATAATCGAACGAATCCTTCTTCAATATGCCATTTGAGATTAGAATCACTTCGATAAATAACCAATATTTTAAAAATTGGCAATTAAAATTATTAACGAGTCGAGTTTCTGGAATATTTGCAACCATACGAGATTGAAGTTCAGAGTATGAGTTTGGCGAAATGTTAATACATATACAATGAGAAGTATAAGTTGAGTAATTAAAAATTGAATATGAATGGAGGAAAATGCTAATCCTTCATATTGAATGAATGGTAGGTAGATCAGAGTCGCCGCATTATTATATCACGTTTTATAGTTAAAAAGTTTAATCCATATTAGGAGTATACGGAATATTCCAACAAAAAAATAGCCGAACATAAACGAAAATTTTACACAACACAAACTCCTTCTTGTAGAAGGAATGATCGCTCCTTCAAAAGTGTTGACATGGAATATGCGACAACTTATCTGTTTACTAGAAGCTCAGATTTGCTTCTCCCCCAATTTCTGAAGTGAGAAGCTGTCGCAGCTGAACCGACAACAAGAACTTTTTCAAATAGAACCAAATGCTAAGAGTCATAGATATGAGGAGCCCTGTCCTGCTGGATTATCTTTTATGTGACATAGTACAGTACCCTAGCCTAGCCATATCTTTAGATGCTGAGTTCCTAAGAACTAAGAACTAAATCTAACCGGCAGATGGCTATCACGTGAACGCCTTCTGCCAATGAGATTGTTTCTTTATTATGTCTAAGCTCTTAGGAACTTTGCGTAAACCCACCATAAGTCACAGTGCACCTGTCTAGACCTGTTCACTGACGACTCTCAAAGCCGCCTGTCACTGTGCTAAATTGCGTATTTGTTCAAGTACTAAATTCAGCATATTGTACACACATACATACAGCGATGGTGTACGCAGAATGAATTGCACCTCAATGTCTGTGTAACTGATTGCATGATTTTTAGAAAAATAAGTCTAAAAGAAGTATATCTTCATCCTCAATCCAATTTTTAACATCTATAAAATTTTTGGGAGTTTCCTCTGACACGTCAAATGGAAAGAACATGACAATGTATTTAATCTGAGCAAAAAACTACATAACGTTTTATACATTATCAGGGTATTGTCTCGAAGACAATGTTGTTCCAGTTCCAAAGTATGCACCTACAGGTTGTTATATGTGCTGGATGAACCGATTTGAATAGAATGTTGGTACTGCAAAAATACGCCTTAAGACCAATACTGGGGTTGAAATATCGTGAATCATGTAGATGTCACCATTTTTCGAGTTATTCGCATTGACACTCACTGAGAAAAAACTTCATTACATTTGCGTAAAAATATAAATCTATTTCCAAAAATGTTCTTGAGTTATCGTCCATTATGGTTAGAATGAAAGGAATATATTGGGATTTTTGGACTTCGTTTATTTCCAAAAAGTTTCATGAAAGTATCTGGCTATGAAAAAGTTCAAAATTGAAGTTATTGTATAGATTAATGAAGAGTCCTGAAAAAAGGACACGTAATAATTAATACGATAATTGAGTGAACGTGCTGTCATCAATCGAAAGAGTTTTCGTTCCCTGCAGTTCATACTTCTCAATTTATATTTCCACTAGTCCATTAACGTTTTTATTGTATACAGGGTGAGTCTTTGACTCGTACAAATATTTCAACAGTAGATTCTTGAGGTGAAAAAAAAACACTTTTTTCATAAAGCATTTTTTCCGATTCGGCCCTGATATAAAGATATAGCCATTTTAAGTTTACATAATGAGTTTTGCCACCCCTTGAAAAACAAAATTACCTTCAGAATAACAAGCTGAATCTATGACACTACAGATCTGTGGATCTTTCAAACAGAGTTGTATTCAGCCAAAGTATCCAAATTTTCCAAATTTATTATGTCTTATTGTTTCGTTTTTTTTTCTGTATATTTAGGAATTTTCAGCTTTTTTTTTCTACATTTTGCACATTCTGTGTCTCTTCTTTTGTTCTATTTGTTTTGAGCCACATAGGTTATACCTCGGCTTTTGTATACTAAATAAATAAAATAAAATAAATAAATAAAATCTTTTAAACAGAGTTGTATTCAGCCAAAGTACCCAATTTTTCGAATTTCACAGATACGTTTTAATTTTTGAATATCAAATTACTTGAAAACGCCGCATTATACGACAAAATATGAAGAATACTTTTATTTTACAAAACGTTCAGATATTCATTAAATAGCGTCTAACCTAGTTTCAAGATTTGGGTTCTTTGAATTTTTGGTATTTTTATGGTACGTAATGGTCATAATGAGAAGATTGGATGACGTGGGTGATATCTTGTGTTCGAAAAATATTAATCAAATAAATGAAAAACTATATTCCGAAATTCATTCCTTTCGATGCAACCGTTTGAGATCAACAGCCTGTATCTTTTAAACCGAGCCGATTCTGAAAAAATAGTGTGAAAAGCTGGTTTCCATTTTCCGGTCAAACCTAAGGCGATCACACTGTTACGTGTGAATTCCATTTTTATACAGGGTGAGTCAAAATTGTGTATCGAGCTTGTTGGGAGTGATATAAGTGGAGTGAAATAAGTGTAGTTTGATAAATAAACTGATGGCCCAAAATGCGTATTAAGGGAGATATATCCTTCCAAAGTTGATAAAATTAAACAAATTTCTCCGCATAACTTCTAAACGGTGAATGCCACCAGATTGAAATTTCGCCTGTAAATGTATGTTATTGTTGAAATATATTTTTGTATTACACTTCTAAATTTCTGGTATAGTTGAAAGCATCATAACATAACCCTGAAATTTTTCTGAAAAAGAAGCCTACAGATAAATTATCACAAGTGGTACATTTAGAAATCGGAAAATCAAGTAGATTCAGAATATGATACGATAATTGGCTATTCTCATTTGAAAAAGCAGGGTGCCATGGTATCGTGTTTCACCATTTTCGGACCATTCTTCAAAGTAAAAAAGAATTTTAGCTTATGCGCTAAGTATAGAGTTGAAGTTTAAATAATTTTCCTAGCCCAGCAAAACATTTCTAATTGACCGATCGAGCGCTGTTATATGTTTATGTTTTTTGAAATCTGAATCCAGAAATAATGTTATCCACTAGATTCGGGTATCACTATGAAAATTCCTTTTTTTATATAGAGAAAAAAAACACTATCTGAATGAATGCTTTACTTTTCAATTGCGGGATGAGGTCACTTTACCACTGGATATCACTCTACGAAATTTAGTTCAAAATCAAATATCTTCCGAGAATAGTCCTACCAGCTTTACGCTAGAAAATTGAAGCGAAACTTGAAAAAAAATCATTTTGGCCAAAATGTTGATGACAGTATATCTAAGTTCGAAGTATATATTGAAGGATATCTTTTGTTACACTTTTTATAAGTAGTATATAATTCTAACTCAAGAAGTTTTCAAGTTAAAACTTCGATTTTTGTGTTATCTACACTAATATGTTCTTATTTTTATAGCAGCTTGTGTAACTTGATAGATATTTTTAGTAGATATCTAATATTTGATAAATTTTTAATTGGGGGAATCGTTTTGCAATGAAAATAGTTCACTTATCATAAATACCATCGGACAGTGTATAAATAAATGTTTACTTGCATACCTCGCAATAATAATAGGGAGATCGTTGAGTGAGGGCAGAGAGCGCAGAGACAAGAGTTGTTTTCTCTGAAAGGGATTCCATTTAGATAAAGCGACGATGTCGGAATATCAGACATCAGAACCAGACGAATTTTTTTTTTAATTCTGGAAGACACGTGTTATAATATATCATTCATATCAATACCAACTGACACCCACATGATAGATATACATACATATTCGATTCGTTGCATTTCACTATCACAGCCGGTTTTTCGGAAAATCACTTGATAAGTGAAACATTATTTTTATATCCATGTGAACTAACTAAAATGCATTCCGGTTGGCAACTTTGGCATCATAGATCAATAAGGAGAACATGACTCATTATCAAACTATTTCGTTTATCATTTCGCAGACATGAAAAAATATTTGGCCCGGAATTACACGTATGCGCTCACATCAGTTGTTTATCGCAACGTCTGTACCCTAACAACTCATTTACCAATGATATGGATAATAGGTCTTTTAATGAACGACATATAAATAATAAGTTTTCATTTAAAAAGCGTTAATGAAGTGTTGACCAACTTAGCAGTTTCTCGATAAATATTTACCCATGTAGGAATGTACATATCTTCTGGATTCTTTTGTTACGGTCTATTTCAATCGAGAATCAACAGAAACACAGAATTACGCTTTTCCTAGAAAATACATTGTATTAACCAATAAACTCAATGTAACAGTTTAATACTCAATGCCAATATCGAGCTCAACATTTACGAATATCAATTTATGGAATTGAAGGTAGGGAAGCAACTGAAACCGAACCGATATAGGTATAACTATTCCGGTCTAGGCACTATAATAAAGTGAATAAAAACAATGAAGAATTCTTCTAGAAAAAGAACATCTGTCATAATATTAAGAGAGTAAAAAATAAAAAATATTTCTAATTTTAGATCAGTCAATGTAATTAAAAATTCTTATGTATGAATACTATCTTTTCAGCAATTTTGGGATCTGTAAAACTCCTCTTATTGTAGGAAATGTTCTTCACTCCTGAAAACAATAAGCGTTCACTTAGTTTCGATTTAGAGATATTTTCAAAGTGTTGTCCATTATTTTGTTGAAAAACATTTACCCTACTTTCAAATTTTGCTCTTACGCACTTTGTCGGCATGCTGTGCGGATTCTTACTTTCAATTCTTTTACATCTCAGGGCTGTGCTTTGAACAAAACCGACTTTAAATGTCCCCAGAAGAAAAAATCCGAAGGTGTCAAGACTGGGGACCGTGGTGGCCATTCAACTGGCCTTCTTCTACCCATGCATTATTCTTACGGATACGACAGATACTAGACGGAAAGTATAGTGTGAACAAAGAGTATCAACTCTGATACTTTTTGATATGAACACAGAACACACAAAGTTGATGGAAAGCACTGGCGCAGCTGTGAGGCTGCAGCTGTGAAACAGAAACCAAACGCTCTGTAATGGTCATCTATCAGTCGAATAGCCTTCCTCTGAAAGAGTCAAGCAGAGCGAACGAATTTGGTGCTACAACACCCCAAACATGGGAACTCGGTAGTATATGGGCCTTTTTATTATTATTTATATTATTTGAACCGGGGTCGTCGTGGCTCTAACTGCTACCATGCAGATCTTCTGTTCTCTACCCTACTCATTCATAGGAACCCAAGGAGGCCGTCAATGGTGTTGATAAAACTGATAACATCCTAAGGGGCCTTAGCCGTTACCTCGTGAGTATCCAGGACCGGTTTCCCCATATAAGTGGTTCTTATATAGGCCGGCCAGCTCTGGACACTTGCATACCATGTGTTCAGCTGTTCTGCTTCTGATCCACAGAGCATACAAATCTCATCTGCTGACTTTCCCATGCGGTACAAATATCATTTGTACGACAGTTTGTACCGACAGTGCCCTGTCAGCAGTCCCACCATCACCCGAAGCTCAGCTGTGACAGCTTTAGCAGTTTTCTTGTGTAGCTCGGTGAAATCATCACGAATTTCTTTGACTGAGTAATTCCAGGAGTGTTTCTCCAGAGGGTTATTGTGTTGTTCAACTCCCATTGTTAGACCGCTGCCCTATATTGGTATTTTCCAAGCCATCAGAAAGGCTCAGGTCCAGCAGGTGTTAACCTTGATGCTCTTGTTGCAAGTTCATCGGCTTTTTCATTTCCTTGAACACACAATGCCTTGGTACCCATAGTAGAGTCACTTTATTGTCTCTGGCCAGTTGCTTTATGGTATTACGGCACTCCCATGTCAGCAGAGATCTCTGCCAGTTTGATTCCAGGGACCTCAGCGTGGCCTGGCGTGTCCGAGGTGATATAGATATGCGCTCCTTTGAGGTTCGTTTTAAGACACTCCTGAGCGCATATGTAAACAGCCAGTGTCTCGGTCTGTAAAATAATAGAGGGTTCACTTCCCAGGGCTTTAGAGATCCTCAGTTAAGGCCCACATACGCCAATGCCGGTGCTCCTTTCTGATTTTGATCAATCAGTGAACCACGAGGATGACCTCTTGTCCAAACGATTTACGAAACTTATTGCACTAGGACGGTCAGCTATGACGGTTTCAAAGGGTGTTTCGAAATCGAAAATGATTGGCATAACATCCGATGGTTTTGACAAGAGGTTTGAGTCCAGTTGATTCAATATCCTCATATGTTCAACCCAGTTTCCGGGTAGGAGATTCCCGTTAAGGGATATTCTTATTGCTTCTGGTAGGCTACATTTCCTCACATGTAAGTGTAAGGGAGGCATATCAAGTATGGCCTCAAGCGCTGATGTAGGAGCTGTGTGCATAGCTTCCGTAACACCAACACGGGCCAGCCTTTGCAGTTTCTGCAGCCGGCTGCGTGTGGTGACCTCTTCGGTTTTTGTCCACCATGCTAGAGACGCATAGGTGACAATAGGTCGTACCACCGCTGTGTACAGCCACAGTACCATTTTCGGTTTCATGCCCCAAGTCTTTCCAAAGAGTCTTTTGCAAGCCCACATGGCCGCCGTGGCTTCAGAGACTGGCCATTCAGGATCATGCAGCGCTCTGAAGTCGAGATTCCTTTTTCTTGTGAACGGAATGAGTGTTGTCTTCGAGGGATTGACAGTTAGCCTCTACTCCTCGCACCACTTTTCGATCATGCTGAGAGCCGTGCCCAGGGGCACACAATTCTGTAAAAATCTAGTTTCCATGAACAGCAACCTGTATTCCTACTTGGTCCGGAAAGGAAGTTTGAAATTCACCTGCAGGAGTCTATCAGGGAATCTGTGGAAAGGAAGTTTATTGAGGCGATCAGCATCCCACACCTGCTTTCTTGAATAGTGGAGCCGGTATCCTGTCAAGTTCGGAGACTTTATTGGTATTGAGCGACTGAAGGATTCTCCTCGCCCTTTTCACCTAGAACTTGATGTCGCCTAGCTTATGTGTTATGTGTGTGGATAGTTGAATTATTTTCCTAAGTTGCTAGTTGTTGTTGTTAATTCACAGTATTAGGTGATAAATCAACCTTTTGTATGCCGATGGTCAAATAAGTAAATAGGTAATATTATTTATAGTTCAAAAGGGGGTTACAGTGCCCAGTCTACTTAACACGTTGACTGTCCCATGAATCACATATGATACATGAAAATTTTCGCCAGGAGTCCATGAGTCGTATGTGATTCATTGATTCATTTCACGTTCAAGATAAATATGCTTACTTTTCATGAACGCTGCAGTTTGATCGGTTCATATGGGCTTAACGTTTTGTAGAAATATGTATTGATAACCTCAATCATAATTAATCATACGTGATTCAAGAAACGGCAGCATCAAGCCTTCCATTGGACTTGAAGATTTTGAACAAGAACACTTCCTTAAATGGCTGCAGAATTAATTTTTCATAGAATATATATTTTATCACTCAAAAGTAACCCTTCTCTTTCGCTAAATGTGTTGGACGTGGGGGGTAAAAAAAAAATTAGAATGGGGACAGCCAACGTGTTAAGATCTATTGTATCCCACATCGGAGCTGTTCTCACCACTGCATCATCTAGAACTCGACTTCAAGCTCCAGAATCTGGGAGGGCTTCATCCCTGCCTTTCCTTGTTCGGAGCATTCTTCGAAGCTAGTGAGGATTGTTACTTGCCTCTACTGAAATGTAGACACTTTTGCCTGAACTATATTTCTTTTAGGTTCCTGGGAACCCAGACTAGAGAGACCTTGTTGGTTTTACACATTACGTTGAGTATTCTTCGGCACTCTCATATCAGCTTTGACTCGAACACATGCTCAATGTTTACATAGCCCTTTTTCATTAATTCATTCATTTTTCATTGCTGACTCTCGTTACCGAGAATAAATCTACAGAAAGACCGTCGGTGCGATCAAACTTATAATTTCTTAGGGGTACTTGCAACTGTGTGCCCTCCTGTGGCTTAAATGACCCAACCGTGACCTATAGATCCTTCCACACTCTGGGCATGGATAATCACCAACCAGATCTGGCAGCCGCTGTATTCTTCTCGAGTCTCTATTATAGCTGTGGACCAAAGACCTCCACTGTGATCTGTCTAACGCTAGTTGTTCCCAGTAATGATTGGCATCAACTGATTTTAGGGATTGATACAGGATATCCTTAAACCGCTTATACTTCTGGTTTCCAAGCTCCCTCTGTGAATTCGCCGCATAGAACTATTTTGGGGAGTCTTGTGTCTTGCATCCTCAGAGTCAGAATGTGGCCGCTCCATCTGAGTCGGGCTCTCGTTACTTGAGTCTCAATTGTTATACAACTCGCGCGATGTAAGACTTCTGCATTTGAAACTTTGTGGAACCATCTGATGTCCATTATTTGTCTTAGATGACGTTTTTGCGTTTGTTCAAGCGGTTCATAGGTCGCCTGTAGGGCATCCAGCTTTCGCTTCCGTAAAGAAGCGTTGGCAGGACCACTGCTTTTCAAACAGCTCTCTTGGTCTTCAGATTGAGGTAGTGATTTTGAAACACTCTGTCCTTTAGCTTCCAGAATGCCCGTGAGGCCGAATTGATACGGTTGTGTATTTCCGTGTCCAGATTAGCCCTAGTATTTATGAAGCTTCCTAAGTATTTGAACTGCTCGACCTGTTCTAGAGTTTCATCCTCCAGGCTGATATCTGTTTGAAGGTTTTCTGGCGGACTTACCAGGATTTTGGTTTTGTCAATATTGAGTCTAAGGCTCAAGCTTCGTAATTATTTTTCAACTTGTATTTCGTAATTATGTTTATAGGTGTCCAACATTATCTGTAGATCCTCTGGGCTGCTAGCGATAAGTGCGCAGTCGTCTGCATTTTCATTATTCCCTTTTACATAGCATCGTATTGAGTTCTTCTCAATGCATACTTTTTTATCCTTACATCGCTGGCTAGGTTTGTTGATGATGCATACATAATTGTTTGGAGAGGTCCAGGCTCTGTGGCTCCCTCCTTACGCGAACCTTCGCTGTATATTCTGAGGGTTCCCTCATGGGCTACCTTATCAATCACTAGATGTAGAGCAAGGACGGTCCTAGACTGATTTTCTGGGGGGGGGGTAGTAATTGAAAGAACAATTGAAATTTCAAATTAAGACTTCAAATAGAACCCTGTAGGTGTCTCTAGTTAGCATTTGCAGTCCCATGTTTTCTTCTTAAAATTGTACACAGTGCATCCCATTTTGGGTGAGACAGCCAGGTTTCTCGCTTGTCATTTAAGATAGAGCCTTGCGGTTTTCACGTTCCTGCCCTACTTTTTTGTGAAACTCAAGTTATTCTAATCAGATTTTGCATAACTGTTTCCGTTTATGAGATACAGGGCGATTTTGGAAATTGATACTTTTCGGACTCCTCCTTCATCTCCGAAGTTATAAGAAATAATGCTGAGCTAAAAACTGCGTCTGATACAAAATTATGCGTAAAATCCAGTGGCGTACTCAATTTTTTTTTTCGGGGTATGGTTTTGAAGATACTACACAAACCTATATTTTTTTCAATGGAACACTCTGTATTTCATTACTTCGTTGAATTCCTTATTTTTTCCTTTCGAAAAGATGTAAAACATTATGTATATAGGTAGGATGCTAAAAAACACTAAAACATCACATAATGATGATTTTTTGTTAGTGAGCCTAAATTTCCCAAGTTTCAATAAGAGGATTATTACTTTTGATTATTAAAAGTAGTAATTCATGGATGATACAAACATCCTTGTTGTTATTATTGTTACTATGCGTTTGGAAGCTTTCTTCAATCAAGTAGGCATTGGAGAGAAAAAAGCAAATCTGTTCTAGCAGTCCCGAAGAACTTCGTGCATCAACAGAGAAATTACAAAACCGCCCTTTTATAATATTGAATAAACTCAGGCGTATTGAAAAGGTTTGTCAATTATGTATTAGGGAAAATGGACAGCAATTTGAATAGTTTAATCATCAGTAAAATATTATGCAATGTTGAAAATTTGTATCAATGATGAATATTTTATTAGTATTTCTTCTGTATCTAATTTGTAATATGAATTTTTGTATTATTTATGTGCTGCTATTAGGTAGGTACCTACGTTTTGTTTTTCGTCTTAGTGATGAGTGTATAATCTCTCTTCGCCATCCAATTGATTCTTCTTTTATATGGGCGATACATGGCCCACTAACCAAAAATCATCATTATGTGATGTTTTAGTGTTTTTTAGTATTTCTGAACATCCTACTCATATGATATTACGAATCATTTTAAAGGAAAAAAAAATGACGAATTCAACGAAGTAATAAAGTACAGGGTATCCCATTGAAAAAAATATAGGTTTATGTCGTATCTTCAAAATCATACCCCGAAAAAAAAATGAGTACGCCACTGGATTCTACCCAGAATTTTGTATTAGTCGTAGGTTTCAGCTCAGCATTATTTCTCATAACTCCGGAGATAAAAGGAGGGATCCGAAAAGTATCAATTTCCAACATCGCCCTGTATCTGATAAACGGAAACTATTATGAAAAATCTGATTAAGATAACTTGAGTTTCACAAAAAAGTAGAACAGGAACGTGAAAACTGCAATCTATTTCAAATAACAAGCGAGAAACCTGGCTGTCTTACCCAAAAAAAACTGTACAAGGAATCTTCCCTTTTCATTTTATTATAATATGGTTTATTTTAGTTTTCCAAATGAAAAATTCGAAAAATCTAATTCGCTATGGGCTCTGGGGGGGTACTCCCCCCCTTTCCCCCCCCCCCCCCCCCGTAGGACCGCCCTTGATGTAGAGGAGTAAGATCTGTACTGATCTCAAGTGCCCTTGTTGAACATGTTCTCACTTGCTCATTAGGCTTTCTGGACTGCAAACCAGACCACTGACCCATGGGTGATTATTGGTCTTACAACAATGACATTCATCCAACGCAGAATTTGAGGTTTACAGCCCAAGTTTCACCGGACAGATTCCTGCACGCCATAAGAACTCTTATAACTTTACTGGTAGCAATATTGACATGCTTATTTCACATAATATGGTTATTATCTAACGTTATTTCGAGATATTTCTTTTCGGGCTTCCATTCAATAATACCTCCATTTAATGAGATAGAAAAATAAGTACTAGAAAAGCTCTCAATTTGATACACTCTTTCTTAATCTAATTTGTAATTAGGTAATCTAAGTATTCTTGACTGAAGAAGGAATATTGGAGCGTATCCTTTGAAACATTGAGTGAACGTCAGCTTTACGAAGATTGAAGAGGGAGCCAACTGTAGTTTTTTTTGGTAAAGGGGAAATAAAAAGTGGTACTATTTTTGAAAGCAATCAGTAAAACTTAATGAATAAGGATATGCTCCGATCACTGAGTTAGATTGAAACTATAACAGCCTTAAAATAACACACGCCCTATTTAATTGAATGATAGTGAAAAGAAGGACGTATGTTATGCGAAATATTGATGCGTAATGATTGGTAGCGGAAACTAGAATACTGATTTCGAAAATACATATTTATTATCATTTGAAACGCACAAATAACATCTTAATTTAGAAACTGGGGCGCTTATGAGTTTTTAATCATAACTTTAGTCGCTTATTTGTATAAAATTGAGCCAAACACACATGGAGACATGTGATAATATTGTTACATCCTGCAAAAAGATTTTTTCCGGTACATATGAGTTCATTGTTCCGATTATACAACAAAATAATTGAGTAAGACGAAATTCATGCATTCTATTACATTCCCATATCCCATATGTATCGATAAACAAACCAGGCAGAAGTTTAATTTTTCGGTTGTTGAATTGATGTTAGGCATTCCACAGGGTAGTATTCTAGGCCCCTAATGCTTTTTCTGATCTACATAAACGTCAAAAACGATCTGAGCCTAGGACACTTTTAATTATCTATACCTCGGTAACGGTAAGTTACCCAGTTACCAATAACTAATTACAGATTTGAAATATGCCAATATGTCTACTGCATTAGTGTAGAAGTCCATTCCTGCATGAAATCGGCCACACACGGACGTTCATCCTACGCGCATCATGCAACTTTTCAGGATAATTCGGAAGAGATGAATGACGGAGAACATGATAGATGATAGAAAAATTCTCGAAAGATGCAAGGAGCATTACTCTCAGGTCTTGAATCAAAATAACGACTCGGATTTATCCATTTTAGATCGGCTCCCCATGTATAGTCCGATGACATCGCTTGATGACGAAATCTCAATGTCGGAAATCATAAGTGTGATAAAAAATATGAAAAATGATAAGTCACCTGGTCTAGACGGCGTTCCAGCGGAGATATTCAAAGTCCTGGTTGAAGACATTGTCAATAGTCTCCTAACACTATTCCGCAAGATCTGGGGACAAGGAGATGTGCCACAAGACGCTTTAGTTATCATCCTCTATAAGAACAAAGGCGATACATCAAATTGCAACAATTACAGGGGCATATCGATGCTTAGTGTGGCCGGTTAAATTGTCCGAAGATTATGTCTAATCGTCTGATTCCACTCAGAAAGAGTGGAGGTAATACTCCACTGAATCCCACTACGGCTTTCGACCTAATCGATGTACGGTGGACCAAATTTTTACACTGCGACAGCTGCAAGAGAACAACCGTGAACAACAATCAAGGATCTATCTATACAGCCTACATCGATTTAAGAAGAGCACCCGAAAAAGCCTCCATACCAACAACACCGCTAGAATACAGCATAATGGCTCTACAACCGACCATTTCTGAATCTTTACCAACTCTAGAATAAAACAAGGCCTTAGACTCAATATTGACAAAACCAAAATCCTGGTAAGTCCACCAGAAAGCCTTCAAACAGATATCAGCCTGGAGGATGAAACAGGTCGAGCAGTTCAAATACCTGGGAAGCTCCATAAATACTAGGGCTAACCTGGACACGGAAATACACAAGCGTATCAATTCGGCATCCGGACATCCTGGAAGCTAAAGGACAGAGTGTTTCAAAATCACGAACTCAATCTGAAGACCAAGACAGCTGTTTACAAAGCAGTGGTCCTCCCAACGCTTCTTTACGGAAGCGAAAGCTGGACGCCCTACAGGCAGACATATTTAACAGATTGAACAAACGCAACAACGTCATCTAAGACAAATAATGTACATCTGATGGTTCCACAAAGATTCAAACGCAGAAGTCTTGCAGCGCGCGAGTTGTACAACAATTGGGACTCAAGTAACGAGGATGCAAGACACAAGACTCCCCAAAATAGCTCTGTATGGCGAGTTCACAGAGGGAGCTCGGAAACCAGGAGGCCAGTATAAGCGGTTTAAGGATATACTACATAAATCCCTGAAATCAGTTAATGCAAATCATAACTGGGAACAACTAGCGTTAGATAGATCACAGTGGAGGTCTTTGGTCCACAGTTATAATGGATACTCGAGAAAAATACAGCGGCGGCCAGATCTAGTTGGTGACTATCCATGCCCGGAGTGTGGAAGGATCTGTAGGTCACGGTTGGGTCTCTTCAGTCACAGGAGAGCACACAGTCGTAAGTAGACCTAAGAAATTATAAGATTGATGGCACCGATAGTTTTGTTTTTGAGTCTTTTTGTAGATTTATTCTCGGTATCGGGATAAAGCAATGAATGAATGAATGATGTCATTCTTTGTAGGTATGTTGCAACCGTCTTCTCTCTGTGTCTGTGGCCGGCTTAACACAATGTTGTGTACCACCAAATATTAATTTTCTCTTTAATATTAATACAACATTTGTCACAACTGGGGGATCGCCAGATAACATTAGATATCCATAGGTCAACTAAGTGGGTTTTCATATTGTCAATTTATTGTTGGAGGACTGTCTACTTTAGGTTCCAATATTGTGCAATTTTGGACTGCGTGTGTCTGCGTGCATACATCGTGTTTGCCATTCTCGAACGGATTGCTGCTTCAAGGTGATATATGTTAAGATCTGTATGAAGCAGTATATCTGATGCGGCATATAAATTCAGATAACTTATTAACAGGTTCACAAGCCGAAAAAGATCGGAGTTATTCAAACCTGGAACTTGACATAAAGTTGACCTTATGCGAACTTATAGCTAATAGACCAATTCATTTCCTTTCCATATGAAGTAGAAACTGTAAAAGTGTTCCATTATAAACGTTGAAAGGGGAAACAAATATTCCAGTTTCCTCAAGTGCATCTTTGATAGTGATGGACTACGTACAATCGTTCATTGAAGTATTAGAAGTACATACTAATAATTCAATCAACTGTATAATTTATTTGTGATCTGTCATTTCGAGAAGTCATCTGGTTTTATACCAAATTTATTCGGTATATCATCAGCTGTTTTAGAGTTACAGAGAAGCGAACGCATTGAGCAAGGAGATATATCTCCTTTGCATTGAGTAGATTTATACTCATTGTTATGGTTAACGATAAATTTATTCGTGAACGGTGTAATATACAAGACTTACAAGAGTTAAGGTTTGACAGGGATAAATGGAATGAAAGACAGACGGATGAAGTGTTGAAAATGAAATAAAATTCCGAAGTCCGTTTCAATATCTTCAAGGTCCGTTCTCATTTCCTAGAACAGTCCATAAATATTTTTGATTGCCGTTATATTTTATCGTTACTCATTTTTATTATTGGAAACAAAATATCCCGGAACATTTAATGTTCACGTGATTAATATCGTGCAAAAATTATTGATTGTCAATCATTCTGTCTTTCATGCAAGAATTGAATGAAAGCTGATGCTATACACTGAATGTATTACATATATAGGTACTTCCGAGTTAGGCAAACTGACATTAATTAAATAGGAACCTCATTAATAGAATAGGTGTTTGAAAAAAAAAATTTCCCCAGATTCATTAAAGCTGAATTTACGAAAGCTGTGCGATTTCCACTGATCCTATCTATATAGTTGGGGAGCCGAAGAGAGTGTCAGATTAATATAAGGGGACATACCTTGGACCCTGTAGAGTACCTCTACCAAAATTTAGACCTGTATATAGGAAGAATTGTCTAGGACAGCCTGTCAGAATAGTAAAAAAAAAATCATTGTACATATTCGAACGTGTCAGATCAAGATATATGTGGTTAATCACATGTCGAAAAGTATATATTGTCTTAATATGACAATTTAGGCGTGTCGAAAATGTGTGGTAGGGCGCCAAAGTTGCAAAAAAAAAACGTCACGTGTACATTCTCGAGCGCGGTGGCGTTTTTTCTTATTTTGAAGCTAATGGTTCAAGAGGAAAAAATATAATCTGACAGTTTTAGCAAGCCGAAACAATAAAAATTGGCCATAACGGTCACAAAAATAATTGTTTTTCAAGTATCTCCTCTCCTGAGCTTCAAATTGTTTTCGCATTCATTATAAAAGTTGTAGAGCATAACATTTTCTACAAATTTTGTCCTAAGCAATTTTTTCTACGTTCAAACGTTTTTGAGATATATGGCGATTAATGCGAGGTGTTTAGCGATACGTGCTGAAGCGAAAATTTACTTGTTGGAAAATAGTATATTCTAAGGTTCAGTCAGAGAATAATTTCGAAATTGTCATCATAGATATACCTTGTCATTTTTACAATTGGATGAATGTAGATTAGACTGGGATTCTACATTGACCTTGCCCTTTCGCATGTGTGGCTAAGCTCCTCGCCCTTATCGCCCTCCAACTCGAGAACGGTTAAGAGTATTTAAAATTGCTTCAGATAAAAGTTGTGTAACTTTCATAATGAATACAAAAACGATTAGAGATACAGGTAGGGGAATATTCGAAAAAAAAGCATTTTTATCATCTTCAAAGTGTCAAATTAAGAAAACCCCCCTGATTAGTGTCAGATTAATGGTTCAACACGTCTACAGACCCAGATTAACCATCTGTATGAAAATCTGATTTGTTTTTACATTTTCAAAAGACCGCTGTGACCTTGCGTCACGTCCAATTTGTCAGTCCCTTGAAAAGAAGCTTCCTTTGGGTCCAATTAACATACCCTTGAAAAATCTGACACTCTGGAAAAAATTTTTTTTTACCATTTTCAACTCTTCCGTACGGCCAGTCCCACCGCGCAAACTGTCAGGTAAGCATGAATTCATTATCAGAGACACGTAGGGCATATACAGTATCTTAATCTGACACGCTCAATCTGACATGGTCGAGTATGTACACCTTACGATTTTTTTAACATCTTTGAGACCCTGCTGACGCTTTCCCCACAGCTGAAAGTGCATACATTATAGAACCTTTTTTCTTTCTACCATCTAATCTTCAAAATCCACTAGGTCTCCACGACTTTCGAGTAAATCTCGATTTAGCATCGTCGGTTCCCCAATTAATAGTTGGCGGTGATATTATGGCATGTCTGATATTTCAACCTAGTTGTTTACAAGTTTTATAAGTGAGTTTTTTTTAAATGGAAACCCTAATTTTTTGTGCCAGAAATGGATATACCCTCTGATGCTGAGAATTTGAAAAATGAAAATCCTAATTCAATGAGTTCAACAAAAAAATGTAGATAAAAACCCCATCAATGACCAATTCATCCTCAGCCACAAAAGGTCTGTCCATTTCTAGGACAAAGTGTTAAAACTTTAAATCTGAAAAAATTCAACTACGGTTCACCACTCCTAAAGAGGACATAGCAAACTACTCAATCATATCATTTTTCTACAAAATAGTGAATATCAAAGATGTATGTTTCGTAAATATCTGGATCTTTTAATAAAATCTATATGTAACATATCTCAAAAGAAGTGCCCAAGAATTTCTTATTGCTCATAATTTTTCCTATATCTCAATATGTTTGCGTGTTCGATTATCCAAATCCAATCATAAATTGGTTCGATTTTTTTTTAATGAACTATAAAATATCATCAATAACGAGTCAATGAACTTGAAGCAAAATACTTTCAAAAATATAGTCTGATTCATGTCTGGGACAGATTGATTGAAAATGATTAATTATTTATTTACGCTAATGGATTCCCGATCACGTTCGATTTATAGAGAATATATTAATTGTCAGTACAAATAATAATGGGTGTTTTTATAGAGTTGCACAAGTTTAAATTGTAATAAAACAAAGAAATATGATTTTAATATTAATAAAACAGGCTTTATCGGATAGAAAATTTTATGACATTAATGTCAATGACAATCCTACAAGTGCAATCTTCACCAATTTTGACAACATTTTTGCCCATAATAACTCTCCGAATGATGATTTCTAGGTGTTTAATTGATTCTGGTTTATCTACGTAGAGAAGCGACTTTTCATAACCCCAAAGAAAATAATCTCAATCAACATCAATATCAATCTGCGCTTCAGCCCATTCCCCGAATTGGCGGCGTAGTCGATGATCGTTTCCGTTTAGCTTTAATTTCTGCATTAGTGGAATCTTGAAAGCTTTCAAGCCAAGATCCTTTCTTGAAAACTTCCACAAAGTGGAAGGACATCACCGCAGTTGCTGAGAACCGCGAAGAATTGATTGATTTGGATCAGAGACAAGGTTGTCTCTGATTCGGATCTTCTTCAATGCTTTTCTGTACAGCGGCTACAGCTTATCCATTGTGCACTGTTCTGCGTCTCACTGGATGCACATTATCATTGGGATTATGGAGAGTAAACGTGATCCGAAAACCATTCATTGTTATGTATTTAATTTAATTTCAGAAATGGTCAGTTGAAATTCAGTTTGGTCACATATTTAGTTCAGAAACCGTCAATTTGTATTCAAATTAGTCAATATAATTTCAGAAATGGTCAATTGATATTCAGTTTAATCTAATTGATTTCAGAAACCTTCCATTGTATTAATTTCACATAGGTAAATTAATTTAATTTCAGAAATGGTCAGTTGAAATTCAGTTTAATAGCACTGATTTCAGAAACTGTCAGTTGTAGGTATTAATTTCAGATTAGTCAATTTAATTTCAGAAATAGTCATGTGAAATTTAGTTTGGTCGCATATTCATTTTTGAAACCGTCAATGTGTATTCAAATTAGACAATTTAATTTCAGAAATGGTCAACTGAAATTCAGTTTAATCTAATTGATTTCAGAAACCTTCCATTGTATTAACTTCACATAGGTAAGTTATTGATGTAATTTCAGAAATGGTCAGTTGAAATTCAGTTTAATAACACTGATTTCAAAAACTGTCAGTTGTAGGTATTAATTTCAGATTAGTCAATTTAATTTCAGAAATAGTCATGTGAAATTTAGTTTCGTCGCATATTTATTTTTGAAACCGTCAATGTGTATTCAAATTAGTCAATTTAATTTCAGAAATGGTCAACTGAAATTCAGTTTAATCTAATTGATTTCAGAAACCTTCCATTGTATTAACTTCACATAGGTAAGTTATTAGTGTAATTTCAGAAATGGTCAGTTGAAATTCAGTTTAATAACACTGATTTCAGAAACTGTCAGTTGTAGGTATTAATTTCAGATTAGTCAATTTAATTTCAGAAATGGTCATTTGAAATTCAGTTTGGTCTCATATTTCTTTCAGAAACCGTCAATTTGTATTCAAATTAGTCAATTCAATTTCAGAAATGGTCAATTGAAATTCAGTTTAATCTAATTGATTTCAGAAACCTTCCATTGTATTAATTTCACATAGGTAAATCAATTTAATTTCAGAAATGTTCAGTTGAAATTCAGTTTAATAACACTGATTTCAAAAACTGTCAGTTGTAGGTATTAATTTCAGATTAGTCAATTTAATTTCAGAAATCGTCATGTGAAATTTAGTTTGGTCGCATATTTATTTTTGAAACCGTCAATGTGTATTCAAATTAGTCAATTTAATTTCAGAAATGGTCAACTGAAATTCAGTTTAATCTAATTGATTTCAGAAACCTTCCATTGTATTAATTTCACATAGGTAAATCAATTTAATTTCAGAAATGTTCAGTTGAAATTCAGTTTAATAGCACTGATTTCAGAAACTGTCAGTTGTAGGTATTAATTTCAGATTAGTCAATTTAATTTCAGAAATAGTCATGTGAAATTTAGTTTGGTCGCATATTTATTTTTGAAACCGTCAATGTGTATTCAAATTAGTCAATTTAATTTCAGAAATGGTCAACTGAAATTCAGTTTAATCTAATTGATTTCAGAAACCTTCCATTGTATTAACTTCACATAGGTAAGTTAATTCAATTTCAGAAATGGTCAGTTGAAATTAAGTTTGATAACATTGATTTCGGAAACTGTCAGTTGTAGGTATTAATTTCATATTAGTCAATTAAATTTCAGAAATAGTCATTTGAAATTCAGTTTGGTGGCATATTTATTTCGGAAACCGTCAGTTGTATTAATTTCAGATTGGTCAATTTAATTTCAGAAATGGTCAGTTGAAATTCAGTTTAATCTAATTGATTTCAGAAACCTTCCATTGTATTAATCTCACATAGGTAAATCAATTTAATTTCAGAAATGGTCAGTTGAAATTCAGTTTAATAACACTGATTTCAAAAACTGTCAGTTGTAGGTATTAATTTCAGATTAGTCAATTTAATTTCAGAAATCGTCATTTGAAATTCAGTTTCGTCACATATTCATTTCAGAAACCGTCAGTTGTATTAATTTCAGATTAGTCAATTTAATTTCAGAAATGGTCATTTGAAATTCAGTTTAATCTAATTGATTTCAGAAACCTTCCATTGTATTAATTTCACATAGGTAAGTTAATTCAATTTCAGGAACGGTCAATTGAAATTCAGTTTAATCTAATTGATTTCAGAAATCTTCCATTGTATTAATTTCACATAGGTAAGTTAATTCAATTTCAGAAATGGTCAGTTGAAATTAAGTTTGATAACATTGATTTCGGAAACTGTCAGTTGTAGGTATTAATTTCATATTAGTCAATTAAATTTCAGAAATAGTCATTTGAAATTCAGTTTGGTGGCATATTTATTTCAGAAACCGTCAGTTGTATTAATTTCAGATTGGTCAATTTAATTTCAGAAATGGTCAGTTGAAATTCAGTTTAATCTAATTGATTTCAGAAACCTTCCATTGTATTAATCTCACATAGGTAAATCAATTTAATTTCAGAAATGGTCGGTTGAAATTCAGATTAATAACATTGATTTCAAAAACTGACAGTTGTAGGTATTAATTTCAGATTAGTCAATTTAATTTCAGAAATCGTCATTTGAAATTCAGTTTCGTCACATATTCATTTCAGAAACCGTCAGTTGTATTAATTTCAGATTAGTCAATTTAATTTCAGAAATGGTCAGTTGAAATTCAGTTTAATTTAATTGATTTCAGAAACCTTCCATTGTATTAATTTCACATAGGTAAATTAATTTAATTTCAGAAATGGTCAGTTGAAATTCAGTTTAATAGCACTGATTTCAGAAACTGTCAGTTGTAGGTATTAATTTCAGATTAGTCAATTTAATTTCAGAAATAGTCATGTGAAATTTAGTTTGGTCGCATATTCATTTTTGAAACCGTCAATGTGTATTCAAATTAGACAATTTAATTTCAGAAATGGTCAACTGAAATTCAGTTTAATCTAATTGAAATTGGTTGAAATTCAGATTAATAACATTGATTTCAGAAACTGTCAGTTGTAGGTATTAATTTCATATTAGTCAATTTAATTTCAGAAATAGTCATTTGAAATTCAGTTTGGTGGCATATTTATTTCAGAAACCGTCAGTTGTATTAATTTCAGATTAGTCAATTTGATTTCAGAAACCTTCCATTGTATTAATTTCACATAGGTAAGTTAATGTAATTTCAGAAATGGTCAGTTGAAATTCAGTTTGATAACATTGATTTCAGAAACTGTCAGTTGTAGGTATTAAAATTTCAGATTAGTCAATTTAATTTCAGAAATAGTCATTTGGTATTCAGTTTGGTCGAATATTTATTTCAGAAACCGTCAAGTTGTATTCAAATTAGTCAATTTAATTTCAGAAATAGTCAATTGAAATTCAGTTTAATCTAATTGATTTCAGAAATCTTCCATTGTATTAATTTCACATAGGTAATTAATGTAATTTCAGAAATGGTCAGTTGAAATTCAGTTTAATAACATTAATTTCAGAAACTGTCAGTTGTAGGTATTAATTTCAGATTAGTCAATTTAATTTCAGAAATAGTCATTTGAAATTCAGTTTCATCGCATTTATTTCAGAAAACATCAAATGTTTTCGTTTCTGAATTACAACTGGAAATGGAAAAGACCTTCGTTGTATATAAGAAGAGAAAACTGCTCGTTGTTTCAATTATTATTCGATTAGGTACGTTAAAGTTTTCTACTTGAAGGTTCATTGAAAAAATGAAAGTATTATTTCTTCCTGATTTATCTGCGGAGATCTCGAAATTGGCGAGAGCCCCAATCTCGCTAGATTCCAGGCTGAATTCCAAAAAACGCTTCGACAAGTCAATTTTTGATTCGAGAGGGACAACTTAAGATTTAAATTACAACCATATTGCTTCAACCCCGTCGCAACCTCAACCCAGAAGTTTTGAAAAGGAAAGGAGGAGTGAGTGGTATCTCATTTGAAAAGCATATTCAATTTTCTTTTCATTTAATCCCTCTGTTTTCAAGATATTCAAATTATTTACATTTTTTACAGTACCATAGTCATCTTTGTTTATTTAGGCTGTGAAAAGTGAAAACGTTCGATTTTCGATCCATATCTTCCAACACGTAGCGTGTCCAGCACAGCGTAGCAACCAAAAATACAAATCTATATCCTGACCTGAGTTTTAGAAGGGGAAACGTGTCAGTACAGACCAGACCGGAATCGGCGCAAAACTTGGAATTTGGGGTCTTTGTCTGTCTGGCGCGGGCAATTGTCTGTGGGGTCGGTACACTCCATACGTAAGAATGCAGTTGTAAAACGTGATGCAAATTGATATTCTGTAAGAATAATGGCGAGAAGAATCGATAACGAAAAACTAATAGAATTAGTTAAAAGTTATCCTTTTCTTTATGATCTGGCTGATCGAAGATACGGTGATAGCGAACGCAAAAACGTTGCGTGGAAGGAAATAGCGGACCAACTCCATTTACCGGGTAAGTAAAGAGGCAATAAACACAGTGTTTTCGAAAAGTAACGAAAAATTCATTATTTCTGAAACTGAGAGTTCAAAATCATCTGACACGTCGATTTTGTTTTAAACGAAGGCACTTTGACAAACAACTCACGTTTACATATAATTACGTATACTCCATTTACTTTTATAAAAGCACTCGGTTGGCCATGGAAATTTGACACATTCCACTCTGTATAGTACGAAAAAGTGGGGTTATGACGCTTGTCAAAACATTTTTGGGTTTTAAATCAGCGCTATGTTGTCCGTTCTATGTAAAAGTCTCAGTTAATAATTACGTTTTTGTCGCAATGTGAATTTACGTCAGAAAGTAGATGAATTCGAAATTCTATGAACAAGATAATTAACGTTTATACAAACTGATTGAAGGCATACCAAATCTAGTTATTTGCATGGAAAATGCAAGAGATCAGTTTTCAAATACACTGCGCAAAACAATTAACGCACATTCTGAAAATTCTGAAAAAAATTACATTGACTTTATAACTTATTTTTTATGTTCTCTCGGGAAGGTTTTGAAAGAAACAAGACACATTAAATGGAAGAAAAATTCAGGATTTCACCGAATCTTATGTGAAAGAAGAGAAATGAACAATTTTCAAAATACTGAAATGCTGATAAGTGATTTAATACTTGGTATTTCCACCCCTTGCGTTAATTACAGCTCGGCAACGACGGTTCATACTCAAAATGAGTGATCTTAAAATGTTCTGATCTAATCCTTCCCAGATTTCTCCGAGTTGGATTCCTAAGTCATTAAGAGTAGCTGGATGATTTTCTGAACTTCTCAGCCTTCTATTGAGGTTGTCCCAAACCTGCTCAATCGGATTGAGATCTGGACTTCTTGCTGGCCATTCCATTCGAGAGACTTCAACCTTTTCAAGGTACTCCTGAACGATGCGCGCACGATGGGGTCTGGCATTATCGTCCATAAAAATTAAATTTTCACCAATGTATGGGGCAAATGGCACTACATGCTCTTCAAGAATGTTCCTTATATACTTATCAGCATTCATAGCTCCATTATCAACGACCACTAGGTCTGTGCGAGCAGTCAAAGATATTCCACCACATACCATAATCGATCCTCCCCCGAAACCAGTAGTATTCAGGAAGTTGCACAGAGCATATCTTTCATGTGGACGTCTGTATACAAGGGAACGTCGATCACAATGGTAGAGGCAGAATCTAGACTCATCTGTGAAGAGAACTCTTTCCCAATCGGCCTCTTCCCAATGGATATGCTCTCTCGCAAAATCCAAACGCGCCCTTCGATGGGCTGGGGTAAGAGCTGGGCCTCGTGTCGCGGCAAGAGAATCATATTCTCTGAGGCGATTTCTTAATGTCTGAGTGCTAATTTGCACCTCATGAGTTTGCTCAAGCTGAATTTGAAGGAGGCAAAACCGTTGTCTCAACGAAGAAACTCTCAAGTAACGTTCTTGAATGGCAGTTGTTACCCGTGGTCTACCCTGTCCTGGTCTTCGGACATTCATACCTGTTTCCCTGAATCGCTGCAACATTCTGGACACACTTCTTCTCGCGAAACTACCGCTTGGGCACATTCCTCTTGGGTCAAATTGCGTGTTTCGCGTTGCATAGCGATCGAGTGTAGAAAATCAAACGAAAGAAAAACTATTGATCACTAGAATTGATCGAGAACAACTGATTTTAGAATGGAGCCAATACATTCAAAATCTGATAATATCATCTTTTTTTATTGGTATGCCTTCAATCAGTTTGTGTAAACGTCAATTATTCGACTTCATACTCCACTTCATATTTTGCGAAGTAAATTCACATTTTGATAAAATACGTAATTATTGAGACTTTTACGTAGAACGTAGCGCTGATTTGAAACCAAAAAATTTTTTGACAAGCGTCATAAACCCACATTTTGGTAGCATACAGTGTGGAATGTGTCAAATTTCCATAGCCAACCTAGTGCCAAAATAAAAGTGAAGTGTACATGAAGTGTACACATGGTTGAGGTACTAGAGTTAGAACTTCTAGTAGGCTATGACTTATTCTAGAGCAGTGTTTTTCGACATGTGGGTCCCGAAGCTTCTGTAGTGGGGTCATGAGAGGTCGAGAGAATCATCTCACTAAAAAAGAGGGATTGGTTTTCGCTACTGTGAGAATTATTTAGTTTTCCAAATTTCAGCAATTTCTTTGCTCACTCTCTATTTGTGCAATTGATGAAAATGTCAATTTGCACAAATATAAAAATATAAACTTGGCGAATGTTATGGGGGTCGCATGAAAAAGGTAGAAAAACACTGTTCTAGAAGAATTGTCTGGATTACAAATGTACGCTCCATTTTCATTACTCTACTGAGAGACTGCTGCAGGATGAAGATCACGTCAATGCCATGTACCAATGAGATTGTTCTCTTCTTAGGTCTTAATTTTTACAAAATCTTATGTAAACCTACCATTTCAATTTGTTTTCTTTATTGTTAATTTATTATTAAACCTATTTTTCACCGTATTTTCAAGAAGGTTCAGGTTATATTTCCAAAATTGTACCTTTCACATAATTTCCTATGACTATTGTTACAGAAAAATACTGCAGGAAATCGTGGGCCTTATTACGTGATTCTTACCGACGTGCCTTAAAGAAGCGAAAAGAATGTGGACAACCAGAGGAAAAAAGAAGAAAATGGAGATATGAGGTGGAAATGTCTTTTCTTCTTCCTTTTCTCAGGGAAAGATCAACAACCAATACCGAAATTTTCCATGAAAACAATGATAGTGGTGATGGAGAAAACAGTTCCTGCGAAGATAATGAAGGAAAATCGGCTTCCCTTGATGTGTCATCACAAGGAACTGTCCTCCCGAAGCAAGAACAAATTTGCGATGAAACGGTGGCTGAACCATCCCTTTCTACAGAGAGACAAACATTTTCTGAACCTTCTGAAAACAATAGACCATTATTGAAACGAGCTAGAGTTCGTCAAAAAACGAGATTCCAGTCAACCAATGAAACCCTCTCAAACTCGCTAATGAAATTTATTTTAGAGAATAAAGCGAAAAACGACGATATTCAGCAATTTTTTGAAAGCATTGCTACCACGGTTCGATCATTTCCACCACGAGATAGAGCAATAGCAAAGGCTAAAGTATTCGACGTTATATCTGAAATGGAAATTGATATTCTAAATAGAGATGCATCCCTCTGAATATGTGGATTCGCCTATTTCATATGAACCCTGATGGAAAATCAACGAAGGGATTTTCTTTGAATAATAAAAATACGAGCAGACTCGCCATCGTCAGGATTATTTCAAATAATGAGAAACGTTTCGTAATAATCACGATCAACATTCAAAAAATTTCCTACCTGTAGGACACTGTGAATTCAGTTTACGTCATATGAAAATAAAAAGAATTTTGTTGTACTTCTCATAAATGAGAGTGATTAAATCATTGAGTAAGTATGTGTCACTGAAGAATATTTTATTATTGCCCGTTTAACTTTTTGAAAATGAAACAGAAGAGATAACAGACTCAATGAATTTATTTCAAAAAAATACCCACACAACTTTTAAGATCAAATTCACAACCATATCGCTTGAGGCCTGTGTGTTAGAACATTTAATAGATGCATAATAATTTTTTTCCTTCAATACACTCGTTTTCTTGATATTCCAATTCTCTGAATCAATTGAACTTTCACCGATTGATTCTGAGGTTTCGACTATAATCGTTAACTGTCATACACTAAGACACCAAAACAAAATAAATGAGTACAAACTCGATTGATTTACACAGCATGAAAACCAGTGTTGTGAAAAAAATTCAATATATTTAGTGATTTCAGGATAGAAAGACCTCAAATGAGATGTCTCTTAATCCATCTTATCCTAAATTTAGGGGATGGGGTTGTAACACAAAGGACTGAAACGATATGGATGTGAATTTGTTCTCAAAAGTTGTCCCCTTCGAATCAAAAATCGAAATGTCCAAGCATTTTTTAGAAATGAGTTAATTCCGTCTGTTCTCGTCTGTCAAATGCCCATCCTATCCTACATTATTTGAACCCTGGTTGAGTTTTTCTCACTTAGGTATTTCTTTTAGTTAATCTGTGAATATTCATTTAATATATTTGTTTTTTCATCGTTATGTGATAAAATATAGTAGGTACTGTTTTGTTCGAAATAAATATCTTTATTAAAATCATTATCGTTCATTCTTATTGGTCTTCCTCTTCTATAGCTTGGGTTGTTTGAGAAATTTATCGAGATTACCCTTATGAGTTATGTACCTGAATATCTTAATGATGCGACATGACCTTAATCTTCCGGATATTTTTCTTCAATATTATAGAAGTAGGTGCCACCTTCATTTTAATTTCAAACAATGTTACTCGACCTGTTTTTGACTTGCATAGAAAATAAATTCAAACTCTTACCTCCATCTGACTGATCAATCAATTTGAGCTGTTGGGACAAGGAATAAGGCATTCCACAAACGACATCACATAAACACTTAGGTCTTGTAGCTTTTAAATTTCAGTTAACACAAGAACACAAGCCGGTCGATCATCAGCAGTAGCTTCGCTGATTGGGTCCTCGAAATGCATTAATAAGTGTATGGCTACAAGAATCGGTGATTATTTCGAGAGAAATGAACTATTTACGAGCAGCTAGAGTGGATTTAGGGTTGGAAGAGATACGGGAACGGTTATACCTAACTTCGTCTCAAATATTGAAGATTTTCAAATCTTCAATTTCGAATTTCTGCAAATTCTCTGCAAAATCTTTCGATTTTTATCAGTAAAAGCAAAAGTGACAATCTCTTCAGAAATAAGAATAGGGATATATCCGTGGTTAGATTTATTTTTTATTTCTGTTTGTACAGAAAAGTGAGTACTAAAAGACGAATAGTTATTTTTCCATTTGATGGCTACCTGAACTATCCAAATATAATTTGAACTGGGATTAACACCAAGTTTATTAGCCTAAACGTGCAACAGGATAAATGTCCTTTTGACCTCTTTCACAACTGGGTCGAGACAAGAGTAATTTCGTGACATATATTCCCGCCTTCAAATATCCAAGGCTATCAAATTCGGAAATAAATTCAGGATAACGCTTGGGCAACTACCACGTGAACTACAGACAAGTAAATACGGAAGATGATACCGACTGAGATAAATATCCAAGGAGACAAAACATACTAAAAGTAGCATCAAAGTAACATGTCCTCTAATTCCAGATAAAAATGATTAAAAATACGAAATGAATAACTGGAGTAGAGAAAGAGTCAGGATGGCAACAGAAATTACGTAAATCCAATCTATGATCGATATTCATTAGACCCACCTTTGTTGGAAAAAACCGTTGAGTTAATTATTATGAACATGTATTTTTAAGATTAGATGGAATGTTGAATACTTTCGGTACTTCCTTCAATAGGGAGCGTGATCGAAGTTATCGAATTTGATGGACTTTGGGACCTAGCAGAAATTTAGTATAAATCAGAAGGATTTCCAGGCTTCAGTAGTATTTTGATTTCGTTTGCGAACTCCGATGATACGGTTGTTATAGTGTTGATACGTGTAATTTGTTCAGTTTTGCTGTTTTGAATTGCACAAGAAGAATGCCTTGTTTAATCAAGGTAAGTGTATAATGAAAGAGCCTTCAGAGTACAGATATATTTTGTTATTGTACGATGGAAGAAAGTAATGCAGAAAATTACAAGAATTCAAAAATCGAATACACAGGGCCACTCTCTGACTTTGACAGCATTCTTGAGATCAAAAGTAACACTTTTTTCCTATACCATTTTTTCCGATTCGGCCCTGATAAAAAGATATAGCCATTTTAAGTTTTCCTAATCAGGTGTGCCAATCCTGGAAAAACAAAATTACCTTCAGAATAACCATCTAAATATATGCAATGCACATCTGTGGATCATGTAAACAGAGTTGCATTCAGCCAAAGTACCCAATTTTCCGAATTTCCCAGATATTTTTTATTTTTGAATATCATATTACTCGAAAACGGCGCATTATACGAGAAAATAATATACTATTATACTTTTATTTTACAGAACATTCAAATATTTATTAGATAGCGTTCAACATAGTTTCAAGAGTTGGGTTTTCTGAATTTTTAGTATGTATTTTTATGGAAGGTAATGGTCATAATGAAAAAACTGGAAGACATGAGTGATATCTTGTATTAGGAAAAGATTCATCAAATAAATGAAAAACTATATTCCGAAATTCATTTCATTTGATAAAACCGTTTGTGAGAACATTTTTTATGGTTGTTCAACAGCCTGTATCTTTTGAACCGAGCCGATTCGAAAAAAAATGGTAGGAGAAAAAAGTGTTTCTTTGGGCCCTCAAGAATCTACTGTTAAAATATTTGTACCAGTCAAAGACTCGCCCAGTATAGTAGAAATGGATGTGAAATATCCTTTTATTATATCAATTTTAAAAAATGAAAATGTGCTAGTGCGTGTTGAAGGGAAGGGATAGTCAATTCAGGTGCTTGTTGTGTAATACAATAGCATTGTATAAGGATAAGTATGTCATCCGACAATGCCAATACTATTGTACTGTATACTGTATATATTGCATATGTGTTCAAATCCAGCAACTCTTCGTCAAAACTTATTAGAAATAGAGATAAAAATGAAGGTTCCGTTGGAGAAAACCTTTTTTATTTTGAGGAAGTGAATGATTTCTCCATTTCAAGGTCAATAACAATAACAGAAATAGTAATACGAAAATATTAAACAAAATAGTCGTATTTAGAAAAGGCTCCAGATTCGTGTTTTGATGGACTATTCGAATCAACCGGCGTACATTTTCGGCAATAGTTCAAAAAATAGCCCGTTCCTACGGATAGCATAGAAAGATCGTTTTCGACCTTATAAAAGCTTTATCTCGAAGAGTACCTCGAAAGATTAAGTGTTCTATTAGTCCGCTGGAAATTGGTAAAAAAAAATCAAGAAGGATACAACTTCAACAAGTGTCATCTGAAATAAAGACCTACTTGCTCGCACGAAACTGCCGACTCAAAATCTGATGGGTTCAATCGATTGACCGAGAAAAATTACTAAGGACCTCAGTATCAAAAATATGAATTTTTGCATCCTGATCTGAATGAACGCCCCTGGATTTTTGAACAAAAAACGCGAGAGAGAGAGAGAGAGAGAGAGAGAGAGAGAGAGATGTTACTCCTTCTAAAATCATCCCGACAGGATTCTTTATGTCCAAGTGCTAATATAGATCTTATGGCTCGTTTTTGTATGACGAAGACAGACTGAACAAGTGAGCCCCTCCTAAAAATTATACCATCGGACAATCTTGACTGAAAGTTTGCATAATAAAGAATCTTTAGGATATCGAAGTTGACATTATCTCTCAACATAAATAGGCTATAGGCAATAGAAATCTTTTTTGAAGTAGTTCTCTATGTATACCCCATTTTAGCTGAGTATCCAAATTGGTCCCCAGAAACTTTACTGAGTCATGTACTTTGATAGCATTATCTAGTTCATCAATGAATTCAGGATACTTAATCTCAGATCGACCAAACCCTTAAAACATACATTCTGTCTTCTGGGTATTCATTATGAGCCCATTATCTCTACACCATTGTCCCACCAATTTCAGCACGCAACTAAAATTTTCAGGCAGATGGCATATCCACTGACTTGACCAAGAAGTTTGTATCATCTGCATACATTATTGGCAGTACCCCATCTCCATAAAAGGTCAAAATTAGAGAATTCGGGTATATAATAAAGAGCAGGGGACCCAAGACACTTCCTTGTAGTACTCCCATCATAATCTCCCTCTCATCAGACTCATAGGAGTAGCCATTTACCATTATTACAACCATCTTTTTTTTCTTCCTCAACTACTCACCATTAGTAACAACAGTTTATCTCGTACTCCACACGCTTCCAAACTTGACAACAAAAGTGTATGGTCTATACAGTCGAAGGCCTTGGAAAGGTCAGTGAAGGAATGAGCCAGTAAAGGTGGATCTACCCAAAAGGTAAATCTACCCAAAAGGTAAATCTACCAGAAAGATAGAACTATGGACTAACCAGTTCTTTCCTAAATATAAAAAACTTAATTTATAAGTTCCAGATTGTAAGAAAAGGCGTAGAATTAATTTCCATAAATAACAATGAATCTATAGATGCTTTCAAAACATTTCAGAAATAAATAGAAAGTAGATCGCTCATATTATCCACAGCTGCGTATAAATACACAGAATATAAATACAATGAAATCAATAGAAATGAAAATGTTTATTGATGATATAACTTCGCACTTTTGAAATCATTCAAAGAATATCTTAATTGAACTTAATTAATTGTAAATTGAAGTGATATGCGGAATAAGTGAGATAATTTATTGAGCATTAACCTGATAATTATACTAGACATATTCAATAAACAAGTTCGAAGATCAGTTGGAGGAGGATACCATTAAGAAGATACTGGAGGGAATTAATGATAGAGAAACAATTCATGCGAAAAATATTTATATGGAATTCTACTAACAGTGAAATTAGAGATTTTTCGAAATTCTGCACGAAAGCAGGAATCATTCTTGGTGTTGTTAGGGTGCTATATTGAGGCATCATATAATGTTCAATTCAAGCGAAGAAATATGAAATATATCTGGATAAAAATTACACCTTCTACATATTAAATAATTCGATTTATTTTAGTTATTTTTCTAAAAAACATGTATTTCCGCACTTAAAATATAATTACTTTGTTCGCTTATTATGTACATGTAATTTTGTACCACAGTAAGAAAATAAAGGGATTTAATCGAATCATTTGATATGTGGGGGGACCAAGAGTTTCGTTGTTATGAATAGTTACACAGTTAGTTTGAAATTGTGGAAAGCAAGCCCAAAAAACTATTCATTTCTAACTTTAAGAGCTTAAAGAATGAGGCTTCAACCAATTGCCTAATGCCTCAGAGTAACGCTACGCTGTTACTTACAACCTTATTGTGTTTGAGATTATTTTCAGGAGTATTTGCATGTATCAATTATTAAATAACCAAAAACAAAATGTTGAGTTTAGCTCGCACAAACTATCTGACGCATCCACGGGACGCAGCAGGCAATCTAGACTCTGAACGACGCGTTGTTCAGAATACTAGAAACCATTTCCTAAAAATAATTTTTTTTTTGGAAATTAAGCTGGTTATTCTGAAGGTAGTTCTGATTTTTCACAGTTCATTATGGAAACTTAAAATGGTTATAACTTTTTATCAGGGCCAAATCGGAAAAAATGGTACGGAAAAAAGAGTGTTCCTTTTGACCTAAATAATTTACTGTTAAAATATTTGTACGAATCAAAGACTCACTCCTAATCATTTACCACCCTTTCTAAAAAAATGCGATGCAATAAGTGTTATAACACACCCTAATATAAAGTTCACGTCTTTCGGAATCATTGTTGAATGTTACTTGTTTTGTCTTAGTTTTTCAGAATTCTTTTCGTTGGAAATCCAAAAAAAAAAATTATAATTTTTTTTAGTAACAAAGTTTATTTTATTGCAGCTTGTACTTATCGTCGTTTTCTTAATCCTTGTTGCCATCTACGAAGCGGTAGCGAGGCCAGGAATACTGGAAGAATACTGGAACTCAGAAGACAAGTGTAAAACTGGAGTGGTGAGTTTTGCTAAAAATTTCTAAGTATATTTCTCTTTTACTGGGGAGTTTCCAATTAGTTTATTTAATTCGAAATATTATGTTCTTCTATACGTATAGGTATACTTCCATTCACTGTTAACTCCCAGTAATTACGTATTTTATCACAATGTGAATTTACTTCGGAAAATATGAATTCGAAAATATGTGATGAACATAATTAACGTTTTTATAAACTGATTGAAGGGGTTCCTTATATAGTTATTTGCATGGAAAGTACAAGAGATCATATAATGAGGATGTATTTTTCTGGCAAAAATTCAGCCTCATTTTAGAATAATCTTTTTGTTTCATTTTAAGTAATTTTATTTCGACTTAACTTTGAGAGGAATATTTTCAGTTTTCAATTCAAGATTCCGACATCGTTCGGAATTGTAAACATTTCGCACCGTTTTTATTCCATTTTTCAGTTCTGAAAAACGATGTCGCATCGTATAAATCATCCTGAATGGGGTATTTTCCTAAAACTCAAAAAAAGAATTAAAAATTATTTTTGGAAACCATTTTCCATTGGTTAGTCACCACATGAAAGGTTCCACTCAAAATTCAGTAGGAAAAAAAATATAGCCTTTGAAAAAAAATATGTGAGAGCTTGTGACGTAGAATGCCTTTACTAGAGTCTAGTAATTTTTGTGAATTCGACAACATCGGAACTGATCAAGAGGATATTATATAGAACTTGGAACATATACTTCATTCACTTTTATTTTAGCAGTCGGTTGGCCATGGAAATTTGACACATTTCACTCTGTATAGTACGAAAATGTGGGGTTATGAAGCTTGTCAAAACATTTTTGGGTTTTAAATCAACGCTATGTTGCCCGTTCTACGTAAAAGTTTCTGTTATTACGTATTTTATCACAATGTCGAATATCTTCGAGAAATATGTGACGAACATAATTGAAGTTTATACAAACTGATTGAAGGCATACCAAATCCAGTTATTTGCATGGAAAATACAACAGATCAGTATAATATCATAATATGCACTAGCTTGAGGAGAGTTAATGTTCCTTATCTTCTTTGGCTTCATCATTTGTAGATTTCAAAAATATTAACCCGAAGATGAAATGCATATGATGGAGTGGTTGGGAATGGGTATCTCCCGAAGGAATTAACAGATAATTACAAGAATGTTAAATTCTCCAACAAAAATCATCTTGCATCAATATAAGTAAAAGGAATTGAAGGAAGTTTCAAGTTAAGATGAACTTCACCTTTGAACAAAAATTTCACATGGATAAACAAGTAACAGGGCAACTTGCGCGTATTTGTGGCTATTCATCTTAATACATTGATGTAATAATAATAATTATAGGTATTTATTAGTACCTTAAGACATTTACATTGTATAGGACAAGTCAAATGAAAAATCCATTTTAGGCAACTTATTCTCCGGTGACATTTATCGAAAATCCTGTAGTAAACTTTTCGCATTAATTCACTCAAACATAAAATTCTCAAATGCCAACCTTTTTTTGGGTCTCCCAATAGAAGGAAATTCTTTGTCATCCTTTTCATTCACAATCTTTCTGATTGTGGAAATATCCAGCTGAAATATATGTCGTTTAGATTCAGATGAAACATTATATGAATCCTCCTAAATTGAATATGTTCGCTACCGTCTGACCTATTGTGGATTTTAGAATATCAGGGTATAACTATTTGAATGACCGGACCTGAATTCTAAATAGCACTTCCTGAAACCCTGTTTTTTTTTTTCAATCACTTTCGGCATTTTCGTAATAAATATTGATATTAGTTGTGGCAACGGCGTTATGACATTAACGACATTTCATGAGTGCCAACCTAACTTCGTTCTAGTTACAAAAACTTGAGAAAATTATTTCATGGCCAACCGACTGCTAAAATAAATTTGAATGAAGTATAAATGCATTTATGTATTTATGTTCCAAGATACAGAATTATATCTTCCTGAAACCGATGACAGTTTCTGACATTGTTTTAAACGTTCTTGTCAGATTGTTATAACTTGTGGAAATGGAGTCGAATTTTTCAAAAGCAAGCAGTGAAAATTTACCACCTGTAAACTTTTTCATATTGATGACTTTAGGAACCTATAAAATATATCAGCAATGCCTTCTTTCATCAACAATAACAGCCCAAGGAAGATCGAATATTAACTGACAATAAACAACCATAGACTCAATAATATATTATCAAGTCTATGGAGATCAGAAAACATTGATGAGAGTCATTGATGGCAATACACAACCATAGACGCAATAATATATGGAGATCAGAAAATTTGATGAGAAACATTGATGAGTGTTCCAACGATGCCGGATTGTAAAAGTGACGTAGAATGTTTCTGGGAGAATGCCTCCGCGATGTGAATTTCCGTAATTAAAAACAGGCAAAATACAACTGTTAAAATAGAAAAAAAATACTTTTCCATATATTTGAGATATGAGGATTTCGTTGATATATATTTTGAAATTTAGGAAAATACCCCATTGGAAGATAACCGAGTTTTTGTTGGCCAGTACAGATAAGTCGAAATTAAGACGTCTTCATCGACGCAAATTTCACCGATTTTCGACAGCCGGGGCACATCTAGTTTCCGCACCACCCCTGTGGGTATAAAATCAGATGTCCCCCGCAGGTCAGTCACTTATGATTAATTGCCTAGTGCGTTAACGAGCCGTAAGCCGCCGAGAATCTGCCGTTGAACAAGTTTGAGTTTCTTTTCTTTTATTTTTGCTATCCGGGATAGAATTTTACTTTTAAATTTGTTTCTTTTTTTCTCTTCTTACTTTTCGAGTGCAAGTGCACGAAGTGAGACCCCTGCGAACCCGTCCGTAAGACAACACTCCGTAATTATTGTCTTGGAACCTCAGCGTCCAACTGCACCCGTCCCAAACCACAGTTTGAGTTCCACCCCTACTGTTAATAGGATACCCCGCTGGCGTGGATACTCAGGGGGTACCGAACACACTTTGAGGTGGCGACCCTTCCTTACTTTCCAACGTTCACCTCTGCTGCTAGTACGATACCCCGCTGGCGTGGATACACAGGGGATGCAGAACGCACCTATAGGTGAACCGCCGTAATTTGTGCCGTCTTACTTCATCCCCTAACTTGTCCGTTAAGTGTGAGTCTTAGGTTCTGGCTGGGGCACACGTCCGTAAACACCGTACCACGTTTGAGATCGGATCCCTGTTTAATTCCGTCCGTTTCACGCAGTAATTGTACCACTTAATTGTCACTTGTATCTGATTCCGAGGAAAAACCTTGTAAAGAAGACTGTTTCTGTTCAACCTATTTCATCGAATTTTTCACTGTACGGATTTTGTAAAGTGCCTTTTGTGTTTCCTTTTACGAGTCGACAAATAAAATTTGTATACGCTAATTTTGGCTTTCACTGATTGTCGCTAACACCCCAGACACCACGGAACCTTGTCTTCGACTCGTAGCTACCAGGGTAGGTTTGCTATTTTTCCTTAAGAATAGCTGGCGCTCGAGTAACCTACGGAATGAGGCGTTACAATCAGTGCTGAAGGATATTCATTTTGCTATCAAAGAACATTAAATTATGGACACATAACACATAACATGCATATGCTTGAGAAGAGTTTTTGTCGGTGACCCTCTTGGACTTATGGCTGAAGACTAGGGTTTCATCTAGGAACACAAATCTGATACTTGCATCTAAACATTCAAATTGTAAAAATTTTTGCAAGAAAGTAATTCTGGTTGCAATTACATATTTTTGTTCCCGTAGAATTTATATAATAAATAGTACTATAAGATATTCATTCGATAAGTCTTAAAAAAGGTCCAAACCTGTGATCGAAACGTCGATAATTCAAAAATGATTTGTTTGATGTGCCTTCAAGCCACAAACCAATTATTCCAATTCAATCGAAGAACTATAAATGGTACTGAAATTTTTTTTTCCAGGACGAGGTTATAGAAACGTGCCAGATATGCGCTAAACAAACTAAATCACCCATCGTATATCCTATGTGCTGTGTAAATGAAGAAGATGTCTACAATTGGTGCTCAAGATTCATCAACTTTGGTCAACATTTACAGCAATGAACGAAAAAGAAGAAAATAGTTACATCTATATTCAAAAAGTTCGTGATAATTTTTGGAATGCATTCTGTAGGTACATTGAAGCATGATTCTCACATCCAAATGAAAAACGATTGGTGAACGAAGAAAATCCTGACATCGTGGAAAAAAATTGCTTGATTTTGTTGTGGACGGAAATGTTTGAAGATATTATGGAATAATACATTCCTTTTGTGCATATATTTATTTATTTAATTTTATATAGTAATTATTCCTGAATAGTAAATAATATTTATGTTGTATCTATAGTCAAAAGCATGATTGTTTCACATTGATATGCTGAGAAATGAATTGAGCTGTATCACTTTAGAGCGAAGTGAAACCCATTGTAATTGATATAAGAAAATATAAGCCTCTTATTTTCTCCAGTAACTGAATAAATATTGCTTTCTTGACTTTCAATGGATATTCTGAAATTTTTATGTGTATCAATGCAATTAGTTCAGTCTTATTTATATTATATACATTTATATACTACCCTATTCGTAATTTCTATATATAAAATGGAAGGGTTTTTAGGTATTGCTATGATTCATTGTGATATAATATTGAATTCGTTCTGGAATAATTGGTGAGTGATGAAATTTACATAAGACGGAGAGTCAAAATTTTGCTTCAGTTTTTTTCAGTTTAGATTTGAATTCTGTTCTCTTCTTCTGGATAGGACTCTCCGCTTGTATTTGTGGCTGTGAGGATAGAATGTTCTACTCAGATTTATGTATGTATTATTATTATTATATTACATATCATGAACGTTTGTGTGAATATGTAGAAAGATAATGACATTCTTCAATACAAATTTCAAATTGTTTCATTGAATCTGATAAGTTCCTCCTCCTTCATTTACAAAGTGTTAATATTCGAATGTTTCAATGTTAATCCTTAGCCATTTGTTACTATAGCTATGGAGGGGCTCTACCTCTCCTCTATAACTATCGGATCAGTGGATACAAGAAGAGACACACAAGATTACGCCCGCTGCAGAGTGTACGAGTGTAGTGTAGACGCTTACGATTTGGTCAGTGTCATTCTTAGGTCTTAGTTCTCAGTAACTCTGCATAGGTCGGTTTATGCAGTATTTTATTCAACAAATCAATGCGATCCGGGGTGTTCCCTGCTTTGTGGAAGAGATCCTTGCAATTATAGAATGTCAACATGGATTTTTCTTGAAGCGTTCTAAACTAATTACACGGAATACATTTGTTGTGCTTTGGATGGGGGAGTTCAGGTGGACTCACTGTATTCAGATTTCAGCAAAGCATTCGATAAGGTTGACCATAATATTCTAATGATGAAGTTGACAGCGATTTACGTTTAGGCGGGTGATCTTTTGAGGTGGCTGTCTTCGTATATTCACTGCCGTAGTCAGCTTGTTAGTATAAATGATTATTTGTCTTCGGCTTTCGTGGACACATCGAGAGTCCCTCTGGGTTCACATCTTGAACCAATATTGTTTTTAATTTTCATCAATGGCATAAAAGAATGCTTCAATCACTGTGTAATACTCTTATATGCCGATGATCTGTTTAGGGGGATATTTTCAGTTGAGGATACAGGAGGATTTCCAAAGATAGAACTCACGCTCAACTATGACAAGTGCGCCTTCAATTCTTTTACTAGGAAAAATAATGTGGTCAATTTTCAATACCACCGGGGTGAAAATATTGTTGTCAACGTAGAACAAATTAGAGACTTTGGTATACTCACTCAAAATTGACCTTGAATGCTCATTTTGATTTTGTCATGTCAACTTCCAACTATACAAGGACTTTCAGGTTGAGGCAGAAATATGAAGTATTAATATTATTCCTTCGTTCTCAGTAAACTTAATTATGGTAGTATTGTAGTATTATAGCTCTACAGTGTTCATAGGCTGAGTTTTGGGAGACTACAAAATATATTTATTAAATTCCTTCCTTTCAACATTAACAGGGAATACGTTACGTTGGCCATCAGTGTGATCCGAAATAGATTCGAAATACAGCTTTTACAACAACGGAGGATGACTTCCGACTTGATTTTTATTTTCAGGGTCGTTATGAACTACTATGATTCGCCGGTTAGTATCATTCGTGCATTATCATGTACCACAAAGACATACAAGAAACAGGCAGCTTCTGCATGAGAGAGGTTTCAGGGTTACATAGGCAGGAACTCCCTTGGGGCCAGAATGTGTGAATACTTTGAAAAATACTTTTCTAACATGGATTTTTTTGTTTAGTCCTTATCTTTCTTCAAGAAAAAATATACGTTGTTCGTGATACATTCTTTTTTATTGGTACTCGTGTAGATGATCTCGGAAATAGCTGTTTATTTTTGTAGACATCTTATTATTTCAAATGATTTTATTTTTACGTGGATGCTTTTTGGGTGTAACTTGTTTGTTTCCCATTTCTTTCAATAAATAAATAAAAAATGAATAAGGGACTAATCTAACGGGCATGTAGCAAACATGTGAACGCCATCTGCCAATTAGACTGGTACCTTTCCTTGTTCTTAGTAACGCTGTATGAACCGACCCTTAGTTTAACTAGGCTTAACGCAACCTACAACAACAAAACAGTTCGGAAGGTTAGACGTTGCACGGGTTCCTATGTGGTTTTACCTACATTTCATTTTCACTTTCAATCTGATTGGTTGTCCAAGTTGCTGTGAACATTGTCATAATGAAACTTAATTTTATCTTCGTTCCTCTGGAACAGTTCTTTCGGGAGAAATTATGACATTAATGACATGTAACTAGATTGGTTTGGAAAAAATTTAGGAAATGCATCAGTTAATTCAAGTACAAATTTTGATTAGAATAACGGAACTCTCAGCGGTTGGAAAAGATTTCTCGTCCAGTGTCTTCGTTAATATTGAAATTACTTTTTCTATGCATTGTCTTGGGCTATTCAACAACCAAGGGCTGCACAAGTAGGAGGAATAGTACTCAAATCGAAGATTTCCAAATGTTCAATAAACCCACCTGTTCGATTTCTCAGATATCAATACCAAGTTTAATTTTTCACTCACGCATATTGTACAAAAACTTTTCTCGTAATTTTAACACATGTCTTATTTCCCTTCTTCTTCAAGTGCTGTACCCTACCAGCGAAATAGCTTTTATCAGCATCTATTCAAAGTTGTACAAAAATCTCCCTGCACTTTGAATTCCGTTTCAAACTCTTATGTCCTGCAGCCACGATTGTTGCTTTTTTCCTACACCTCTCTTTCCTTCTATCTTCTAGTGATATGTCTATATAATCACTGAATAAAAGAGGCTATAAGACATAGCCCTGTCGTACTCCTGTCGTTATTAGATTCTTGAGTTGAGAGTGAGTGGTTGATTCGAAGCTTTGCTGATTGGTTCCAGCATAAATTATTTATGGATAATTTGGAGATCCTTTGCATCCAGTCCAATTTTCTACAGTAAAGCCAACATTGTTCGGTGTTTAATGCTATTCAGAGCTTTTTCATGACCTTATAAAGGCTAAAAAGACGTCCTTCCATTGGCCATAACATTTTTGAGTGAGCAACTGCATACAATATATGGTTTCTCTAGTGCGTTTTTGAAGCCACTTACACTAAAAAAGCAACCGAACAAAGTGAAAACCTAAAGAACACGAATCTGTTATCACTTATCAATCCGAATTTTTATATTCCGGCCCCGATGTCACTTTGGCAAATTTCTCCTGTAGCTTTTCGGTTTTGTAGGTCAATGTTCATTTCCCCACGGAATATCAGATGCGTTTTTATTACTATTCGCAGTAAATTGAAAATATATCTTTCAGGTTCTTAGATTTATTCATCTGAACTTCATTCCAGTAAAAAAAACAAACAAACAAGTGTTATTATGTCCCCATTCTCCGGTTGAAATATATATCACTACACTGTACTGATGAGGGAAAATGATCCCGAAATTGATTTTCCTGCGCTTGTTGATGACTAGCTCGCATTATTGGAGCGACTGAGAGACAATTGTACGGAAAAGTCTTTATATTTCTATTGAAGAAACACATGCTTTCGATCTGAATCAAACTTTTATCGAAGAATCGGGCCTTCTTTTCCTTGAAGTTTTTTGCTGATTGGACCTGATAAGTAGCCTATAGGAACTGATTAAATTGCGAAAATATATTTTAAATAAAAACCCCGAGATAAAGAAATGAAAGACCACTGTTCTCCATCCAATTTAATGTCATTGATTAGAACTTATTTCCCTCTTCAGTTTCTCGAAATACATTAGATCCTTTGATGTAATTGAAGGCTTCACTGACCTTAGAGCATATATGAAATCATCAGTCCCAACTTCAACATCTTTTTCTGTGAAATTCCTGACATCTTTTGGACCTAAAAAATTTCCATGATCAACGACTCTAAACATAAAATACCTTGAATACATATATACTCCATTCACTTTTATAAAAGCACTCGGTTGGCCATGGAAATTTGACACATTTCACACTGTATAGCACGAAAATGTGAGGTTGTGACGTTTGTCGAAACATGTATTGTTTTGAATTAGCGCTAAGTTGTCCGTTCTACCTAAAAGTCTGAGTAATTACGTATTTCTCAGAATGTGAATTATGTGATGTTTATACGAACTGATTGAAGGGATTTCTTATCTAGTTATTTGCATGAAAAGAACAATAGATCAGTTTTTGAATATTTCTAAAAACGATGCAGCACCGTGTAAAAACATAATGAATTTGGAGATAACCGCGTTTTTGTTTGTCAGTGCTGATAAGCCGGAGCTGAGAAATTTTCACCGGCGCAAAAATTTTACCATTTTAAGAACATGGGAGACATTAATTGCGAGTGTAATTAGAGCCTATGACCGAGACGTTATTTTCAATTGTGCGAAAAGACTGAAAGAAGTACAGAACCAACTCCGTCCTGTCCGAGTTATCACCCCAACGGCAGTAGCTTGACAGGTGGTGCGCAAGCCCCTGTCCTTTTAATTCACTTTGTAGAGTAATCACTTCTCATTGCTATCTATATATAATATTAAGAGAATGATTTCTATTTCGATCTATTGAACTGTACGTTGTATTCTAATTTGTAGACAGATGCTCAAAAAATGTATAACTGTGAGGCATCCAAAGTCATATACGCCATCCTGACAGGTCATTTATCTATATGAGCCAGACAGAAAAGACGAATGCGCAGTTTAGATGTTTCAATATGAAGAGAAGCTAACAAAAGTTACTTGTTCTCGAAGCGTTAAAAAGCAAATGGTGGCATGCTTTTCAGGAAAACCGGTCATGTGACTCTCGAGAATCAAAGCGTCGAATTGAAGGGTCATCTGTCTCACAGTTCCAACTACGCGCCAATAATTTCTTCTTATTCGTTCATATCATTGAAAAACTGCATGGACAAATACTCTCTTGGCATTAAAACTATTAAAAACTCAATTCACTAACCATTCTCACATTGCTGAATCGTTCTTCTTACAGCATGCATCCAACTTTCAGCACAAATTCCATAAAAATCTGCACCGGATATATTACTTGGACATAACTTAACAATATCTTCTAGCCTTACTTCGTCATTGAGATTGAAGCTGAAATTTGAAATATTTAGACTGTTTCCAAAAACAACGCACACTTACGGCTTACTTTCTTGTCAAAGCTTTCAAAACTGATAATCTAGAGGCGAAATCCATAGCTGGTCCAACATACAACAGTTTGTCAAACCTTCCTGGCCTTAAGAGAGCTGGATCTATTAAGTCTGGTCTATTTGTAGCACCTGAAGATATAGCAGGAATCATTATATATGATACAAATGTAAGATGCCTGTTCTATTCTTCTTCTTAGTACTTTCTTTTTGACCGTTTGAGCAGCTCCTGGGCTGCTCCGGTGCATCTCGCTCGAGCACCGACGCGTCAGGGCATGAAGCCCGAGCAGCTCGCGTTACCTTACCCTGCCACCTCTTGCACCAACCCAAAGGCTGATGCACGTCAAGTGCGTGAAGCCCGTAATATACACACTAATAAGCGTTTTTTTTTGGAAAAGTTCATGAGCTAGAAGCCCGGACTAATATTTTAATATTTTTTAACAACCTGATTTCAACAAACTATGCATAGTTTAATATGTAAAATATCCGGTGAAAAAACTATAAAAATGCGAAACATTACAACTGAAACTTTAAACAAAGTTTGTAACGAGTTTTATAGGAGACTGCGTTATTGCCAAGAACGAGAACAATTAGAGCATTTATTAAAATAAATGTATTGTTGAGTATTGTTCATAACACACCACACATGACTTGCGCGAATCACCCTGTATATTTAGGTTCATGCTTAAGAAGTGCACTATTGAATTGAATTTTGAAGATGTGAGTTTGTACTTATTATCGGCGCAGTGAATAGAGATGACGTAAAGGCTGAGCGCAGCGCAGTATTACATATTTCTGAAATTTGTACTATACCTATGATGAACACTGTGGCTTTTTCGTTAAGGCCATCCATTTCAGCCAACAGTTGAGAAACAACCCTGTCCATAACCCCTCCTGAATCTCCCGAAACTCCTCTGTTTGGGGCAAGTGAATCAAGTTCATCAAAAAATATTATACAAGGAGATGCAGCTCTTGCACGTTCAAATACTGAAATTAAACACTGATCATAAGTTATACCTTGTTTGGTTATGTTCACTTTACCTTCTCTTATATTCTCTTCAGATTGTCCAATATACATATTCAGCAATTCAGGGCCTTTGACGGATAAGAAACATAAATTGCATTCAGTAGCAACAGCTTTAGCTAACAGAGTTTTACCAGTTCCTGGTGGCCCAAATAATAGAATACCTGTAAAAAAATTATTCAGTATTTATATTTGAGCTACCATTGACAGCTATGCTCTTCAGAGTCTTCAGCTAATCTTCCATTCACTCAAAATGTACAAGCTCTAATTCCGCACTTACCAAACCTTCTGAGACCTGTTGAATTCACAAATTCTGGATGTTTCAAAGGAAAATTGATTGTTTTTATTATTTCTTCCTTAACATCCTTTAACCCCCCAATATCGTCCCATTGCACTTTTGGAACTTTTGGTGCACCAATATTTTGATTATGATGAAGATGCATGTAATCTACAAAACTTAAATGAGTAAAAATTCAGAATCTTCAGTTATAATCAGTACAGACCTAATGCTGATAACAAATTTTCACTGGTCAAGGTATTCATTTTTTTGGAACATGTTTGTTGACTTTTTGCTAATTTTACAAGTGTGTTCATATCTTCAAAAAGAAAAGTGTTAGTTTTTTTGACAACTTCGGTTAAGTCTTCGTGGTATGTAAGATGATGGTATTGAAACAACCATTCAATTATTTTAGTTCTTTCCTCTTCGGTGGGTGGATTGATTTTGAATATCTCGAGGAATTCTCTCTTTAGTCTGGCAGATATTTTGTCGTCATTACTTGAGCAGAACAATATAACAGGGAATTTGTTATTTGCAAATAAAGTCTTAAGTCCACTGGTGAAGTGAGAAATTATTCTTTCATCTGTTAAACCTTCATTATTCTTTTCATAGTTCTGAAAAAAAGGATTCATAATGATGCTGGAAATGAAACCATCACATGAATGTAAAAGATCGTATCACCTTCATAACTTATATATCCCATTTGAAGATTACCTCAAAATTCTTCATGTATAATATACAAGGGGCATAGAGTTTGGCATTAAAGAAAACATTCTTAAGTTTGACTTCATTTTGGGCATACACATGAGCAGTTACATCAAAATTTGTTATTTTATAGAAATGCATGCCAAACTTTGCAGCAAGGCTTGATATAATTATTTCTTTCCCAGACCCTTTCTTTCCAGTTATCAAAAATGCAGGGTTCATAACCAATTCTGAAAAAAAGGGTTTCTTCAGAATTATGAAACAACATATTAATGGTTCAGGTCTAAATTTAGGCCTGGTTCACAAGATATCCAGCACTTTTCGATTTTCGAAAAACAATTTTTTATGCTGATTTGTGGTAGATTTGTGATGTTTCGTGCTGTTGACATTTTTTCCCAGTTCCCAAGAGATTTTTTACAAGAAGTGTAAAATGGCCAACCCAGCAGTTTTCGAAAATTTGGGTTTTAACGGTAGAAATAGATTGTGCTATACATGTCCTGAGTTTCACACAATATCGAAAATAAGAAAAATGTTTTTTTACTGACTTCTCGTACGCGGATCTCCAAGAAACCCAAGATTTATGAAAAAAGTTAGACCAGCACCGTTCAGATTTTAAGAAAACAAATTTCAACTTCTCCTTCAAATGGTAAAAATTTATTTCATTGAGATGAAATGAAAGCTGCATTGATATTTTGATATTATAGTATACTACTACGAGTACTATTACTATTACAGGGTGTCCGCGCCATGGGTCAGGGGTCGATCACTCTAATTCCATTAATCTCTACAAAAAAGAGTTTCAAATAAAACTTTCCTCTTTTTAAGTAAAGAATCTGCTAAAATTATTTAGAACTATAAAAAGTATTTCGTTTCTTCTGCACAGCTATCAACTTCGTTATTTTAAATGGAACACCCTATATATATATGTTACATTTTTAAATTGCTTGTTAAATTTGAATATGAGTTTGATAACACAACTATGTCTGAATTCTCAACGGTTTTCGAGAAATTTGACTTTATATTAATATTTTGACACTTCGAGGTATGTACTTACTATGGAGGGTACCCTCCATAGTAATTACATACAGGACTTTAGCTCCGTCCGTATTCTATGTAATTGATTCTAATTTGGACTGTGTCTAGTCAATAAATGATACACTAAAAATTTTCTTTGTAAATAACCATGTTATATACAGGGTCCACGAAAACGTAGATCCATCATCAAAACAGAAATTTATCAAAATCTTCATTTTTTTAAATGGCCACCCATATTTTTTTCTGTTCATTATTCGAACATGTTTTGTTCGCTTTTAGTTGTTTCAAATAATGAACAGAAAAAAATATGGGTTGCCATTTAAAAAAAAATAAGATTTTGTTGAATTTCTGTTTTGATAATGGATCTACGTTTTCGTAGACCCTGTACATAATATGGATATTTACAAAAAAAATTTTAGTGTTTCATTTATTGACTAAACACAGTCCAAATTCGAATCAAATACATAGAATAGGGACAGAGCTAGAGTCCTTTAAGTAAGTACCTCAAACTGTCAAAATATTAATAAAAAGTCAAATTTCTCGAAAACCCTTGAGAATTCAGACATAAGCTACATTCACAATCAATTCACGGGCCGAAGTGCACTTCGGCACGGAAGCTTAGCAGATGGCGTTCTCCGTTACCATTCACAATGAAATTCAAGACAAAATTTCTTGCAAGTTGCAAACTATCACTTCGGCAAGGAATTTCGTGCCGGCTATAGATGATGCTGATGCTTATGTTTTGATAAGTTACATTTTTGATTCATTTGAGTATTTGGTACCAAAATTATTGCGAATGGTAAATTTCGTGCCGAAGTGCACTTCGGCCCGCGAATTGATTGTGAATGCAGCTATAGTTGTGTTATCAAACTCATATTTAAATTTAACAAGGAATTCAAAAATGTAAAAATATATACTTAGGGTGTTCCATTTAAAATAACTAAGTTGATGGCTGTGCAGAAGAAACGAAACACTTTGTATAGTTCTAAATAATTTTAGGAGATGCTCTACTTAAAAATAGGAATGTTTTATTTGAAATTTTTTTTGTGAAGTTAATAGAATTAGAGTAATCGACCGCTGCCTCATGGCGCGGACACCCTGTATATCTGTTATGGATACCTAGTCCAAAACCAACAGGGATATTTCAATGAATTGCCTTAGAAAAAAATTGAAAACACTCATTCGATCTGAAATATAATTAATAGTGTCAGCAGTTAACTTCTGAACTGTTTCTAATAGTGGGAATTTCAAATAACCATCAAATCAAAAATGACAAATAACAAAAAAATAATTCAGTAATATTCCATGCCAACATAGGATTACATTGGGGGAAATGTGGAATCCCAGACAGTAAACATTTAATCACATGTAAATCAATTCTCATAATAGCCCCCACTATAATGCTGGAGACCGAGAATTCAGTATTCAGGCTAATGTGCTCTTTTGATCAATGACATATCTGCCAGATTGTCAGTCAAACAATCCACATTTCCCTCAATTATTATTCATATTATCCTGATTCTCCATATAGGTACCGATGTACCCCTCAGAAGCTTTGTAGCTTGTACTAGTTCCGAGAATCAGTTGTGTTCTGTGTAGGCTTTGTTACTGTGTCTTTATGCCACCTTAGGCACAGCACTGTTAGCAGGTGATACTGGATTGTTTTGGCATTGGTGGAAATGCAAAATTCTCAATATCAGAACACTTTCATAACTGCACTGGAAACAAAGCTTATAACATCAGATTTATCTCACTTACTTTTTGTTAGGAATGGTTTAACAGCTGCTTCCAATTCATATGCATAATGTTCTAATCCACTTGGACACTTTGAAGATTGAATATGATTCTTTTCTACTTTACGTACATCAAATAATAGGGGTTTCATTTTTATACATGGGGGTAGGAAGCTCTGGATATTTGCCACTTGTTTGATTGTTGTCTCGCCCAAAACTGCATATTTACCACTGATTTTAGAATTGCTCTCAACATTACTTAATACCTTGGTGCATTTAAAGTAAACTTTATCATTTGCATTGAAAACTTTGGTCATACTAGAGGGAATATCCATTAGATATATTTTCATGTTGATTTCAATTACACTATTTTCACATATTAATTTAGGTTTTTGAAAATAATTTTTCACTAATGAATCCAGAACTATATTATCTAACTCCAAAGGGCTGTTTATTACAGCTAAATGAATTTCCTTTGCAAATCCAATTTTTCCAGTAGATGTTCCTCTTATGGTACCAGTTAGTGAATGTTCAATTCTCTGATTCAACATTAAATCAGTGGTATTGGAAATATTGAAAAGTAGAGTTTTCGAGGCAAATATCACATATTTTTCAACACTCTCCGAACATAGTGGCTTCACATATACTTGTATAATTTTGCCTTCATGTTCAACTTTGAGTACAGCATTTGCTTTTCCAGTCAAAAATGGATTGTTGATTATCACAGTGTAATTTTCATCAATTTGATGTTTGTCTGACGGTTCAACAACTTGATATATAATATCTTCATTAATCGTTTGTAATGAATATTTCTTTTTCTGATTGAGTACTTTACAAAATTGAAGAAACATGTACACTGGGTATAAGTAAAAAAGGGAATTCCGGAATAGAATCCTTGAAATGTAAAAGAGCAATTTCACATCCCTTTTTTGGAGCAACTCTTTATAATCAAGTTTCTTATTCATATCCAACATATTTTTTTTTAATTCGTGAGTTGCAGCAAGGTAGGAAACTTGTTCAAATCATATCAAATGGGATAATATCTCAATAGTAGTTCTACAGTTCCAAGTTCATAAAAATTTTGAATCTGACACTTCAAATTTCAAATCTAACCTAGACGGGACAACACGGAGCTGTCGCACAGAACTGACACTTTGATTTGCTTATTCTTTCCTTTACGATGTGGCCTTCAAGTTAGGCCGCTCAGGGCAGTACAGAGATATGAATATCTCTGGGGCAGTAGCAGCTTACATGTTCGATCACTGCTCACGATGTATAATAACAACTTCGGAATCACCACATGCTTCGTCATACTAGCTCACAAAATTAGACTGCGCCGTGCAATAAATTTGAATAATTTAATTTTTATACACTCACTCGTCTAACTCACGAAAGCACCTGAAGCATTTACTGTGGACTTAATCATTAGATAAACAACATTTCCGGACCAAAGTTGAAGTGTATTTAAAAATTTGTTTTCTAACACTTTACTCACCATAGAGAAAGGGAAGGTCTCTGGCCACTGCTAACGAACCGAGTTTATCATTGCCACCCTCTACGTCATTCCAATCGGCTTTGAACTGAATTGCACTTCCTTTGCTATATGTATCATTCTTGACAGTTACACGGTTGAACAAGGTTCTCTTTGATAGTTATATGTGACACGATTCTAGTGATTCCGCAATAACCATACAAACAAAAAACCGCTTCACCTGAACTTCGACTCGCAGTCGTTTTGAGGCCACAGACTCAGGAGAATTTACAGAACCTTGGCCTCTCAAAATTGACTCCTTTACCCAAAAAAAGGGACAAAGAGGACAGTAGTTACGTTTCTCTATATGATAGCTGCTTTTCTTATACCGCAGTTGACCAAAGCTTCCGTTATTTCGTTGCCAGAGTGAACGGCTCCCAGATTGTGGTATTTTTTTTTTCTTGAAAATTGTAAACGCACTTGTTCACTGAATTGTTACTATCTTCGCTATCTTCTGTAAGCAATTTGATTGAAGCATGTTTATAACCCTTGTTTATTATAATTAAGAATTTTATTCAATATTCTTGACCAGCTTTTTTAAAGTCCAAAACAAGTCGATGGCAATAATCTATCCATTAACAGTCGTCAATTTGCCTAGAGTCAGGTAATGCTGGGTGGAGCCTTGTGTAAACTAGCTGGGCTATCCTTGTTGATAACGAAGACTCATATATTAGATTGAGAACAAGGGGACTGAATATTAAGTTTCTAGATAGACTACTACATAGATTAATCCTTCTTTCTAACTAACTCATGCTCATCATCTGACCGGCCTCTGTCTCAGCCAGTTGAAAGATTTGGTACAAATATACTATGTTGATTATGCGAAACTTCTTGAGAGCTAGGTTATATAATCAGTATATTGCCCATCTAGTCACCTATTAAAGCTTTAACCAGTGTCACTATGGGAATAAGAGAGAGATTATTATGCTTATCTCTATTGTCGCAAACATCCCTGAGGTCATTAAGAGGAGTTTATACCACGGGACTTTGTCGCCGTATCCGTATAAGCCGTAAGGGGGGAAAGACTACCAAAACACTTTACGAACGTCTTTTTTCAATTTCAGCAGGTTTTAGTCTAAGATCCCACTGCAGAATAACTACGTTCATTACGTATTGAGTCAAACTCACATTTTTACTTACGTTTATGGATAGGAGAATACGCTGGTAACACCACATTCTGTCAAAAGTGGCCGCAAGTAATTTTTATTGAATTAATGTTAATCAATACTCCAAGAAAACTCTGTTCATATCGTTTTGAAATAAAATATCATTAACATCATAACAATGCATGTAAAGTATCCTAAAATCCATAGGTGCCGTTGCACACTCGGCTGCAACTACCTCGCAGCCTGGTGCAAGCAGGTAATATTTTGGTCTATTTATACGTACACGAATGTTTGTGATATCAATTTATAGCTAATTTTTTTTCGAATATGATGATATATGGTTGCCTGAAAAAAATAGCCACAAATTAGGTCTGCCAGCTCTTGAAAACGCGAGATATTCGAGGTAAAGTAAGAGAGAGTTAGCGCGCAACGCCACTTGTTAAGTTAAGGCGGCTACAGACGGCATGGCAAGCCCTGGCCAGCTTTTGAATGAACGTTTATGGAAACGGCATATTCTCAATATTCGTGCACCGACGACCATACACACTACATGCTAATCTTACCAATCTTTTAGAGGCAAGTGAGAAGGCGAATGTTGAACAAGCGTGCTTCTTTAAAGTTTCAATTGTACATGTAACGGACATTTCATTGGATATAGCAGCCTATTCAATCGTTAAAACACCTTATAATTTCAAATATTTATGTCTGGAGTGTCGTGCGTACGGTGATCAAGTCCACTGTCGAGGCTCGACAAGTCCCTTTGATGTGTGTTTAAAATACGGCCTTCTAGTCGAACCCTGACGTTTGCTTTGCCTTGCCATATATTTTGCATACACACGATGCGCAAGCGTTGGAACGAGCAAACGTTTGTCAAGGCCTGCTATGCCGCGCCGTTTGTAGCCGCCTTAACAAGTGACGTTGCGCGCTAACTCTCTCTTACTTTATCTCGGATATCTCGCGTTTTTAATAGATGGCAGACCTAATTTGCGGCTATTTTTTCACAGGCAACCATATATCATCATATTCCAAAAAAAATTAGCTATAAATTGATATCACAAACATCAGTGTACGTCATGAACGTAAAAATAGATCAAAATATTACCTGCTTACACCTGGCTGCGAGGTAGTTGCGACCGAGTGCGCAACGGCAGCTATGGATTTTAGGATTCTTTACATGCATTGTTATAATGTGGATGATATTTTATTTCAAAACAGAGTGAATAAAATTTTTCTTGGAATATTGATTAACATTAATTTAATAAAAAATACTTGTGGCCACTTTTGACAGGCTGCGGTGTTATCAGTGTATTCCCCTATCCATGAACGTATGTAAAAATGTGTGTTGGACTCAATACGTAATGAACGTAGTGATTCTGCAGCGGGATATCGTACTATTTCGAATTGAAGCCAATGGAGACTTGTCGAGAAATTTTTTATGTCAAAATTCATGGAAGAAATCATTTCACTTCGGAAAGTGACTAACATGAATGAATATTGTTCTTAAAAAAAAAATTTTTTTTCGTTTGACCAATGAAAAAATCTGACTTTCCGAGACGACGAACTGTTTGAATTGAATTATAATGAGAACCTCATTAAAATTAGTGGTTTCTGACGTAGGATATACCTTTTTCCGTTTTGAACTGATCACTCAAACGGTGTAGACCCCTGTTAAACAGTTTTTTGGAGACAGTTTAATTTGAGTTTGAAAATGCCTGTCCATAACGGCGACCAGCAGCCAGAGACAAGACTCTGCTACAGCAAACTTCGCCTCTGGAGGCAGTGCTAGTTGAGGGTTGATTAATTAACTAGAAAAGGAAGGAAGCAAAGTTCTTCTCTCCATGCTTGGATAAGGTCTACGGCGTCTACGCTAAAGCACAGCCGTCTATAGAGTACATTAGGCTAAAGTCGGCTAAAGTGACTGATCATTTAAAAAATTATAAGGTTTGCTGTCGTCAGACAGTGCTGCCTAGATTATTCATCTGACTACATCAATAAAAATCTCGCACGAGAATTATTTTACAATTTATATATGTATTTCGAAAACTCTGTAAAGTCATTACCAATTATTTTTTGAAATCGTAATATCTATACTAGACTAGTGTCATTATTGAGTACATATACCCAATGCAAGTACATTACCGAAAACTATAAGAATGAGTTCTTCAATCTTCATAGCCAGACTCATCTTCAGGATTGCTACTCTCAGCTTCTATTGTGCTACATGCTAAACACTCTTCGCCAATATCCAACCAACATTCTGCACAATACAAAAGATGACAATCAAAATTTTTACAGATGTAAAACTTTCCTAGTGAATCGAAAACTGCCTCGGGTTCTTCGCAAATTATACAATTTCTTCTGGCTATTCCGAAAATCTTCAAGAATCCACAACATTTCGGGTAGCGAATTCTAGCAACGATGCAAACATTAATGGATTCATTCAATCTCCTCTCCCGTACTTTTTTAATGATCTGAGTTTTCATGTATCGAAGAAATCCGATCCTTCTTCTGGTAGTCTCATTGTAAAGATAAAGTATCCTACGCTTTTGACGTTTCCTATAAATATATCCACATATGACAGACTTGAGCCTATTGGTGTACACTTCGATGAACATCATCACGGCAATCAGGAAGAACATTCCATATATTTCTAAGAAATATATGTTAGGCATCGGTGTAGGATGTGGAAGACAAATTTCGTTGCTTCTTGTCATTTTGATTCTTTTTTTCACGTTGAAGCCCTTTACAATTGACCTTAATAAAGAAGCTATCATACCAGTTCCTTTGATCTCAAGGAGCAGGTCATGATGGCCAACTTGTGTGTATTGAATTTTGGCGTGTCTTCTGACTAAGTCTAAGGCTTCATAAAATAGACGATCAATCAGGATAAATGTTGAAATAAAAATTATTTCTAGAATCAAAATGAAACCTTGCATGAGCAGATGCTTCCTCTCGCTCTTCAAGTATCTTCTACTCCACAAATCAACGAGCTTCGTTTTCTCAAACTTTTTTAAAGGGAACAAAACAGTCTTACCTAAACCTTTTCTTCTAGCGTCGATTTTTCTAAAATATTTCGTTATGTAAACGTTATCGTATTCAATGTTGCGCAAAAATTGGTCGTGGTAATTCTGGCTTTTCACAATGATATAAAGAAGAACAAAAGCCAACATTCTTTTAAGAGAGATGAATATCATATCTAACATTTTCTTTTTTTCATTTACATCATGTTCGATAGCTTTCGCAGTATCGGCAGTATCTTGAAGATTAATGAGGTGACGTACTTTTGATAATTTGTATTGCAATTTGACGTTCTTAAAATTTTTCGTGAGAGATACTCTGGACTTTTTTAAATATTCATAGCCTTCACCCAGACCAGGGTCTATTTCGCTGGTTGGGTCACAGCGATTGGTTCCTCCCAATGCCTGTGCAATATTGCAAACAAAATCCAGTTTCATTGGCCAGCAGAGGAGCCAGGCAGCCGCCCATGTTACAGCGTCATAACACTTATCGTAAGTTGATTGAAACATATTTCTGCACCTAAGAGCAGCAGTCGAGAACTGTTTGTTGCATCTCAATTCCACCTTCTCGAGATATTTTTCTTCATATCTGGCTGCTTCAATTTGCTCCCCTTTAGTAAGATATTTATCATCTATTTCTGCACTTCTCTTCGTATCTCCTTGTAAATTATCCAAGTAGTCATTTTCTTCTCGGAGCTTCTTCATTTCTTTTTCGTCTTCGATTTCTCCGGTTATAGGAGCAGATAAATCTTTGATAGTTCTCAACGTGTCTTTTACTTCATTCACTTCTGTTTTCATCCCGAATAAGGCTTGTGTGAATGGTTTAAACATTAATTCAAATCTGGTCTTCGTCAAATTGAAGGTTAATGATGCGGAACATGCAAAAACTCTTACTACCTCTTTACCGTTGGTTGCTAAGTTCTCCAAAGGACCCGCAATCACCATGAAGAGTATCAAAGCATATTGTACACCTTTTCCACTTTCTCCAGCGAATACAGGAAGCGATATGAAGGCAATGCAACGAATCTGAGATGACAATGCAATTCCAAAGGCTAGCATCAGACTGATCAAAATCCCACAAATAATTGCACTCCAGGGTAGAAAATTTAAGTCGGTGAGGATGAGACCGTAAAAGCCCAATCCTAAAAGGAGACCGTACAGGAAACCAAACAATGCTTTGGTTTTTCTATATTTATGCGTTCTGGTCTGGAATAATATTTTGAATAACTTCATGGCTCAGGATTCAACTCAATTAGTTCTCATCATATGTCAGCAGCTGTCTTCCATGACACTCATTCAAAAAGGATTTTCATAGAAATTTGAAACATTCATGATTATGTTTGAATGACGAGGGAAGGAGAGATCTGCCGGATTTGGTCTAGAAATACCTAATATCAATGAAAACAATCGGTTAACACACTAAAGTACCTGCTCATGAGTATCTTCATTGGCGTAGATCTGTTTAGTTTTATGTTCGTTTGCTTATTATGTCGATTTAACTATCTGGATGAGGGGCACCGAATTTTTTTTTGAGGGGTGGGGCTTGTCCTACTTGTCTACGACCATTTGGTTACAAAATGTAGCTGAGTACTTAATCGTGTAATCGGGAGGCAATAAAAAATGTCTGACTTGTAATACGAAAATGATGTAGCCTTTATTAATGAGTCACATTATGCTTATCAGTAATGAGTACTCATAGATTGAGCGAGCTTGTAACATTTAACGATCCATATGTATCCGGGCCATAGATAACTTTGGTCCATTTTACCTCAAAAACTATTTTTCCAATTTTTTTTATAGCTGCAAGAGAACCATAAACATTGCCCCGACTATCTTTATTCACTTTCGGAATAATTTGCCAACCTTCGTCCTCTTCTTCTAGGGCTTCTGAAGGATCTACTGCGAAATTATTTTCCAATCTATTGCTACGAGCATTTACTGACAAAACAACCATAAAAATTGAAAACGAGACATTGAGCATCATCTGCAATAAAATAACAACTAGATCTAATGAAATCATAATGGCATTCTGATGATATGTGTATTCGAGTGAATGTTATAGAATTCGTGGATGGACTCACAACCAAATATCAAATGTCGCTGATTGAAACAGAGGATATATTAGATATGAGTTAATTGTATATGTGATTACCAAAATTGTAATGAAAACATTTTGGACCCACTATACATATGTTATTGAGAAAACCAAAGTTTATCATCTAACAAAAGTAATACTTACATTGAAATCCAACTAAGTACTTATCTTCATTCCGAAAAGAAAATTTTATGAATCGATTAATAATTGGTTGGGAATAAAAATCATAATTATGATTATTGCTCTATAATCAGATCTACTAATCAGGTCCACTCTCAGTAGGAATCATAATGAGTATAGAATTATGGCGTAAAATATAGCCAACATTATCGAGTAATCAAATGAATTGTATTTCAGGGAAGAAATAATTTGATGAAATAGTGGAGTGATATGTTATATTATTATTATATATATGATACATATTTGAGCATTAACTATATATAACTTTGAAGAAAAAACTGCAATATTTTGTATATAATTTTTATATGCTGAGTTTTCTGATAGGAAGGAAACGGTAACGTACTGATTGTCTTGTGGTATTTGAATAGACGGTGAAAAAACAAAGAGAGTGAGCAAAATTAATATCAGTTCTGTCCATGCATATAGCTGCCCATCTTATAATTCCTGAAGAACTGACGAAGAATAGAACATAAAAAATTGGAGTAAATAAATGAGTATGTGCGAAAAAAGAGTGACAAAATTAAATAGAGGTTAAAAGCTGGCTTTTCGGAAGCATATCAAAAAATTGCCGAATGAAACGTTTGAGGAGTGCTTGCCGAAACGTTGGAGAGAATAAGCCAAAATGAAAATAGCTGAATAAATATTACGACAAATTTTTCGTCAACTTTTAGGAAGCTGTTATTTTGAAAATAGGTTATTGAGATGAGTTTCGTGTGAAAAATATTTGGTTTGTGCTATACAGGTGTCCCAAAATTCTTCGCCTCTTCACTCGATACAAAAACGGCAAAAAGTTGATTTTTTCATAAGGTGCGTATTTTGATTATCTCTGAATATTTCCGATAAAAAGTAGGTTGTTTCGTTTGAAAAAATCAACTTCTCACCGTTTTGCATTGAGTAACAAGACGAAGAATTTTAGAACATCATGTATATCACAAACTGCAGCTTCGTAAAATATGAAATGTCTTCTCTATGCCTATTTCATTGGATCCATGTTTTTGGCAATTTATCGTGGAAAACCGTAAAAATCAACGAAAGTGTCACGAATAGGGATAGGAAAGCATAAAACAAAAATATTCAGATGCGGATAGAGAAGCGAAAATAGTTATAATAAAAGTTTGTAGTATTTTTTCGTGTGAGTGGCAACGTCGCAACATTAAAAATATTTTAGTCACATAGCTCAAAAGCGTAAACCCTAGTTTCCAAATTTTTAGTACAATCCTATTATCCGATCTCTGTGAACATCTAATAGGCCACCAACCGTAGGACACGCTGTATATAGTTAGTCTATTAATGTGTTTATTCCTAATATATGGTCCATAAAGTAAACTTGAATTCAATTTTCCACAGCCGCCCGAGATGCCAATAATAATTCTGGAATGGAGTATATGTGGTGTGGTTTGTTGATCTGGACATCGTTGTTTTTATGGCGGTAGTACAGGTTTTCAAGCTACTGGCAATGATGTTTTCGAAGGGCCGACAAATTACAGCCTACATAGTTAGAGCTGTGAGCGCAACGTTGCGTGTAAGTGTGGATCCTATATACTGTTATCTGGTATGGATCCGACATAACCTGCGTTCTGTGATAACAACTAATATAATGCCAAGCCAATGCCAACCATACTCAGTACCGTCCACCAGAAGTCCTATCTGCGCAGGTATTCCGGAAAGTATATGGGAATCTGTGCAGTTATTTGAACCTGCGCAGGCGACCAGCGCAAGATCAAAAATTGATTTTTTCTAGTGACATCGTACATTGTAACTGTGCGTGTGTGTGTGTGAGAGTGTAGTCCGGTACGCGTAGGACGCTTGTTGTTTTTTAGTATCTTCCTGGACAGTTGTCTCGTTGCGATATAAGTAAACTGAATAAGAAGCATTTGTTTAGTGTTGGAGCACTCGATATAATCAACTTGTTTGGCAAATGAAACAAAGCTTATTAGATTGATTGTGCTTATTTATTTCTATTATCCTTTCAAATTCTCATATCAAAAGATGACAAATATTACATTGATTGGTAAAAATATCATAGATGAAACACTGTTGTGATCAAAAATGTTAAGCAGCTTTTATTGTAACAATGGCACTCATTTGCAATTTGCGTCACAACTCACTTGGTGAACTTATTGACAGAGATTTTAATATTATCTTATATGATTGAGTAAAATTATATAAAATCTAACAATATAAATAGAAAGAGCAACTTTTGTGGCAATATAAAAATTTTGTTGTGCCTATAATAAAATTCGAATCTTTCGTTCGATATTCACTCTGCAAAATGGACATTGACTCAAGTTTCCTGAACAGGCCAAACAACAAACGATATGTCCACAAGGTACAAATATCACTTGGCACTGAAAAAAAAAAAATATTCAACCATGGTGATCAAAACACGGTGAAGCAGCTCAAACGATGACCAAAACAATCTTCAAGAACCCCCATCTCTTTTTCGAAATGATTAGATATCATAAATTAGATTGTAAATATCTTGGTTTGTAAAATTTATTTGTATTCTCCATAGAATTAAAACTTTCAGTTAATTTCTCCATCTTATATGACATTATCTTTATTGAAGGATATGTGACTTTCATGTGCATGATTACTTAATTTATCGAAATTAATTCAAAGAGTAGGTACCACCGAATGCTATAAATTAAACCCAATGTCACTTCCGGAATCCAACATACCACCATTCAGAGTGCCACCGGTAAGACTATTCTGCCGAGGAAAGGTAAATACTGAATACGGTTTCGGTCTTATTTGACCTCGTTAGTGTAACACAACACCCACCTCGATAGAAAATGTCTCGGAATTGGTGGGAATTATGTTGCTCTGACGAGGTCAAATAAGACCAAAACCAAAGTCTGCATATACTCTTCCTCGATAGAATAGTCTTACCGGTGGCACTCTGAATGATGGTTTGTGATATGTTTGACTTGGATGATAACATTAGTTGTTATCTATATCAGCCGATGGTATCTTGTAACGACCTTTTTTCTCGAGGTACTCGAGCGCCAGCTATTCTTTAGAGGGAAAATAGCAAACCTACCCTGGTAGCTTCGAGTCGAAGACAAGGTTCCGCGGTGTCTGGGGTGTTAGCGACAACCAGTGAAAGTCACAATCAACACAACTTTTATTTGTCGAAAAGGAAACACAAAAGGCACTTTACAAAAGTTCGGTATAATAGGCTGAACAGAAACAGTCTACTTTACACACTTGAAAAGGTTTCTCTCGGAATCAAACACAAGTTAAAATATACAGTGGTAAATTTACGGAGTGAAACGGACCCTAGGTGCGTTCTGCACTCCCCGGGTATCCACACCAGCAGTAGGGGTGAACACTGGAAAGTAAGGGGAAAATTAAGGAAGGGTAGCCACCCCGAAGTGCGTTCTGTACCCCCTGGTATCCACGCCGGCAGGGTATCGTACTATAACAGTAGGGGTGAAACTCAAAATGTGGCATAAGACGGGTAAAAATGGAGGCTGAAGTTCCAAAGATATGAAACGGAGTGGATTCTGATCGGTGGTTCACTCGCATCTAAACGGCAACAAAAAGTAAACTAAACAAAATATTTCGCTCGAAGAAGAAAATTCCCCGAAGTAAAACAAACGAAAAACCCTTTTAATAGATACCGCAAATAAGATGAAAAGGCGTAAAATTTTTGACAGCGTGGTTCGGTCACAACGGATTCAATCAAGATTAATGACCTGCGGGGGCACATCAAAAATCGGTCAATTTTGCGTCGATGAAGACGTCTCAATTTCTGCTTATCGGTACTGGCGAACAAAAACTCGGATATCTTCCAATTTAGAATGTTTTATACGGTGCGACATCGTTTTTCAGAACTGAAAATGCGGAATGTTTATACAGCTCCGAAAGATGTTGGAATCCTGATTTGAAAACTGAAAATATTCCCTTCGAAAATTAACACATAAAAAACAAAACCTCATTACAATCTGTCTGAATTAATTTCGATTATTAATTCCAGCCTATAGGGGATATTTTATTTCATTGATTAATTCATTGTTTTGTTTTGTTGTTTTTGCATAGTTTCAATTACACCATTTGTAGATGTAAATTTGCAAAATATGTGACGTTTCTGAACATCAGAAAATTCGTGTGACGTAATATTTATGAATATCCTTAACCGCTAACTATGAACATGAGAAATGTTTAATGTTTAGAATTTTCCTCATGTGATAAATATTCTGAGCTCATAGGAAAACGACATTTCCATATTTTTTTCATATATGTATAATCGAACTCGATCGAGAATTACCTCTTTATCCATACAAACGACGCATTCTGTTATAGATCCACCAACAAAGTCCAGATGATCCAATGGTGGTGCACTCGGACCTTGTTCAGTAACTTCTGGAACTTCTCGTGTTTCTGACATTTTCTTTTTCTCATATTGATGCTTCTGTTTATTATAAAAAGTGAAAGCGTCTAGAATGTTGAGCCTGTCCTGTCTACTTGATATTCCAGCTTCACTCAATGCCTTTTCGTCGACGAATTCCAGTTTGTCTGAAATTTCAAAATTAAATGAAAATCATTTTAAAGAAATCGTTACCCACAATCACTCTGCATTATTTTCGCCAAATGAGGTAGACAGTGAATAACTCCATTCATGAGCAGAGCTTCGGCAAGAAGTGGATCTATATTTTTCTGACATTCAACTAATCCTTCAGGTATCCTTGAAATGAAATCAATATTTCAGTCTGAGTTCAAATAGTTCGCAATCATTTTACCTGTTCAGCAAGGCTTGATATTGTTTCAACCAATAATCTTGAGACTTTCTATCCCAATTATCCTCCAGGGTTTTTAAAGTAGCTAACAGTTCACTTCTCCTTAGATCTTGTTGTTCTAAAAGATCCATCAACAGAATTGACAGTTCAATCCTCTTCTCAGCAAAATCTTTCTATGAAAGAATATAGTCTTTTGAATGTCAGCGGAATGAATACACATAATATATTGTATATATATGAAATACAATGCTAACATGTTGACTATGAGTAGCATTAAGAAATGAATTTCAGTAGTTACTGAATTCAGTACTCAATTTAGCATAAGGACAAGTGACTCGAAAAGAACGTGAAGCAAATCTGAATATAATATTCAAAAATAAATAGATTTTTACCACTTGTTCATCCAAATTCAGTTTCCTCCTATCTAACTCGATTTGTGTTAAGGCAGCTAATTGAGATTCAACTAAAGAAACCTGTTGTAGCAAACCCCAACTCCTACAATCGTTTCTTTCCAGTAAGGTACTTAGGGCTGCCTTTTGCAATTCCATATCAGACATTATTTTTGTTGCTATGTCTCTCTTGGACGAATCATGCACATTCATTAATTCTGATATCTTATTAGTCCATTCAGTTTCCCTACAAATGTTACTCTGATAATTTTTGAAGCAACATAACATATGCAGTGTGATTGTTTCTCAGGTGTGAATAAAGTATATAAAGACGAGTCAAGAATGCTTTAATTGTTTTCCTCTCATACCCTCTTCGAAGATATTTGCGTCCAAATGGTACTCCCATAATTTAGTTTTTTTTGTGATAACTTCCGAACGACTCAACCGATTTTGTTAATTTTTTGAATTTGAGTCAATATACATATCAGTAATAATTTGTTTCCAACGCCTCTGCTTCTCCATAATTCATCGGGATCGCCAGAAACGATCGGAAACATCTTTTTGGATGAAGATGTTCTCCAACAACGAAAAATGCATCGTTTTCGAGTTACAAGCATTTTTCCGGTTGAATATCGAAATATTTTTTCATCAATATTGCAAGCTTTATTCTATTCAAAACTTCCTTTTCCAATGCTATTGCCCTAACATGACTGCTACCTCCGACACCTCCTCTTTTTTGTTAAAATACTCCCTTAAATAGACTTTACATATAAAAATACTTATCGAGACAAATTTTGGTCTCCATCCTTTTTCCCTTCCACCCAGCAACATCTTCAGTTCTGGGTCACCTTCTTGATCTCGCTTTAGAGATGGTGGCAGCCAGTTTGAATCCACGATGGTTGTTCTCAAGCTTCCCTTAGATTCTCTATTCAGTTGTCCCTGGAGAACTCGGCGAAATATCTCGGATTCGGGCGCTCCACTAATATGAAAGTTAGTTGCATGGCGAACGACATTTGTATCAAACCGTTAGATTTATTTAACCCTTAATTAGGCGCATGGGGTCCAGCCATTTTCAAGTTGAAAAAAAAAGTGCGGCCCAGGAGTGACAAAAAATGCCAACCAAATGCTATATGTTGGCATATTCATTTGTCACCAATACTATCCGCTACATAATTGCGTTGAATGCCAAACATCAGAATCTCTTCCTCAGTCTGAAGGATTTTCTTTTTCAAGATTGTTGTTGAAAAGCGTGGTATTGACCAAAACTATGAAATAATACAATAATAGTTGATAAATCTATGCGAAGAAACTGTGTCTAGCAGATCAAAGCGGAATATCTATTCAGTATGTGTTCCATCAGCAGGTGCGATGTATCAACAACATTGACTTTGTTCAAGTGTGAGCCTTGCTTCAGCTTCACACTCGTGCAAAAATATGAAATGGTATAGAACGACTGAATGCAGAGAAGCATTAAAACCTTTTTGATCAACTTTATAAGTAGAATATTTCTTTCCGAGGTGCAGATTCAATTCTTGCACATAAAGGATCCAAAAGTTCATCTGAAAAGAAAAAATATACTTCCAAAATAGTTACCTTTGTAAAATACTTTTAGACATTTCCACCCTTTGTTGATAAATATTTTCGAATTGTCTTCCTTCCTGCTCGAGGATATTCCTCATTGCTTCTAGAATCTCATGCTTTTTTAAATTCTCATTATGTGCGTTAGCAGCATCTATAAGTCTTTCTTCCTCCTGCTTTTCATAATCTAGGAGAGTAGCCAGTGGTTCTCTATTGATAGCAAGTAGTTGCTCAATCGCAGCATAGGCATTCTGCTCAGCTTCAAACATAAAATAAAACGAAAACGTTGACAAATTGTTCTGTTAATTTCATGTTACCTTCGTGTAGTTGTTCTATTAATCTGAATTTTTCTTGTTCCTTCACTTGTTGTATTTTAGACAATCTACTATCAAACTCGTCCTGTTCTTTAGCTATGTCCAGTAGCAGCTAGAACATAACCTAATGTCAGCGAAATTCGATTTAATCTATAATTAGAGATTCATGATCGAATCTATCTGAATACTAGACGGAAAATTGTAAAAATGACAAGTATTCTTTTATCACGTAGGTCTATAGTTCTAGTTTTTGGATTATATCAATTCAATTTTAAACACTTCGAGGTATTTTTCAAAATGGCTTGTTTCCCAATATTAATTTAATTTCTACAAGAAGAAAATGAAAATCATTTGGCGATCATGAAGGAAAAGTAAATAATATCTTCCACATCCAAACCAATCAATTTTGATTTAGGGATTGAAAAATACAGAATTATGTTATCTTCGATAGTGACCAAAGTTGAAATTTTAATTTCGGCCTATAACTAATATTTAGTAGTTCTGAATCAGAATTATACAAGTTAGCAATGCATGTATATCTGTCGCAGGCTTATCATAATATCAGTCTCATTATAATACGCCTAGACTTTTTCAATATGACTAGGCGAATTGTAAAACTAACAAAGTAAACGAAAATCGGACAATATGACTGATTATTTAAGACGTGTTATAATACGCCTGACGCTTCTTAGTCTTATTGTTATTGTACGTGATGTTTTTAGAATTTGACTGTATAAAATACGTCGTATTATAATACGACTGGCAGTGTACCAGGCAAATCATAGAAATCCCTTATAAGACAAAAAAATAAATAATTATAGGTTTTGATTATTTATTACAACATGGTCCACCCTTATCACATCTGCTTGTATATTTCATATGGGATTTGATTTGCTTTGCGAGAACACTCTTTGAGTCCCTGTCCTTCGAATTTTGGAAATAATCTTAAAGCTTCCCTTGAGGAAATTACCCTATTCTCTGGAATATTAATCACTTCATTACTGTGGCAATCTCATCCCTCGAAACCATCGGTTTAACAGTCCTTGGATGGTACCAATTTGGTGAACATCTTTGGAGATTTTTACTATGGTTCCTAAGATATTTTTGGAATCCAGAGGTCCTCTATCTAGGAACTTCGATTGCTACGGTTTGACCTATCTCAAGAAGTTTCAATTTCTTATTACTCACGTTCTGCAGTATTTCTGAATTCTTTTTTGGCCCATTACATTACACTATTACTACTCTCTTTTTGGTCATTATCACTATTTCTTCATTTTTGCATAAATTGCACAATTAGCACGACAAGCGTCAGTCCTTTTACCATACGACGAGTATAATCAATCAGAATCCAAAGTATTCGCGCGTTTTTGAATTTTGACAATAATAAGCCTAATGAGCAGCAGGCGTATTATAATACGCCTCAAATTGTTCGTCAAACTGTGAGATCCTGGATTATTGCTGTGATATTGCAATATGCCTAGTCGTATTGAAAAAGCCTAGGCGTATTATAATATGACTGATTTTACAATAAGACTACGATATATTCAATTCAAACCTTCATCAGAAGCCATCAACAGTGAACTTACCTTTTCTCTATTCAGTTTCTGTGCGCTAGCTAATTCAAGTTCTTGCCTTTGAAGAAGTTCGTTGAGTTTTTCAATCTCCAAGAATTGGCGTACTTTGTTTTGCTGTAGAGGTATATGACAATGAATATGACATTTTGGATAGTTTCACATTGAGGAACAGTTATAGAGAATGACAAGCACATACAGCTTCTAATACAAAAGCCAAAAAAATAAAGGAGATTTAGCAAAATAAAACATGCCTTAATGGTGTCTAGCTCCCACATTTTCGCCTAAAAAAATAAAATGAATATTAGATTAAGAGAAAGAACTGTTAATGCAATATTGTCGAATGAAATAAAATTAATTACTGTTTTCATTTTATTTCCGGCAAGAATCATTTTTATATTAGGATTGAGGAAGAGTACCATAAAATTTGATTATAGTTGAATGAAAAGATTTGAACAAGATAATTTTCATTTATACAACAAGTTAAATGAATAAACATTTATAACTCCATAACAACAAGAGCAAGATGAAGTTTATCCACTTATGCTCATGTTATTTTTATTTCACTAGTGAATAAAAAAATTATTTCACTGAATGAATAAACGCCAACTGACCCTTGCTGGTCAAAATGGAATAATAGTTATTTAATCAACGAATTTATTAATCGCTTAATTAATAAACGAGTGGATCACAAGATTTTTCCGTCGACCTCATTTTGAATTGAAATATGGAATTTTGAATGCAAAAAAATTTTCATCAATACCTATATCATAGCCCTCTCAAACACAGGTTAAGAGGGCTGGGCCTATATAGACAAATTTGACACGTTATAAATTTTCCATGTTTATAACGGAATGTTGATATTCATACAGCCGATTGCACAAGAAATTCATAGTAGGGCATATTCGACATGTGAAATTTTGAATAAATTATATTGATATCGTTCCTTACGATGTGTGGAGCTGGTGGAAGCTGATGAAGTTGTAGTATATTGGGTGCTCTCGAACGATCATCATTTTTCCGAAAATCATCCAAAAAAAAGACATAAAATAAAATGATAACTGCTGCATAGTTCTATGTTCGGTTGCCCACGCATTAATAAAAAATATACCAATAAAAGGGATCATTAATGGGTAATTTCGTGTACTTTAAACAGTACAACTAAATCGAATCTGAACTGGCCAAACAGTGACAGTCTTTAAAACAGAAAATAATAAAGTGATACTTATTTATTTCCCACGAGTATGAAATTTGCAACATATCAATTTCATATCACTTATCGTAATTGTTGAATTTGTAACTATTATTACTCATCTACCTCAATCCTTATATTTTTCTGCGTAGGATGCCTTTTTCAGGTCAACAATACCGAATCCGATGCGGCGTAGCCTACTTAAATTCAAGCTTCATCATTACTCATTTTTCTATTATTTATTACTCTTAGCTTGTAAAACCTTACATTTGGTTTATGTTGACTTCGGATGCGGTAATGAAATCAGAAGCATAGAATATACTGATCGTTGTAGCATAAACAATGATTCAGCAAGAACAGTTTTCAATTATAGCCGAAGAAAAAATTAATTACGAAATATAGAAGATATATGTCTACATCTACAGTTCAGAGAAGGAAGGTCTTCAGTTGATAAAATTTCTGAAGGAAGTGTATTCTACAGATCTAGCAGCTATTTTATCACTTTTTAATGATGGACTTATTCTCTTCGTTTTTGATAGTTGAAACAATTACCATTTTTATCAAGCCCATAGTTGGCAGTATTTTCCGCACAAAAATAGCAGTGACGTGAACCTACACCAGTCGAATCACTGCCTTCCAAAACCGGGAGCATATTACAATTTGGTACATTTTCATTACAATTTTTTACCCGAGTTATTATGCCTGTTTGGTGTAGGTTCGATCTGAAGCTACACCACCCACTTTTAACTTCTGAAGTAATTGTGATAGCGAAATGGGATTTGGACTAGAATTTTTTACAATTGATCCCAATTTTGATCTTTCTAAAGCTGCATCTACATTATGCCGCAGTGTGCCAAGCGGCAAGGCAGCTCTGGTGTGGATGCATCGTCGGCTTGTGTTGACTGCCGCTGAAAAATCGCTGAACTGTCGGTCTCCATCAAAGGAAGCCGCATCTTTTGTGATATGTAATTGAAATCATTTTATGACAGAAACATTGAGCCGATTGGTTGGTCATCACAAATACTACATAATAGAGATTGTGACCCTCCACCAGCAGGCGGTCCTGAATTATTATTTGTTCTAAGGAAATAAGGAGAATGCTCGCTTGAGATCCATCGTTAGTTCACGGAAGTTTCTCTTTCAACCTTTTAGATTGTAACGAGAGGGTAGTTTTCAAACCTACCCCCTCATTTTAGAATAATTATTTTAGTTTTCATTTTTGAATAATTTTGTTTTGAATTAATTTTCCGAGAAATATTTTCAATTTCCAATTCAGGATTCCGACATCGTTCGGAATTGTAAACATACCGTACCGTTTTTATTCCGTTTTTATTTCCTAAAAACGATGTCGCACCGTATAAAACATCCTGAATTGGAAGATAACCGAGTTTTTTTGTTCGCTAGCACAGATAAGTCGAAATTAAAACGTCTTCGTCGACGCAAATTTACCGAATTTCGACTGTCGGGCACATCTGATTTCCGCACCCCCCCTGTGGGTATAAAATCAGATGTTCCCCCGCAGGCCACTTACTTACGATTTCGACTTTGATTCACCGAATTGCTGTCAACTAGTGTTTTTACCTGCGACTGGTGCCGGCCGACAATAATTAGAATATTTCTTTCAGTTTTTTTTGTCTTACGGATAGAACTCCAGTTTTTTTTTTCTTCTTTTATTACTATTCACCGTTCCGATTTGCGAGTGCAAGTGGCCAAACCAGAGGTAAGACGACACTCCGTTATTTTTTTTCTATATAATATTGGAACTTCAGTTTCCGTCTACATCCCTCTTATACCCGAGTCTGAGTTCCACCCCTACTGTCATTAACGTACCCTGCTGGTGTGGATACCCGGGGGGTACCGAAGGCACTTTGGGGTGGCTCACCCTTTCCGGAAATTTCCCGTCTTACCTAGTTCCACCCCTACTGTCGTTAAAGTACCTTGCTGGTGTGGATACCCGGGGGGTACCGAGGACACTTTGGGGTGGCGCACCCTTTCCTCAGGTCCCGTCTTTTAACACGTTCCTGTGTTCACCCCTACGGTTAGGGAGGCATTCTGCTGGTGTGGATACCCGGGGAGTGCCGAACGAGCCTAAGGGTGAGCCGTCGTAATTCTGTGCCGTCTTTCATCCCCTAACCTGGCTGAAGTCCAATATCTGTCCGTCAAGTGTACGTCTCAGGTTCTGGCTGGCGAACAAGTCCGTTAACCCCCGTATAACTTTTGAGATCGAATCCCGTGTTATTCCGTCTGTTTTGCCCTGTAAATCTCACTGATTTCGAGTCACTGCAAGAATTTTGTAATAGTGCTATTTGTGTTCCCCTTTTACGAGTCGACAAATAAAAGTTGTATACGTTGATCCTGACTATCATTGGGCGTCGCTAACACCCTAGACACCAAGGAACCCTGTCTCCGGCTAGTAACTGCCAGGGTAGGTTTGCTATTCCCCCTTAAAGAATAGCTGGCGCTCGAGTACACCGAGGAAAACCCGTTACAAGATCCACAAGAGAAAATATCAATTCTAAGAGGCCGCACATCATCAACGGTCAAAAATACGGAAAACTTCTTAGAGGGTATTTGTAATCAAGACATCTATGTCAAAGTCTCAGAAAATCAATTTCGATATGAAGTACGTATAAAATCCGAGATTGTGAAAAGGAAACTACAGGATGACTAAACATTGGCGGAAAGGCAATAATGGGAACGCTCTCAACATTCATCAATACTTCCAGGTAGATGACTGTTTGGAGGAAAAAATGTTTTTTTAGGCAGTTCCTCTCAAAAACCACATCACTGAAGACGGCATGAAATCCGGGTCGAAACGTCGGAAGCATCTTACCACAGAGACAACAGCCCAAATAACAATCTATCAAATGGTCCATTATCAAAGATATCTCGTCAATATATGTTCAGTTATACTGGTATTATGGTAAGTTTCACAAAACTCTGATTGACAGCCATTTGACAGTTCCTCGGTTGCTGGAACAAAACCACCCATATCTGTCCCATAGTCCCTGACCGACGGTCTTTCCCCCGCTAGACACGCAGCTGACGGTCATTTTTATATTTCCATATATGTAAGAAATCATATGGAGGTGTTTTCATTCGGGATGAAATCAGTTGATTTTCAAATTTTTTTCCCAAGTTCACGAGCTCGACTGACGTATTTTCCACCCTCCGCCGATCGGCTGACTTCACTATTTTGTTTCTAATTAACATCAATATTACATATAGAAAATTTCAGCCGGGATAAAATCACTTAAAATTTTGCATTTTTTCCCAAGTTGCGCCACCTCCCGCGCCCGCACCCCGGACTATCAGTCCAGTATAAATTGGAAACAAGCTTGACTGCCTGATCAAGTCCTTAATTGTAGTTTATTGTTTATTTGTCATATTGTACAGTTTTTTCAGAGCGCCCAATAGCTTCACTGAAAGATGTTTCAAGATCATCGATTCATTCTGCCACACCCTGTATATTGCTGGTAAGCCCCAGTAAAAATTTGAGAACTTGAATGACTGATACTTGTTTGCAACGACTTATAAGGTAGACTTAACGTTACAGTTTACTAATTTATCTGATTTCTATAGCAGTTACCATAGCCATCACTGAAATAAGTATAATTTTTAATGTTATACCTGACTTAAATAAGTCAGTGCAATTAGGCATGAATACCATAAAATTAAGTGTTATCACATAAACCTCATTTTGTTTTCTGCAGGGGGGTAATATTTTGAAAACAACCTGAAGATTAAGCTTTCATCCAAATACGAATTTAAAGTGGAAAGAAACACAGTTTGATCTTTTCACTCTATTTCTCATAAGTAAACTATTTTTAGATTACAGCTCAACAATAACAAATATGTTTTCTATATTTTTTACATTTTGGTTTTGAAGTTAATCCAATACTAATAAAATCAGGAAAACATGTTTTACAGATAAAATTAAAAAAAAAACCTGTTCAATAACAACTTTTGTAAATTACATCATGAGTATGGAAATATATATACATGTATCAAATTGCCATATTGTGCCGAGTGTGAAATACTTGTATAATTCTAGAAAAGGCAATTTATATTTTGGCATATCTAACAACAAAGTATCAATACTTGTTAATATACTTAACAATTATGTTTCCAAATGAATATCACAAATCTATCCATCAAAAGATGAAAATAGTTGGTAGTATTGTCTAATGCTAGATTTTCTAATACAGGTTTTCTTATTTCATAATACACATTTATCGATGTTACTCTGAGGCGTTTATTGTGATAGTCTTTCCTTTAGCATCATCAAATTTGTCCATAGTTTTAATATCCATCATGAATGTTATACCAAATGTAAGAATTAGTAACATAATAACGGTAACAAATATTCCTGTCCAAATTGGAATGCTGGTGAATCCTACACAATCATAAGCATCATTGAAGTTAGGATGATCTTCTTCTGTACTAAAGGGCTCAATTTGAAGACCTGGTAATATTAAAATTTCACTTCCAGCTTTGAATGAAACATTGAAACAGTGGTATGAAAAACCAATTGGAGCAGTTATTTCTGGGAAAGTATAACTTTCACTGGATGAACTAACATTTTTAAGAACCCAATATCCATCACTTTGAAGAATTATTTCAAAATTTAAGTTCACATCCTTGCCTGATAACTGAAATGTAATAACATTATCTTTTTTCTCACAATTTGTAACTTCCAAAGGAACAGCTGAAAAGGTTTTCCCATTATCGTGACTAATCAAAGGAGTCGAGGAAACGTAAAGTAGAAGATTTTTATTATCTCCAATTAGTCCTTCGTCACCCTTTGTCAATTCAGCTGGTGAAGCTTCCTGGGTTTCAGAATTCTCAGCTGTTTCATTCTGACTTTGGAGCAAACTTCTAACATTACGGTGTTTAACAACATCTGGGACAAGCCATGACTTGTGATGTGATGTGTAAACAGCTATAATATTGTCATTTTTCTGCAGAAGCTCACTGAATATATCAGCAATAGCAGAATCATGCCGTTTGAGCATTTGGATTCGTGGTTCATTATCTTTAGCATCATTCAAATCCACAATTAAAACCTCACCATTTGGTACTTCAGAATTATGTAAGAGGGATGCAAGGGGTACTTCAGTTACCTCCTTACCCAACTCTTTGGTAGCACCTATTGGGTTTTGAACATAAGGCAGGTAATCAACACTAGATGTTTTCAAAAAATCATGTAAGTTTTCAAAAGGGGTTATCCCCTTGGTATCATGATGAGCGAAATCTTCAGGACTCAATGTTCGTTCAGCAAATACAACAATGAGAGGATTGCTTTCAAGTTTTTCAGACAGTTTGTGCTTGAAAGATTCTTCACTTATCCTATGTAGAGCAGGGCCTTGATGAAAAGTTGTTTTTGTTGCCCACATAAAAACAGGAACATGTTCTTTTGAAGCACACATATTTGTATTCAAAGCTATAAAAACTAAGAGAAAAAATAGCTTTCTATTCTCGAGAAACATGATTTTTGATATTCACACACGAACCCGACAAAACTAATCACGTGAAGCACTGAAAGGTAGGACAAGGAGAAATGTATACGATCTAGGCGTCAACGCTCATATGATTCTTGCCAATGTCAAAACCATATGTCAACCTTAAAGCAGCGATCACAGAATATCACGCCTGAATAGTGGAACTAGCAGTGGCGTAGATAAGATGTAATATAGGGTGAAAACCAATGCTTACCTATCAAATTAATTAAATGAGAAATAAAAGGCTTTTAAAAATAGCGATAAGTCTAAAGACCGGTTTCACAAAGTTTGGTCTAGAAATCTACAGTAATCTACACTTGATTGAAAGATCCATACAGATTTGTTTTCAACAGATAATCGAGTTATATAGCACGCATAAATCATTCTTGAATCCAATAACGATCGATATTACGATTCTGGATTGCTACCTTTTTCAATATATTGTCAGGCATCGAGTTCATTCTGGAAACAGAATGGCTACCAATTTGTTGATCGGTCAATGAAAGCTTTGTGAAACCGGCTGCATATCTAATCTAACTATTGAAGTCCCTTTATTAGATCTAGCCTCATTTTACTTTTATTACTCGCATGATCGAAATATTCAAAGGAGTCGTTTGTTTCAAATTTCTCAAAACTAGATAAAAATTGAACGACAACATCCACAAAATATTTAAATAATACAACAATTGTTTATTTTGTAATAACCTGATAAAGCTACAGTGTTAGCGAAACAATTGTTGTAAAATTACATATTAAAATATTTTGTGGAAGTTGTCGTTTAATTTTTATCTGAGGGGGAGCGCCCACCAAAGTACCGTAGCACTGACATGGCAGATACAGGACAAAGGCGATGCATAATTATTTTCAGATATACTACATCTGACTGCAGTCAGTTGCGTGAAATAAGTCATTCTCAGTTCAAATCTGAAAATTATGCATTGCCACGTCAGTGCTACGCTACTTTGGTGGGCGTTCCCACTAATTCAAAATGAACTTTCATCAATTAGAGACTGAATCAATCGAATATTCTCACAACTACTTTAATTACAGGTTCAACTATTTTCAGTTGTTCTCTACTAATTTCTCTATTTAACAAACTGTTCTCCTAATTCAAATGTGGATTCACCTATTTTTCTAAAATAATCTGAAAAATAATTCTAAATCAAATCAATATTCCTCTAATTTGGTCAAAATGCATGAAAATATAGTCAATTAAGAAATTAATAAATCAAATACGTAGCAAACCATGTTTTTGTTCTTCAATTTAACACTTTTATGCTTATGCTAAGTGGAAGCTGACTTAAAAAAATGGTAATTTTTCAAGCCTTGTTAATGATAAGCATTTCAGTACAGTCATTTGATAATTTTCGGTTTACTTCGAATATTTTCCGGGACTTTCGAAAATGGACACAATTTTATCGACATCATGTGAACTTCCCAAATTTCAAACTGCTACCTCGTAGTAAATATTGGAGTTCGCGCCGCCATCTTGGAAACATAGCGCCTGAAAGCAGTTTTTTGGCAATGTTTCCTTTTCATTTTACGTTTTTACGATAAAATCGTATACAGAGTGAAACTAGAGAACATTTCATAGAATTAAAGTATTACAGAGGTCCTCCTTAATGAAACCAATAGCAATAGCTGATGATATGCAGATTTTTTTTTGTGTTCCCACGTTCCACCTCAAGGTCAAGGTGGTGTGGAAATGAGGTTTTTAGTAAAAACGCATGTTGAAGTATATTCTTTCCGAAGTCACTTAACAGATGTATCTATTAGCGCTTCTTCTTTTTAAAAAAAATTGTACCATTTTTAAATTTGTTAATATTATAACACAGTTGGCTGTTTTGACCGAAAATATGCATGGTGTTTATGAAAGTATCATTAAGTTGGACTGGATGAATCGAATTATCAAAAAGGAAAATTTTCAAATTCCAACCAATATGTATTATTTCTCTTTATTCAAGTAGATTTTACGGTAAAAAGAGCGAGGGGCCACCTCGTATGTTACTGACTCGCCGGTATAGGGTTTGTACATGGCTTAAAACCCTCTCTATAGGGAAAAAGCGTGGGGTTTATGACAGGAGATTGCCAAAACAATCCAATCGGAGGTGGCAAGGTTGAAATTTGGAAAGAGAAATCTATTCAACTGCCTATCTTCGAAACTTTCCAGGTAACTTCTTCCATATCGGCAACAAATGCCTGTACTATTTATTTAAAATCGATGCAGATTGAATATTTTTACATTTTTTACAATCAATTGGAAGTCTTTCACACCCATTTAATTTATCAAATTATCAAGATGTTATGTAATAATATTCTGAATGGAAACCAAATCTTATTAGTATCAGTCTATTGGTAATTTTTTACGCCTAGAATTTTTGCAGTACCTCCAAAAAACTTACCTGCCACAGTTTATCGTCATCTTCAAAATCAGAAACGGATTTTTCCAAATTACACAAAACATCTGATAAATCTTCTACTTTCTTGTACTCAACTCCAATGTCTTCAAATGAAACAAAGAAATGTTATTTCCGCCAAATAAAACTCTTCACTGCTTACCGTCGCAGATATATCGTAGTATAGCTTCACGACCTCTTTTCACAACTTCTTCAGGTGGATATTCAAAATGTTCTGGATCTATACTCAGATTGACCAATCTCTGAGCCTGACAAATACTTGTGGGTAGTCGTTTTAAATTATTACCAAGCAAGTCTAATTTCTTCAAGGATTGTAAATTACCTATATCTTCAGGTAATTGTTTCAGCTTATTGTGGGAGATATCCAAAATTTGCAAGTTTTTCAACTCACAAATTGAATTTGGTAACACTTTCAATGAATTATAACTCACATAAAACTCCTGAAAGTAAAATAGACTCAAATATACAGAATTGAATAGATGTCGCGGATATTCAATGCAAATCCATGACAGAGGCGTTAAAGCTATAGTTTATTTATTTTAGTAATGGTATGATGTCACGAATGCAGATCAGTGTAAGCAAGTTGCATCCAGTTTCCGATTCGGCAACGTTCTCACTGAACTAGGAAATTTTTAAAGTTTGAGCAATCAAGATTTTGCTAGGTTGCCGATAAGCTCAATGTGCTTGTGCGTATTTATTTTATTTGAAATAAAAATTTGGAGTACGTTATTTAGGATTCAATTTTCAACTGTTGTGTATAATTTTTCACAATATATTGTTCATTTGGATCACTCCAACCAGATCGCTGTACGCATTAAATTCAGAATATGCACCAAGATAATACTTGAGTATTTAACATCGTCAATGGTTTTTACTTTTTTGTTCTAGCAATTTGCAATTTCTTCAGAGGAATATATCACTCGGTTGATATCGAAAAAATTAACTGAATAACTTAATAATCAAATGAATAAGCCTTCCAATTAAAGGGGGGATTGGCCCCTCGATTATTGAATCGAAATTAATTCAGATCAATTTATATAAATATTAACAAATGATATCGTTTTTCTGTTGATGCTCCGAGTGGTGTTGGCGTGTTGGTTAGCTAGATCGATTCAAATAGTTCCATTTTTTTATTTTTATATCAATATAGGCTGTCCCAAAACTAGTGAATCAAACGTCACACTACGATAGAGTAGAGCAAATGAATGAATGAATGGTTTATTGGTGTATCTACAATTGTAAAAATTGTTTCCACAAGTCAGGTAAACATCAACATCAACACACGTTTATATAGAGTATACACACTTATTGTAAAAACGACAAGATGTGACCATATACTTACAAATTGAAACTTAACAAATAAGATAAACAAAGTTACAATCTCATGACTTCCAGAACGAACTCATCAATCGAATAAAAAACATTGTCCAACAATATTTCCTTAATTTGCTTTTTAAATTTTACATATGAAAGGTTTCTCAACTCGGCAGGCAGTCTATTATATAACGACGCTGCACAGTACTCCGGGTTACTTTGGGATTTTTTCAGTCTCAAGAAATTTTTTCTGATTAGGGATTTATTTCTTCTGTCATATTCGTGTACGTCGGATTGCAAAGGATAATGCTTGTCGCTGCCGTGGATGTAAAGTAAGATTTCTAGAATAAAGATTGCTGGAAAGGTTAAAATTCTCAACTTTTCGAAAACTTGCTTGCAGTTCTCCCTATAACTCAATCCTCCCAAAATCCTTATCGCACGTCTCTGCAACCTGAAGACTGATTCGCGTCGATCACAGTTGCCCCAAAGTATGACAGCATACCTCAGTTTTCTCTCCACGAGAGCAAAATAGACCAATCTAATAGCGTTTTCTATTGGTAAAACTAGTGCAGTGCTAGTGCATATTTTGATGTCACTACAATCATTCCAATGCATCTGAAGCTAGTTTTACCTCCGCAATTCGCTATAATAGCAAATTTCATTTGTAAAACTGGTGCGTATTGAGAGCATATTATAAAAACAGTGCAATAACTTCAAGATATCCTTATTCACATTTGATGTTCTGTGATCCAGTGCAACACTAGTTTTACCAATAGAAAACGCTATAAGTGTTTTCTCGGACAGCGAACAGGAAAGAACCCTCAGGGCAAATATATTTTTGCTCAGACTGGATGTCAGCTCATCAACATTGGTACTCCAGGTTAGTGAAGCGTCCAGATACACTCCCAGGAACCGAACCGTGCTGTCATTGTCTACATCACATCTCTTTCTCAAACTCAGGGTCAGAGATTGTGTCTTATCCTCATTCATACTGAGGCCATTTGCTGTAAACCACTCCAGAGCTCCCGACAGAGCCCCCCGCGCACTCTCAGCCAAGTCTTCGAGGTCACGTGCTCTAACCTCAAATGTTGTATCATCCACAAATTGGGTTGTCTTTACTTCAGGCACATATTCGGGCAGATCGTTAATGTATATTATAAAAAGTACAGGTCCCAAATTTGATCCCTGTGGCAGCCCAAGGGTCAAGTCTGTCGTATCCGACATATACTATCGAATGCCACCAAAATTAGTTCAGCGAAAATGAAAATGTTTCCAAAATGAATAGAATTTTATGAAAATACCTAAAATAGCCGATTTTCGAACCATTTCTTTCAATCACGGGGCTAATTTGCCTTAAAGGATAGCGTTTTTCGCCCATATTAAGCCTAGATTATTGTATTATCACCCCTAATTTAAATTTTTTTAAGCAATTAATCGAAAACCTCAGTAAAAGTAAACTAAAACAATTTTTTCATAAATAATTTTTATTATTCAGAATAAATTTTTTTTTTAATGAGTTTATTGAACTAGAGGGGAGTTATTCTGAGTAATGAAAATTATATAAAAAAAATTGTTTTAATTTACATTTACTGAGGTTTTCGATTAAGAACTTTGAATAATTTTAATTATGGGTGATAATACAATAATCTATTATTATTATGAGCTAAAATCGCTGTCCTTAATCACAAACTGACCCTGTGATTCAAAAAAATAGTTCGAAAATCAGCAATTTTAGGTATTTTCTTAATATTCTAATTATTTTGGAAGAGGTACATTTTCGCTTAACTAACGTTGATGTCACTAGATAGTATTTGGTCTAATGTATCGTGGTGTGACGTTTGATTTGGGACACCCTGTATGTAATGTATCTGGATTAATTTCGATAAGAACTGAATAATACTCTGATTGGTCGCCATATCTCTCTGTGAAGGATTCTGCACAATATTAGTGTAAAACTTTACATAGATGATCTATAAAGTGATTCAATGGAATTACTTCCTATACTGGGTTGGGCAATGAAATCCCATTACAGTCTTTGTGTTTTTTTTCTCAAATAATTATTAATTTTATTCTTTTTCAAGAGACTTTTGTGTTTCTTCTGATAACAACAAAATTTAAAACAAAGACTGCTTGGCTCCCAGAAAAAATATTGTCCCAATATTTCCAAGAATACTGCAAATTTTGAGCGGTAATTTTTTTGGAAATTGAGGAAAACGAGGTATGCAATCGGTGGACGTCAGGAACTAAGTTCCTCAAGACTTTTATTTGAATCCTTATTTCAGAAAGTGTGGTGGCCGGCGCTTCCCGTCTTCAAGATGATATTTTCATGATTTTACCGATTAATATCTGATGCAAAGTAGGGAAATACTTATGTGTTTACGGTGTTTTCGACTCCAAGCCCCACTTCGGGAGCTTGAAGATAACACAAAACAAAAATAGAGGAGTTTTGCCATTCCAGTAATTATGGTTTTAGAGTGTAGACATAACACCAACTTAGATGTCTAAAAATGTGTCTTAGACATTTCAACCAACATTTTGATTAGTCCAAGACTAGTCCACGGTACTTCCAGCATTAAGGTCTAACCTGTGAGTGCCATTCTAAAGATATCTGGACGTTAATAATGGAATTGATAATCAGAATGTTTTCCCTCTCTAACAAAGTACATTATCAGCGAATCTTCCAGTGAGTATATGATCAAGAAAAGAAGAATTGAAAAATCCTTCACTACCATGCTAAATAGGAGAGTGGAAAAGTGAATCCACAATTAAAACATTCAAAAGAAATGCATAAAGGTCTGGTTGCACATTTCAGGTTTAAGCCGAGTTTTTAGTTGATCCTAGATAAATTTTGAAAATTCAAATTTGTCAGTATGAACTGGGATTAAGGTTGAAATCGGCCTTATCGTTGACTGAACAACGGTAGAAATAAGTACTTGCATTTGGAAGATATGCAGAAATTAACCTAAAAAGAAACTATCAGAAATAATGTGGCTAAGCTATGCATTCTGATACTAGTATTCATTATGGGTTCTTTGTCACACAGGAATCAAAGGACACGAGGAGGCATATTGTTGACTCGATAAGGAGTAAGATCTTGGCAACAAAGCCAAAGCAGTAAAAGAGGTACCTTACTCAATAATGAGGAATAATGATAAGAACAAATAGATGGGGAAATTTTTTGAAACATACATACATACAAATGCAAAGCTGAAATTTGAAAGATATTAACTAAAATCTTCGATAGCTGTCTAGACAGAAGCCTTGTTTATATAACAAGGACAGAAGATTCACACCAAAACTATGCTCTGGGAAATAAAGTCAAGAAAACAAAGCACTGCTGCCGGCAGTTTACAACAAAATGTGCTTATAAGATTATAATTCATAAAATATCAACAAACATGTATCAACATCAAATGAAGTATTAGATTCATTCATTGAGGGGTAGCGCAAAATATGTATTTTTGTTTTGGTGAATGTGAACTACCCATACCCATACTGACTATTTTTATGGGAAGGTCAAAAGGGTAATTATGTAGTAATTCAATTTTTTTTTTAATGCAAAATAAGTGAGCATATGCAATTCACAATGGTTTTCAATGATGGCAAACTAGTTTTTCTATGATTAAAAGAGTGTATTCATTTGCTTACTTGTAGACTTATCAGAGATCCTATGCTATCTGGTAAGTTAACGAAATTATTATGACTTATATTGAGTATTTTCAGGAATTTCAGCTCAGCTAAATTCCCTCCGCCAGAAAGAGAAGACAGGCTATTGGAATCCAATAATAAACGTTCCTTCAAGAATACACGACAAAGAGAATAGATACCTTGAGGAACATCCTTGATATCACATTCGGATAAATCAAATATCGGTTCTGGTGTTTCTTTAGCCTAAAAACAAATTTTTATTCTCAATGCAATATAAAATATGAGCCTCCTACCAAGTAGAGTTTATGCTCCAGTTTTGCTTTACTTTCTCGTCTAGATTTTCGGGAAAACATCATCAGTAATATTTTATCACAAAATTTCAAAGGCACTATTGCATATTCTACTAGATGTTATACGAGAAATTGACACGTCATCATATTTGTTTTATGTTTTCTATTATTTACAGAAGAGTTAATTCCCATGAATTGGAATCATTTCAACATTCAATTATGATTAAATGTATTTAAAATTATTTATCTTTTAAATCCCAATGATTCATAATGAAACGTCAAATCTGACACTGACAATCTAAGAGGGCGAATTGACTACGATTCACCACAAAAAAAGAGTGTAATGAACTAATTCAGATATTTCCTCTTTGGATATAAAAAAGTTAAATGGACTGGAAACTATATCAAAACTGAAAAAGAAAATGCAAATCACTTTATTTGTCAACTCAGAATTGCTACATACCTTTACGTATCCAATCCATCAGGAAAACTAGCGCTCCTAGTGGAGATCAGATGAAGTTCACTTTTTATAATTTTTGTCCGCCAAGGAACTTTAATTTTCAAAATTTGAGCCGAATATATTCTCAACAAATGATTCGATTTATGGGTTAAAGGAAAAATTCAGAGACTTGAAATGTTGGAGATAGGTATATAGGTACATACTGTTTATTTTGATTTTTTTAAAGGGCTAAATCCGTTCGGTGGTTTGTGATATGGTATATGAATTTTTTTTATTATTTGAAAACATAGGTCCAATTGAATTAACGACTCAGTAACTGGTTGTAAAGTACTGATACGAAGAGTCTACGGGGCTGAAGATATATCAACTAGGGCGACAGATTACCCTTATTCATATATGTACGTGTATTGCTTTTCGTTTCGTTCGAAAAATTTTGTGTAGAGGGGGAATTTCATTTAAACCCCTTTTCCCTAATAAATCATTACTCCGAAAATGATTGGATCGAACGATGGTGTATTAACACTGCTTGCTGAAAGAATTATCTATTTTTATAAATACATATATACAGACTACGGTTCCAATACCGTTTCTGTTCTTTATTGATGGAATACTAATCAATATAAGAATTCTGGGTAATAACATGATGTCATCTAAACATTTCTAATGCATGACATCTAACTCATTCTACCCTATTCATTTATCAACATCTATTCTCCTGATCTGCACGTGTAGAAAATATTAATTAATGTATTGCACAGGGACTTATTTCGGATTACCTAGATCAAAAATGAAAAATGAGTCCTTTGTTAGTTTGTCCCTCTTTCAAAACTTTTTTTCTTGGAGTGATACTGAAAAATGTAGATTTATACACATAAACATCATAATTAAGGAATATCAAATATAAATGTGGGTATGTGATTTCCGTTACGCAGTAATGGAGAGAACAGAGAACTATCCATAGTAGCAGCTAAGATGTCTAAAACACTGGTGTGTGCACTTGTCACTTTTTGCAAGCATCAACATTCCAGAAAATCGGGGATATGGGATCAGTTTCGTGGCGGCGCCACCATGTCAATTGCTTCGTTCTATCCTTGTTCTACCAAAGGAAGTCCAATGATACTCTCTCGTTTTATTTTGTTTTGCGTTGATATCGAATGTCGATCAACTTCCAACGAGTTCAAAATATAAACTTGAACTGGTGCATTTTGTCAGCTGTTATGAATATTTGTGCTTTGCAGTTCAATTTTCGTTGTAAAAACAAATTTGTCAATATTTCAACACTATCGAATAAGGGTTCGAATGAGGATTTACTGTTCTTCAAGATAATTTCCGTTTGACAACTTGAATTCGTGAGGGGTGTAATTCAATATGATTTTAATAAAACACAGTTAATTGGTCAAATATCCAGTATATTCAGTTGACGGAAAGGAAATTTTCACTATATCTACTCTGGAAGAATATTTGAAGTAACAGACTCGAATAGATTTATGTATTTCTGATTCTCAATACATGCTCACAATTCACTTTACATATTTCCAATACAGTTTCTTTGAAATATTGCTGAAGTTTCCATAAAACTTATTATAGCTATATCGGTTCCGAATGTTCGTTCATCTGATTTGGTTCTGCTTCAAATTCCAACAACACCGAATTCTTAGCTGTAGCTCTTGATTGTCCATATGGAAAACTGAACCTACTGAACGACATGTTGAATAAATGAATGTTCTACACCCCTTTCTCGAAACTAATACATTTTCACACACCAATAATCGCTTATAAATACAACATATTCGTACGTCGTAGGAAATTATTTTCAAATATCAAATGAGAATGCTCTGTCAAATTCTAAACAGCGCTACCTACAGTGGAAAAAACGAAACTGATCCCATATCCCCAAGAAATTAAAAACAAAATCGAATCAGTGAATACACCAGAGTTTTAGACATCTTAGTAGCAGCCTTACATCCAATCAATGTTCATAGATGAATTGTCGAAAAATCTTTTGAATGAAATGATTTCTTATCGATAAACAAAGAAGAAAATCCAAATATACAATTGATTTCTCCTAAAACCATTGATTAAAGTTTCCCTACTTTTAATCAAAGTTGTTCAGATAACATGGTAACTATACAGGGTGAGTATTTGGTCTTTGACTCGTACAAATAGATTCGTGAGGTCGAAACAAACACTTTTTTCCTTTACCATTTTTTTTTCGAATCGACTCCGTTTAAAAAAGATGCAGATACAGATGTTGAAAACCCATAATTATTTTTAGTTTTATCGAATGAAATGAATTTCGGAATATGGTTTTTCATTTATTTGATCAATCTTTTTCGAACACAAGATATCACTCACGTCTTCCAGTTTTCCCATTATGACTATTTTACCTACGTACCATAAAAATACCAATTCAAAGAAACTAACTCTTGAAACTAAGTTGGACGCTATCTAATGAATATTCGAACGTTTTGTAAAATAAAAGTATTCTTCATGTTTTCTCGTATAATGCGCAGTTTTTGAGTAATTTGATGTCTGTGATATCTGGGAAAATCGAAAAATTGGGTACTTTGATCGAATGCAACTCTTTGAAGATCCACAGATGTGTAGTGCTACAGATTTACATAGCTAGTTCTTCTGAAAATAATTTTTTCCAGGGGTGGCACAGGTTATTATATGAAAACTTAAAATTGCCATATCTTTTTATCAGGGCCGAATCGGAAAGAATGGTATAGGAAAAAAGTGTTTTTTGTAACCTCAATAATCTACTGCTAAAATCAGTGGCGTAGCTTGAAGTTTTTCGAAGACGGACAATGAAGAAAAATTGATTTAAATAAAATTCTGTAACGAAAACAAAAAGATTCAAGATTAACTTTTCACAAATTACTCCACCTGAAGAGAGATCAGCATGCAGAATTTTTCTTTTCGAAAAATATTATAAATTATTGGAAGACCCTGTAGTTACTAATTTTCAAATATCACTGATAATATAAAAACGTAAATTGCTCAGAAGCTAGAAACATTCTGAGAGAAAGTATTCCTAAACCATTGAATGTAAACTTCTATTGACGAAGAATGTAAATTATTGATGCTGCATATATAAATTGTTATTGTTTTGTTATTAATCTTTTTTCTGATATCTGTAGTACCCACGCAGCTTCCGATCTTGTTCAAAATTTTCCTGAAATACTGTTATTTTAGAAAAATAGCGAAAATCATATCATAGATATATGAAAATAGAAAATAACGGATACAGGCGCTTAATGGAAATATTAGCTATAAATTTCATACATCAACACTTACCTGAAAGAATAAACTGCCATAAAATACAGTAAAAAGCACATATTCTTGTGTACCTACGTATACCTTCCAATAATTCCATCTCCCATCTGGCTAACAACCTTAGCGAACATAAGCTTATTCACTTGATAATAACATACTTTTCCATAGTGTGCCATCATAGGCAGGATGCCATCATAGGCACACTTTCCCTACTTGTTCTATAGCCTGTTCATGTTTTAGAAAAATATAGGTGGCATCGAAGAAATCCTATCCTAGGTCGCTAACGATGCCAAAATAATAATATTTTGCGATTTCGGATCAGAACTGTGTTACAGAAAAGGCACAGCTTTTTAGAAATTATATAGGAAGTGATTCCTATATATACTCTTATAATATAAAATAATACTATGTATTTTTAATATCCGTTTATGATTTTTCGACATAATGTATAGTAGGAAAAACATTTCTGATGCACGCGCCAAAGGTGGATTTTACGACATAACAGGATTTTCTTGAACATTATTCCAAATAGCAGAACCATCTTTGCATATTAAAAAAAAATACGCTAACCAAAAATAATTCATGTATGCAAAATAGTCCAACTTCCTGTTTCATATCGGAAGTCTCATAGTTGTTGATATTCCAAACGTAATGCTTTATTCCTTGTCACACCGATTTTTTACGTTCTCCTGGTATGTGCCTAAATTTCTGATTGAGATTTATGAATCATAAGATATCATAAAACAGACATTGTGCTTTTCAAAATCTTGAGTTAATAAAATATGCGGTTACCTAATGTTGAAGATTCGATAAAATCCCAGCGTTCAAGTTTACTCTTCATATCACTTATTTACTCTTAAGGTGTATGAACTTGGGAGTCCCATTAGAATATGATAACATTCATTGTTCACGCCATGAAGAAGTTGATATCGAATACGGACTAGTTCACCAAAATAGACAGTATGTCTTCTTTTGTAATAAAGAATCCTATCCGGATCTAACAAGAAGAGAATTCCTGATATTTTTGAAAACATGCTAGCTATCTATATATGTAGTTCGAATTAGGCAAAATGATATTTGAAAAAATTTTAAGATGAGAAAAAAAAACGCCGAATACTTTTATATGATACATGGTAATTAAATAATTGTTCTATTATTGAAAGCCACCAATTTCTCCAAAATCATGTGAATCCAATTCACTCATCCCACTACTTATTCGTGATAGAGCCAACATTCAAAGCACATTTTTCAGTCGGAAGATCTAAGCTCAAAACATGTTTTTTGAAGGCTTCAGCCACTTCTACAGGATATAAAAATCATTTTCATTTTGAGTTATTGGTTGAGGAAATATTACTCAAGCACAATCCTGCATAGTTGCTTCACAAGAAAGAAATTTGGAAATTATTAGGTAGGCACCGATTTACGTATATATTAGTTTCACTCGACTACTTTTGTGGTGTCTCATCAAAAAGTGAAATAAGAATTCTAAAATTCTTATAAACAATTGTGAAAATCCGGTGTTAACTGCTAATGTTTTTCTCCCAAGTTGGTTATTCAGTATTCAATACTGAAAAATATAAACAAGGGATGATTTCTACAATGTTAGTCTGTGACTCGTACAAATATTTTAACAGTATATCTTGAGGTCAAAAGAAACATTTTTTTCGTATACCATTTTTTCCGATTCGGCCCTGATAAAAATATGTAGACATTTTAAGTTTTTATAATGAGCTGTGCCACCTCTGGAAAAACAAAATATCCTTCAGAATAACTAGCTAAATCTGTGACGACACTACACATCTGTGGGTCTTTTAAAAAGAGTTGCATTAGGTCAAAGTACCTAATTTTTCGAATTTCCTAGGTACTTTTTATTTTAGAACATCAAATTACTCTATATTCCGAAATTCATTTCATTCGATAAAACCGTCTGTGAGATAGAATTAAAAATTACATTTTGTATGGTTTTTCAGCAGCCCCTATCTTTTAAACCAACTCGGTTCGGAAAAAATGGTAAATGAAAAAAGTGTTTCTTTTGACCTCAAGGTTCTACTGTTAAAATGTTTGTACGAGTTAAAGACTCACTCTGTATAGCACTATAATCTGCAATGACTGTTACTGTAGAATAAAATATTCTTTTCAATACAACCGTCTGAAGTTTTTGGAATTGTCTCCAAAAGCTTCATATCATTTTTTGCAGTTTCAACATCTTTTCGGCAAATACTTGATAAATCGATCAATGTGCGTAGTATATTAGGTTTTCCAAAGCCCACCAATGTAGCTACAAATGCTTTCATATCAATTTTTACAATTTCAACATCCTTTAGCCAAACTTTTGATAAATCGATTCACCAATGTGGTGTATTAGGTTAAACCGCGTATCAATCATCACTTCTGCGTCTAAGAATAAAATAGAGAGGAATTACACAATTCTTTAATGTTATTGTATCTGATAAGGTTCATTGTGTGACTCACATTAATTATTTGAGTATGCTTTAGGATTAAGATGACATCATAATATGACAAAATGAATAGCGTAGTAAAGTTTCCTTACATTGAAATCATTGTGGCTTTAACGTGAGTGTAACGCTTCATCTGAGTCATTATGAGGGTGAAGTCACTTGTATAATTAGGTGCAAGCGTAAAATTAATCAGAAAGTATGATCATAATTCAAGAATAACCAAAAAGTGTTATGATTACCTATTAGTGCTTTCAGGAATTGAGGTGGTCAAACGTCTACCAGGAACTTACACTTTAGCCAGATTTATGTTGAAAGAGTACCAGCCGTATCAGTGCAGTCTCTTCTCTTCAAACAATCATTTCCAAATTTTGCATCTCAGAAACTGTACATAAAATATCAATTCATCGTTAATAATATCTGATTCTGCATAGATTTGACTTAAGAGTACAAGGAACAAACAATCTATTTGATCGCACAACTTTCCAGTTGCATGTCGGCGTAATACGAGGACATTCTTAGCCTACTATAGAGTCAAACAAAATTTAAATGTCAAAGTATTTTATTACTCAACATATTTTCCTCTTAATTGCATACAATTATTTCAGCGAACCTGCAACGTCTCTATACCTTTCAAAAATAATGTTTCTTCTTGCTCTACAAACCAGAACCAGACCTCCACAGCTTTCAATACCTCCTCGTTGGAAGGAAATTTACGACCTTTTAAACTTTTTTTCAGTTGAGGAAAGAGATGATAGTCGGATGAAGCCAAATCTGGTGAATAAGGGGGATGTTCTAGTAGTTCAAACATGAAATGCATGGCAACATGGGATTTGTGTGCAGGGGCGTTATCCTGCAAAAACAAACCACCTTTGGATAGCTTTCCGCGTCTTTTCTCTCTGATTTTTTTCCGTAGAGTGGTCAGTAATGTCGAATAGTAATCTCCGGTAATTTTTCCACCCTTATCCAAAAAATCAATCATGATTACTCCATGGCAATCCCAAAAAAACTGAAGCAAGAAATTTTCCAGCAGATTTTTGGACAGGAAACTTCTTAGGTCTTGGAGAACCAGAGTGTCGCCATTTCATCGATTTGTTGCTTTGTTTCAGGATCGTAGAAATGTACCAAAGTCTTATCCATAGTAACAATTCGGTTTAAGAAGTCTACATCGTTTTCAAATCCAGCACAGATCGAACGCGATGCTTCTACCCTTGTACGCTTTTGGTCAACATTCAAACATTTGGGGATCGATTTTGCAGCAATTTCTCCCATGTCCAAATTGACGTGAAATATATGATGAACGCGTTCGTATAAAATATTCAGTGCTTCAGATATCCGTTTTAGCCCAATTCGACGGTCTGATTGAATCATGTCATAAACTGCATCGATATTTTCGGGGACTGACACAGAAACTGGCCTTCTCGATCGGTCATCATCTTCAATGGAAAATTTACCTCTTTTGAAGCTTGCAGTCTAATTTTTCACAGTCACATACGAAGGATATTGATCACCAAGGGTATTAAGCATATCTTCGTAAATCTGCTTTCCTTTTAACCCTTTTAAATACAGGTACTTGATGTTGACTCGATACTCCAATTTTTCGATTTTCACAATTTCGGTGGACATCTTCTCTCTTTTAATTTATTGCTTAACTCTGGTTTACTTTTTTGACCTCAAACTTCACACTGACACTTTACACTGAGTGTTTATCTATGCTGACAATTCTAATGAGTTATTGTTCGTTGCTATGGTAACGCAATATTTTTTTATGCATGGAACTGGTCTAGGCTAACTAGATATCAATACATCCTCGTATAAATTAATCACTCACTTTCGCACAACTAAAAATTGCATACTGCCTTAGGCCTCTTTCTCTATCGAGATTAGTAGTGGAATTCTAAGAATTTCTGATCATGTTTCAAATTTGTTAGCCTAATTGGCGACAAACCTTGTTAAATGAATATTAGATAATAGCTTGAAAAATGTTTCACGCGCATCCACCATAAGGTATATAAAACTAATGGTTGTATTCTGCTTTTCATCTGTAAGTTACAAATCTGTATCGTACGATCGATCTGTTAGTATCCGATTGACAGATTCGTATAAATAATGCAATTCTGGAAATGTTCCTGTAACTATCTTCTTTAGAGTGTTAGGTAAGTTACGTTTGAATTACTTATCGTAAAAAGTTACGGATTCCTGTAAGCCACAGATCAGAGGACTGGAAACGTCTAGAATTGCATTTTTCCTGTGAGCTCATGAAAAGTTATAGATAGGCTTACAGATGAAAGCAAAAAATCACTATAAAGCTGTAGGAAGATCAAATAATTACTCGAATTATAGATATACAGGGTGAGTCTGTGACACGTACAAATATTTTAACAATAGATTTTTGAGGTCAAAAGAAATCCTTTTTTACTGTAACATTTTTTTCGATCCGGCCCTGATAAAAAGATATAGCCATTTTAAGTTTTCATAATGAGCTGTGCCATCCCTGCAAAAACAGAATTACCTTCAGAATAACTAGCTAAATCTGTGACAATACACATCTGTTTTTTTTTAATAGAGTTGTATTCAGCCAAAGTTCCCAATTATTCAAATTTCACAGATACTTATTAATTTTTGGACGTCATATTACTCGAAAACGAAAGAATTTATTTTATTCATCATTCAAATATTCATCAGATATCGCCCAACTTAGTTTCAAGAGTTGGGTTCTTTGAATTTTTGTTATTTTTATGGTAGGTAATGATCATAATCAGAAAACTGGAAGACGTAGGTGATATCTTGTGTTCGAAAAAGAATAATCGAATAAATGAAAAACTATATTCCGAAATTCATTTCATTCGATAAAACTCTTTGTGAGAACTAAAAATACCATTTTTTTATGGATTTTCAACAGCCTGTATCTTTTAAGCCGATTCGGAAAAAATGGTGAAGGAAAAAAGTGGTTCTTTGGACCTCAAGAATCTATCGTTTGTACGAGTCAAAGACTCACCCTGTATAAATTATACCTAGTGCCCTAGTGTCATAAACTCATTCCACTTCACACACAATAGCTTATTATTCTTGTATTCTCATGAAATATTATTTTCTTCAAAAGAGCTTATTCCGATGCCATAATACCTTCACGAATGAAATTCAGTATTTTGAAGTAACAGGAGTGTATTTAATTTTTTGAAATAGAAATTCGGAGGCTTTTGTTAACTGCATTACAACATAAAACCCTTTATCCCCAGAAAGTTGCTCCGTAACCACCAGCGTCTCCAACCTTTGGGCTAGGGGGGCAAAACAAAATCAGAATACTCTCTTTCTTTATATGATAGAAACAATGAATTAGAGGTAGTGTAAGATAAAAGAAGGGTCGAAAATCTAGGGGGGGGGAACAGCTGCCCACCCAATGCAACCTATGCCTATACAACGCAACCAGGTATTTTTGCTTCAGGTTTGGGGAAACTTATGTTCTTATTCCACTTCTAATCGAAGTACAAGCTTGAAAAATAGGTGATCATTCATAGTCCAAACATTTTTTTTGTTTCCATCTGGAATAAAAATTATCGAAATAACGAATTGAAGGTGTAACGTGGTTTCTCACATTACCTATATAATCTACAGCCACTGAAATAGTGAAAAATGAAATGAATATGGATGAATGTAACGTTCATACTCCTCCCAAAGTATCTATTGATCAAATTTTTTCTTCCCGAATTGAAAACCATCAAGTAAGAATGTCAATTAATTATTCATATGAACCACACACACACACCAGATAACGTTTTCCCTGAAATGCCGCAACATATAGATAAAACTGACAAATTATTTTTTCAGTCAATCTATTTTTGCAGCACACTCAACGAAGAATCTGTGCCATTAGGTCAATCTTTTAGTCACCAGATTCGTTTCCAAATCACGAACTTCGCCCAGATATCCGGCGTGCACTAATTTCCAGTTCTACCCTTTAAATGGCACGTTTGCGGCTGAAATTCCCTCCAACGCTATTTTTATGTTTACCGAAAAGAACCGCAAACAAAAATTTATTACCATGAATTATGAGCAACAGTAAGTCCGTATTAGTAATAGGCGACAAAGGTGGAACTCGGGATGACGATGCTGACTCATTCCACCTTTTCATTATAAGATATAGAGGGTGGCTGTAAACAAATGCGAAGGACTTCGGGAGATGATTTCTCGATGAAAATAAGCAGCGGTAGTTCCTATAAATTTTTTTTCGAAATCGACCTCTCTTCCAAGACAGACTTTGGAAGGCGATGACGAGTTGACAGTTTTTAATTTTTTTACGGGTTTTAAAAAACCCTTAGTCATAATACTATACATAATATGAAGCACTAAGTAGATGTTACTCACACAATTTGTTCAGATCTTATAACATAATAATGTTATAAGATCCCTAATAATAATTAGGGGTTGAAAATAACAACCTCTTATGATTTTCCTTGAAAAATTGTTTTCATGGGATAGATTTTCGAAAAATAAAATTCTCTTTTGGTTTCCCATTTAATTCTGGAGAAAAAAAGTTTCTTGCAAAATTTCGATACAGTCGATACTTTTCTCGGAATAAATAAATACTTACAAGCAGTTCTGATCACTGTTTATTCCATTTCATCGTATAAGTGTTCCATAGAATGACCTCCCGCTAAAATACATGTTATTTTCAACCCCTAATAATAATGTTATGAGATCTAAACAAATTGTGTGAGTAACATCTACTCATAGTACTTCATATTATGTATAGTTTTATGACTCAGTGTTTTTTAGAACCCGTAAAAAAAATTAAAAACTGTCAACTCTCCATCGCCTTCAAAAGGCTGTATCTTGGAAGGGAGGTCATTTTGGAAAAAAGTTCAAAGGAACTACCCCTGCTTATTTTCATCGAGGAATCATCTCCCTATGTCCTTCGCATTTTTTTACAGACACCCTGAATTCTCGATGCCGTTCAGACGGTATCTGCAATTTTTTTACAAAAAAAGGAAAATATCACTAGAAAACCCGAATTTCTTGAATTGAGACAAAACAATGTGTCGAGAAAAGACCGTAACATCCCAAGGTATTCACTTAACAATCCACCCAACACGGAGAAGAAGTTTGTAGAAAAATGCATTTCAATTTTTGATTAATTTTAATATCGCAACTTTTCATGAATAATTGTAAGACTATCATATTTCCTTTAAAAGAGGTGGAGGTTATTTTAAATGGCAACCATAGTTTTTGCTCCAGAAATGGATAAACCACTTGTTGCTAAGGATGGGATTTCTTATCAACCTCTTTTTATTATACGGAGAAAAGATTAAATTTTATTATTACCTATGTATATTGTATTTTCGAAGGGTAGTATTTGATGACTCATTTGAAATAAAAATATTTGTACCATTGTAACCATTCTGTCATCTTTCATCACCATTATACATTATGGAAAAGTAATGTTGTCGATAAAACTTCAAAAACATAAATCGCTCCTGAAGTGTATGTGATTGACCTAAAAATATATATGAGTGGTAAAAAATCGAAAAAAGTATCCTCAGCAACAAAGGTTCTATACTAATTTGGCAGAAAAGTAGGGGTTCCATTAAAAAAAAAAACTACCCTCCACTCCTCTTAGAGGGCCCATGATAAACTACTGAATTAAGAAATGAAGAAACTGGAAGATATTCGTAATTGACGCTGACAAGGTGAAGTTATTGAATGTAGTTAAAATTGTACCAACGTGTGCAGGCACCTAACTAATGGAGAAGTCCTCTTCAAGTTGCCAACCTAGCAAAACGTCCACTGATGGAGAAGGATTACTTTTAGTCGATACCCACTTCAGCCACTTTCATTATACCATAAAAATAAAGTCACAAAATTATATTTGGCTCTACAATCATCGAGAGACAAACTGACGCAACTGCCATATATTTATGTTTTTTTTGTTTTTCTCTTTCATTAATGCGTTATCATAGTTGTATAGTCTTTTTCTCAAAAAATTTTCGGAAATCATTTCTAGGATATTGTTGTAGAAATGTTTATGTTTTATGATTGAGAGTGTCAGAGGCACTGTAGTCTATAAGTCGACCTGCGGTGAGTGCAGTGTCTATTGGACAAACTGACAAAAAACATCTCTCGAAACACCTCTGCAAAATTCACATAACACTCTTGTGAATGAGCTAAATATCCGGGTAAATAGATGTGGATGGATCCATACGGTTGAATTTTTTGTGTAAGTTCTTGGTAATTTCAGCGGCTTGCGGCTTGCTAAAATCTATTTTTTTATAATGTCATTTTGCTATATCCAATTTTATTGGAGAAGTTTTTCCTTGAGGATTAAACCTACATTAAGGTACACACTGAGGAAGCTGCAATGTCAGCGAAACAATTCCTTAACCTAAATTTTTGATACATTTTAGGGAAGTTATTTTTGTATTTTACTTATTATAATTAACAATGAGTTTCAAATAAGTACCGAATCAGTGGAACTAATACTCTGACTTGTTGAAGAATGTTATAATGTACCTAATACATTCAATTGGGTACAGAAATAAACTGTTCGGACAATTTTAATTTTTCTATCCATATGACTCCTGAAAATTGCGGTTTGATCCGATAAGGATAAGCTACTAGCTTAAATCTTGAGCTTTCATCCGGCTCCGAACAGTCCGAACTTCGAACGTTTCGCGAACTTCCACTTCTGCTTTGGTCCTTCGTCCCGGATCACGCTTGCGCCAAGTTCAAAAATAATTCCACTTCGTATTCTAGCGCCAACAACAGTCTTCCGGATTTCTGCGCTCAACTAGTTCTCCGCGGGTGCGATAGGATTCTCCGTGCGCTTTTACCGTGTGGTTTTGTGATTTTTTCGAAATCTGTTGTTTTTTGTGACTGGATTGTGATACTTCTGAATCTCCACGATGAGGATCTTTATGTTGGCGACGGTGTTTTTGGCAGTTTTTTGTACAGGTGAGCCACCAGGTGAAAATGCCGGTAATTTTACCGGTGTAAATTTGATCGTTGATTTGTGAGAATTAGCCGACAGAGCATCAAAAAATTCCTGAAGGTTGTTATAGAAATTCATCGCAAAGGAGTCGTATAGTAAACCGCATATAGAAAAAAAATCACTCAATATTTATATAGTAGTGAGTACATAATGAGCCCGACTAAAATAGAATACTTTCCAGTTGATTTCTAATTCTGATGTGGAAAAACTCGTATCATTCTTCCAGTGCAACAGTTTTTTTTCAATAATTAACCTTGTCTACTGCACGGAACTTCAACAATTTACCTACACGTAAACTGTGTATATTCGACTGAACTTTGGTTTGTTACGTTACAACAAAGCACTCTGGAGTTGTTGCTGACGATAACTCCAATTAGAAATAAAATATTATTAGAACGATGAATAAACATTTCAAAACTGACGATCATGCATATTCATGAGTTTTCGTTTATTCATTCCACATAGAATGAATTTATTATTTATTATTCAACTGAAATACACATTGGACACTCATTTAACTTTGCCTGTAACTATGAATTCATTGAAGGCATATCTTAATTTTTTTTTTTTGAAAATTTATTACTTACATTTTCTATTTCATTAAAATGGTCGCCAAGTTTAGTTTCAGCTGAATCGCATTTTTCCGGTATTGCCAAGCACAACTTAAGTTGTGATTTAATAGTAGATTCTTGAGGTCGAAAGAAACACTTTTTTCCTTTACCATTTTTTCAGAATCGGCTCGGTTTAAGGGATACAAGCTGTTGAAAAACCATAAAAATATGTTAATTTTAGTTCTATCTCACAAACGGTTTCACCGAATAAAATAAATTTCGGAATATAATTTTTCAATTATTTGATGAATTTTTTTCACAAATATCACCCATCACCCATGTCTTCCAGTTTTCTCATTATGGCCATTAGTTATCATCTCGGTTATCATAAAAATACCGAAAATTCAAAGAACCCAACTCTTGAAACTAAGTTGGACGCTATCTGATGAATATTTGGACGTTTTGTAAAATAAATGTATTTTTCATATTTTCCGAGATATTTTCTCATATAATGCGCCGTTTTCGAGTAATTTGATGTTCAAAATTGGGTACTTCGACCGAATGCAATTCATTTTGAAGGATCCACTGATGTGTAGTGTCATAATTTTAGCTTAATAATTTGAAGGTATCTCATGGCTCATTATGAAAATTTAAAATAGCTATATCTTTTTATCAGGGCCGAATCGTAAAAATGGTATAGGAAAAAAGTGTTTCTTTTCACCTCAATAATCTACTGAAAAATATTTTCAAATGCACCACATCTAATTTTTGCGCTACACTATCTATTTAGATGTAATTACATTTTTAATGCTCTTTACTGAAAAGGGAACTTCTTAGTAAGAAATGAATTCTGACAAAAAAAAAATTTTTATGAAGAATTTTTTCAACACTTTTAACCAGATTAAACCAAACAACGTATTTTATAGAAAAGTCCTCCGTGTTAAACAGAACAACCGTCACCTTGATTTGAAAAGGAAATATGTACATATGTATAAATTGTGCAATATATCCGAGGATATATCATTATAGAACAATTCAAACATAATTAACTATTGTATGGAAGTTAGTTGGACTCAACGTGATTTGTACAAGCTATCCTCATCTGAGATAAATTTCTGCAAAATACGAAATGTTAGTTTTTCGAATTTCTGACCTTATTATAGCTGAAAAATTGATTGGCTTGACATGTTTTGTGGAACTTGTCGAGTAGATTATTGTTTTCGAGAGTGAAAAGTTTGTCTTCATTTTTTTTTCGCGGAACTTTTTCTGAAAACGATCAAGAACTCTAAATTTCCTTCTTCATCGAGACATTCCATCAGAACCGAGATCAGAACTCATTTATGTGAAAGTGAGCGCCAGAACTCTTTCAAATCAATTACTCTAATTCCGTCTAATTCTATTAACTTTACAAAAAAGAGTTTCAGATAAAACCTCGGATAAAACTTTCCCCTTTTTAAGTAGAGCATCTCCTAAAAATTTTTACAACTACACAAAGTGTTTCGTTTCGTCTGCACAGCTATCAACTTCGTTATTTTAAATGGAACACCCTATAAATATATTTTTACATTTTTGATTTTCTTGCTAATTTTGAATATAAGTTTGATGGCACAACTATATCTGAATTCTCCACGGTTTTCGAGAAATTTGACTTTTTATTTATATTCTGACAGTTTGATGTACTTACATAAAGGACTATACTCGGGACTACAGCTCTGTCCCTATTCTATGTAATTGACTGTGACAGGGCAATAAATGATACACTGAAATTTTTTTTTGTAAATAACCATATTATATACAGGGTCCACGAAAACGTAGATCAATCACAAAACAGAAATTCATCAAAATATTCTTTTTCTTTTTAAATGGCAACCCATATTTTTTTCTGTTCATTATTTGAAAATTTTTTGTTCGAAAAAAGGAAGATTTTGATGAATTTCTGTTTTGATAATGGATCTACGTTTTCGTGGATCCTGTATATGGCTATTCACAAAAACAAAATTTAGTGTTTCATTTATTGACTAGACACAGTCCAAATTCGAATCAATTACACAGAATAGGTACGGAGCTATAGTCCTTTATGTAAGTACCTTCTATAAAAATAAAAAGTCCAATTTCTCGAAAACCGTTGAGAATTCGTACATAGTTGTGTTATCAAACTTATATTAATATTTAACAAGGAATTCAAAAATGTTAAAATATATAAGTTGTTCCATTTAAAATAACGAAGTGAAGTGAAGATAGCTGTGCGGAAGAAACAAAACACTTTGTATAGTTCTAAATACATATGTAATTTCAGGAGATGCTCTACTTAAAAAGAGGAAAGTTTTATTTGAAACTCTTTTTTGTGAAGTTAACAGAATTACAGTAATCGATCGCTGAAAAAACAAAGGGCAACTTTAATTTTAGAATTCTTTTCGATTGATGGAGTTGAACATTCAAAATATCAACACCACAAGAAACTGAATTAAATGTTGACAGCTTTCTACAGAGTGGCGAATTTTGGATTATATTATATCTATCTATGTTATCAAGGTTTTTTCGTGGAGTTTTACCTTAGGATGAACAAAAGATTCATTTTTGAAAACATCCTGTACGAAGGAACATCGAATATCTAGATTCCGAAACCGACTTCGCTTCTAGAACATGCTAATCTGATGCCAAAGCATAGAAACAAGCGAATACAAGGCCGAACTACGAATAGAAATTAGATAATCAAACACGGCAAGAATGTTTCCATCAAGCAGCGGATTGAATTAAAAAACAAGCGAGATCCTCATTACCGGCCGATAGAGCACTGACGAAACGAATTGCCATCAAGTTCAGAACGAATCCATTCGATTATTTATTCATGAGATGGGGCAAATCCATTATCCCTCGAACTGAGAGCGGGATTTGAACCCGATAATGGGATATGTCGGATGTCGTGCCGATCATGTCATTGGCGACAAACAAATATATGATATTATTCGCGAAGCCATGCATACATTTGAGTTTCGCGGCAAACGCTTTATGAATTATGCACAGTGAATATTGCTGATCGTTCTCGATGGCGAATTGAATATGAGCCTAAACAATACATTGTAACGTGAAGCAGAGCCATGGGGCTATTTTGGAATAATGCATTGCGATACCTACAGGGTGATTCAAACGAACGGGAGATCTCGAGGGAGATCCAGATTCTGGAGAGACTACAAGTATCTAATTATATGACGATTGAGGTAAACAAGCCTTATGAAAATGTTGCTAGTCTAGAAGATACTGGGTGTCGAAAAAATTTTTTTTACTGATAAACTGCTGTGATTATGATAATTTTGGTAGAAGCCGAGGCAGAAGCATTCGAAGTAGCAATATGAAAATTGACAATTAGGATTTTTTGAGAGAAATTGGTTATTCAAGCCATGGGGCTATTTTGGAATAATGCATTGCGATACCTACAGGGTGATTCAAAACGAACGGGAGATCTCGAGGGAGATCCAGAAACTGGAGAGACTACAAGTATCTAATTATATGACGATTGAGGTAAACAAGCCTTATGAAAATGTTGCTAGTGTAGAAGATACTGGGTGTCGAAAAAAATTTTTTTTACTGATAAACTGCTGTGATTATGATAATTTGGGTAGAAGCCCAGGCAGAAGCATTCGCAGTAGCAATATGAAAATTGACAATTAGGATTTTTTGAGAGAAATTGGTTATTCAACTCGTTTCAATGTATTTCATAGGGGGCGCTAGGAGCATTACCATTTTTACCTGTAAAAATAAAACAACTCCTTATAACGAAGAAAAAAATACCTATTTTTGTCAGGAAATGTGGAGGAAAATGTATTTTTGCTGAATATTTTAGTTTTTAGATATTTGCGATTGCGTTTATTGAAATTGCAATATTAGGTATATCTTTCGGAAGATAATGGTATTTGCCTGATTTTAATATCATTCTCTAAATTTTTCTTCACTGTCACAATGTGTATCTTGTGAACTGGCAACATTTGTACAGGGTAAGCAAAATTGGTGATACCTGAACTACAACTTTTTCAACCCAACGATAGAGGAAAATGCATGGCAAACTACGGTCGTCTTTTTTCGAGAAATTAATAATGCCATCAACTGCATTTCTCTATCTTCTTTTGTTTTCGAGTTATAGGCCAAAACTTAAATTTCAATTTTGGTCATTATCTCCGTTTCTTTATGTGCTAAGATGTTGAAACGAAAACATTATTGAGACACTTTTTTACGGCAATCCAGTGGCGTACTGTGATTTTTTCCAATAGTTATATTTACTGAGCTATAACATAAAGATGTGTTTTTTCTTATGAAAAGAGTAGTTTAAAATGACTTAGAATGACTGAGGGCGATGTATGATATATTTCTGAAACGGGAAAAAAAAGGCGATTCTTTCTAAGTCATTTTAAACTACTTTTTTCATACGAAAAAATACAAGTTTATGTTATAGTACAGCAAATGAACCTGTTGGAAAAAATCATAGTAAGCCATTGAATTGCTATTAAAAAAGTGTAATGTTTTGATATCAGCATCCTAGCACAAACAGAAACGGTGATAATGACCAAAGTAACCAAAGTTGAAGTCGCCAAAATTTCAATTTTGGCCAATAACTCCAAAACAAAAGAAGATAGAGTAATGCAGTTGATGGCATTATTAGTTTCTCGAAAAGGCGAACGTAATGTGCCATTCATTTTCCTCTATCTGGTCGGGATAAAAAGTTGTATCATCAATTTTTGCCAGCCTGTACAAGGTAATTTTGGATTAGTTATGAATCGCTCTGTATAAACGAATGTTTCAGTTATCGAAAATGAATTTTTTTAAATCTATTTTTTCATTCTTTCAAAAATTCTGAGTATTTTATCTGATTTACTGCAAACATAATTTTAACGCATAAAGAGATATTGGGATAAGAAATAGGAAAAGTAAATTAAAAAAAATGATGAATATGCAAAACAAATCAAGTAGGCATGGAAGCTGTGAGATTCGATGAAAACTGATATATGCAAATTAACAACATTTTTAATTCCTGGGGTAACCCTACCGGAAGAATAATGAAAAGACGATAAAATTTTGAATCATAAAAATTCAGTATGTATATCGATTATTTTTACGTCAAATTATAAAAACAGATTATATGATTTTCACGAAAATGAGTTGTTAAACCCCGACACGAGAAGTTTACCTTCACCCACCTGAAGATGCTTTTGTGATAGCGAAACACGTGTCGTGATTTAACAACTCATTTTTGTGAAAATCATAAAATCTGTTTATGGATTTTCATCAAGTATCAGCCACATCAGTTCAATGATTTCATTGTGTTCATTCTCGAATATTGATAATGCAAACATTTTCGGATTCTAACCATTTAATATTTGGGAATCGCAGAGGAATAAGGTTCATTAATATCTGTTTGAAGGGGGTCTAATTGGAGGCCTCCTTCTTGGAATGCCCAAAGACGCAATTAACTCTCACCAAAAACTAGATCTCAGGAGTAGATTAATGCGAATCCCTAAAGGACTCCCGGCATTTGTAATGGGGCCAATATTTAGTTGAACTTGAAAAATCCAATGAATTTATCATCCAATGTTACTTCAGAGGAACTTGCCCGACATACAGAAGTTGAATTTTGATGTTATTCTTGTTCGCTCATGTTGTGAGAGTTTCTTTTAATCACAACGCGTTAGTATGGTTGGTTACAAGAAATCGTTCAGATTTCTACTACTACCGTCTACACCTCGGTCTACACCGTTCGAATGGAAGTGGATATTACGGTATTTTAACACCTACGAGTTGTTTGTTTTCGATTAAGAATGATTTTGAATAATAATTGATAGTCTGTTTCGTATTTATTTGGACGTTCTTTTTAATTTCATTGGACCAAGTTCATTGTGTAAAATTTAATCTGAGGCCTCTTCGATTCATTCGAAGAAAGGCTGAGGACTTTATTTCATTTTTTTTTCAAAAGAAAAAACAGTAGGTATATTATTTTCAAAGTACCTATATATGTATTTCAAATTATCATCCACCCCACCTTGAACCATGATTAGTAAATAACATATACATAAATATTTTGTTTAGAACTCGGGTTAGAACTATTCAGATGAATATCGAAAACCGTTAAATATACAGGATGGCTCAAATTACAAAAAAGTAGTACACCATGCAGTATAATCGCTATATAGGGTTATGACGACAAACCGAATTTCGTTTGGTTATCTCCAAAAACAAATGAGTTATAAAGAAAAGAAGGTAATCTTGATTTTCAGTTTTTTTTAGATATCTCAGGAACCATCAGAGATATTTTGGAACTGTTTACACCAACATACTCATCTTTAAATAACGCAACTTTTTTGTACTTCAAGCCACCGTGTATTTCTAACGGTTTTCGATATTGCAGTAGTCCTTAGTTCCCCTCTAAGTAGTTCTAATGCTGTATATGTATAAGTATACAGGATGAGTCTTTGACTCGTTCAAATATTTTAACAGTATATTCTTCAGGTCAAAAGAAACACTTTTTTTTTTCACTGCTGAAAGACCATGCAAAAATGTTATTTTTAGTTCTATCTCACAAACGGTTTTATCGAATGAAATGAATTCGGAATATAGTTTTTCATTTATTTGATTAATCTTTTTCGAACACAAGATATCACTCACGTCTCCCAGTTTTCTCATTAGGACCATTACGTACCATAAAGATACCAAAAATTCAAAGAACCCAACTCTTGAAATTAAGTTGGACGCTATATAATGAATATTTGAACGTTTTCGAGTAAATTGATGTTCAAAAATTAAAAAGTATCTGTGAAATTTGAAAAATTGGGTATTTTGGCTGAATACAACTCTATTTGAAAGATCCACAGATGTGTAGTGTCACATAGCTAGTTATTCGGAAGGTAATTTTGTTTTTCCAAGGGTGGCCTAGCTCATTATGAAAGCTTAAAATAGCTATATCTTTTTATCACGGTATAGGAAAAAATGTTTCATTTTACCTCAAGAATCTTCTGTTGAAATAGTTATGCGAGTCAAAGACTCACCCTGTATATGTATTTATGGATTTTCTTTGAGAACATGTTGTTTGTTCTTCTCTTGGTGGGTAGTATATCAAAAGCTTCGTAATCATCAAGTGATAGTCATCATGTAGCAATATAATATTGCATGTTGATCGAGCGCAGTTTCAAATGTACTTAAGATCATTCATACGCCTCCAAATCAGCCATTCAAGCGAGATATTACACACCTAGTAAATAAGGGTTTTTCTTCACAACATATTACTAATTAAAAACAAATTTACGATTGCTATAACGTCGGTCGACACACTATGTGACCTCGAATAGGAAATAGGAAGAGCAAACATACATCGCATAGGTGTGGCTAGGGTAAAACCTTGGAAAGAATATGTGGATTAAGGAGTTTTATAACCCTTACCCACAATAGAATCGTTGGCGCTTCTAATTTGAACTCATAATTTTGTCGTTCGTATTGAAAATATTAAACGACAATAAGAAAACAGAGAGTGAGTTAAAAGCTCGGTTAAAAGTGGGACACAAAATTCATATCTTCGGTATTTACTTTTCTGTAAAAAAAATGCTCGACAAGTCAGTATATCTATGGGAGATGATTCCCCAATATAAGGGTCCTGTAGCGTTCCTCGAACAACTGAAGAATAGAAGAATCATCACTTGGAAGACTGGGTCGAAAGGCCCTCCCAGTCAAAAGCAAGATTTGGCTATTATTAATTTTAGTACTGAAGGCATTTCTAACGACGAGGGTGATCCTCCACCAAGATCAGCAGAAGATTTTTGACGCAGAGATGATATTCCTCCCAATGCAATTGAAAAACAAGTTATGTACCTATGATTATTTATTTTTTTCTTCAGTCATCATCAAGTCTTGAAATAAGTTTGGATGAAGGCTTTATTATTCGCCTTTTTTCTCGTTTTCTGCTCTGTTTCTTTGTTTCAGATATTATTTCGAAATGGAAAGAGGATAAAGAAATTTTTATGTCAATGGAAAGGAAGCCCTTCAGTATTTAAAGCTTATTCTGTAAACAAATTTGTCATCACTACACTTCTCACGGGGAGACAGGGTTTTTTTACTGAGGTTTTTCCCTAAGCTCTTGTATCATACTCTAAATTGTATGGTACCCCGTTACACTAACCTTTGCTAAAACTTATACATATGCTATATTGTTTGATAACTAAAAATGTATTGCTGACATTCAAAAGAATATATATATATATATTAGACTGATTCAAAAAAATCGACTTTCTTTTTTTTCGAGGAACACACCCCTTATTATCTTCAGGGCACTGAAAAATGACGTCTGTGGAAATATTAGTCAAAAATCTTATTATTTAGAGGTCGCTCATCGAGGATTTCTATTTTCCCTACTAATAGCAGGGAAAAAAAATGTATTTCTAGTTGAAAAATTCCAGTTCGCAAACCAATGGACGGATTCCATTGAGCGATATATTTTTATGTAGGGAGTTAGGTGCTCTACAAAAACTGTCTCATATAATTTTTCCATAAAACGGCTTTTCGAAAAGTTATTAGAGCTTGAAATGAAATTTTTGTCGAAGTAGCTGTTTTTACTCGGATATTGGGGAGAAATTATTGGAATTTACTTTGAAAATCAGAATATAGTTCTGGAAAGATACAATTAATATGATTCTATGTAGATTCAAATAATTTATGACATCCTAAAATAGTCAACATCAACAATTGTTAGAGAGTTAGAAATTTATACTCTTCAGAATCGAATTATTCAGCATCTATTATTTCTCATTCACTTGGGTCAGAAAGAATGATTGGTTTTGTGCCCTCTTTCAGATTAGTGTTTGTTCTTAAACCCAGTACTTGTCTTCAGTTTCAGTCATAATACAATTTTGTGTATTCATTGTTTTTATAAATCCAAAATAGCCGCTGTCACAAAATAGGTAGTGAACTATCAATTTTTCAACAAATGTCTCGATATTTGTGGGATTGGTAGGTTTAATGATATTAGAAATAAGTCGCATATAGAAAGCATTTATTCGGTTGTGAAAAATAATATTGGTGTTGGTATATTCAACATCTATAATACATAATATGTTCTAAACAGATAATTTCAATTTTTTTGTTGCAATCCGGAAAACGATGACGATGTTCGTTTATCAATTGTAAAAGAAACTGTAACTGTTTATTCTTCATTCTTCTTTTAGTAATTATTGCATTCTTCAATTAAACCAATAACTCGCTCCGCTGAATTGTAAACAACAGAAAGATCCTATCATCTATATGTTACTTTCACTACATAATGTCTTCTCCAATGAAATCATATAGCGAGAATTTTGTGAATGCGGCCATTTTGGGTTTGCAAAAATGATGAATACACAAAATTGTATTATGGATGAAACTGAAGACAAGTACCGAGTTTAAGATCAAACACTAATCTGAAAGAGGGCACAAAACCAATCATTCTTTCTGACCCAAGTGAATGAGAAATAAGAGATGCTAAATAATTTGATTCTGAAGAGTATGAAACACTAACACCCTAACAATTGTTGAGGTTGACAATTTGGGGATGTCATAAATGATTTAAATCTAAATAAAATCATATCAATTGTAACTTTCGAGAACGATTTCCTGATTTTCAAAGTAAATTCCAATAATTTCTCCCCGATATCCGAGTAAAAAGAGCTACTTCGACAAAAATTTAATTTCAAGCTCTAATAACTTTTCGAAAAGCCGTTTTATGGAAAAATTGTAAGTGGCAGTTTTTGTAGAGCACCTAACTCCCTACATAAAAATATATCGCTCAATGGAATCCGTCCACTGGTTTGCGAACTGGAATTTTTTAACTAGAAATAAATTTTTTTCCCCTGCTATTAGTAGGGAAAATAGAAATCCTCGATGAGCGACCTCTAAATAATAAGATTTTTGACTAATATTTTCACAGACGTCATTTTTCAGTGCCCTGAAGATAATAAGGGGTGTGTTTCTCGAAAAAAAAGAAAGTCGATTTTTTTGAATCAGTCTAATATATATATATGTAAATAATGGACCCTTTACAATTAAGGGGTGGAGGGTAGTTAAATGAAGACCCTAAATTTTTGTGCCAGAAAGGGATATATCTTTGGTTGCCGAGGGTAATTTTTTGCGACATATAATCATATCATATCGCTTTCGCCGAATTTGAGCGATTTTTTTTCTAATTTCGATTCAAACTTCAAATATCCAAATAGCTCCTTCATACGAATAGAAGTTACAAATTATCGAGCAAATCACAGTTTCTAATTCTAGCACTCATCAGGTGAGCGTCAATGTCCTTGACTTCTCCATGGTCCCCTTTAAATATTGATTAACTGGTTTTTAACGAAGAACGGTCCATTGGCATCCTACTGAAACTTTAAATTCGGAGATAAAATTAGTCTATATGGATTCAAATTAATTACTGATAGTATTCATTAAAATAATTCCACATGAAGAGGACTGATTATAGAGACTGGTTACTTTGAAGTGCTAGTTGATTCGCCTCATTAGGATAACAGATGACCAATAGGTATCCCATAGCAACATATACTACCAGTCAATCTCCTGCTGGCGGACATAAGCAACTGCAGATCCTTGCCTGATGATAACACACACTATGAGTCCAGAGCCTGCAGGCGCAAATCAGGACTGCTGGCAAGCCGCAACATTCATCACAGTTTTCCACCATTGTATATTTGGGGATTGGTATAGTTCTTTTTCAAATCGTTTCTTTTAGAACAAAGTGTCTTGATTTGATCATGGAAGAGATTGAACTACATATTATATCATAGGCTTTACGCGTTAGTAAAGCATTGAGGCTCAAAGGACTTTTACTTTCTACTATTCGTACAATGAGCTATCTAACGATATTGAAATAATTTTCGAATGTTTTAATCCCATAATTTCCACCCTGGTTTTGGTTGGAAGTTGGAACCATCGTATATAAAGCCATAATATAGATACATATATCTCTATTGCTAATCAGGCTATGGACAACTATAATGTTCAATCATTAGGTACTACTGACCGAGAACGTGAAGTTACATAATTGCCTATAAGTGAATAGTAGGTCGTACCTGTTTGATTTATTGCACATTCAGCATTTGTTTTCTTCAGTTTTGCTTACCTTGATAATTTTTCTAAAGTAAACCACTTACAGAATAGGGATTTCACAAATCGATATTATCATTGAAATATCCTTGAAACTTTTGTTTATTCTCTCATTGTATTTGATAATTATTAATTGACGATGTAAGGATCTAAGCTATATTAAACCAAAAACTCACAGAAATATTTCTTATGCATATACAGAGCTGTTTTGCAATTACCAGCATAAATACTTATAATACTACTAATACGGAAACTAAATTTGTATTGAATTCATTGCACTAAATCTCCAAGGAAGTAGAAAATGCTGATGACTACAGGGTATTTCTAGAATTCGAGATCAGCTGATATCTGCATATATGCAACTACTGACTACTTGGACAACTCGTTGGACAAGTTGGGTAAAAATGAATGATTCTTCAATAAGCTCTTTTCATCTGAAATATTTTCAGTTCTCTGCAACTTCCATTTATAACGGAATTGTAGCATAACTTTGTGAATTCTTTATATTACTGTAGATTCGGGTGACTTGGGACAATTGTTGAATTCAACTTGTCATATTTTCAAAACGGTGACCTATTTTTATCTGAAAAAGAAGTTCGAATATGCTCAATGACCCAGACTATTGATTAGGATATATACTATGCATCAGCATTCGGATATAAATTTCGAAAAAAATAAAATATACTTGTCCCAAGTCACCCACCGATTTGGGAGGCTTGGTACTCAAGTCTAAATCTATTGATTTCACAACTCTCAAATGAAATAGGTGACTTGGGACGGTGTGTAGTTTCGAAAAATTAAAATTTGTGATTATATAGTTGAAATTCGGTGAGGAAATTAAATTATAAACCCCTATTACAGCGAAAGTAAATATATTGCAACTCAGCTGTAAAACAACTAAACAAAACAAGGGAAATTTGATTTCTTTCATTCTTTAGTGATTTCTTTGTGGAAATAACGTAAATAATAATATCCAGCGAAAAATCGGCATATTTCCTGCTCAATGCGCCGCTTGTATCTATTCGGCATTGTCCCAAGTCACCCTATGAAACAACAAAATAAATGAATGAGATCCGTGTTGCCGTTTGATTTTTAAACAACCTTGTTTCATGACATATCTAATATCCTAATATCCCACGTATCCACAAAAAAAATTACACATGCACAAAGTGAAACACATGTACAGGACACTAGAAAGTATGAGGGCCATTAAAAAACGTGCTTTTACTCTCCTGAATTCGTTAATTTTTCCTGTCAATTCAAACGCTCTGGTCACGGCAAACTCAACAGGAATTAATTGTTAAACTAACCGAAAAGACGCTACACAATCTTATAAGTTTGTCCCTTCACTCATCAATGGTAAGAAACAAAGAAATCTGCAAGGGGAGTAATTGTCCCAAGTTACAGGACCGTCCCATTTTGAAATTCACAATGAATTCTCATATAATTCTATTCAAGATCATATCAAAAGACTAGGGTCTTTTGTCTGTATGACAATTCCATATTTCCACCATGCAATGGCCAGTTTTTCGGGAAATGAAATGTTCAATTCTGCCCGCGTCTCATTCTGCCATAATACTTTTCAAGGTAATGAATAGTGACAGAGACCCTACCCTATTGCCATTAGGCATTTCATAGATACCTTTTCCACATTACAATCTGAATCTGATATATATCGGATATGTTTTCATGAGCAACACGAACCGGCTAGTTTATGGATTATGCCGATGTAAATTCTCCCTAACTGCAATGGGAATGGACCTTCAAGGAGATATAACACTAAAAATTGAGAGCATTTTATTATTATTGTAATTGGTTTATGATCTCATCTCTGCAGAGGCCATGAAAGTTGCATGGAAGGATGACCAGACGAATAAATATAAAACCGATGTGGCGGATGCAGAGCATTGGCGTAGTTGAATCGGAGGCACCAAATACAATTGAGTATATAAGGTGATTCTGCAACAAAAACGAATATGCATAGATCCATCTGTTTTACGAAAATTATATATTAAATCAATACCAAAATTAAAGGTGTATGTATTTGTATTTTGTATTATTTCCAATAAGAAGAATGAAATTTTCAGTTCGCCTATGTTTTGGGAATGAACATTTAGAAAACGAATAAAAAATTGTTCTATGTATACTCCATCCACTTTTATTTGACACATTCCACTCTGTATAGTACGAAAATGTAGGGTTATGAAGCTTGTCAAAACATTTTTGAGTTTTAAATCAACGCTATGTTGCCCGTTCTACGTAAAAGTTTCTGTTATTACGTATTTTATCACAATGTCGAATCTCTTCGGAAAAATATGAACATAATTGAAGTTTATACAAACTGATTGAAGCCATACCAAATCCAGTTATTTGCATGGAAAATACAAGAGATCAGTATAATATCATAATATGCACTAGCTTGAAGAGAGTTAATGTTCGTAATCTTCTTTGGCTAAAGTTTGAATACGTTACATCAGTTGCAGATTTCAAAAATATTAACCTGAAGATGAAATGCGTACGATGCAGTGGTTGGGAATGGGTATCTCCCGAAGGAATTAACAGATAATTACAAGACTGTTAAATTCTTCAACAAAAATCATCTTGCATCAATATAAGTAAAAGGAATTAAAGGAAGTTTCAATCAAGATGAACTTCACCTTTGAACAAAAATTTCACATTCACATTCACAACAATTAGCAAGCAATTGGCGCGTATTTGTGGCTGTTCATCTCAATGCATTGAGATAATAATAATAATTAGGTATTTATTGATACCTTAAGACATTTACAATGTATTGGACAAGTCAAATGAAAAATAGAAAACTCAATTTTCGGGAACTTATTCTACGATGACATTAATCGAAAATCCTATAGTAAACTTTTAGCATTAATTCAATCAAACATAAAATTCTCAAATGCCACCACTTTTTTGGGCCTCCCAATAAAAGGAACTACTTTGTCATCCTCTTCATTCACAATCTTTCTGATTGTGGAAATATTCAGCTGAAATATAAGTCGTTTAGATTCAGATGAAACATTATATAAATTCACTTACATTGAATATGTTCGCTACAGTCTGACGTATTGTGGATTTTAAAATATCAGGGTATAACTATTTGAATGAGCGTACTTGAATTCTAAACGGCACATTCTTTAACCCTGTTCCTTTTTTCAATCACTTTCGGCATTTTCGTAATAAAAATTGATATTAGTTGTGGCAACGGCATTATGACATTAACGACATTTCATGAGTGCCAACTTTACTCCGTTCTAGTTACAAAAACTTGAGAAAATTATTTCATGGCCAACCGACTGCTAAAATAAATGTGAATGCAGTATACTAACTTTTCATCAGAAACCTATGATGATAAATTCATCGACATTTAGGCACTCTAAGCTGTCGATTTCAAACGAATAATTTGAGAAATCTACGATTACGAATTATTTGAAAATTTAAAGGTATTGCCGTAATATGCTGACGTCCAGTTTCATAATCGAATTAAACGTCACTTTAAGCTTAAAGCTTCCTTTACTGTCATTTTTAGTAGGGTTAAAGGAGGCTTTAAAATTAAAGGGACTTTAGGTTTGATTATGAAACCGGCCGTGAGGTTACAACTTTTTTTGTATAATCTGAAGAGTGTTTTGTAAAATAGAAGATTTCAAAAAGTGTTTTTGTATGCCAAATTCAAAATGTTTTTTTTTATTTATCTATAGTAGAAGAGACGTAAGAATTGTACGATTTTCAAATGAATCATTATTAGGCCAATCAAAAATTTTTTACATTGTAATTATAAATATGAAAACATCGCTTTTGAATCTCTTCTTAAACAGTTGAGATTAATCAAAAATGGTCATTCCACCTGAGTTGCTTTTCACATAACTGATAATATAACAACACTTTATCATCAACCCGCTCTATCAGTTTATTTTTGGTGATATCTACCCCTGACACTATTTTCACCTATCTACACCAATGTGGATGATTATGAATCGATGCAATACACGACACGAAGACGGAGATAGAGATAACAGGTTTTCATGGACTCAGTGGGGTATCTGGGAAGTTGAATGGGACTTTTGATTGATCTCACAGAATGCACAATAATATAACTCATTAAAATAGCTCAATTAATGGCAGAAAAAAACTTTTGTCGGTTTCACAATCGGATCAGTGCACGAATGAGCACGAGGTCAATGTTGAAAAAAGTCATCATAATTTTTTTGAACTGATAATTCGTCTTCTTTGTACGCTTCCGAACATAAAATGGTAAAGTGAGTAGAAATTGAAGATTCATTTGACATATTCTCAGTGACGTGAGGTGAACTACGAAAGAAAAAGTAATTTCTGAAATATTACATGTATATTCGAATTCTTTCATGGGAATTCAAATGTTGATTGCAGCGACTTGGTGATGGCAATTGGAACTAAAAAATTAATGCTATCATTGCCATTTTTGAAGAGGAGTTTGAGATTTTCGTCAAATAAATCCTTTTTTCTCAGTTTATAGTTATTTTTTCCCAATTCTCAATATTGGTTGTCGAAACTGGATTCAAGTTTATTAATTATTATCAATTCAAGGTCAGTGAATGTCATGAAGTTAGTATTAACAAAAAAAATTCTGAATCAGCTGATGAAAGATAGCAACATTTCTTTAATACGAACTTCTTGGCTCTTTACACGATCATAATAAAAGGCAATTGATTATATGGAGAGCCACAACTATCATATCTTGCCATCTCCATTATATATACAATGGCTAAAATTGCAACCCAGGAATGAACCTTATTCAGAAACACCTTGTATATACATTATAACTAGATTGATAATATTTTCAAATGAAGTTTGTTTGGGAGAGTAATATTTCATTGGCATTCTGGGTGTTTTTTCACTTCTTGTAGTAGGCCAACTGATGATTACCGGCTTTCTTGGAATGCCCTATTAAAATGACCTACTACCCAAGCAATTGTTCTGAAACCATAATACCCACATCTTGTACGTGCCTCAAATGAATTATCAGGAATCACGTACTACTCCAGACCTCATTCTCACACGAAGCCATACATGCTCTGACTCCCTGTTTTTTTTAGGGCCGTTTTGTGAAAGAACAGTTTTGTGTTAACCAATAACTCATCTAAAAATATCAAGTAGACATACGAGGTTATATTGAAAAATTCTTAGCCTACTATAGAACCAAACAAAATTTCAATGTCAAAATATTGTATTACTCAACATATTCTCCTCTTAATTGGATACATTTATTACAGCGAACCTGCAACGTCTCTAGACTTTTCAAAAAAACTGTTTCTTCTCGTTCTGCAAACCAGACCTCGACAGCTTTTATTACCTCCTCGTTGGAAGAAAATTTACGACTTTTTAAACTTTTTTTCAGTTGAGGAAAGAGATGATAGTCTGATGGAGCCAAATCTGGTGAATAAGGGGGGTGTTCTAGTCATTCGAACCCTAAATCACGATTTTTTTGCATGGCAACATGAGATTTATGTGCAGAGGCGTTGTCCTGCAAAAACAAAACTAGCTTTCTGCATCATTTCTCTTTAATTTTTTCCCGCAGAGTGGTCAGTAATGTCGAATAGTAATCTCCGGTTATTGTTCTACCCTTATCCAAAAAATCAATCATGATTACTCCATGGCAATCCCAAAAAACTGAAGCAAGAACTTTTCTAGCAGATTTTTGGACACGAAACTTCTTAGGTCTTGGAGAACCAGAGTATCGCCATTCCATCGATTTTTGCTTTGTTTCTGGCTCGTAGAAATGTACCCAAGTCTCATCCATAGTAACAATTCAGTTCAAGAAGTCTACATAGTTCTCAAATTGAGCACAGATCGAACGCAATGCTTCTACCCTTGCACGCTTTTAGTCAACATTCAAACATTTGGGGATCCATTTTGCAGCAATTTTTCTCATGTCCAAATTGTCGTGGACTGTATGATGAACGCGTTCGTAAGAAATATTCGGTGCTCCAGATATCCGTTTCAGCCCAATTCGATGGTCTGATAAAATCATGTCATGAACTGCATCGATATTTTTGGGGACTGACACAGAAACTGGCCTTCCCGATCATCTTCAATGGAAAATTTGCCTCTTTTGAAGCTTGCAGTCCAATTTTCCACGGTCGCATACGAAGGACATTCATCACTAAGGGTATTAAGCATATCTTCGTAAATCTGCTTATCTCTTAACCCTTATACAGGTACTTGATGATGGCTCGATACACCAATTTTTCGATTCTCACAATTTCATTGGACATCTTCTTTCTTTTAATTTATTGCGTAACTCTGGTTTACTTTTTTGACCTCAAACTTCACACTGACACTTCTAATGAGTTATTGTTCGTTGCTATGGTAACGCAATCTTTTGTTTATGCATGGTACTGGTCTGGGCTAACTAGATATTAATACATCCTCGTACAAAACCTCTTTTTCTATTAGTATTTCCAGTCCATTCAGAAGTTGCAAGTATAAAAGTGATTCAATAAGAGGCTCATATGCGAACTACCACTGCATCTCAATCATGCAGCAATTACATCCTTAATATCATCCCCGAGCGGTTCAGTCGAGTAGTTTCGTCTCTCTGGTCTCTATAGTTGAAATGAACGCTTTTGTGAGGAACGTTATAAAAGGTGAACGCTTGCTCTTTGTCTCCACGTTTTCCACTCTACTAAGAGCAAGTAACGATCCTTTCACGTTTGTTGGCTTGTTGTTAATTTAAATGATGCTTACAAGTTTCAACATGTCCCTTAATTGAATTTAATATTAGATACATGAATAAACTATGTCATTGCCTTTAAACAAGTTGAAGTGAATACACAAATTCAATATAAAGGGTGTCCCAATTAGAAGTATACTGAGAAAATTGGAAAATAAGCTGCATTCCTCAAAAATCCTGAAGCACTTGGTTTACTGATAATATTGGAAGAATACAATTAAATGAAAAGTATCCACGTGGAAGGGGAAGGGCTTTTATCATCCACATGGAAGGTGTTATTGCCACTTCTGATTCTCATTATGAAATATTCGGAAATTTATGTTATTTCGATTATTGTCATAGTGCTCCAGCTGTACTACTACATTACAGGTGAAATTAAATAATTTTCTCAAGTTTTTGTAACTGGAAGGTGAAATGTCGTTAATGTCATAACGCCGTTGCCACAACTAAAATATCAATTAATATTACAAAAATGCCGAAAGTGATTGAAAAAAAGAAAAGACAGGGTTTCAGGAAGTGCTGTTTAGAATTCAGGTCCGCTCATTCAAATAGTAGGCAATTATAATATTTACCTACAATATATCAAACGCTAGCGAACATATTCGCTACGACTTATATTTTAGCTCAATGTTTCCACAATCAGAAAGATTGTGAATGGAGAGGATGACAAAGAATTTTCTTCTATTTGGAGACAATGGTGAACAAATGCGAGAAGTTACTATACTCCATTCACTTTTATTTTAGCACTGGTGTGGCCATGGAAATTTGACACATTTCACTCTGTATAGCATGCAAATGTGCGGTTATGAAGCTTGTCAAAACATTTTTGGGTTTTAAATCAACGCTATGTTTCCCGTTCTTCGTAAAAATTTCTGTTATTACGTATTTTATTACAATGTCGAATCTCTTCGGAAAATATGTGATGAACATAATTGACGTTTATACAAACTGATTGAAGGCATACCAAATTCAATTACTAGAGATCAGTATAATATCATAATATGCACTAGCTTGAGGAGAGTTAATGTTCGTTATCTTCTTTGGCTAAAGTTTGAATAGGTTACATCAGTTGTAGATTTCAAAAATATTAACCCGAAATTGAAATGCATATTATGCAGTGGTTGGTAATGGGTATCTCCCGAAGGAATTAACAGATAATTACAAGAATGTTAAATTCTTCAACAAAAATCATCTTGCATCAATATAAGTAAAAGGAATTAGAGGAGGTTTCAAGTCAAGATGAACTTCACCTTTGAACAAAAATTTCACATGAATATAAACCATTAAGAGGACAACTGGCGCGTATTTGTGGCTGTTCATCTTAATACATTGATATAATAATAATAATTATTAGGTATTTATTGGTATACATTCACAATGTATAGGACAAGTCAAATGAAAAATAAAAAAATCAATTTTCGGGAACTTATTCTACGATGACATTCATCGAAAATCCTGTAGTAAACTTTTCGCATTAATTCACTCAAACATAAAATTCTCAAATGCCACCACTTTTTTTGGGTCTTCCAATAGAAGGAAATTCTTTGTCATCCTCTTCATTCACAATCTTTCTGATTGTGGAAATATTCAATTGAAATATAAGTCGTTTAGATTAAGATGAAACATTATATAAATTATCTTACATTGAATATGTTCGCTACCGTCTGACGTATTGTGGGTTTTAGAATATCAGGGTATAACTATTTGAATGAGAGGACCTGAATTCTAAATAGCACTTCCTGAAACCCTGTCTCTTTTTTCAATCACTTTCGGCATTTTCGTAATATTAATTGATGTTAGTTGAGGCAACGGCGTTATGACATTAACGACATTTCATGAGTGCCAACCTTACTCCATTCTACATAGTTACAAAAATATGAGAAAATTATTTCATGGCCAACCGACTTCTAAAATAAATGTGAATGGAGTTTATCTACAGGATTTCCGATGAATGTCATCGTAGAATGAATTCCAGAAAATAGATTTTTCTATTTTTCACATCACTTGTCCTATACATTTCAAATGTCTTAATAAATCAACAAATATAAATATATAATTATTTTAATTAAATCAAAGTATTAAAAATAAACAGCCATAAATACGAGCCAGTTAATCGTTAATTCATGATGAATTTAACATTCTTGTAATTAACCATTCCTAACCACTGCATCATTTGCATTTCATCTTCGGGGTGATTTTTCGAAATCAACAACTGATGTAACGTATTCAACCTTTAGCCAAGGAAGATTACCAAAAAGCTACTGCGTATTATATATGTCAATAATTCAATGTTCTTCCATAGCAAAAATAAATATATTCAAAAACTGATCCGTTGTGTTTAATTAATTTTCCATGCAAATAAGTAGATTTGGTATGCCTTCAATCAATTTGTATAAACGTCAATTATGTTCGTCACATATTTTCGAATTCATATGTTCCGAAGTAAATTTCATTGTGATAAAATACGTAATTACTGAAACTTTCACGTAGAACGGACAACATAGCGCTGATTTAAAACCCAAAAATGTTTCGACAACACATTTTCTTACTATACAGAGTGGAATGTGTCAAATTTCCATGGCCAACCGGAAGCTGAAATAAAAGCGATTGGAGTATACTAACAATACAAACATAAATTCAAAAAAACAAACGCAGATATTACCACAAGCACATTATATCTATTTTTCGAATATCTAACTGAAACCTCCATACCTTCAAACTCGAAGTGTTATCAATTCTAAAGAGATATCCAGGCATTAGCATAAGGTATGCGTATCAGCGTTAAAAAAAAGTGAAATTAGGTCATAAGTTTTCACGACTAAATGTACCTACATCAATTAACATGACGCAATATTTTCTACATTCCTCCTCTTTACTCTTCTACACATCATCGATTTTTTCGAGTGAAATTGTTGGCGGCTGCTCACACAATACTTTTTGATGCATTAGCATAAACGGAAATATTCAAATGAATTGGAATGAATGAAAGGTCTATTTGAATACAAATTTCACATACCTCCCTGTTAGAAATTCTGAATTGGAATGTCATCCTGAAACTAGAATGTTGGCAGGGATGCTCTCATTTCAGTGGTATTTTGCTGTTCATATATTTAATGTCACTCTAAAAATAAAGGTTTCAGACGAAAGTTCTGCACTTTGTTAGAATGCTGTGTAAATTTTGGAATGGCCTTTATTGTGAAGCGAATTAAAAGATGAAAGGAATTAATAGCTAAATAAATGAATGTAGTTACATGCAAATTCCGAATATTTATATTTCATAAAGCCTGATCGGAGAATCGAAGCTTGATTGACTGATGAACGTCAATTTGTTTTCAATCGATAATTCATTTATGAGCATTCAGAATATCATGCTCGCATCAAATTATGATCTATATACGTCCATTCAATGTTTCCCAATTGCTACTTTTTCAATATATTCAGAAATCAAAAAGTTTCAGTGATTTCGTTTTGGAAATCGAGTGGCTGTCCAATGGTTGATTGGGCAATCAACGTTTTGTGAAACCCGTTGATAACTCATCTAATAAAAAATTCGTAGCTAAAAAAAAATTTATTTTGTACTGAAATATTTGATCGATATGGATGACCATACGCTATTGGATCAATTGTACATTCAAGCAAAATATTGGGTACCTATAGTCTATTTATTTTAGCAATGACATTACGTCTCTGCTGGCAGATCAATATTGAAAACCGTATCCGCATTGAAAACATTCAAAAGATCTGTAAATTTCTCAAGTTTTTGTGGTCAACATTTTGCTATAGATTGCCGTTGTGCTTACTTTGAGTGTGCGTGTTTGTTTCTTTCATTTTTAATAAGAATTGGAGTATGCGTTTTGATTAATTCAATTTTCATCAGTTACCTATATATAAAAAAAATTACTGTAAACAATGGATTTACTTATTAATATGTTTGAAAAAATATGGAACTTTCTCACCGTTGTATTAAACAATGATTAAAATTTTTAAGCCACGTTATTTCATAAAAGGGATTTGAAGGAATGGCCTTCAATAGTTTCGATAGTGATAAACTTTTTGGAAATCCTAACTTTTCATTTACTTGTCAGAAAAGTATAGATATTTTTGTTGCTGAGGATTATTTGGTTATGGATGAGTTTTTTATCAACCACTTTTTCATTATAGGGATGAAATAGTTATCTTATTGAACTCGAATTTTTACTTTTTTATATATTTTGAGGTTGTGATATAGACTTAGGTGATTGATTATTTTTGAACTTTAGTTCCTAATTGATGAATATCTGAAATAAAATCACAATCACAAAAATAAATAGACATGGAATTTATACGATAACTTGATAAAACCCAACAATGACCTAATCATCCCTAACAATTACCATGTTTGTGCAAAAAATAACTGCCCCCTAACCCTCATGAGGGTGCAAGACAAACTTCTCAATTATACATGAAAATTTGCGAAGTTCAAAATAAAAATTTCCCCTAAAACAGATTATACGATTTTCGCGAAGAAATTTTTTTTTTAAATTTGGTAAAAATCGTTCAATCCGTTTTAAGTTGTATTTTCATCAAGAATCGGCTGCATCAATTGAATATGAAAATTGACCTTTTCCAGTTTTTTTCTAAAAAATAGTAGATACCAAAGATATGAATTCTGTGCGTTACTCACTATGTATAAATGATATCTAATAGCGAAAATAGTTTTTCTAGCCTGCTTATGGTCTTTTCCTGACGTTATATGATTTCCAAAATAAATTTTTTGTCATGTTATAGAGATGGTGAGAATGTCTGATATTTTGCAATGTTGCTGATATCAACATATTCGAGAACCCTTGCGCTATACCAGATAAGATGTTAAGTCACCCATATCGCTGAAAATTCTGCTTATAATTCTAGAATGTGTAAGGTAACCTGAAACTTGAGAATTTTTGCCAATTAGGTGCATTTTTGATAATAATATTCCCGTATCTTAAGCATAAAATATATCTTTATATAAACATTCTTGACGCCGACACATAATGTTGATTGTATGTAATTGAAACTAAAGAAATCTTTTTCATCGCCAAGCGTATCATTTGATTTTATTTTGGAGAACTTTCATCGTATGAAAGTTTTATTATTCTGACGGTAAGCGTTTCATTGAGTTTTGTTGCATTTTTCTGGTTGTCTTACTTGTGGCTTCTTTTTTCGTGTTGAATCTTGTCAATTTTATTTTTTATTTTCCTTCGCTGATCGCTGTATTTTTAACTTTATGTACATGATTTTTGTTTGCATTGATTTCTTGTTTTACACACATACTTTCATCAAATTTTATGTAATCTCTTTTTAATTTCTGTGTAATTGTTGCTATCTAAAAAAAAAAATTATAATTATCCAAGTTAAAGCTTCAATTTTTCCTGGTGTTATATTGTTTTACCCCTCTCTACAAATTATTGAGATAAGTAGTGAAATAAAGTTTCAATAACGAGCAGTCATGAATGTAAAAAAGTAACTTATACCTTGCCATAAATTTCCTCTCACTTACCTGAACCTAATTCATGAAAAACGTGCGCATGAATGATCCTTCCCTTTGATTTAGCTTCAGGGTAGGTCGGAAATCTATTATGTGTGAAAAAGCAATGATTTCAAAGCAGTCTCGGCAAGTATCTTCTTACTATTCACCCCGTCCAAATGGCATCTTTTCTTTTCGGTTACCCTATGCACCTTTTCATTATCATTGCCGACTGACCGAGATTCTGTTACCTGGCCTTCGATTTTTTTCACTGGTCTTTACGTTCACCGAAAATAAACAGACTGTGAATGCATAGTTCGTTTCAACGCTACTGGAGTGAATATATGTTTGTACTTCTTCTAGGAATTCCATTAAATAGACGAGTCTGTTAGACCGACAGGGAATGATCAGTTGGGTATATTTTCTTCAAAGCTTACTTCACGTTTGAAACTTTAGTCAATATGGACCGGAACTTCTATTCGTTTTCGTTTCGGAAACATCTAGATAATTTTTTTTAAGGAAATTTATTTTGATTGTTGGTCTCTGTTCATAATTGACGTAATTGAAATATATTTTTGAGGAAGCAAGTGAAGTTCTCACAAAAACACGTGACCCTCCATAAACAAATACAATCCTTTCAAAAGTTAAAAGCTTTTTTTAGAGAAGTGACAATTTGAAATAAGAAAAAAATAGAGTTTTTTATTTTTCACAGAAGTCTCATGAAACATCATTTAATCGGACTAGTATCTCATTACCAATTTAATATTACTAATAGTGCTGCAAGTAAATAAACTGCAAAGACAAACTGAACGAAACAATTCTTTCTATAATCAGTAAAAAAAAACCGACTTCTCACCTCACCTATATAGAATGTCCCAGATTCACCACCGTATTCTATGATGAAAATATTGGGGGAGTTTCAAATTCTCGACGGGGCTATAGCCCTCTAAATGTACAGGGAAGGCAAAATTCGATGGGATTGAATGGCAGCTCTGTAACCGTAACAGTTAGGAAAAAATGGATGGCATATTTTCGACCTAGATTTTCAAAAGGTATACAATAGCCAAATTATCATCCCTATATCTTATTCTTTTCTCAAGTTATAAGAGAAAAGTTTGTAATGTCGAAAAACAAATTTAGCATTCAAAACTCACTTTTTTATGTAGGAGTCAGTGGTGTAGCCAAAGTTTCTTCAGTCTATCGGTTCAGTGAATGAACTTCTTTTTAATTAGTGGTCTGATGAAAGAAAGCTTTGACCTCGCCTTTGAATTTTAAATAAAATAATGACTCTGAATTGTATTTGATGTTACCTCAATATTCTACAACTTTGGGGTAACATTTCGAAAAATATAAAAGAAATGTTTGGTCCTCAAAAAACATTGGCGTCGTTTTCGACAAAAATTAAAAAAAAAAATCGAACAGTTTGAAAGTTTGTCACAGTTTCAGACCCATCTGATGTAGCCTTCAATTATTTCTTTTATAATTTATTATTTATTTCCTATAATTCCAGAAAATTTTTATGTCTCAAAACATTCCAACAGTTAATTACTGAACAACGCTTCATGTTACATTACGAAAAAAAAACATCGTTAAATAAAACAGTCCGTGAAATTGCTGTATCCCTGACATATATCCTCATACCGGAAATGGTTTTTCGACTTGCTCGTACATACAGAATAGTGCGTTAACTTGTCATTGCTCCCTATATCTCTTTCGTAATAATAGACGCACAAATCAACGATTGTTACGCAATGATGGACGGTCTGAATAAAATACGTTTCATAATCACGTTTGAGGAAATCGGAAGAATTACATTCGTCAAAACACACTGATTTATTTTCGGAATTTGTACAGACATCGGAAAGATGAAGGGGAAAAGATTGAATCATCACCAGAAATAGGCGTGATCCGGATAAATAAACTTCAGATGGAAATATTTGTGCTTCCAAATTCTACAGAAACAAATCTCATTTAAATGACTAGTATCTCTGAAAAGGTACAGTTCATGTTGTTCAAAGGAGTTCCCATTTTTTTATACAATATGTAAATGCCAATAGCCTCATTTTTAAATAATCCAAAAAGATAGCGATTTGCATAAATTTTCCTTCCTAATTTCCAATGGTGAAATGAAATATAGAAAATATGTTATTGTTTTACAGGGTGAGTCTTTTACTCGTACAAATATCTTAACAGTCGATGCTTGAGGTTCAAAGAAACACTTTTTTCTTTTACCATTTTTTCCGAATCGGCCCTGATAAAAAGATAAAACCATTTTAAATTTTCATAATAAGTTGTGCCAACCCCGGAAAAACAAAATAATCATCAGAATAACCATCTATATCTGTGACACTACACATTTGTGGATCTTTTGAACAGAGTTGCATTCAGCCAAAGCACCCAATTTTTCAAATTTTTTTTGAACATCAAATTACTCGATAACGGCGCATTATAGAAGAAAATATGATGAATACTTTTATTCTACAAAAGGTTAAAATATTCATTAGATAGCATCCAACTTAATTGGGTTGGGTTCTTTGAATTTTTGGCTTTAATTATTCATATTATATATGTCGCAGACTTATCATAATATCAGTCTTATTATAATACGCCTAGGCTTTTTCAATATGACTAGGCGAATTGTAAAACTAACAAAGTAATACGCCTGACGCTTCTTCGTCTTATTGTTATTGTACGTGATGTTTTTAGAATTTGCCTGTATAAAATACGTCGTATTATAATACGACTGGCAGTGTACCAGGCAAATCATAGAAATCCCTTATAAGACAAAAAAATAAATAATTATAGGTTTTGATTATTTATTACAACATGTTCCACCCTTATCACATTTGCTTGTATATTTCATATGGGATTTGATTTGGTTTGCGAGAACACTCTTTGAATCCCTGTCCTTCGAATTTTGGAAATAATCCTAAAGCTTCCCTTGTGAAAGTTACCCTATTCTCTGGAATATTAATCACTTCATTACTGTGGCAATCTCATCCCTCGAAACCATCGGTTTAACAGTCCATGGATGGTACCAATTTGCTGAACATCTTTGGAGATTTTTACTATGGTTCCTAAGATATTTTTGGTATCCAGAGGTCCTCTATCTAGGAACTTCGATTGCTACGGTTTGACCTGTCTCAAGAAGTTTCAATTTCTTTTACTTACGTTCAGCATTTTTTCTGCTTTCTTTTTTGGCCCATTGCAATACACTATGTATTACTACTCTTTTTTGGTCATTATCACTATTTCTTCATTTTTGCATAAATTGCAAAATTAGCATGACAAGCCGTCAGTCCTTTTACTATATGACGAGTATAATCAATCAGAATCCAAAGTATTCGCGCGTTTTTGAATTTTGACAATAATAAGCCTAATGAGCAGCAGGCGTATTATAATACGCCTCAAATTGTCAGTCAAACTGTGAGATCCTAGATTATTGCTGTGATATTGCAATATGCCTAGTCGTATTGAAAAAGCCTAGGCGTATTATAATATGACTGATTTTACAATAAGACTACGACATATGTATCTTTTTGCAATTAGTCATTCAGCAATGTAAGAAACAAATCAATATCATTTCAGCTACTGCATCCATACTTGTGCTTTGATTTTTGATCAAATCGATTAGTATCAATCGTTATTTTCCACCATGAAATAGATCTCCAAAGAAATCGTGGAACAATTATTATTCTATTACTAGAATACAGAAAGTTTATTAATGCTTATCACCCCTAAATCCAGCTTATTATCCTGCCTTCAGCTGTTGTCAATCTCAATTAGTTCTATTGTTAGTTGATGTGGGTTATAATTCATTTTCAACCATGTGACTGTAACCCATTGAATTCTTGATGGTTTATGAATTGAATATACAGTAAAATTCATAATATTTCTTCTGCAAGAAGGTGACGAAAAGCAAATTGGGAAAAAATATACCAAAAATTATTAAACTTAACAATTGATTTTTTGCTTCATTCAAACAATTGAATTTTTTACAGGTAAGGCTCGAACCGAATGTTGAGAATTAAGCTGCGAATGAAATACAAAGGTAAGTATGATAGATTACATTCATGCTTTGAAATTCCGGACCGTAAAGGGTGTTTTTAAGTGTGAGTTTTTCAACAGAAGAAAGAACTGGTTAAAATAAACCCTTCAAGCCAAGACTATACATAGAGGAGAATAATTAATGGTATTTTATAAAAAAATTCAACTTAAAGACACCAGGGTGAAATAAAATTCAGAATGAATTAAAAAACACCATTGATACAAATTATTCACGCTCTTGCTCAACGTAAGGATGAGATAGAATTAGGTTATAGCAGTTGGTAGTTTGACCACCAACATCACAAGCACCTTCAATACCTTATCTCAGAAGTCAAATCCGTACACACAAAAGAAATGGACTCCCGACTTTGGAGGATGATAGCTCCGCCATTTTAAATGTTTAATGTACGCAAAAAACTCCTTTGGATACGCTCTATGTTTATATTTTCCATTAGTACTAGATGAAAGATGTTTTGAATGAACAAGGAGGCAAAAAGTACTTGGAATTAAAAATTGATCGAAAATTTGAGGAAGAAAATTCAGTTGTCCATGATATTCTCTTTGTACTAGTTATCAATATATATTATTATTTCTTATGTTAGACGTCCAATAAATTCATTAACTTTCAGGATGCAAAAAAAATTATTTTATTTATTATTCATTTTTTTTATTTATTATCATTATTTATTTTTGCTTGGTGAAAATATTGATATTTTTATTTTTCCTTAATGTCAGTAAAAAAACATTTGAAGGTGCATTTGTTGAGTTAGTTTAATTCTTTTATTACTTGTTTAGGAAAATTCTGATAGTTTATATTATTTTCTGTATTATAATCCTTGCTCTTTCTATGTAGTACATTTATTTTACTGTAAATATTGAATTGGACCTGCTTTATGACTTTTCAGCATTACAAAATTGTGATATTCTGATCATGTAGGTGTTATTGTAATCTGAGGATGCTATTTGGGCTGCGGCCTGTTGCATTCCAATTTTATGTAAATAAATAAATAAATTTTGGACGAAATGAGCTGAAGATATTGGGCCATTGCACCTTAGCGGTTAAGGAATTATAAGAACCAATTTGTCTGAAGAATATTCTGAAATTAAGTGGTCGGCTGTCTGGAAATAAAAACAGTGCTTCCGGGTTATCCGGTTTTTATGTATAAGATATACGTTATTATGAGATTATCCCATCATTCTCTTCTATTAATTTCATTGGTGTAATAAGATTAAAATCTTTTGATATCACATAAGTGTTCTATAGATTGCCTAAAACTTCTGCTAGACGTTTTCCATAATGAACTATTCATTTTACAGATATGCTTCCGCCTACTCATTTCAGAATATCTCGATTAATATGGGTGATCTTGAAGTCTTCTTCAACAGAAGCGAAAACCATTATAAGATAAGATCTGGATGTATCCACAAGATTATCAGTTAGAAGTTCAAGTTTTTTTGATAGTTCGATAGAGTTAGGTACATTTATGAACGACTTGGTCTGCTTGTTGAACAGAAAATATAAGTAGTTTTATTTTTCTCGATTTTTACTTATGAAATAATATATTTTTTTCCATCTATTCAAAAATCATTACGGTTAATCGATAACTAGTATAAATAGGTAGTTTTTTTTCGATATTTTGGAAACTATTTGAATGAATATAATGGTTTTAACAGAAATTTATTCATATCAGAAAAGAAAAATGGAAACAAAATTTTTTTCAACAAATTTATTTCCACTGAGTGGAAAAAAATATTTTAGCTCAGTAGAGAATTTCGGGCTAAGCATCGTTGAGCGAGTTCAGTACCTGGATTGCTAATCGCCCTGGATCTGAATTTGAACAAAAAGGCAAAAGCTCCGTACTTCAAGCTAGTGCTTTTTCCATTTTTGGTAGAACATAATGGAACTGAAGAACTAGGTTGTTAGAATCTCAGAACAACAGGACCAATAGTAGAACCAAAGTAGAACAATTTTTAGTGGTATGATGAAATTGAACTGATTTCTCATCCTCATCTCATCTAGCGAAAAAACACGCTCTAAGTTCCACAGAAAGGTTCATCAATTTCAAAGTGATCGAAACATTCGAAATCAAAATAAAAGAATCTACGAGGATATATTGAATAATTCTTAGCCTACTATAGAACCAAACAAAATTTCAATGTCAAAATATTTTATTACTCAACATATTCTCCTCTTAATTGGATACATTTATTACAGCGAACCTGCAACGTCTCTTGACCTTAAAAAAAACGTTTCTTCTTGCTCTGCAAAACAGACCTCCAAAACTTTTATTACCTCCTCGTTGGAAAAAAATTTGCGACCTTTTAAACTGTTTTTCAGTTGAGGTCAGAGATAGTCGGATGGAGCCAAATCTGGTGAATAAGGGGGGTGTTCCAGTAATTCAAACCCCTAAATCACGAATGTTTTGCATGGCAACATGAGATTTGTGTGCAGGGGCGTTGTCCTGCAAAAACAAAACACTTTCGGATAGCTTTTCGCGTCTTTTCTTTTTGATTTTTTTCCCGTAGAGTGGTCAGTAATGTCTAATAGTGATCTCTGGTTATTGTTCTACCCTTATCCAAAAAATCAATCATCATTACTCCATGGCAATCCCAAAAAACTGAAACAAGAATTATTCCAGCAGATTTTTGGACACGAAACTTCTTAGGTCTAGAAGAGCCAGAGTTTCGCCATTCCATCGATCATTGCTTTGTTTCTGGATCGTAGAAATGTACCCAAGTCTCATCCATAGTAACAATTCGCTTGAAGAAGTCTACATCGTTTTCAACTCGAGCAAAGATGGAACGCGATGCTTCTACCCTTGCACATTTGGGGATCCATTTTGCAGCAATTTTTCTCATGGTCAAATTGACGTGAATTATATAATGAACGCGTTCGCATGAAATATTTTGTGCTTCAGATATCCGTTTCAGCCCAATTCGACGTTCTGATAAAATCATGTCATGAACTGCATCGATATTTTCGGGGACTGACACAGAAACTGGCCTTCCCGATCGGTCATCATCTTCAATGGAAAATTTACCTCTTTTGAAGCTTGCAGTCCAATTTTTCACGGTCGCATACGAAGGACATTGATAACCAAGGGTATTAAGCTTCTTAAATCTGCTTACCTCTTAACCCTTATACAGGTACTTGATGATGGCTCGATACTCAAATTTTTCGATTTTCACAATTTCGGTGGACATCTTCTTTATTTTAATTTATTGCGTAACTGTGGCTTACTTTTTTGACCTTTGTTCGTTTCTATGGTAACGCAATATTTTTTTTATGCATGGAACTGGTCTAGGCTAACTAGATATCAATACATCCTCATATAAATTGTACTTTTAAGACAAATATGTTTGGCTGAGGGGTTTTAAACGTGATGAAACTGATGTGATAAAGTCAAGTTCAGTTTTAAAATATTCAGAAATATAATTTTACAACGATCTATTTGAATTTTTCCTTCGAATTTTTGGAATAAAACCTGACCGACGTTTTGGATAACTGTAAAAATTAGGGAGGTGATAATTATTATCTATACGTGTTCAGTTTTTGAGTTTCATTAACATCTTGATATTTTTGTGTTTCGATTGAATATTATTAGAAAAAATCTCTCTCTTGTTCGAAAATGATTTGTGCATATTCGAATTCATCTGTGGATCAGCCAATATTAAACCTCACCTAAAGAAAGCCTGTTATATTCTCTGTTAAATTATATTCTCAGGTTCTCGTTGCTGTAAGCATAAAGGCTAGCTGCGAAGAAAGGAAATCTGATATGCGGTTTCAGTTCGCCAGGTATCTTGGGGTCTTCATCATATTTCAGGCGTTCGTTTGATCCCGCCTGTTTGTTCAAGGAAGTGAACCCCAAAATAATCCCCGTCATCCCCCTTAATAACAGTAAAACACATCTTCCACCAACACCATCAGCCAGCGTCGAAAGGCTGACTCAGTCGAGATTCCTTAACGTTCACAAGGTTCAATGCCAAGAGCAACATCATTTCTTCTCATCTTTCGCCTCGAACCATAATCCCGGCTTCTGCATTTGCATTCTGCAACCAACAAACGTTCAAGTCGTTTTTTATCGGCAAGGGGGGAACTGTTCGCAGCTTATGAAATGGAGAAATAATACGTTACGTGTTTTCAATGCGAATTGCCACAGTGTTTATTACTTTTGGAATTCCTGAACTTTGAATGAAACATTTCGTTAGATGATTGAATGAGTGTTGAAAGGAGGAATGTGATGTCATGTGTGGGCAACATGTCGAAATAATATATACTTATACATGTATATTTTGTTCAATTTAGCTGGATGTCGATGTCCTTTAGAAATGTACTTGTACATGTACATATTGACCGGATAAATGTTTTTTTATATCATGAGATCATTACATGATGATGAGTGTTAGTATATTAATGGACGTATTATAGTGTTCATACGAAAGAAGTCTGCAAAATTAGACCCCCCTTGCAGATTTCTTTGTTTCTTACCATTTATGAGTGAAGGGATAAACTTATAAGATTGTGTAGCGTCTTTTCGCTTAGTTTAACAATTAATTACTGTTGAGTTTGCCGTGACCAGAGCGTTTGAATTGAAAGGAAAAATTAACAAATTCAGGAGAGTAAAAGCGCGTTTTTTATGGCCCTTATCTTTCTAGTGTCCTGTACATGTGTTTCACTTTGTGCATGTGTAATTTTTTTTTTGGATACGTGGGATATTGGGATATTAGATATATCATGAAACAAGGTTGTTAACAAATCAAACGACAACACGGATCTCATTTCATTTATTTTGTTGTTTCATAGGAGGACTTGGGACTTGGGACAATGCCGAATAGATACAAGCGGCGCATTGGCAGCAGGAAATATGCCGATTTTTCGCAGGATATTATTATTTACGATATTTCCACGAAGAAATCACCAAAGAATGAAAGAAATCAAAGTTCCCTTGTTTTGTTTAGTTTGTTTACATTCGAGTTGCAATATATTCACTTTCGCTGTAATAAGGGTTTATAATTTAATTTCCTTACCGAATTTCAACTATATAATCACAAATTCTTATTTTTCAAAACTATACACCGACACAATGTCACCTATATCATTTGAGAGTTGAGAAATCAATAGATTTTAACTTGTGCCCCAAGCCTCACAAATGGGTGGGTGACTTGGGACAAGTAGATATATTTTATTTTTTTCGAAATTTATATCCGAATTCTGAAGCATGGTATATATCCTAATCAATAGTCTGGGTCATTGAGCATATTCGAACCTCTTTTTTAGATAAAAATAGGTCACCGTGTTGAAAATATGACAAGTTGAATTCAACAGTCGTCCCCCGAATCTACGGTATTGGAATATTGTTAATGATTCGAAAAAAAATTAGCCTTGAGTAGATATCCAATGAAATGAGGTGTTAGCATTGAGTATTAACCCCCAGGGTTGAACACTCGAAAGGTATTAGCCATTGGTACTTTGCACCGTAACGGTAAACACTGATTAAATTATTAAAACACGTTTAGTTCATAGAAATTCTATGTTTAAACCAACTATTGGAGACAGGAGACATTATTTTATGAATGAAGATGGTATGGTTTGAAATCCAGAGAGTCTTTTTCAAGTTGCCAGATAATTTTATCTGAAATAATAAAAAACAGAAGCAAGAAAATGTGAGATAATAAAATTAAGTTTTCTATGTCAGATTGACCTAAAATTCACAACCCAATTCAATAAAGATTCGGAAAATGCATGAATAGCTTTAAAATCATCCTGAAATTTATTAATCGGACAATAATTAACCAGATGATTTATGGCTTCTTCTGGTTCCCCGTATCCCTCATTCACAACTAGGGCTTTCAACTGAATTCCACCTGGAAAGCATACTATTGCAACGTACGTGACCTGTTCTCATACGATTCAGAATACACCATAACCTGGGAAGATTAAAACCAGGAATTCTATTCGAGGGATCACTAACTAATTTTTGGCTGAAAATAGTGCACGTATTCCATTCAGACTGCCAAATGTCTCTGTCCCTTTTATATTCGACTTAAGACTTAATGAAATAGTTGGACCATGGGGGTTTACGAGACTTTAGGCTGGGAATCGTATTTTTTGAAATTTAAGACAGAATTGGAATTAAGTCTTGAAAGGAGTGGAATTTATTTCAAATATTTATAACGCCACTCTGTCTACGAATATGGAGCGGTTCAATGTTTGAAAGAACTGGTAACCATTGAATAGGTGAAAATCTAATAGTTCCAGTTATAATTCTCATTAAAGGATTTAGCTGTGCATCAATTTTTTGCACATGAGCACTATTAACCTAAACGGGGCAACAATATTCAGCATCCAAAAAAAAACAAAGCTAGGGCTGCCGTTTGAAGAGTAGTTGCATCAGCACCCCATGAAGTACCAGCTAGTTCATGTAGGATATTATTCCTATGTAATTTTCAACATCAGACGCAAATTTTCCAAATGGGCTTTTGAAATTCAGCGAGGAATTATTCTCTATACATTTGAAATCAGAATGACGGAATACGAAGAAAATATCATCAGCGTATATAAATTTCTCACAACAAGTAGTAGGGATGTCACATAGATATAAATTGAAGAGAAGAGGTTCTAAAACTGATCCTTGTGGAAGACCATTATTCAAAGTTTTGAAATTACTGCTATCATCATCTTTTGTTATATTCCAGAAGTAAATTCCAAGATGAATAACAATACATCTAAGAGACAACATAATTCTTCGTACAAAAATTATGTTATTTTGAGTTACTTTCTTGACACCCTGTATTAATGCAACGTTGCATGTCGTCATCGAGCAACTTCGGAACTGGAAGATCTTCATTGAGGATTGCGGCTTCGCAAGAAATTCCACAACACGTTTCGACTGACCTTCTACAACTTCTACAATGAATCCAACGCAACGTTAGAAACATGGATATAAGTCCCCTCTGAATTTTCAAAAATGCAGAACTACAAAAATATTATTCTAAACAGGGATACCGAGTCAGTATAACTTTCGTGATTTGTCACTTCTTTTCTCAAGGACGTAGCAGTTTCTCGAATGAAGAGAATAATTCTGCAGTATACTTCAACCGCTTCTCTCTGAACATTTAAACAATGACATAAATTCTTAAAATAACTCCGGGTAGGATCGCAAACAGTTCTTGCGTTTGAATTGGCAGAGTCAACTCAGAGTTCAAGCAGGAAATGTTGCCAACAAGGCGAGATTACACGCTTCTCGGGAGTATCAATTCAGATTTTATCCTAGTTCACCAGAAAGCAGTTTATTTCAATAACACCCCTAACAATGGAATCTGGGGTAAATTTATTATGCCATTTTATCAGGAGGTTGTAGTGCTTAGTTGTTTTCGTCAAGGAGGGGATTAAGATTGGAGTAGGAAATATTTATCCAAAAGTTGTTGGAACACAACTACAGGAAAAGAATTGAGAAATTCTCAAAATAAATTCAAAAAGTGATCAAAGGAAATGAGGGAAAAATCCATAGAATTGCATCTAATATATTACCTACAATATGATATGCAGAGCCATTATTTCAGAACACGCACACCCTGCCCTGATTAATTGTACAAACCTGACCAAGCAAACATACTGTACATCCCTCACCACCAACGAACTGCCGCACCAAAAAATCAACACTTAAAACAGATTATACGATTTTCACAAAATGAGTCTTCAGACCACGACACGTGGGTGGGTGAAGGTAAACTCACCTGAAGATGCTATTGTGATAGCGAAACACGTGTCGTGGTTAAAAAACTCATTTTGTGATAATCATATAATCTGTTATAAGATCAATTATGGATTTTCATCAAGTATCGGCCAAATCAATTCAAAAAATCAATAATGTCTAGAAGTGAAACACAAAATGATTATTTTAAATACAAACTAAAAAACATAACCAGAATTCAATCTCAGTAACCTTCAGAATTGCACCAAGAAGTACAGCTATAAACTATAGGAGAAAACCACAGCCTTCTATAGACGGCTGTGACAAAACTCGCACACCTAATTCTTTGTTTTATTGTTCTGTTTTATAGAAATACTTTTTGTTCCTGTGTGTCGCACATTTTCGATGTAACTCTACTATACAGAGTGTTTCCAAAGGTTACGTTTTTTTTTTTTGGCAGAAGGTAGAACTCATCAAAATAAGTCATTTAACGAAAAATTGTCTGTATAAAATATCCAAGATGGCTGAGATACAACCCTTACAAGTTCGAAAAAATTTCTTTGAATTTCAAGTACGGGACTGTGGAAGGTGACTCCGGCATCGCAAAAACGAAACAAAACATAAGCATTTGACTGGACAATGAATGGTTCAGTACCAAGTTCATCGGATTCGATGCATCAGGTCACTTTTGAGAGAATCATAATTGTTGTATCGCGCAATTTAGGGTGGAAAAAATGTTGAAAATCGAGGCAGTTTCTTGAAAGAGCTTATGTTATAGTTTTGTTGAAAAACTGCTATGATGTTTCCCCATTTCATCCAATTTTTACGACGAATGTCAGAATTTTCGAACACGAAGATTGTGATGCCCATTGTAAAAAAATTTGTGAATAATTTAGACGAATTTTATTATTGAGATTTTGAAGAGTTATTATATTTTTAATACTTGTATCCTCAGTCTCTTCTGTCAGTATGTATCAATATGAGCCATTTCGTAAAATCGTGTAAGTTACTAAAAAATTATGAGAACAATTCGGCAATCCTAAGTTACCATTTTCATTACCACCTAAATATCGAACGAAACAATATCCTAAACGAAACCACATGGTCGAATCAGGAGATAAGTTTTTTCCCAGTATAATTCAGCTAATACGGTCTAGGGTAATATAAGAATCTATTTCAGTAATCCTTTTAATTTTTTTTTCAACTTTGTCATTTTGAAAGTTTTTTATAGTTGATTTTTGGTGTAACGCTCCATTTTGACCAGTTCCATCTTCTGTTGAAAAAAAAAAGCCTCACTCACTTTCAAATACACCCTGATCTGAAATGAAGAGGCTTTTCATAGCCATAGAATAATAAAAATCACAATAAATCGATAAACTTGAATATTATTTATAATTCATTGCTTATTTTTTCTTCTAAATATCAAGTGAAGTTGAATGGTATTGAATTACCTATACTAGCTGGAGGATGGCACATTGCTGTACGATCAAATTAGTTAGTACACTATACTAAAGTACTAATTTGTTCCTCAACAACTAATATTGGCAGTTATTTCATTAAATAAAATTTGTTGCTATGAAAATATCTTACTACTTCTTCTACTTGTATTTATCATCGTTTTCTTCGTGTTTTTTTATAACATATCTATATCTACATCTAAACTTAAAATAAAAATATTTCAAATCGAAGAAATAACAGCTCTTTGAATTGGTAAAACTTCGACTGTAAATAAAAATTGTTTTTAAGTGTGCGCGCTTTTGGTTAGAACTATGGAGGGTAACCTCCACAGTTGGAACGAATATAAGTACAAAAGATTCTGTATCGTAAGGATACCAGAAGAAAATGCAGACAGAATCCCGTTGTTGATGGTTCATTCAGATGCTTTCTCCATTGAAAGAACTGGACCCCACATAGAATAACCAAAAATGGTCAGACTGGTCAGCTGAGACACTATTCCGTTGAACCGGGCCTTTGATAGCCCTATTGATTCCAATTGTAGTGTTTTGCCGATTCAATCCTACTAATTGAGTGACCCCGAGACTCTGTCAAGGTCAGGCTATATACGCAGCTATCGACAATAATGGCATTGTTATTGCGCATTTTAATGGCACAATTTTTCAATTTATCGGATCCAATTATTTTCATGGTATTCGTTTTGGTGATATTGCATACAGTAGTTTGAATTGCAATTTGAGCGAAGACGATTCGTTCAGTTTTTTATTTTAAATGAAAGCTGCTGTCACTTCCGGTTTCTCAGAAAATCCGATAATGAGAATATCTTGATGGGATTGCTGATGTTGGTTATATAATTTTTTCAAATTCTGGTACATATACTCCATTCACTTTTATTTTAGCAGTCGGTTGGCCATGGAAATTTGACACATTTCACTCTGTATAGTACGAAAAAGTGGGGTTATGACGCTTGCCAAAACATTTTCGGGTTTTAAATCAACGCTATGTTGCCCGTTCTACGTAAAAGTTTCTGTTATTACGTATTTTATCACAATGTCGAATCTCTTCGGACAATATGTGACGAACATAATTGAAGTTTATACAAACTGATTGAAGGCAGACCAAATCCAGTTATTTGCATGGAACATGCAATAAATCAGTATAATATCATAATATGCACTAGCTTGAGGAGAGTTAATGTTCGTTATCTTCTTTGGCTAAAGTTTGAATACGTTACATCAGTTGTAGATTTCAAAAATATTAACCCGAAGATGAAATGCATATGATGCAGTGGTTGGGAATAGGTATCTCCCGAAGGAATTAACAGATAATTACAAGAATGTTAAATTCTTCAACAAAAATCATCTTGCATCAATATAAGTACAGTGAATTAAAGGAAGTTTCAATCAAGATGAACTTCACCTTTGAACAAAAATTTCACATGAATAAAAAAATTAGCAGGACAACTGGCGCGTATTTGTGGCTCTTCATGTTAATGCATTGATAATAATTTATAATAATTAGGTATTTATTGGTACCTTAAGGCATTTACAATGTATAGGACAAGTCAAATGAAAAATAGAAAAATCAATTTTCGGCAACTTATTCTACGATGACATTCATCGAAAATCCTGTAGTAAACTTTTCGCATAAATTCACTCAAACATAAAATTCTCAAATGCCACCACTTTTTTGGGTCTCCCAATAGAAGGAAATTCTTTGTCATCCTCTTCATTCACAATTTCTCTGATTGTGGAAATATTCAGCTGAAATATAAGTCGTTTAGATTCAGATGAAACATTATATAAATTCTTTTACATTGAATATGTTCGCTGACGTATTGTGGATTTTAGAATATCAGGGTATAACTGTTTGAATGAGCGGACCTGAATTCTAAATAGCACTTCCTGAAACCCTGTCTCTTTTTTTCAATCACTTTCGGCACTTTCGTAATAAAAATTGATATTAGTTGTGGCATCGGCGTTATGACATAAACGACATTTCATGAGTGACAACCTTACTTCGTTCTAGTTACAAAAACTTGAGAAAATTATTTCATGGCCAACCGACTGCTAAAATAAATGTGAATACAGTATACTTTTATTTATTTATTTAACAGCGAATAAGGAAGGAATTTCAAATCTATACTGTACAGGGTGGGCAAAATTCGTTGTCTACTGAAGGGATCTCGAGAACTATAGCAGCTAGAAGAAAACAGACGACACATTCTCGAGCTCTTTTTTCTTAACTAATCCAAAACTGAAAACAGATCCAGCCTAACGTTCATAGATTTTGAGGTATGAACGAAAATTGAAAAATTGTCATTTTCAATGAAGCTGAATAACTCTTTAATTCGAACTCGTATTCAAAATCCGTTGTTACATCCTACAGGCACTTTTTTATGAGGAATTCAAATATGATATTGTAAAATTTTTTGATCCAGTCATTTTCATGATACGACAGGGATTTCTGATTTTTCAAATGTAAACTATAGTTGAAAGTCCTTTCATTCTGCAGCAATTTTTTTGCTGATTTCAAAAATGTATCATATGTCGCTATTCACACGAATATAACATAAGAAAAAAATTCAATACTTTTTCCTGCTTTTCTATTCACTGTTGAATTTTTAGTAGGCTAGCGTAACCATAGCGACCGTTGAAAATGCATTATGGTTTGTGAACTCCACATAATCCTATGTGAATTCAACCTTGTGTGGTAGGAATCACAGACTGTCGAATAATTATTTCTTTTATATATCGAGATCGATATCCTTTAAAAGAGAGTAAAAGACTTTCGTCTGATTATTAAAGAAGAAAATTTATTCAATTATCGTTTTTCGATTCATGAAAGAAACTTAAAGAGTCAGTAAAATAAATAAAATACTAAAGCTACCTATAATTATGATTTTTACAAAAGTAAGATAATGAAAAATAGGTACGTCTGTCCACGGTAGTATTCGAATTGAGAACCATCGGCATCGTAAGATAAGCATGCCAAACATCGCGAGAACAAACGATGGCAAATTAATCATCGAAATATTTATTCAGCAATCCGTGATTTCAATCATAGAGGCTCAGGTTCACAAAATATAATGCATATTCAACGGTTGCTATTATTACGCCAGCCTACTAAAAATTCAACAGTGAATCGAAAAGCAGGAAAAAGTATTGAATTTTTTTTCTTATGTTATATTAATGTGAATAGCAACATATGATACATTTTTGAAATCAGCAAAAAAATTGCAGCAGAATGAGAGAATTTTCAACTATAGTTTACATTTGAAAAATCGGAAATCCCTGTCGTATCTCGAAAATGACTGGATGAAAAAATTTTATGATACCATATTCGAATTTCTCATAAAAAAGTGCCTGTAGAATGTAACAACGGATTTCGAATACGAGTTCAAATAAAAGAGTTATTCAGCTTCATTGAAAATGACAATTTCTCAATTTTCGTTCATAACTCAAAATCTATGAACGTTAGGCTGGATCTGTTTTCAGTTTTGGATTAGTCAAGAAAAAAGAGCTCGAGAATGTGTCGTCCGTTTTCTTCTAGCTGCTATAGTTCTCGAGATCCCCTCAGTAGACAACGAATTTTGCCCACCCTGTACATTTTGAAGTTGATTTTAACGAGAAAAAACTTCAGTCTCGAGCTGATGAGATGTTGATGCTAATATTTGAGGGAAAGTTGTCTGCTACCTTCCAGCAGGTCACAAACTTTCTCTATTAATTTTATTCGAACATCAATCAGTAATTAGTGCTTCTACTCATCGTTACCTAACGAAAAGAAATAAGGTATTGTAGTTTATGTCCTGTTTTATTGTTGATTGAATTCTGTCAATACATAATGGTAAATAATTGTGTAAAGATGGGATTCATAAGTTCTCCTTTGATAAGAAATATATGGACCATTCATTACTTCAATTACTTCTTTATACTCTAAACACTCTAAACCGTGATTTGTGTTCCAATTATTTCAATACCGTATCGACATTATCCTGGAATTTGAGGAGATTGGGAAGATGACCCTTTCGCAAAACTAATTGGAATAAAATGCGGAGTTTTGCAATCGTTTCCTGAATTTAATGATGTTGAACCAAGTGCTGGTATTACAGTAAAATATGTACATCTTTTTAATGAAGAGTACGTATTATTCGTTCAATCATTATTTTCTTCTAATTGGAGAACCCTGCTATTTATTCTCTTTTTGTTCCTTTAGATACCCCTGAACGAACTGATAATTTTTCCACAGATTATACTGAGTTTCATCTTTTTTAGAGCAGAGTACTTCCTGACCCCGGCAATGTATATCACAAACGACATACATTTACAGGGTGGCCATTTAAAAGGAAACAGAGCCATTTATGGGCGAATTGGCCACATACGACACTTCTGTTTACGTTCTTAATTTATTCGAACAAATCGGAAACTTAATTGTATCAATTTTGTGAGCCTATTAATATGCTCTGAATTTGAATATTTCTGCTTCTCAAATATTTTTCTAGGTTATATTTATATATTCTAGTTCTGTGTTTGAAACTACAGAAATTATTGAAGATTTCTGTGACCAGATATTAATCTGTGTCTGGACTTTCAAGTAGTACTTGGATGTCAATCATTTTTGAACGGAGTATAACTATACTTACTCTTTCAACAAAATGTTACAGTACAAATGTTACGGAACAACTGACTTTGACAGAGCCGATGAGGGGCACACAAGTTTTGGTTCACGTTTTTGTGATTACTAGTGGTTTTAATAAATTATATTTTGAATAAGTTCTGCTGTTCCATTTTTTCTTCAGAATGTCACTTTAATTTCTGTAAACGAACCAGTGCTGAATATGGAAAGATACACTTTTTCAAGGAATTTTTTTCATCGCAGACCACCATACAAAAGCAGAATTTTTTCAGGCAAGAAGAAGTGGAAATTATTATAAAATTATTCAAGGACATGTTTATCACAAATCTCTATAAAATTTCCATCAGCCTAATTGAAAAGCGCGTGTTTGTTGAATATGGTTCATTTGGCGAATAAACAAAGGGATCAATATGCAATAAAATTTGAAAGGACGTATTTTTGGGTGGGTAGAGATGGAATCATCTTGGAAGGAGTGGGAGGTCGTTTCTTCGAAGAATCGATTCATTAATTCCCGATATGGTGCGATACACACCCTAGAAGAAATGTTATGTAATAAGTAGTATTCAATGTGTGTACAAATTAGGTTAAGTATGAAGGTGAGAATTATTGAATAGACTGCAGCTTTCACAAAAACTCAATTCTGCTCTTTGCTTACAATTCAAATATAGTTTGAACTCGGAAAAACTGGGTTCACTCGTTCCAAATTAAATTTATATTTTCCTTTTAGTTTCCTCTAACTGGACATTTAATTGTGTGGTCCTTTTATGACTTATAATTTTCCATTCACTTTGAATTGTTAACAGATATGATTGCTGTGAGTAAATTAACTTAGACATTAAAATATGTGAACTGTTGCAATGGTTCTATCATTCCCAAAGTGATTGAAAAATTTAGATTGCCCTCGACATTCTCTCTGTTGACTCTTCACAACTTAGTTCAATTTATTGGACTTATCTGTGTAGATCAGAACAACCCCAAATATTATATCAATTTCTTTTGAATAATTCGTTCTGTATGTTCATTCTTATGCTACTTTGAATTTCTATCTGAGGCTATCCTTGTTACCATAAATAAATATAGCCCACATAGAATCGACTAGATTTATTCTAGCATACCACAATTTGTGTACTTCACTTTTATGGTCAGGTTATTATGTACTACAAGGAGAAAACCACTTCACTCGTATTACCTCAATCGCTACACAAGCAGTAATGTAATGAAATTATTCATAGGCATTTTATCGTGGACTTAATCGACGTAATATATATGAATGAAGTAGCTGCAGTACTCGCTATTTAAGGAATAATTAGATTTGTCAATATGGGGAATTTTTTAATTGATTTATAAATACCAAGTCAGACCTAGTGACAATTGGGAAACTTTCTCTACAAATGCGACTAAAAATATCGTACAGATTTATTATCAAAAGGAAAGCCAAAATTCAGTAGGTACCTACTGTATTATTTCTGCTTAGGCAATCATAATTTCCCAACAAATTTTGTGCGATAGCACAATTTAGTTTGGGCGGCACAAACCGATAAACCCAATAAATCCATCAATTGAAATAATGATAATAAGGGCCCATATATTAAGGCAGAAATTAATAATTGAAATTACTCGTAATTCATATACACATGCAGACATTTTAATTCTATTTCTCAATATCTCCTCAGCGGTTTACTACTTATTTATGGTGCGATAAATTATTCCATTGAATATTTTAATTGAACTTTTCCTCACGTTGGTAGCCTGTAAGATTTTCAATAATGGATTGCAGGAAAGTACCTACTTTGAAAATTATAAATAATTATTTTTGTGGATAAACTGTGCTTAACTTCACTAGTCGCAAGTGAAACCCTCGTATGTACAGGGTGGGTCAAATTCGATGGGATTGAATGATAGCTCTGTAACTGATAAAGGTAAAGAGATAGGGAAAAATGGATGCCATGTTTCGACCTCGATTTTCAAAAGATTGTTAATGGGCAAAACCGCATCCCATCTTCTTTTGTTTTCAAGTTATGAGGGAAAACTCATTTTTTGACTCTTCGTACTAGTAGTGTCTCTATTTCGTAAAGTATAAGTGATACCGAAAAACAAATGTTACATTCTAGGGACACTTTTTCCTGTAGAAAGGAGTGGCATAGTCAAAAATTTTTTTCAGTCTGCCACTTCAGAGATATAGTGGTAACTTTCATTTTTTTAAATATAAACTCCATGTTAAATTTACGAATGCCAGACCCATAATTTTTTCTGATTCAGAAACTATAATATAAGTCGTATCTCTATTTGTTTTTCCAATGAGAAACTCAAAAAGTAGATCGGTCTAGTTGGCAGGTCATTTCATTGATTTGATAACTTTATGCTCCTATGTTGTGTCAGGTTATGAGAGATTTTGGAGATAACTTTCATTGCGGATATTCGAGAAGATGTTCGGAAATGAGGAAATTATGAGAATTGCTATGACTCATTCCATATTGGGAAATTTCTCATCCTTTCAAATATCCGGAATGAAAGTGATTTCCAAAATCTGTCATATCAGTAATAATAATTGGGTTTTTTCTTTGGAATCTACAAGGTTGTTACAATTTTAAAATCTGAATAATAAACCTTAGGAAATCCACTGAAGGCAAAGCATGTGTCATTTAATAACCTGACACAATTTAGGAGCATAAAGTTCATTATCATATTATCAATGAAATGACCTGCCAACTAGACCGATCTAGTTTTTGAGTTTTTTTATTGGAAGAACAATCAGAGACGACGTATGTTATATATTCTGAATCAGAAAAAAATATAGAACTGGAATATGTAAAAACAATACAGGGTTTATATTTAAAAAAATAAAAGTTATCACTATATCCGTAGAATGTAACATTTGTTTTTCGATATCACTGATACTTTACGAAATAGAAGCACCTGTACGAAGAGCCGAGAAATGAGTTTTCTTCAATCCCATCGAATTGTGCTCACCCTGTACTCAATTTCCCAGACTATTGGAGGAACTGTGCCATACGGAATACATTCTTTCGGATTCCTGAAAAAGACAGACGACTCAACCGAAAACCTGCGTTACCGTATAATGCAGAATGGAATTTATTCCATTTCGTGAGAACGTTTTGTAATCGACATGGCGAATTACGAGGGCCAGATGGGTTGTTGCTGTTTTGGCAATGTTGCAACCTCGAACGTACTGGGCGAGTCCTGGTGACTGCGACATTGAAATGCCGGTTGAAATTTTTTGTTTCTTTTGCCAGTCTGCGACTAGGTTAATTTCAGTTTGAGAACACGAGTTCACGTCGTTTGCAGGGATGGCAAAGAAACGGCGATATGTAGAAGACATCGATATATTTAAAGAGCCGATAATATCAACTACAGAGCTACACATCTTTTCATCTAACATTTTGGTGAATTTTTTTCACGATGTTTCTCATTACAACAGTTAATTAAACTCTAGAGAATCCATATCGGTGCTTAGCATTAAATGTAATTCAAACGTAAATAACAACAATGAGAATCTTTTATCTTCTTCTTTCTTCTTCTGAATCCACTCCTGGACATAGGTCTCTTCCTTCTTTCTTCTTTTCATGTCGATCTACACAGTGCTGTGAGAATCCAGTTATTGTATTGGGGATTTTTTTTTTGCGAAAAACAAATTAATAACTTAAATGAAATGATCCTGTGTCATAAAAAACGACCAATAATATTTGAAGTAGCTTTTCATAGTTCTCATTTAAAAAAAAATATCGCTTTCGAAAATGTACCAATGGCGTCTCTTTCATCGAAATCAACCCGTCAATAATCCATGCTCAGAAACAAGCATAACTCTTTTTCCGCAAAATATAGCTCACTGATAACTTATATAAGGAGAGTCTTGACTCGTCAAATATTTCAACAGTATATTCTTTAGGACAGAAGAAACACTTCTTTTCCTTACCATTTCTTCCGAATCGGCTGGGTTTAAAAGATACAGGCTGTTGAAAAAATCATAAAAAACTGTTATTATTATCTAACAAACGGTTTTATCGAATTAAATGAATTTCGAAACATAGTTTTTCCTCTATTTGATGAATCTTCTTCTTCATTATGACTATTACTCACCACGAATATACGGAAAATTCAAGGAACCCAACTCTTGAAACTACGATGGAGGCTATATAATGAATATTTGAACGTTTTGTAAAATGAAAGTATTCTTCATATTTTCTCGTATAATGGGCCATTTTCGAGTAATTTGATGTTCGAAAATTGAATAGTATCTGTGAAATTCTAAAAATTGGGTACTTTGGCTGAATACAACTTTGCGTTTAAAAGATCCACAGATGTGTAGTGTCACAGATTCAGCTAGTTATTTTGAAGGGAATTTTGTTTTTCCAGGGCGCTCAGCTTATTATGGAAACTTGAAATGGCTATATCTTTTTATCAGGGCCGAATCAGAAAAATAATACAGGATAAAAGGCTTTTCTTTTGGCCTCAAGAATTTACTGTATTTGTACGAGTCAAAGAATCACCCTGTATGCACCTTCAGACTTTTAGACTATAGTTGTAGTCTTGCTAATGAATCGAGTTTGTCAAAACAATTCATGTCTCAGACAGAATTTCCTTCATTTAAAATATTCAAAAATTCTGAATGTGCTTTCGTTTTTATGAAAAGCGATCATTGGCAACACCACGCTCATAAGGTGTCAACTGTCAGATCATGAATGTTTGCAAGAACAAAACTCTCTATAGTTTTATCACAGCCGACTCAACGTTCTGCACAAGTCATAGAACTATGCCGAAGCTAATTTCCACGAACGTGACTCCATGAATCTATTTTTTATCCGATTATGGGAGAATTAATCATTAGAAAGTCAAAACAAAAATTCCTGGGTGACATTAGTACATATAATGGAACAAATAACGCCTTAACAGACAATGAATACCATAATGAGAATGTATTCAGATTTCAGATGCATCACCCGATGATATGAGTAGATATCAACAAGTGTTACGATCTGAATCGAACTAGCCAATTTGTCATCGTCAGGACAACGAGATTAAGGACGTTCCACCGAAGAAGAGTAAATGCTGACAATGGTTTCGGTCTTATTTGACCTCGTCAGCATCTACTGTTATTCAATGGAACATTTTTCTTTTCGTTGTCGTGACGATGACAAATTGGCTAGTTTGATTCAGATCGTAACATTTGTTGATATTCATATGAGGGGGTGGTATGCATCTGAATTGATTCTTATTAGTTCATATATACCTATACTTTCTAATGAATGGTCAATGAAAAGGTCCATAAAAAATCTCGAATTTCTTTAGTTTCAATCACAGAACTAAAATATATAAATATAACCTAGAAAATATTCGAACTGAAGAAATACATAGTAAAATTCAGAGCAGTATTCAAAATTGATACAATTATTTTCTCAATTTGTTCAAAATATCTCCAGTCAGTGTATAGTCTTATATGTAATTGGTGTATGGGTCAGTGGTCATTTCAATACCAACCTTAATTTATCAACTATTACCAATTCAAATTCGATTTTCCATAGCCATCCGAGATGGCTGAGGAGTTTACTTAATGAAAACTACTGAAATTGAAACAATTACTAGTTTAAAAATCATTTCGTTGTAAAATTTATATTTTCAATAGTAATACATTGAATGTTCTGCAAAAATTTTTCCTTTCGAAGCCTAATTTCCATGCCTTCAAAATGCCAGTACGGACTAGCCGCATTTGACGTTGACATATCGATAGTTGGAATTAGATACATATATTAAACGAAACACATTGATTTCTGTCATTTCCAGCTTCATCGCTGTCACTACTTCGATGCTTTCTGAAATTTTCCATCCCTGCGGCTTGGACGAGCACGGACACGTTGTTTTCATTGGTCGCCGATGATTGATTTTATATTCCGTTTTAACATGAACACGTGAAAGCTCATATGGAACCATTCCAAGTTTTAAACGGGCATTGAATCATTAGGTTGCTCGCGAAATTAGTGCTTCATATAGATTGTCTTTTCAACCCGAATTAAAATTATAAATTTTTGTTTCAACTCAGTCGAATTGGAACAAATGTTCATTTAAAATGAAAGTACCTACATCAGAATTGATCCGTTCGGTTTCTTACTGCTAATGACAAATAATGCCAACATAGAGTGATAGTTTTGTTCAAAACGTGTAACTAGGACGATTTTCTATGGAAGGCATCTGCTAGAAAGAGACTGATATCAGTATAAAAAATGAAAATATTCTTATTGGTCTAATTTATTCACAAAATTTGATTTTCTGTATAGTGTCGCTCGATTTGAAAGTAGAATAAAAAGACTGTGGCATAATATCACTCTAAACACGACCACGTTCGACACTATACTCAATATTCTTACACTGTTTTCTTCCCTTTCACGATACACAAAGTTCGAAAACTTTTTTTAAATTTACAGTACCTATTGAAATGCAGATACTAATAATGTAAGTTCCTTCCACGTATCTTACAGGAACGATGGAAGTTGATTCTATTCCAATTTCTCAATATATCTTAAGTACAGGGTGTCCGAGTTAAAGTATACCTTATTGTGGAAAATAAAGGAGCTAGAAGAAAAAGTTGAATACAGAACTTGCCTGTAATCGATTGAACTTTTATTTTTTATAACACACCTTAATACAGGGTGCTCCGTTTTTTCCCTTCTGTTATCAACTTTCTTATTTTAAATGAAACACCCTGTATAATATTGCATTTTTGAATTCCTTGTCAAATTTTAAGGTAACTTTGGTTTGATAACCATGGTCCTATATAGCACCGATTCTGAGATATTCGACTTTTTCCTCAGCTCACTAAAATAGCTGATACTAGTCTTCTAATGAATCTATCGAAACCAAATTTTGCCCAGCTCTTGTCAACATATTGAATTATAGGCTACATATTTATTTTCAGAAATCTGATATATAGGGTCTTCAAAAATAAAGTTAAACTTTGCCTGTAATGTGAATAGTTTCAAAAATATGGACGATGAAGTGCATTTTCCCGCAAGAACCAACGATAATTATTAATTAGTGTTGCTACTATATAGTTGGCTTTGATTTTTTTGATAAATTTGATTTACTAGATTGTCTAATGAAAGACAAAAAGAATCTTTTACTCATAATTCACTCCCTCCCAGTAAAATAAATAAATTAAATATTTCTCAATTTTCAGAAATATTTAATTTATTTAAGTTTAAATACATTTTTTGCTCATTTCAATCTGCTCCACATGATGAACAAGAAAAAACAATAGGTTTCCATTTGAAAAAATTATGTTTCGATTGAAATTCTATCTGAATTTTTAACTTTAATTTTTGAAAACCCTGTATATCAGATTGCTAAAAAGAGATATAGCGTATGACCCAATATGTTGACAAGAGCTGGGCAAAATTTGGTTTTGATACATTAATTAGAAAACTAGTATCAGCTATCACTAGCTATTTTCGTGAGCGCCTACAGCTGTCAAAATTTTAGGAAAATGTCGAATATCTCAAAATCGGTGCTATATAGGACCATGGTTGTCAAACCAAAGTTTCTTTAAAATTTGACAAGGAATTCAAAAATGCAATAATATACAGGGTGTTTCATTTAAAATAAGAAAGTTGATACCAACAGGGAAAAAACGGAGCACCCTGTATTAAGGTGGGTTATAAAAAATAAAAGTTCAATCGATTACAGACAAGTTTTGTATTCTACTTTTTCTTCTAGCTCCTTTAGTTTACACAATAATGTGACACCCTGTACCTATGCCATGAGTATTCCATATTACACTCTATTCGATTTCCTAATTGGATATATCTCTAATAAACACTAACTTTTATTGTTTCCTCTTAGTTTTCGAGCTAGTAGGCTACGAGATGCTATTCCTTTGTTTATTTCCGTCTGGAAAATGAAGATGCTGGAGCCAGTGGATCTAAATATAACGTGGTACAATATGGGGAAGTTTTTATGCCTGAATATAAAGCAGTAATTTGTCGAGTGCTGCATTATAATGATACGCGATGAGGCAGTGAGATTATGGATAAGAAATGGACTTGAACAGAGTGAAATAACGATGAATATTTCTTTCTCACCAATATTTTCATAAAACTAAAAGGGGAAGATCGGTGAAAATCTGAAAATTGAGTTCGATATTCTCAACTATACAGGTTTGAGCATAAGTCTGGAATGAAATTGATATTTCGTCAACCAATATCTTGAAATGAAAATGCTGAAAACCGTCAGTTCATTTTTGATTAACCTCTCTTTCTGACATTAACCTTCAGTTTGGAAACATATACCTTGTGTGGGGTCGATAGAAGGCTCACGGAAAATGGAATTACACCATAATCTTTGTTTTTTCAATTTTGTAATAATTAGTAGAAGCATCAGTAGAAGTCTCTAAAAAAAATAAAAAAAATATATAAATAAAAAAAAAGGATTATGGTGGGTTTCCCTTTTCTTTGAGCTTTTCAACAACTCCAAGTTCAAGAAAAAAGCTCAATTTTATGGTCAAAAAATGAGGGCAATTTAATTTATAATCAATTAATGGTTTTCAGCGTTTTCATTTGAGTGAATGGTTGAAGAAATATCGATTACATTCCAACCCTAAATTTAGTGCCATTTATTTGAGAAGTCTCGATATTTCAATAATTCCTGGATTATCAATTCTAATGACAAAGCAAGAAAACTTCCAAAAATCCAATGTTAATCCATAGAAATAGATCGATGTCATGTATAGGATCGATTCTAACCTTATATTCGTTCTATATAATTCTATATAAAAAGGTTGAAAATTTTAGCAGAAGTTGCAATGTTGTGATTGCAAGATAATATAATTTTTTTACTAAAAAGGTCTACGAAGGGTAGATAATGTTGCAGCTATTATTGTTATGTCATTCATATTTTTGCATAACTCCATTGTGATTTGTCATAATATAAAGATGGAAGGCTGTGGGTGTAGTCGATCCATGAAATATATTTATTTAGTAACATTCAGGTTACTTGCAGCCTGGTTCCAACTATCTTCCGTCCATTATACCCACCAGATTTCGTAATTTCATAGCCCACTCTTCTAGTATAATGGAACTTAATGGGTTTCTATCAGCTAGTTCAGATAAATCCTTATTGATACAATAATATTTCGGATTATTAATCTATGATGTATGTTATTCGGTTCTAGTTATTCGATAAGAGGTCAAATCAATGTAACCATATCATTCTTTGATGTTTACTCCAAAATGTACATTATACTTGGAGCCGTGAATTAGTCACTGATAAAATTATGCTAAACATGGGACTCTATCTCAAATCTCGAATAATTCGTGAATTTGAAGAACATTTATCTTTTTCCAGCTGAATTTCATTCATGAATCTTTTGTTAAGTTGTGCACTCTACTGAATTTTATGTTTTGGACTTCATCCTACTGAGGTGCTGAAATAATTTTTTATGCAGTGTGAGTCTCTGACTCGTACAAATATTTTAACAGTAGATTCTTGAGGCGAAAAGAAACACTTTTTTCCATTACCATTTTTTCCGAATCGGCTCGGTTTAAAAGATACAGGCTATTGAGAAACCATAAAAAATTATTTTTACTTCTTTCTCATAAACAGTTTTATCGAATGAAATTAATTTCGGAATATAGTTTTTCATTTATTTGATGAATCTTCTTCGAACACGTCCTCCAGTTTTTTCATTATGACCACTACGTACCATAAAAATACCTTCATATTTTCACGTATAATGCGTCGTTTTCCAGTAATTTGATGTTCAAAAATTAAAAAGTATCTGTGAAATTTGAAAAATTGGGTACTTTGGCTAAATACAACTCTGTTTAAAAGATCCACAGATGTGTAGTGTCACAGAATTAGCTAGTCATTCTAAAGGTAATTTTGTTTTTCCAGGGGTGGCACAGCACATTATGAAAACTCAAAATGGCTATATCTTTTCATCACAGCCGAATCAGAAAAAATGCGTTTATTTTGACCTCAAGAATCTACTGTATTCGTAGAAGTCAAAGACTCATCCTGTATACACCTTCAGATTATACTTGTTGTCTTGTTAATGAATCGAGTTAGTCAAAACATTACATGTTTTAGATACAATTTCCTTCATTTGAAATATTCAAAATTTCTTAATGTGCTTTGGTTTTGATGAAAGTATATGTGAAATTTGGAAAGTTGGGTACTTTGGCTGAATACAACTCTGTTCAAAATATCCACAGATGTGTAGTGTCACAGATTTAGCTAGTTATTCTGAAGGTAATTTTTTTCCAGAGGTGGCACAGGTCATTATGAAAATTTAAAATGGCTATATATCTTTTTATCAGGGCCGACTCGGAAAAAATGGTATAAAAAAGTGTTTCTTTTGTACTCAAGAATCCACCGTTAAAATATTTGTACGAGTCAAAGACCCTGAATAATAAGAGCATAATATGTTTTTTTTATCTTTCTTTTCTCGTATTTTTGTTTGTCATGAAAAGTAATTGGTACAATATCGATACAATCCAGGACGTATATTTCCATCGACTGAAACACAAATACCCAAAGCCTCTTCAGGGAGAACAAAAAGAACCCTATAAATCTGAAATCGCCTCGTCTTCAACAGACTAGTTGCCGAATTCCATGTTTTATTCATGAATTCCGAATGTTTCCCGAAGATATTATTTATGCGAAGCTCCGAAATGTAAGATGCAAAACGTGGGGCTTTGTGGCGAGCTTTAATTTTCGGTTTCTTCGGACCCGTTCGTCAGTTGCCGCCTTCAAAGGGAATGAAGTCGCTCTCGCTTCGGGTTAGAACTTCTGAATTTTTTCAGGTGTGACAAATTACTGTGTAGATAAGGCCGACAGATTAAAGCTCCGGAGAGTCCAAATATTTCTTTTGTAGGTTAATCTACCGACAGCTGAAAAGCTAGCTACTGAATATCTACTGAATTGAGGGACAGTTTCAGAATTAAATTAGCAAAAAAAATTATCGATGTATTTAATGAAATATTTTTTGAAGAGAATTAAAATCTGTAATAATAATTACAGTTTATTTCGTCAAAAACGTTGATATATTTTTGAGTGGAAATGCTGATTAACAAAAATATAACACTGGCCGTTTTTTATTAAGATCTTGAGAACCTACGACGATAAAGAAAATATTCGTTTATTCAATTTATTTTCTCTTCCTCATATGCGACTATATGGGACTGCAACATGTTTAGAATATTCAATCCATTGTCTTGAGCGTTGATATACTGATATATTTGCTAATAATTTTTTTCTTTCTAGGTAATAATTGAATGCGACCGAACACACTTCAGTCGGTAAGTGTATATGTAGATAGTCCATTCAGGAATGATTGACATCTTGGGTGGCTATGGAAAATTGAATTTAAGTTTGTAATAGCTAATAAGTTGAGATTTAGTTTTGCGGAATTCAGGTTGGTATTGTAAATAAACAGTGATCTATTATAAGTGAATCTATGCACAGAACCACCGACTGACGATAATTCGAATTTTATACTGGTGTTTATGACCTTAATTCATTCGTACAAATTCGAAACATTATTCTATCAATTCTGAATGCAGATTAATATAATCTGAATTCGAATATTTCTTCTTTTCAAATGCTTTTCTAGGTTATATTTATTTATTCCAGTTCAGTGATTAAAACTACAGAAAGTATTGAAGCTCTTTTATGATCAGATATGAAGCTGCGTCTGGACTTTCAAGTCCATAAAGTAAGTCAAGGGTGTGTTCATGTCATGGGTTCATGTCATGGGTGTGTTCTGTGTTCAAGTCCTACTGGGATGTCAATCATTCTCGAATGGACTATATGTACGTGCGTGCGCACTCTCTGTCTTAACATGAAAGGTAAACTATCCTCACCTTCAAATATACCTACACCCTGTATATTTGAAGGTGAGGCTTTTTTTCCAACAGAAGGTAGAACTAGTCAAAGTGAAGCGTTTCACCAAAAATAACCTATACAAAACTTTCAAAATGACAAAGTTGAAAAAAAAATTGAAAATTATTACTGAAATAGATCCTAATACGACCTTAGACCGTTTGTTAGCTCAATTGTCGCAAAGCAGTGGGAAAAATCTCCTGATTCGACCATGTGGTTTCGTTTAGGATATTGGATCGTTCGATATTTACATGGTAATGAATATAGAAATTTAGGATTGCCGAATTGTTCTCTTATTTTTTAGGACTTTCACGATTTTATGAAATAGCTCATTTAGATACCCACTGAAATCAACTGACAGAAGACTCAGGACACAAGTGTAAAAAATAGAATATTACATACTTCATAAAGTTCGTCTGAATTATTCATTGTTCGAGCATTCCAACAAACGTCGTAAAAATGAGATGAAATGGGAAACATCATAGCACTTTATCAACTAAACTAACATAAGTCCTTTTAAGAAACTGCCTCGATTTCCTACATTTTTTTTCACTCCAAATTGCACGATACAACAATTATGATTCTCTCAAAAGTGACCTGATGCATCTAATCCGATGAACTTGTTACTGAACCATACATTGTCCAGCCATATGTTTTGTTTCGTTTTTGCTATGCCGGAGTCACCCTCCACAGTCCCGTACTTGAAATTCAATGAATTTTTTTCGAACTTCTAGGGGTTGTATCTCAGCCATCTTGGATATTTTATGTAGACAATTTATGGTTAATCGACTTATTTTGATGAGTTCTACTTTCTGGCAAAAAAAAGCCTCACCTTTGAAAACACCATGTATAGATATAGACTGCTGTAAAATGTTTTCGCACTCATTATACAAGGTTGAGCGTAAGCTTGGAATAAAATCAATATTCCTTCAACCAAGAACTCAAGATGAGAACGTTGAAACCTGTCAGTTGATTTTCAGTTTTTCTCATTTTCTGAAAATGAAATTGAATAATGTGGTGGGATGAGAGTTTTCTATTAGCGGTTTCGTTGTGCTAGCTTGATATTGAAGCCAGCAAAACCCATTTATGAAAAAAGGGTTGAGGAAAATTGGCTTTGGGTTCAAATGACCTCAAAACACTTACAACTTACAACAGTTGGAAATTCATTCCCTCGAGTGCCACTTTACAACTCAAACGCACGTGTTTTAATATAGCAGAAATATATGAGTAATCCTTGGGTATTATTTAGACCAGTGGTGAAAAGAGCTCTGAAGGGGTATTACAATATAGACCTCAAGGTCGCGGTGCACTCTTTTATAACTATGATATAGGTGACATTTTGAGCGTAGTTGGAAATTTGCAATGCAAAATCTAGACAGATTTTTTTTTGCTATTTTATATACGTTTTTGTCAATATGTATATATCAGCACAATATTTTGAAGTTTCTCGGAAAGTGACCTCTAATGTTCCTTTTTATTCGTATCGTTGAAATGATGTCACCTCATTCATCGCGTATCTGGTATATCTTCATGTATTTGTGTGAAAATCTCATTTATCGGTCCAGAATGCATCCTCTTTTATTACTTCCTTTTCCAATTTCGTATGCAACTCGAACGGCCACTGGAAATTCATTCAGAGTCAGACAACAGACCAGTCTCTGTGAAGAGTTTGACCTCCAGCGACTAAATATAACATTGAAGGGTTCATAAGTGTCGAAGTTATCTTCCGGAACAAATATCCATTTCGAAATGTGTAAATGAGTATGTTATTCATAAATTCATTATTCAAGATTACCGAATATAATATCTACTGCAATCAGAGTTCTTGTCTTAATTTCATACAAGATTGCTTTTGTTCATATATAGAACAGGGCAGATAATAAGATTCTTAATTTGGTGTTTATATCGGGGAAAACACTCATCAATCAATCTCAAAGTGCATTCTTATAAATCCAAAGATTGTTTATCCAAACTAATTGAAGAATATAAAGGTCAAATTTTCGATTTCACATGCTACAGATTGAAAATTCCTATACATCCATATGAAATCAGTAGAATGTAAATCACAACTTCAAGATCAAACTGGGCAGAAACATTTAATTACATTCATTCATTGCTGTATCCCGTTGAGAATAAATCTTCAAAAAGTAACAAAACAAAACTATCGGTGCTATCAAACTTATAATTTCATTAGGGCTACTTGCGACTGTTGTCCCTTTTGTGACTGAAAAGACCCAACCGTGATCTACAGATCCTTCCACACTCCGGGCATGGATAGTCACCAACCAGATCTGGCCGCCGCTGTATTCTTCTCGAGTCTCCATTCTAACTGTGGACCAAAGACCTGCAATGTGATCTGTCTATCGCTAGTAATAGTAATTTTTATTGTCGGAAAAACCAGAGGCGCATCATTTTTTCATCTGAAAATATTCAGTCTCGCTGCAGTAGGGACGCCACTGGTAGAAAAAAAAGAAATGATATTTTGCAAAAAGTGATCCTTGACGCTCCTCCTATGTCTCAAATTTTATAAAAATATTTCAAGCAGTGTGAAAGTTATTAATAAAAAACATTTTTTTCTATAATTTCAACACCCTGTATCTCAGAGAGGAAACATTTCTCGACATATGTTTATATGACAAACTAGAGCTCATTTTTGATGTAGAATACGTGGTTAAAATTCCTTGGATACGATCTGGACCAGCCTGTATATTCAGACCAGAAATTAAACAAACAGTAGACTGGCCAAATGAAAAAGCATCCAAAGTTTTCACACGAAGGCACTGAAGCACAACAGACCACAATGTCACCAGTCGTGGCAAAAGAGCATAATAAATCAGGATTCGCGGTGACTCACAACATTAACGAACAAGGTACAATAGGACATTTATGAAACGAAATCACGTACGACATCTGAGATTTAAGGCTGCTTTCAAGTTTGCATGTTGATATCAAGTTATGTCTTTCTTATATTCCGCAAACCCTGTTATTTATTCTTCATGGCAATGTCGGAACCCTATGCAGGAAGGGTCGATTTCGAATTCCATCATAAAGTTGTCTTAGATTAGATTATTGAGTATTATTTTAAAATGTCTTCAGTTTATTGCTTCAATATTCACCAGATTTTTGGTTTTTATTTATTAATTCCATAAAATTGAAACTTTGTGCCTTGTATCCTTTTGGAGAATACAGGGAGTTTTCAAAGGTGAAGCTTTTTTTGACAGAAGGTAGAACTCATCAAAATAACTCGTTTAACCAAAAATTGTCTATATAAAATATCCAAGATGGCTGAGATACAACCTCTAGGGGTTGTTGTTCGACAAAATTTCATTGAATTTCGAGTACGGGACTGTGGAAGGTGACTCCGGCATCGCAAAAACGAAACAAAATATAAACATACGGCTGGATAATGAATGGTTCAGTACCAAGTTCAGCGGATTAGAAGCATCAGGTCACTTTTGAGTGAATCATTATTGTTGTATCGTGCAATTTAGGGTGAAAAAAAAATGTAAAAAATCGAGTCAGTTTCTTGAATGTGGTTATGTTAGTTATGTTGAAAAAGTGCTATGATGTTTCCCAATTTCATCCCATTTCTACGACGATTGTTGGAATGTTCGAACAAGAAGATTGTAATGCCCATTGCGAAAAAATTCGTAAATAATTTAGACGAATTTTATTGGTGAGATTTTGAAGTATTATTCTATTTTTTACACTTGTGTCTTCAGCCTCTTCTGTCAGTTGGTATCGAAGCGAGCCATTTCATAAAATCGTGTAAGTTACTAAAAGATAATGAGAACAATTCTGCAATCCTCAGTTTCCATTTTTAAAGGTTGAAAATTCAGGAATAAGGATCAAAACAATGTCCCTTTTTTGTCGAGACACTTAACTTAAATAAATAAAATAAATAAATTATATCTACGGAACGATTGTAGGAAGTAGAATTTTATGGAACTCTTCGGTGTTCACTATTTTGTATAGAAAAATGCTCGAATAGGTCAACTTTTATTTCAAATGACACAACTTTTCATGTATAATTGAGAAGTTTGTCATTCACCCTCTTCAAGCTATGAAACGTAGTTAACAACCCAAAATTTTTTTTTTACCAGAATTGGATGAACCATTTTTTGATGTGGATATGGTCATTGGTGTCTTTTTCATGAAAATTTTTTTATTATAGGGATGAAATAGTTTGAATCAATGAGTTCGAATTTTACTTTTGAATGTATTTCGACAAAATTTTGCAATATATAATATAAACATTTCGTTGCATAGTAATTCATAAATAAAATCTGAAAGGAAAATCACAGTTACAAAAATTAATGAACATGTAATTGATACATATTTAATATGATAATACGATAATACTGCAAAAATATCAATTATTCTTTAAGTCATTGACTTCAAAGTATAAAAAAAGAAAGAATTCAAATTTAATAATTTTAACCATTTGATTCCCATAATGAAAAAGGGCTGATATAAAACCCCATCTATGACCAAATCAACATCAACACTAAAATGTTTATCTATTTCCGGCACAAAAAAACTTAACTACCCTCATTCTTCGTAGAGGATGCATGATTGAAATTTATGAATTTTTAGCGGTTCAAGGTGTAAATGAATAGTTTCGAAAACATTTGAGAGATGATTACTTGTCAAAAAATAGTGTTGGTTGTAATAAGAAAATTATTGATCTTGCTTCACCAATGTTGTAATTGAAAAATGTTCTCTTTAATTTTTCATCATCTGCTAAATGGACATTTAGTTGTTAGAAGTCTCTGAAATTATTCCTGCAATGACACGTTGTTGAGGTATGAATAAATTTTTGACCTATAAATATGAAAAAGTGACCTTTAGGCCCGGCGCAAATAGAAACGCAGGTTAGTGAGGTGACGCAGCGTGAGTTTTTGTAAAACATAGAAAAGACCAAGACCGCGCAAATAAAGCGTGACAGTGACTTGTCAGATCAGTACGTGCATCGCAGGAAAAAGCTGCGTCGCCCTGCGTCACCTCACCAACCTGCGTTTCTATTTGCGCCTGGCCTTATATGCTTGAAATAAAATGGTAAACCTGAATATATTTTTTTAGTATTGAGTTCAGTTACTCAAGGAGACCTATTATACTGTGCAAATATGGCCTTCATGTTCAGGATAAGTGGTGGTACCGTCATCACTGAAAATAGCCGTAGTGAATTATGACATGGGCAAATCGAAAATTATTTAATGAGCAATTTCAGTAAATCATCTGGCTCAAGTACAGTTTAATGGCTGGAAAAAAGTGGAAACTTTTTGGAATAATGTGAAATTTTTATGTACCATGAAAAGAAAACTGCCGATGTAATGAGTACAATTTTTTCTTGAATAATTAATAGATCAACGAAAAATGTTCAGTCATTGATAAGCTCCAAATATTCGAAACAAGAGCATTAGTCGGAACACGTTATAATCGCAAAATAAGGAAATATTCAATATCTATTTGCTCATTCCTACAAAAGAAAACTTAGTAACTGTAAATTCCAACATGAAGGAATTCTTCAAGAATCACGATGAGCTCACAGTGAGAAGCGATCATAAATGTCGCATAAATAAATCAAACGTGTTTCACATACTGAGGTGCATGAGGTGGACATTAAAATACATGGGAGAAGTTTTGATTGATTGGAATTTTTGAGTTGAATCATTTTCAAATTGGAATTCGAGTGATTGGACAATCCGATCTACATGACTCATAATGAATTTATGTCATTTCAAAAGTGTTGGAGAAGAGTGAAAGGTTGCAATTTATTAAATAATTTGCTTGGTATACCTAATTCATGAAATAATTATACTAAAACAACATGAGTGATGAAACTGACCTGTCTCAGTTTTGGATTGAGCTTCTTGAATTGAGCTAATTCTTTTCTATGCGTGAAAAGTTCTCCGTCATTCAGATGTCATTGAGAGGTATACGATCACATAATGTTTTTGTACGATTATGAATAAAATTCGAAATGAACACCAAAAATACCCCATTCACCATCGAGATTAGTTTGGACAAAGCGAACCTTTTGAATTCAGAAATTGGCACCCTTTCTCTCTGCCAGGGAGATCATAAGAATCAGCACGAGGAATATCAATATCTCCAACTCATCACCAAAATCCTTCAAGATGGTATCAAGAGATCCGAACGATCGGGTTTGGGAACGTATTCCCTCTTCGGGGCTCAAATGAGGTTCAATTTGAGGAATCACTTTCCCCTTCTCACTACCAAGAGGGTGTTCTGGCGAGGTGTGGTCGAGGAGATGCTGTGGTTCATCAGTGGAAGTACGAATTCTTTCCACCTCAGCTCGAAGAACGTCCACATCTGGGATGCCAATAGCACGAGGGAGTTCCTAGATGCCGCAGGGTTGCCTGACAGGGAGGAAGGTGATCTTGGACCTATTTACGGGTTTCAGTGGAGACACTACGGCGCTGAATATAAAGGAATGAACGCTGATTACACAAACAAAGGGATTGACCAATTATCTCACCTCATACAAACGATAAAAACCAAACCGTGCGATAGAAGGATGATAATGTGTTCGTGGAATCCAGTAGACATACCGGAGATGGCCTTACCGCCTTGTCATTGCTTGGTTCAGTTCTTCGTGGGTAACGGTGAGCTATCTTGTATGTTGTACCAGAGATCTGCCGATATGGGACTGGGAGTGCCGTTCAACATCGCCAGTTATGCACTTTTGACTTGCATGATTGCACATGTTACTGATCTTCAACCGGGCGAATTCATCCACACTTTGGGCGATTGTCACATTTATTTCAACCATGTTGATGCGTTGAAAGAGCAAATCCAGAGGGAGCCTAGACCCTTTCCCACACTCAAGATCAAGAAAAAGGTGGAGAACATCGATGATTTCACCTTCGATGATTTCGAATTGATCGGCTATAACCCTTATCCTAGGTTTAATCAGGGTATGATTACTTCTTAGTATCCAGAGTGTTATTGAAGACAAATAAATATTTCTGTAAACCAGTCTAGATTGATTATAGCATTTCGGCATTGTTCTGCACTTTCAGAAAACTTTTGTCAATATGGGAATAATTAAAGTGTGGGACTAAACCCATTCCCTCAGAAAGAAATATACAGCAGGGTGACTTTTTGACTCATACAAATATTTTAGCAGTATATTCTTGAGGTCAAAAGAAACACTTTTTCCTTTACCATTTTTTCAGAATCGGCTCGGTTTAAAATGTACAGGGTGTTGAAATACCATAAAATTTTTATTGCTAGATCTATCTAACAAACAGTTTTATCGAATGAAATGAATTTCGGATTATAGTTTTTCATTTATTTGATGAATCTTTTTCGAACACAAGATATCACCCACGTTTTCTCATTATGACCATTACGTACCATAAAAATACCAAAAGTTCAAAGAACTCAACTCTTGAAACGAAGTTGTACCCTATCTAACGAATATTTGAACGTTTTGTAAAATAAAAGTATCATATTTTCTCGTATAATGCGTCGTTTTCTCTGTTTAAAAGATCCAGAGATGTGTAGTGTCATAAATTTAGCTAGTTATTCTGAAGTTAATTTTGTTTTTCTAGGGGTGGCACAGCTTATTATGAAAACTAAAAATGGCTATATCTTTTGAACAGAGCGAAAAGAGAGTATAGGAAAAAAGTGTTTCTTGTGACCCCAAGATTCTATAGTACTGTTAGTTGCTTTTCTGTATATCAATAGATTCGGGTGACTTGGGACAGTCCTGTAACTTGGGACAATTACCCCCCTTGCAGATTTCTTTGTTTTTTAGCATTTATGAGTGAAGGGATAAACTTATAAGATTGTGTAGCGTCTTTTCGGTTAGTTTAACAATTAATTCCTGTTGAGTTTTCCGTGACCAGAGCGTTTGAATTGACAGGAAAAATCAACAAATTCAGGAGAGTAAAAGCGCGTGTTTTTATGGCCCTTATACTTTCTAGTGTCCTGTACATGTGTTTCACTTTGTGCGTGTGTAATTTTTTTTCTGGATACGTGGGATATTGGGATATAAGATATGTCATGAAACAAGGTTGTTTATAAATCAAACGGCAACACAGATCTCATTAATTTATTTTGTTTTTTCATAGGGTGACTTGGGACAATGCCGAATAGATACAAGCGGCGCATTGGCAGCAGGAAATATGCCGTTTTTTCGCAGGATATTATTATTTACGTTATTTCCACAAAGAAATCACCAAAGAATGAAAGAAATCAAAGCTTCCTTGTTTTGTTCAGTTTTTTTACATTTGAGTTGCAATATATTTATTTTCGCTGTAATAGGGGTTTATCATTTAATTTCCTTACCGAAATTCAACTATATAATCACAAATTCTAATTTTTCAAAACTATACACCGTCCCAAGTCACCTCTTCCATTCGAGAGTTGAGAAACCAAAGGATTTTAACTTGTGTCCCAAGTATCCCAACTCGTTGAGTGACTTGGGACAAGTATATTTTATTTTTTTCAAAATTTATATCGAATTCTGAAGCATGGTATATATCCTAATCAATAGTCTATATCCTAAGCATATTTGAACTTCTTCTTCAGATAAAAATAGGTCACCGTTCTGAAAATATGACATGTTGAATTCAACAATCTTCCCAAGTCACCCGAATCTACGGTAACACAGCTACAATTGTTACTAATGAATTGAATCCCTATTTTTTCCTAGCTATCTATGATATTCTTAATGAAATACAACAAAATATATGCGGAAACTCGTCTGATTAGTTGTTAGTTTTTGTGATAGTTTCTTTGTTCGGAGATTAAGAAGAATCGAGCTTTGTCCCATCTAAGTAAAAATAATCGTAATAACTCTTCTCTGTGGTAATTTCAAATGTTTAGTACAAATCAGCTCCTCAATTAACAGTCCTAAAACAAAATCCATCTCCACCAATGGCGCCCAATGAATATTCGGCTGCAAAGGGATCTCATAATTCCATTAATGAACAGTTCCATTCGTGGTCATTAATAATAATAGTTCGCAGTTTTGCCAGCGGCACCATTAGTATAGCTGCAACTCACTGGGCTCCTAAACTTACTGATAATGGTTAATTCTCGCTTTGAAGTTCGCCGACTGGGAGGTTTCACCTGAAGGCAACATGGAAATGTTGGTAGAATCGTATGGAAACCGAATTCAGGCAATCCAACTATCACACTATCGCTTATTGGAAAACGTGTCTGTATTATCTTCGAGTAATTTCGCCGAAAATTTTCATAGAGAGTATTATCATTATTCAAATAACAAGAGCAGCGGCTACGCCTTTTTTGGAGCTCATACGCTAAATATAGATACAGTTAGTAAACTAAAGAGTAAAAAGGGGGCACAAAAATTATATAGGTATACATTCAAGCACTCAACACTGAGCGAAATATATGTGAATCGAATTTTTGGCAGCACTAAACACGTCGATAATCCTGTTGGACAGGAAGCTTTGTTGCTGAGTAGTCCTGAATTTTTTTTTTAACTTGTATACGAAGATGTATTGATATCTAGTTAGCCTAGACCAGTTCCATGCATGAAAAAAAAAATTGCGTTAACATAGCAAGGAACAATAACTCATTAGAAGTGTCAGTGTGAAGTTTGAGGTCAAAACAGTAAACCAGAGTTACGCAATAAATTAAAAGAAAGAAGATGTCCATCGAAATTGTTCATCGAACCATCATAAAGTACCTGTATAAGGGTTAAGAGATAAGCAGATTTACGAAGATATGCTTAATACCCTTGGTGATCAATGGCCTTCGTATGCGACCGTGAAAATTGGACTGCAAGCTTCAAAAGAGGTAAGTTTTCCATTGAAGATGATGACCGATCGAGAAGGCCAGTTTCTGTGTCAGTCCCCGAAAATATCGATGCAGTTCATGACATGATTTTATCAGACCGTCGAATTGGGCTAAAACGGATATCTGAGGCACTGAATATTTCATACGAACGCGTTCATCATATAGTTCATGTCAATTTGGACATGAAAAAAATTGCTGCAAAATGGATCCCCAAATGTGTACATTTCTACGATCCAGAAACAGAGCAACAGTTGATGGAATGGCGTTCTCCTAGACCTAAGAAGTTTCGTGTCCAAAAATCTGCTGGAAAAGTTCTTGCTTCATGGGATTTTTTGGGATTGCCATGGACTAATCATGATTGATTTTTTGGATAAGGGTAAAACGATAACCGGAGATTACTATTACTGACCACTCTACGGGAAAAAATTAAAGAGAAAATACGCGGAATGCTATCCAAGGGTGTTTTGCCCCTGCACCCAAATCTCATGTTGCCATGCAAAAACGTGATTTAGGGTTTGAATTACTAGAATATCCCTCTTATTCACCAGATTTGGCTCCATCCGACTATCATTTCTTTCCTCAACTGAAAAAAAGGTTAAAAAGTCGTAAAGTAGAGGTAATGAAAGCTGTGGAGGTCTGGTTTGCAGAGCAAGAAGAAACATTTTTTTGAAAGGTCTAGAGACGTTGCAGGTACGCTAAATGTTTCAATTAAGAGGAAAATATGTTGAGAAATAAAATATTTTGACACTGAAATTTTGTTTGGTTCTATAGTAGGCTAAGAATTTTTCAATATATCCTCCTATATAGTATCTTAGTTATTAGTATTGCGGGTGAAGAATGATGAAGGGTTGACTCGAAAGCTAAATTCAAGATCATCTCTGAGTCTTGGACGAAGATTTAACCGAAAATACGCAGCCTCTCTTCATACCCAGGATGGTTACAATGCGTGTAATCTAACCTTGTTTCGCCTCTTATTTATCCATGTCATCCCTGAGGATTGGCACCAAGCACGACCATCAAATTCTTGGACTGGTCTTACGTAAGATAGTAATGAACAGCTTCAGTTCACCTGCACTACTACAGTTTTTTGGAATTTCAGTTCAAATTAAAAGTGCCTATACACGGACCGGCGAACTGCAGTCCAGGGCTGTCAATTTGAACTGAAATTCCAAAAAACTGTAGTGCAGTTGAACTGAAGAACTACGTTATCTGCAGTCCTGGACTGCAGTTTGCCGGTGCATGTATAGGCACTTTTATACTCTGCAAAAAGTTGATAATGACAGAGCGGACAAGCAAAAATGCTGATGTCGAAAAAATATTCTTTCTTGTGAAAACTTTCACATACCTTTGAGGTGATAGAAGTCAAGCTTATTGGACAGTAGTTTTTATGACACAGTTTGTCGCTAACATGAGTTATTTAACCACTACACGTGTTTCGCTATGACAGTAGCATTTTCAGGTGGGTGAAGGTAAACCGATGAATCATTGAAAAATATTTTGGTGGTTGAACAATTCTCAAAAACGAAGGTCTCAGTGCAGTTATTTACTGCGTGAACATTTTTTCAACTTTTCAGTGGCAAATCCAGAAGATATATTTATAAATTTAAGATGGATCTTTCACTCCAATTTATCGAACATGATGAAGGGCAGTAAGAAACGATATAAAATGAGTAAATTACACAATCCATTGTAATCTCCACTTCCTTATTGGAACAGGTAAATGGTCCACAATGAAATAGCTACTCTTATTTATCTCAGGAATGCACTGAACTTTTATGTGCCTCTTCGTTCCTTCATGAACAGTGATGTATGTAGGCTTTATTCCCTTATCACGATCGGTATTCCCGAGTCTGAATATTCAATGAGTGGAGCTATTCACCATCGGCGTATAGGTTATGTACTGTGAACATGAGTAATCATATATTAGGAATTATTTATGCATACCTACAGAAAACGTTCATGGAGGAATTTTCAAAGGATCCCTCGTGAATACCAATAACGTGCCGGAAAATTCACCTTTCAAAATTCAGCCCATTTTGGCTCCTTGGACATGTATCCGTTTCGGAACAGAGTGCTGGAGAAAATTAACAAATCCAACCGTAATTTTTAACTTCAGGTTTTGGATAATGTTCAAATTATTTCTCTCCACATTTTAGAAATTAAGATTGAGCACTACATGCCTCAATTATACGAAATTTTTCTTCTTTTTTCAACGCATGTACCTACATTTAAGTTTTTTCCAATAAACGGAATTAATAATCTTAATTCCATGCTAGAATTGCTGCTCCATTTGTGGAACATGCGGGGAAGCAGAAGGAGATGAAGAATTATTTTCGAAGAATAATCATAATAAATGAAGTCTTTATTGGTGCAATATCTGGAGAATTGCAATATATGATGAATCGTTGTTTTGATTGCTCTGTCATCGCATGCAATAAAAACTTCATCGGTTCTCTTCAGATAAAAATTCTGAGAAACATCCTCATTATTGGTTTTAATTGATCGTTAAGATATCTATAATTTTATTTTCATCATAAAATCATATGGATGAAAGGATATAGCCAAGAATAGTTACCCTATTAATCGTCGTAAATAGTTTCTGTTGATTCCGGTTCATTAGATGAAAGTATTACAGAATTTGAAGAATAGTGTCCATCCATATATTACAATATTGACCGGACAACTCTTTGTAATATCAAAAAATTGTTTCAACAGAAACAAATGAAGTATACAATCGAGAAACTAAATATTCAGTATGTTAGCTTGTATGAAAACCTTAATTCCTACTAATAGTTCTTGACTGATGCTTTATGACTTATCCCAAAACGTCCAGAAATATTGTGAAAAAAAACTCGTCATACAGAAGTAAATTTTTTGTATACTTTAGCCTCTCGGATATGGAACACTACGAGGATTTATTGAAAAATTCTTAGCCTACTATAGAACCAAACAAAATTTTAATGTCAAATTATTTTATTATTCAACAACATATTCACCTCTTAATTGGAAACATTTACAGCGAACCTGCAACGTACCTAGACCTTGAAAAAAAAAGATTCTTCTTGCTCTACGAACCAGATCTCCACAGCTTTTATTACCTCCTCGTTGGAAGAAAATTTACTACATTTTAAACTTTTTTCAGTTGAGGAAAGAGATGATAGTCGGATGGAGCGAAATCTAATGAATAAGGGGGGTTTTTTAGTAATTCAAAGACTAAATCACGAATTTTTTGCATGGCATTATGAGATTTGAGTGCCAGGGGCGTTGTCCTGCAAAAACAAAACACGCTTTCCGCGACTTTTCTCTTCAATTTTTTCCCGTAGAGTGGTCAGTAATCTCCGGTTATTGTTCTACCCTTATCAAAAAAACCAATCATGATAACTCCATTGGAATCCCAAAAAACTGAAGCAAGAACCTTTCCAGCAGATTTCTGGACACGAAACTTTTTAGGTCTTGGAGAACCAGAGTGTCGCCATTCTACAGATTGTTGCATTGTTTCTGGATTGTAGAAATGTACTCGAGTGTCATCCATAGTAACAATTCGGTTTAAGAAGTCTGCATCGAGCACAGATCGAACGCGATGCTTCTACCCTTCCACGCTTTTGGTCAACATTCAAACATTTGGGGCGCCATTTTGCAGCAATTTTCCTCATGTCCAAACTGACGTGAACTATATGATGAAGGAGTTCTCATGAAATATTCAGTGCTTCAGATATCCGTTTTAGCCCAATTCGACGGTCTGATAAAATCATGTTATGAACTTCATCGATATTTTCGGGGACTGACACAAAAACTGGCCTTCCCGATTGGTCATCATCTTCAATGGAAAATTCACCTCTTTTGAAGCTTGCAGTCCAATTTTTCAAGGTCGCATACGAAGGACATTTATCACCAAGGGTATTAAGCATATCTTCGTAAATCTGCTTAGCTCTTAACCCTTTTAAATAGAGGTACTTGATGATGGCTCGATACTCCAATTTTTCGATTTTCACAATTTTGGTGGACGTCTTCTTTATTTCAATTTATTGCGTAACTCTGGTTTACTTTTTTTACCTCAAACTTCACACTGACACTTCTAATGAGTTATTGTTCTTTGCTATGGTAACGCAATATTTTTTATGCATGGAACTGGTCTAGGCTAACTAGATATCAATACATCCTCGTATAGTAGGTATTCTCAGTCCCAATAAGAGTTGGTCAACGCTCAAGAATGTGGACGTTAGGGGCAGTGGGTATGCCAGTGGAGAAAATGAGAACGACCTGTCGTTCCATATTTGTCCATTTTGCGTAGACGATTTATATTGAACATTGACGACTGGTGTACCCCTATTCGCCCTATTGGTTACACCCTCGGATGCTCCTTCTTGCCCCCTGTGTTGGTCATGACGAGTCCGAAGAGATAATTGACACTTCATTGCCGTATAATAAGCACTGCTGCCAATTTCGCGATAGGACAAATCAACATCTCTATGGACCAATGTTCGACCACTGACAAGCTCTCTTACATTTTTTGACGTCTTCAAAGTGACAGAATCCTAACTCTATTTCTATCTCGGTTTCTTCACGAAAAACTAAAGAATAAATCCAAGCTTTCGCAAGAAAAAATTTAAATTGAAATATAGACATTGGTACCTTAGCATCCTCCAAATATAGTTAGTCCATTGCTATTTAATCACATTGCAGAAATTGTTCCTTCTGTAATACTTCTGATGTCACTGAGATTATATCTGACAACCCATCATAAACATAAATATTATAAATTACATTAATGACTCTCTTATCCTCAGCTTCTTTCATCCTTGACTACCCTTCACCAATCATTTCACTATTAACCTCTCATCAATGTCGTTCGTTTTTCCAAATGGAAATCATGTTATGACGCTAATGAAACAAATCTGTCAATAGTGAATGGATACCTCTGAATACCATCACCTACTCCATCATTCATAACGAGCTCAATCAACGACGTAGGTGACGGTCTACAGTATTATATGGCGTTCTTCCACTTTTAATTTCATCATCGTCCTGTTAGTATGCATTTCGATCTAGCAGGTGCTGAATGCTAAGAGAGGTCATTACTGAGAATAAGTGGACGACGCCGCTCACCATAGACTGTATGCCGCTTCCACAGCCCACTTGGACGTGGTCACCACTCGGATGGCACGGTTCGCGGACGTTCAACTTGAACTGAACATTTATTTTTGTTCATCACTATTCATACGCTGAACAACTCGAAAGAATTTATTGGGATTCTCGTCAATTATTAATTAGACGTCGGTCTTGGGCGTTGTGAGGTTGTAGGCGGATAGGAATTTGGTGGGATTTATTTTTCGATGGAATTCGATGGCTTGAGATCCATCATGTTCGGTGAATAGGTTACTTTCTGATGGATGTCTGCCAAAACATAATAGGAATGTGCTCATATCATGTTCTATATTTTGGCATAATACGAGGATATATTGAAAAATTCTTAGCCTACTAGAGAACCAAACAAAATTACAATGTCAAAATATTTTATTATCCAGCATATTCTCCTCTTAATTGGATACATTTATCACAGCAAACCTGCAAAGTCTCTAGACTTTTCAAGAAAAATGTGAATAAGGGGGGTGTTCTAGAAATTCAAACACTAAATCACGAATTTTTTGCATGGCAACATGAGATTTGTGTGCAGGGGCGTTGTCCTGCGAAAACAAAACACCTTGGGATAGCTTTCCGCGTCTTTTCTCTTTCATTTTTCCCGTAGTGTGGTCAGTAATATCGAATAGTAATCCCCGGGTATTGTTCCACCCTTATCCAAAAAATCAATCATGATCACGCCATGGCAATCCCAAAAAACTGAAGCAAGACTTTTTCCAGCAGATTTTTGGACACGAAATTCCTTAGGTCTTGGAGAACCAGAGTCTCGCCATTTCCCATTCCATCGATTGTTGCTTTGTTTCTGGATCGTAGAAATGTACCCAAGTCTCATCCATAGTAACAATTCGGTTTAAGAAGTCTACCTCATTTTCAAATCGAGCACAGATCGAACGCGATGCTTCTACCCTTGCACGCTTTTGGTCAATATTCAAACATTTGGGGATCCATTTTGCAGGAATTTTTTTCATGTCCAAATTGAAGTGAATTATATGATGAATGTGTGGTGTTGCTAGAACACTTGAACGATCAGTAAAAGGTACTGTCTTGTTTTCATTATAAATTTTCTGGGTACTCAGAAATTCAAGCGCTACCAAGTATGATATACCAGCAAACGTTAAAATCTAAAGAATAAGGAGATATGCCAGTATTGGGAATTCAAATGTAGATTGCAGCGACATGGTTTGAAGTAAAAAGTTAATGCAGTCATTGTCATTTTTGAAGGAGATTTTCAAATTTTCATCGAATAAATTCTTTTTTCTCAGTTTAAAGTTGTTTTTTCTCAATTTTGAAGATTGGTTGTCGGAACTGGATTCAAGTGTGTTAATTATTATTATCAATTTCAGGTCAATAAATGTCATGTACCTATTAGTATTTATGAAAAAATTACGACTATGTTCTGAATCAGCTGATAAAAGGAAGCAATATTTTTTGAATCCAAACTTCTTGGCTCTTTATACGATGATAATAGAAGGAAATTGATTATATGGATAGCCACAACTATGATACCTTGCCTTCTCCATAATATACAATGGCTAAATTTGCAACATTGATGAAACTTGTCCAAGTTGAACTGGAAATCAGATATCATTTTCTAAATGAATTTTGAGTGAATGTTATCGAAATTCATATATTTATCAACTAGGTGGAAATTGTTCTCTCTGGGGGAAACAGATTTGTTTTTTGTGTAAATCGTTTCATTCTGAGGTTTTGTATACAGGTTAGTTAATTTATCTTCTGTTCTTCGTAACCAATTTGAAATGTACAAAAACTTTACCGTGCTATAAGGACGAGCTATATGTATCCTCAAACATTGACTAAACGTTCATTTCATCGTGGAAAATACTAAAAACTTCTTCACAAGAAAGTCGTATACGGAGATTTGCTCAAAGGATGCAAAGTATAAAAACTTCACTAAGCTTTCCCCATTGTCACGAGATAGATTAAGATTTTTTCAACAGATTAAGATATATTTTTCATGAAAACTCTTATTGAAGCATCAAAATATTCTCCGTTCCTCTATGTAAACAATACAAAAACTGACACCAGGGGCATATCGCTTGTTTGGAATTCCCAATAGAAATATTCAAACAAAAACGAAATGATCCCAATGAAGGCATAAATTTCCCAACTAACGATTCGATAAATTCATAAGGTTCATAGTCCGGAACAATGTAAAGTTTTGTCACGCTCCAAAACGTGTCTTATATTCTTCCACGAGAATTTGGCGCCGTAGAGTTTGTTATTCCGTGAAAGTATTAGATTAAATCTGTATGAATAGAAGTTTTGAATGTCGGGAGGATCAAAGGTTTTCATTCGGGAAATTCGAAGAGCCTATGCGGAATAGTTCCATCCTGGACAGTAACAAGATGCATATTGTCATGATCATCCGAAAAATATGAATAAGTATCAATCAATGAAGATAATGGAACTTTAAAGCCGCAATAATCACTTCATAGCAAAATGAATTAATTATTAACTCTATTCATCCAGTTGCTATTGGTAAAGTGGCTTATTTGGTCTATATACTTTAGGATGAGAAATGAATTTTCGACATCTCTTTCATGTGGAAACATTCGTTGATTTGATATGAGCTTGACGTGGTGTGAACTCGTCATTTCGTTCATGGTTCGTGTCGTTACCCATAGAATAAGATGGAATAGGGCACCTGCTGTGCCAGCAGTCAAGTCAATCCCTTATATTTCTAATATTAAACCAACAACTCAAGTCACTCTGTCTGGAAATTATTTATATCCTGGTATTTTACGGTCTAGACCTAAACACTTGATCTCCAATAAAACAGTAAGAACAGTTTGAGTTGTAAATGTCAGTTATACTTCATGAAACTTCCTTATTAGTTCCACAATTTTGGATTACATTTTCAACTGAGTCCTATTCAGCATACAGCCACACTCGACACACGACACGCTGTCGATGTGTATAGGTGTTGTTCCAGTTGAAATATATCTTTTTCTGGAACAAAAAGTTTGGATTTCCATTCAAATCAAGTGAACCACTCTCCACCTCTCGTAGATCATAAACTCCACATGAAAACTTGCGCAAGTTCTAAAAACAATTTACCTGTTCGAGCAAGTTTCTAGAAAATAGTAAATACCGAATTTCCTTATTTCGTCCTTTACTTTTCACACTCTCTGTATACCTATACGTTACAAGATAGATATGAACTACAGCGGTAGTACGCCCTATTGTCACCTATGCGTCTCTAGCATGGTGGACAAAAATCGAAGAGGTCACCACACACAGCCGGCTGCAGAAACTGCAAAGGCTGGCCTGTGTTGGAGTTACGAAAGCTATGCACACAGCTCCTACAGCAACGTTGAGGCCATACTTGATCTGCCTCCCCTACATTTACATGAAATGCAGCCTGCTGGAAGCAATAAGAATATCCCTTAACTGGAATCTCCTATCTGGAAACTGGGTTGGACATGTGAGGATATTGAACCAACTGAACTCAAACCTCTTGACAAAACCATCGGATGTCATGCAAATCATTTTCTATTTCGAAACGCCCTTTGAAACGGTCATAGCTGACCGTATAGCTGACCGTCCTAGTGCAATAAGTTTCGTAAATCGTTTGGACAAAAAGTCATCCACGTGGTTTACCGATGGATCAAAATCAGAAAGGGCCACCGGCATTGGCGTATATGGACCTAAACTGAGAGATCACCTCCAGAGCCCTGGGAGGTGAGCCCTCTATTTTACAGACCGAGATAATGGCTGTTCACGTATGCACTCAGGAGTGTCTTAAAATGAACCCCAAAGGGGCGCATATCTATATCACCACTGACAGCCAGGCCACGCTTAGGTCCCTGAAATCACACTGCCAGAGATCTCTGCTGACATGGGAGTGCCGTAATACCATAAAGCAACTGGCCAGAGACAACAAAGTGGCTCTACTATGGGTACAGGGGCACTGTGGTGTTGAAGGAAATGAGAAAGCCGATGAACTTGCAAAAAGGGCATCAAGGTTAACACCCGCTGGACCTGAGCCTTTCTGTGGGTTTGGCAATACCAATATAAGGCAGCGGTCCAACAATGGAAGTTGAACAACAGAATAACCCTCCGTAGAAATACTCTTGGACTTACTCAATCAAAGAAATTCGTGGTGATTTTACCGACCTACACCAGAAAACTGCTAAAGCTGTCACGAGCTGAGTTTCGGGTGATGGTGGAACTGCTGACAGGGCACTGTCGGTACAAATATCATTTGTATCTTATGGGAAAGTCAGCAGATGAGATTTGTAGGCTTTGTGGATCAGAAGCAGAAACAGCTGAACACATGGTATGCAAGTGTCCAGAGCTGGTGGACCTAAGAACCACTCATATGGGGAAACCAGTCCTGGATTCTCACGAGGTAACGGCCTCTAAGGATGTTGTCGGTTTCATCAACACCATTGATGACCTCCTTGGGTTCCTATGAATGAGTAGTTGAATGAATGGTTCTCGAAAGGCCAAGTGAGCCACAACATTATAATAATAATAATAATAGATATGAAATCGTTGGTCAAAATTAAAGAGAACATTGATAATGCCATATAAAATTAGTGATCATCAAGAAACGATGTTCCATATTCTTCATTTTGTAGATAGACGAAACAATTAAATATTAGGAAAATAATTTTTTTTATTGTGTAGCCAGGCAGCGATGGCGGTTTGAATACCTGGATGAGTGACCTCTCTAGTTACTTTTCAGTTCACCCATGGTTTCATCGATTACACGACGTGCCAAAAACCTTAATCATCCGACCTGCAAGTTAACTGTATTCGACCACCCCATATCATAAAATGATCACATATTCATATTCAAATGACCCTGACGATCTGAATATTTAAATGTTAGCTACTAATACTCGATTTCCTAGAATGACGGTGCATGTACGATGGTCAGGCTCTATTTTCAAAACATAAAATTGAACGTGACTCTATTTTATTCGAGGATAGGCCGATGATGTCATGTACTGATGTAATGCCCCATTTCTTTCGGGCGTTTGGCACATCGCCACCATGAATTGTTTATACTGCCGGCGTCATGTTACGGATGCACTCGGAATAAGTGGAACTGGTATCGGGAAAGTGTCGCAGGTAGTGAAATCTTCAACCCACTTTTCACCGTCTAATGGAAACCCCGTGTTTCATGATATAAAAATGTCGAACCCGTGTGGAAATCACGACAATGGGAAAATTCACAGGCCCGAAACAATATCCTGAATAAAACAGGTGAACAGCGATATATTGTCAGCGAAAATTGATGTGTTCATATTGAATCAGGAGGAAGGAAAGTTTTTGTCCCAGTTTTGTTTCTTCTGGGGTTGTTATATATAACTTTTTGACGAGAATAAACTTCCAACAGGACACTTATGAATTGTGTGTATTCCTATCATTGGGAAAATTTCTCCAAGTGACAGTGAGTGCGTTCTTAACCAACCTCTCTTATCTCAAAAAATGGCAACTTGTTCCGACCTTCTGAAGCAGTTTGAAAACTTGTAGATTGAAGTTCACGATTTCTGGGAATACATACGGTCATTCTGGACCTTTTATATGTATAACCTAATGAGCCAGTAAATTTTTGTAACATTGCGCTATTTATACTTACCCAATTCTATCCTTCCCCTTCCCCACATGTTTCAGAGGAACTGCACAAATATGCATTGATGACTAAGTCACTTAGTTGGCACCCCGAACCGTCCAATCCTGCCATGACCAAAATAGAAAAAGATGGAGAGAAGTGGGCAACTTTGATGAACGATCCTTGTTTAGTTGATCAATCTTCAAAGATGGAAATGGCTTTAGTGGAGCATCTTCGAATACAGTGACAAAATGAATATTTTTCGCAACTTTGTCATGATAAATCATCCTAGATTTCAATATAAGACTTTCATTGATTAAAACCTTCCAGCTAAAATTCTCTAAATGAAGGTGAAGACCCTTCTTCTCTGAAGATATAAAAATGAACTTTGGACTGAAAAAATGTGGTATTCTCAATAAAACGAGAGACAAAAAAGGAGAAGGTGGTTCATTCAAACTCCAGGAAGGTGCAGAAATGGAAGCTTTGAAAGGGGGAGATACATTCATTCATTGCTGTATCCCGTTACCGAGAATAAATCTACTAAAAGTATCAAAAACAAAACTATCGGTGTGAACAAACTTATAATTTCATTAGGGCTACTTGCGACTGTGTGCCCTTTTGTGACTGAAAAGACCCAACCGTGACCTACAGATCCTTCCACACTCCGGGCATGGATAGTCACGAACCAGATCTGGCCGCCGCTGTATTCTTCTCGAGTTTCCATTATAACTGTGGACCAAAGACCTCCACTGTGACCTGTCTTACGCTAGTTGTTCCCAGTTATGATAAGCATTAACTGATTTTAGGGACTGATGCAGTATATCCTTAAAACGCTTATTCTGGCCTCCTGGTTTCCGAGATCCCTATATGAATTCGCCATACAGAGCTACTTTGCAAAGCCTTGTGACTTGCATACTCAGAACGTGGCTGCTTCATCTCAGTCGAGCCCCTGTTACTTGAGTATCAATTGTTATACAACTCGCGCGCTGCAAGACTTCCGCATTTGAAACTTTGTGGAACCATCTGATGTGCATTATTTGTCTTAGATTACGTTGTTGCGTTTGTTCAAGCTATCCAGCTTTCGCTTCCATAATGAAGCGTTGAGAGGACCACTGCTTTGTAAACAGAGTCTTGGTCTTGAGATTGAGGTCGTAATTTTGGAACACGTAGAGAGATACACATCTAGGTACCAAACAAGCTAGAAGGATCAATCAGAGCCAGATGAAGAAAGAATTAACGGAGGAGTTCACTTGAAGATTGAGCAGGATAATGAGAACTTAACAGCAAGAATCTGATCAAAGCGATTGATGCCTACGCTTTCTCAGCACTGAGCCACTCCTTCGGTATCATCTCTTGGACCAGCACCGATTTAGCATCCAAACAGAGGAAAATAAGAATAATGCTGACGAAGCATCATGAACATCACCCTGAAAGCTCAATACAATGAACAGAGCTGCCAGGACACCTTGGGGGTCGAGGAATTATTGATTTGTCCAACCGTATGTACTAGGAAATTTAAGGAGAATTTTTCCTCAACAAGGCTGATTCATCAGAACTTCATCGATTAGTGTGTGATGCTGATAATTCTTCTCCGTTGCAACAGGATCACATAGAAATCGTCGAACACTCTGCAGAAAGCAAAACGCAGAAACTGATTGACAAACCTTTGCATGGGGGACACCAGAACGAGGTCAATCATGATCATGGCGACATATATGCGTCGAACTACTGGCTGACTTCCGGAAAGTCGTTTTCCAAGAGAGAGGGATTCATATCATTGCCATCCAAGAACAACTGATTCCAAGAAAGAACTATGTGATATATATCGCCAAGGACACCTCAGTGGCAGACGATAGCTGTCGTAATGGAGTCTGGGAGACTTGCTCAGGTTGGAGATTTGAACCACCTCAAATATTTCAATTCAAATTTCGCGCTACCGGTATCGTAAATAGCTTGCAACATACTCGTAACAAGGCACAATTAGTGTCGGCTCCATTTGGCCGCCATCAGAACAGTTTGGGAGTGAGAGGGTTGAACGTGATTTTGTTGTTAGGAAGTAAGAAATTGAATAATTTTTGTTTGTTACACTCTCTGTAAAGTTTAATAGGTGCATGGTGTTATTTACTTTTATTGCTTTCATTGTATATATTGTTTAACAAACGATGAGCCTTTTTGATAATACTTGTAAAAGTTTCAAGGAAACATCTGTTGAATATACTAAAAGAGACTTGACCTATGCTATGGTCGGGAGACATAATCAGTGATCCAAGTTTCCCGCACTGAGCTTATATGATAGTTTGCTTCGAAAAAAGAGAATTGAATAATAGAAATAAATATGAAAAAATATACAAATGTTCAAAAAAGTGAAAAAGCATCTCGGAAATAAGTGAGAGTGACTCTGACATAGAAAATATGTATTTCATACGCTGATGCATCTGATGATGAAAACCTTGACATAGGTCATTGAAATTGTTTTTTTTTTAAATGTTTTCCTGATAAACAAACTCATGGTCAAGTCTCTCTCGCTCTCTGTTCTCATGGGAGACATGAGCCAATTTTCGGTTCCTAAAAAAAGAATAGGTCCTTTCGTTTGCATAAAAAGTGTAGCACTTTTCTACACTCGATTTAAGTATTCGCTTGCTGATTGAATTTACACCAGTGTAGAGGAGGTGTAGTTTATCTACAACTCCTTTTGACTATGTGTAGATAAACTACACTTCCTCTACACTGGTGTAAATCAAATCGAGTGTAGAAAAGTGCTACACTTTTTATGCAAACGAAAGGACCTATTTTTACTCAAAATGTTCATCTCATCATCTCTACTATTATCTATCGTTACCTATTCTGGCATGAAATCTTCACGCAAAAAAAAGGGTTGCTACCATTTACAGATACAACTTAAGTGGCTTTAGAGTGAAAAGGGGTTCAACTCTCCCGGACTCCCCATACTTACCGAAGTGAAAGAAATCTAGTGGTATTTTCAAAACGACACCCCAATATTTAGGTATTCCACAACCCAGAGCCTAAAAATCTGCACAAAATAAAAAGGCCACAACCCTAAATCAGTGTTGTTGACCATCCGAAGCCGCGACTCCATTTCCTCCAGTGTTCCAGACGAAATCCATCAGGCACGAATAAATAAATATCAATTTGACGTTCTGTGAACCGGTCCCTCATGTGAGATGTGTAGTTGAATTGATTCGATTGCTCCTCTCATCATCGAAGTTAATTACGGCATCGGATCGAAGCCCCTTAAACGACGGAATGAATCATCACGCATTTACACCCAGTTCGCTGCATTCTTTGGAACGCACGCCCTTTTTTCGTCTGGCTTCAGTTACGCTTTTTAATGCCAGTTCGGACCACATAAATATATGAGAAACCAGATGTTTCATTTGGTTTAGTGGGCCGAGTGAATTTTAGACGTGATTAAAGCGTGATGTGTTTGTTATATTCGATATCGTGTATTGACACAGCTAGTAAACAGGAAACCGAATCTCCCGCCAGAAATGGCGGGTGGGAAATTGTCGGATTTGATCGAATTTCATCACGCAGAGTGATTACATCTACAAGGATATTGCATTCCAATGTTGATTATGACTGTATGGTTTGACAGAATTCAGTAAATGGTGCTAATATCGTTTCCTAAACTTCTTGCTGAGTTTCTGAATACTTACAGTGCTGAAAGACTGACCCCGTGTTTCATAAAGCTTGATCGGGGAATCAACGCTTGATTGACGAATAGACGTCAATTTGTTTTCAATCGATAATTCAGTCATGATCATTGAGAATATCATTCTCGCATGAAATTATGATGTCATACGTCCATTCATTTGCATATTTTCAATTCCAACTTCTTCAATACATGGTGTATTTGAAGGTGAGGCATTTTTTCCAACAGAAGGTAGAACTGGTCAAAATGAAGCGTTTCACCAAAAATCACCTTTACAGAACTTTCAAAAAGACAAAGTTGAAAAAAATTTTTACTGAAATAGATCCTAATACGACCCTAGACCGTTTGTTAGCTGAATTATCGCAAAGCATTGGGAAAAAATTTATCTCCTAATTCGATCATGTGGTGTCGTTTAGGATATTGGCGATATTTACGTGGTAATGAAAATGGAAACTTAGGATTGCCGAATTGTTCTCATTATTTTTTAGTAGCTTTCACGATGTTATCAAATGGCCCATTTCGATACCAATTGACAGAAGACACTTAAGACACAAGTGTAAAAAATAGAATTTTTTCACAATGGGCATCACAATCTTCTTGTTCGAACATTCCGAGGAACATTCCAACAATCGTCGTAAAAATGGGATGAAATGGGGGAACATCATAGCACTTTTTCAACTTAACTAACATAAGCACTTTGAAGAAACTGCCTCGATTTTCTACATTTGTTTTCACCCTAAATTGCCTGATACAACAAGCATTATTCTCTCAAAAGTGACTTGATGCATCTAATCCAATGAACTTAGTACTGAACCATTCATTGTCGAGCTATATGTTTATGTTTTGATCCGTTTTTGCGATGCCGAAGTCACCTTCCACAGTCCCGATCTTCTAGGGGTTGTATCTCAGCCATCTTGGATATTTTACTCAAACAATTTTTGGTTAAACGACTTATTTTGATCAGTTCTACCTCCTGGCAAAAAAAAGACTCACATTGAAATCACCCTGTATACAGGAATGAAAAGGTTTCAGTGATTTCGTTTTAAAAATCGAGTGACTGTCAAATCGTTGATCGGACAATCAAAGTTTTATGAAACCCGCTGTAAGTCTTACACTCACAGCTATTATTACAGCGGTCGTTACGGCTTATGCCATGGCTGCTGCTGATGTAATTAGGTTGGCCAGTTCACCTAAGTATCGACAATCAAACCTTGTGGTAGCATCGTGTTTCTTTGAAGTATACTCGAGGAAAGTGTTTGACTTACTCAACAATAAGGCCAAACTCAGGATATTAGAAAATGGTAAACAGCAAGTACTGGTCTTACAGAGTTGGTTGTCAGTTCCGTAGAAGATGTTTTGAAGCTAATTCAAAAAGGCAACCAAGCAAGGACTTCCGGTCAAACGTTTGCGAATACAAATTCTTCAAGATCGCATGCTGTTATCAGTTTTATCCAGATTTATCTAATATGCACAAAATACATAACGAATTTGAACTGGTAGAGCAGTTAGAAGGGAGTGAATACTCCACATTACATCATACATTAAGAAATGGAAAGGACTCTTCTGAAATCATTCTTCTGATTTTCTAAGTTCCAAACTTAGTTTTTGCCTTTGCTCTTTGTTTTCACCACAACTCATCAGCTTTGTGTGATGAAGACAAGACAGTTAATCAATCTAGTTGTATAGACTGGCTGTAGATGATATAGTTAGAGATATAGATATAAGAATATAAGGAGGTTACATTCCACTGGGACCTTAAGATCTATTGTGTCCTCCATCAGAGCTGTTCTCAAAACTGCGTCATGTACAGCTCGCCCTCCATCTCCAGAGTTCCAATGCAATGAACTCCAGTATCTAAGAGAGCTTCAAGGCCTCATTCCTCTTATAATTTTCTCGTCCAAATTGAGTTTCTAACTTTTATTTGAATAATCGACATCGATTCAGATTTATTGCATTCATTGAAAGCTAAATCGAAAGTCATTTTTGCCAATGTATCATTGCAATAACTCAAAGCTCGGATCTAATGTGAGTTGTATGACCGTTTTCATGAGCAATTTTTTTCAATCTGCTGGCCATTTGTTCCTCCTATTCATTTTTCTAATTGGGTCTTCTGGTAAAATTCTGTTTCGAGCTTCAATGAGACTATTTCTGTTTTTCTTCTCCTTCTGTTTTCCAGAAAATATCGATAGTTGGTATAGCTCTTCATCGATTATTCGATGCTTCTTATTTTCCATTCCTCATCGCCCCCAGCCAATGCATAAGCGCATTGTTCAATTAACTTATCAGTTCTGTGTGGAGAAGATAAGGCAGTATATCAAACCAGATATTGTTGTCACTTTTAACTAACTAGTCGTATTTGATGCAATCTCTTCTCCTTTCCTCAGCGCAATTAGTTGCAGGCAAAACTTTCAATTCTCTTCTCTGGCCCATTGTTTTTAATTAGGTAGCTCATCAGTTATGTACGATGAAAAAAGATAAGACAATATATCAAACCAGATGTTGTTCTCACTTTTGATTTCAATCAGCTGAATGTGATACGATCTACAAAATATACGATCTGTGATTCATCTCTATGTTATATCTTGTTCTTCGTCCAATTTCACTTCACACTCTGTCATATTAGGAACAGATATTTTCAAGATAGAAAAGAAATAATTCCACGAAATCTCTAAGACTGAGTGTAGTGTTCATTTCAATGAAATGGCCATCCTAGCAATTTAACAAAATTATTCTCTTCATAAGATCCCTATCGTTTTTTCACCACCATCTGTCTAGAGGATTAAAGTTAAAGATTGAATAGCACAGGTGATAATGCACTGTGACCATATGAATTATTATGGTGCCCCTTTTTCCTTAAGCTACCAAGCACTTCCAAACTAGTTCCCATGCGGTTTCACAGTTTTGATATCTCCAAAAAAATGATATCGACTCAAGAAGATAATTCTTCCTCCTCTGACGATTTCTCCTTTATAGTATTTCCTTACTACTAGCTTTCAGTATATTGGAGTTTCGGAGGAATCTCTGGGAGATTTCGTTTCACTCCTTTCCTAGCTAATGTATTGGCTTACTCATTTCCTCTGAGGCCCGAGTGTCAGTAACCCATACTAAAGAAAGTCCTTTGCTGTTGCCTAGCGTCTATCACAGATACGCACTTGCCACATTGCCATAAACAAATCTAGAAAAAGAACAAGCATGTCTTCGTCCATCAAACACAGAGACTATATTCCTAATATTCCTGAAGATACTCCTGATGTGAGATTATTTTTTAAGATGACAATTTAGTTATTGGTTCATTGACTGATCTTGTTTCCCCTAAACCTCAAAAAAATTGGGCCGTAAAATCAAATCTTATTTATTTATTTTAACCGGCGTTGTTGTAGCTCAGTTAGCCTTCCGGCAATTGCGACCATGCAGATCTTTTGTTCTCTACTCTACTCATTCATGGAAACCCAAGGAGGTCGTCAATGGTGTTGATAAAATCGACAACATCCTTAGGGGCCTTAGCCGTTACCTCGTGAGAATCCAGGACCGGTTTATTCATATGAATGGTTTCTTAGGTCAGCCAGCTCTGGACAAATACCATTTGTTCAGCTGTTTCTGCTTCTGATCCACAAAGCCTACAAATCTCATCTGCTGACTTTCCCATACGGTAAAAATTATATTTGTACTGACAGTGCCTCGTCAGCAGTCCCACCATCACCCGAAGCTCAGCTCGTGACAGCTTCAGCAGCTTGCTCCTATAGGTCAGTGAAATCATCACGAATTTCTTTGAATGAGTAAGTCCAGGAGTGTTTCTCCAGAGGGTTATTCTGTTGTTCAACTTCCATTGTTGGACAGTTGCCTTATGTTGGTATTTTCCAAGCCCACATAAAAACTTAGGTCCATCAGGTGTTAACCTTGATGTTCTTTTTGCAAGTTCATCGGCTTCTTCATTTCCTGTCCTGGTAGCGATAGTAGAGTCACTTCATTGTGTTTGGCCTGTTGCTCTATGGTATTACGGCACTCCCATGTCAGTAGACATCGCTGGCAGTGTTATTATTCTAGGGACCTTAGCATGACCTGACTGTCCGTGGTGATATAGATACCTATGCATCTTTTAAGACACTCCTGAGCGCATAAGTAAACAGACAGTGTCTCGGTCTGTAAAATAGAGGGTTAACTTCCCAGGGCTTTAGATACACTCAGTTTTGGTCCATATACGTCAATGCTGGTGCCCCTTTCTGATTTTGATCCATCAGTGAATCATATGCATGACTTTTTGTCCAGACGATTTACGAAACATATTGTACTAGGACGGTCAGCTATGGCAGTTTCAAAGGCGGTTTTCAAATCGAAGATGACTGGTAAACAAATTGGGCCGTAATATCAAAGCTTAGTTTCAACACATACACATTCCCTCTGTACTGACAAAATCTTTAGCAATATAAAATAGCCGTTGTGTATCAAACGAGCAGTTTGCGAATCTTGTTTGCAAAATCTCTTTTTTAGTAGTTTCCTGTTATGCCCCGCTACTCAAGAAGAGTAACATCGACTTTCAAGGGAATGGTTCAGAATAAGTAGATATGAGGTCCAGAACAGCCAGTATCATGTTTGTTACCTGAGTATTCTCATACCTGAAGTTTTTGAGATACATTTGGTGGGTATATTCAACTCGAAATATTATATCTTTGCGATGTACAATCAACAAATAAGCTATTCAATACATGTTACTTTGTCCATTACAGGCTAATCATAGATCTTAAGGAAATATCAATCTTTGATAATGACTCATTGTATTTGAATGTACCTACGATGAAAAGGATACCTAGCATCGTTATTTCACATCCTCTCCTACTCAGTCATTACGCAATATTATTAGACTTGTATTCTTCTAATTAATGGTACGAGGCGAGCTCGTGAAATCATGGTGCGATTACTCTACGAAAAATGAGTGAATTATTGCGACTAGATGATTGGGGTCTGTAATTAGTACGTTGTTGTTGTAGACGGTCGTAAATTTCACCTTGACTTTATGGAGAAGTATTTATGGTACCATATCTGAGCATTCTCAGCTATAAAAGTAGTGTATCATCAGAACAGCACAATTCCATTCTATATTAGGGTTGTTGTCAATATTTACAGTGTTCTATTATTAACTACTCTTTACAAGCTACAGGCTTAAAATGGTGATTATAAACAAAAAGCTAAAAATTCGAATTCAATAGGTT